>NC_087288.1:13676792-14276792 GCF_015220805.1 Pogoniulus pusillus
TAAATAAGGTCTAGAAGTGTTAAATTCTTCAATTTGGTCAGAAGTCTACTACTCTGATTTCTTAATTTCGCACGTGTCGGCGGCATTTGCCTTATTGCCTCTAAGCTACTATCGGTTCACAGGGATTTTCTGCGTGTGAGGTTATAATTTTGCAAACAGGCAGTATCTTGTTCATTTGCAACTGAAGCAGTTAGAAATCACGTAAGCAACTATACCTCTGTACAGTCGCTGTCTCCTAACACCGTTACGGATTGGTATTTGACATGGAGTATTTCTACATTAGACTACTCGGATATACTGTAGGTGTAATCTAATCCTTTGAGTCAGTGAACATTTAGTCATAAACTGGAGCTCATGTTAAGAAACTGGATGTTTTGGACCAGACTGGCACACAACATAAATTGCATCCGTGATAATATGCACCTTGCCTTCGACTATTGCTTTAGTAAGATAAATTCCCACATTAATAAATGGCTGAAAACTGGTAAAGCTGGTACAAAAAAATCTCCGTTAGTAAGAAGAAACAAAACAGTTAAAAAAATCTTCCTTCAGGATTCATTTGTCCTTCATTATTGTTCATCATTGTTCAAGCCAGCACAAAAATGCAGTATTTCTTTCTCTTTAGTATTGCATGAATGAATAAAGCTTAAACTATTCCCTGAAAAAGTTACATTGTAGCTAACCTAAGAAATATCTGGAAGACTTGAAAAAACAATTAAGGAATCAAATGGCTGTAACTGATCTAGATGGAAAATGCAATGATAAGAAGCAGCCGATGCATCGTCGCTTAGTCGTCTAATTAGAGACTGCTCCTATGAAATCTAATACTGCATTCAGTCAGTTCATCGTGTTGTACTGTACTGCTAGGTACGGTGGTTCTCTCTTTGATTCCTTTGTCATTGGGGACATTATGGTTCATAATAAGTTCACTGGCATCCATATTATGGATTTCCATCCTTTGGCAGGCCTGGCTTCCATCTCTCTTCAATTAGAGACCTCTTTTTTTTTTTTTTTTTAAAGTTCAGCAGCAAAGGAAAAAAAAAAAACCAAACAAAGAAAAGAGAGAGAAAAGGAAAAAAGGAAAGGAAAGAACGGAAAGGAAAAGAGAGATAAGGAAAGGAAAAACTGCATCAGAAAGACACAGAAGAAAAAGTTGAAAGCTGCTTCACAGTCTTGCTGCTAAATATCAGTGCAGTCATTTTTTTTTCCTTAATTAAACACTAAGTTTCTTTGCCATTATTATCCTGTTTATTTTCCCTTTTTTTTTTCTTTTTTCATTCTTTTTTTTTTTTTTTTACTTTTTTTTTTCCTTTTCTTTTGTTTTGTTTTGTTTAAAACGTGCATGATGGGGAAGCCCATGATGCTTTAGTCAGACCTTGGCCTCCAGCATTTCCAAAAAAAGTTTGTGCATGGGGACTTTGCCTTCCAGTTTGATGTTGTAGAAATGCTGCACGGCCTTGGTGGAGGTTTGCCTCAGAAGTGGGAGAGTCATCAACATCTTGCCTGCGCGGCGTGGGTCTTCCATGTGCTGCCCGGCTTCGTAATCCTGCAGAGCCTCGTGTAAGACGTCCTGAAGTTTCTGCACTGCCTCAACATCCTCTATGTGCATTGAGTCTGCAAAACAAAGGAGCGACAGGAGGTTTCAGTTCGGTGTGCCCAGAGTCAAATCATGCTACGGCCGCACAACGCTTTCGCTAGTTCTGTCCATCCTCTTGCCACAAAGAAGGAAGTTAATTACCCACTAATTTCTACACTGACCTTCAGGACAGTATCTGGAGCTGATGGGGAATTGCAAATGTATAATTAAGTCTTGTGTGCTAGTTTGAAGCTAGTTAGAATGTTTTGCTGAGAAGAACTAGATTACAGACTGAAAGACAAGCAAGGGTGACGTCTACTTCACTCTTAGGCTTGCTGAGAGGTAGAAGAACAAGAATCCAAACATAGATAAGACACTTCTTCTGCCTGGGAGCTCCGAGTTGCATTTTTTTCTCTCTCTAGCCTCTCTGCTTCCTAACCCCCTGTCCTCTTCCTTGGGACTGGGGTAAGGTTGAGAGGGGTGGGAGAAGGTAAAAGGGTGGTTGGGAGCTCCTCCTGGGGACTCAGGTTTCTGGGAGGGCTGTTGTGTTTCTGTATTACCTTTTACCTTGTATATAACTGTACAGACTGTAAATCTCTGCTTGTATATATAAGCTTCAAATTTCCAGAGCCAGCTGAGTCTCGTCTGTGTGATTTCCAAAGTTGGGGGTGGAGGGGTGCCTAGGGAGGTGGTGGAGTCGCCATCTCTGGAGGTATTTAAGAGGAGCCTGGATGAGGCACTTAGTGCCATGGTTTAGTTAATTAGAAGGGTTAGGTAATAGACTGGACTTGATGATCCTAGAGGCCTTTTCCAACCTGGTTAATTCTGTGATTCCGTGACACCAAGGAAAAGCAGCTTTCCTGGTAAGTTTAGCATTTGGGCACACTCAGCCAGGCAAGCAACACTTCCTGAAGAGCCTTTTCACTGTGAAGCTGGCATCTCCTACAAGGTGTAACTCTTCTTTCCCACTCACTCAGAGGATGGTTTATCTTGCCCTGTACCTTTCCAGGTGAGATGTTTTGGTGGTGTAAGTATTGAGTGACAAGCCTAGAAGCAATGAATACCAGGAACTAAACTAAACTGCTACATGACCCGGAAAGATTAAAGCTATAGAAGTGTGAAATAAAAAGGAAAGATCTAACTAAAATAACTGTAAAACCCTCAACAGCATAGATACAGGCAGGGAAGATGTCCCTGAGAACACGCAGTTACTGGACCGTACTGAGATGGCTTTGGATGAGCAGCCCTAATTCTCTGACTTTTATGTAGTCATAAATGCCAAAAAACCCTGATGTGGTCCAAAGTGAGGTGAGTGCAAGTAAGGAAGAACAGCCATAGGTGAAAGAGGCCACCCAAACAGCCCCTATCAGCTACCAAAATTTGAATGATCAACAGAATTACAGAGCCAATAAAGCACCATACAAAAAAATAACTCCTGGGAAGGGTTACCAGTCCTAGGGGTAGGCTACCCTGTGCAAACCTTGCTCAGGGTGAAACTGGGACATGGCATTGTTAAAGTATATCCTTGAAAACTCCTGTTAGTACAACACTGCTTTGCATCTTAAGTGTTTGGTTGCTGGAATAAAGCTCCTGCTCCCAAGCAGAAGAACTACTGAGGAGCCAGGTGGTGAAGAACTCACTTTTATCATTGCTATCAAGCCCTCTATTAAGCAGCCTGATGCCCCGGATCAGTATTTTGACAGAACCTTGCATTTTACCTCGGTGATGATAACACCACCAAATTTTGCACGTGCTTCAAATATCTGAATTGCATTCAGAGAATTAAGATGCTCCTAACATTAATTTCCCAAAAGCTGATGTGCAGCTATTTCCTCAGATAATTAAGCCAGGTGCTAAACACCTCTCCCTTTTCGAATGCAAACACATAAACTAAATAAAACACAAACCAGAAAGTAACAGGTTAACAAAAACGTTCCAGCTTCTATTGTCAAAACAAATCTGCAAATTGAAAAGAAAAGGAGGGGGAAAAAAAGTTACAGCTCCTGCTCTAAAACAGACACTTAATTATATACAAGTTTGGATCATTTAGCACGTTTTATTGATTCTGATGACAGTTTATCTGTTAATTACACATAATGGGGTCCTATGGGGATTTTACATGTTTAATAATTCCGAGTCTTAGTGACTACATGCTCTAAGAAGCATGCAGCTAAGACATACGCTGCAGGGATGTGATACTGCGCATTGAGGTGCGCTCTGCCGAAAGCAGAGAAACACAAAACTACCTCTCTTAGGGAAAAAAAAGGAGGCTACCACATTTTAAAAAAGATGACAGGGAAATATTACCTCTAGCAAAATTTAGTTCTAATTAACGTGAGTCGATTCTCCCAAGCCATACCTTTTTTATAGTTTTCTCATGTGGAAATCCTATTCTAATAAATAATTCTGTGTCAATATGAGAAAAATCCCCAATTTCTGTGTCCTGCAAACAGAGATTACCAATGCAGACATGCTAACACACTGATGCACACCTGACTGATGTCTTAAGCAGTGTGTCCAAACACTGGCCTCAATCTGGAATGCAAACTCCAAATAAATTGTTGCCTTTACTCCCTTTACCAAGTCACAGAAGTTTAGGTTCGAAGAAATCTCAAAGCTCATCCAACTCCTTGCCATAGGCAGGGACACCTCTCACTAAAACAGGTCGCTCAAGGCCTCATCCTTGAGCGACCTGGCCTTGAACACCTTGAACACTGTGCTAGATTGCATTTGTGCTAGATTGTGTCTGTGCTAGATTGTGTGGTCCTGCTCTGGCAGGGTGGTTGGACTTGATGATCTCCTTGGGTCTCTTCCAACCCAAGGGGAGGGAGGGAGTAGCCACAACAACTCTCGACAACCTGTGCCAGCGTCTCACCACCCTCACTGCAAAGAACCCTTTCCTAACATCTAGTTTGAATCTCCCCTCTGCCACTTTAAACCCATTTCCCCTCATCCTGTCATTACAAGATCTTATCAATAGTCCTTGGATATTCACCCTTGTGCTATAGAAGACACAATCTGCTAGTCCAAATCATTTTTCCATAAACTATGCACAGTTTGTGCAAAAATTACACGTCTTTTCCTTCTCTCCCAGATCCAGAATGCTAGGGACAGATTTACTGGGCAACTGAACAAGAGCATTTTATCTGCAACAAATGCTTGGTGAGTCAAAATTCTTCTGAGGTTCCCCCCCTCATACCATAGGGCATAAAAGAAACAAGTCCTTCTGGAGAACCTGACTAGAAATGGTTTGTTTTTAACTCTGCACAAAACTGCCCTCATTCTTTCCAGAATCAATATTTGCAACTTCAACAATGTTTGGACTCGATCTGTTTTCAGAGTCAGAGAGAGATGAAGCTTGTCTGAGATCCTTAGCTCTGCAGTTAGCAATTTGGCCTGTGTTGTTAGGAGTCTATGCTCTACTTATACTGAAACTGGGTGAGGAGAGAAAAAATAAGAGAATACCTCCAGAAGCTGAACCTCTGATACAGCTATTAACACCCCATGCTTCCAAATGCCTTCACTCTGTGGCCAACATCTTAAAACAAGGGATCTTATCCTCTCCTTGCTGGGGTAATTGTCTGCCATCCCTCCAGTAAACAGAGCAATTGCTTACATGGGAAAGGTGAGAGTAGAAGAACATGCAATGTAGTTGTGGCTGTCTTTGAAATAATTTCAGCAGCTGGGGAGAACTTGACCAGTCAGTTCTCCACTGGCCCAACACAAAGACTCCACTGACACTGTTCACAGAGCAGTTTAGGAATCTATGCCTTGGGAAACAGATTTTGTCACAGGATATTGTGAAATGGGGTAAGAAAAAATGGCAGAAAGAGAGGCACATCCAAACACTGATTAAGACTTCAAACTGTTCTTTTAAAGTGGTGATTTAGCCTCAATGATTTAAAAATTATTTAATGAAATTACTATGATAATTTAACTTCCCATTTGGAGAAAAGATTCAAACTCATTTCAGCTTTACCCATTCTAGAGTCTGCTAATGTTTAAATGCAAACTCACTAAATCTGTGCTATTTAATTAGACCACAATTCAGCTTGCAGATTGCTCAGGAAAATATTAATCTCTACAAAGATCCTTCTTCAAGTTTTAGCCTTGCAGTCTGGAACTTCCACTTTATTCCTGATATTAAACGAATGTAGATCTTAATCCCTCAGGCATAAGCCTTTGAAAATAAGGAAAATGGTTGAAAACACTGAACTAGCCAAGGGGAAAAGAGGAGGGAAAATAAAAGAAAAGAGAAATCTTTTCACTAAGTACAGACTGGCAGATGTAGAAGTGAATTTAGAGCAGGTTAACTTATTGCTGATAAACCAAATTCTCACTAGCAAGAAAGGGCAATGTCAACAAGAATCACTATAATTGAAGGGAAAGGAAAGTTGGTGGCAACCCAGAATTAAAGAAATAATTGCACAGACAATATTAACATGTTAGGAACAAAGATCTGTTCTTCCTATACCAAGAAAAACACTTTACTTTTGGTTTTGAATTGTGGTGGGTTTTTTTAAAGTTGCTTTGTAGGCAATCTGGATAATTTATATTTACATCCTACGCAGGTTAATATCCAAAGGAAACCAATATCCAGATGTAGTACACTTAAAAATCATTGCCTATCTAAACAATGGAATTAAACAGGGTAATTTGAAGGTGTTGTCATTTGAAAGCAAGCAGGACTTGATCATAAATGCCCTGCAAAAAAAGAAAAGGATCCCTGGCTGATAAAACTGAACAGCTCAACAGACAAACACAAAGCACGTTGAGAACATGGCATTTCAGTCTAGCAGGGGGAAAACTTGTTACTAATTGGTGCTGCAAGAGTGAGATCAGCAAATGAGGACATGAACTCATTCAGCTCTCAATTTCTCATTCTATCCTTGCAAATGCTTTTTTTCACCATCACAGGACAGGAAAAAAGAATTGTACCTCATCTAATCAGCTGACTGATTGTATCATTGTGCATAAGTAGGAGAAAAGTAGAGTTCTCATCCAAGAAAAACTCTACAAGGTCCAGACAGAAATTCAGATTACAATCTACCTCATTTAAAATTCCAGCTTCATCTTGAAAACAGCAAACAAACATCCAGCCACCCAGGAATCATTTAGAACACACCATAAAGGGTGACAACTAGATACAGATTGGAAATTGCCTGAACTGAGGGCAAGGAGACTTCTCAAAAGACTGCTCTAAGTAAAGTTACCTGTTGGTCTGTGTGTATTTTGCATATAACATCACTAAGAAGCAGTAGAAACCCAGGAGTCTCAAATGAAGTTTTCCTTCATGTCAGAAAACTCATGCAGCATACAGGAAGACATTATTAAAATGAATCAAGCAGCAGAGTATGAAACAGCAAATGCACACATTAAGAGGCTGATAAAGCAAACCAGAGAGGCAAATATCAACAAGTACTTGGAAGACAGCAGTTGCTGTGACGTGTGTGATTCCATACAGCTGAGCAACTCACAAACCCAACCCAGAATCAGTTTAGAAAGTTGTGAGGTCCTGGAAGAACAGGATGGGATGAAGAGGAAGAACAATAGATGAAATGCTTTTTGCTTTACGTAAAGACAACAGAATCCAAATCTGGATTAGGTCTCAAATAAGAGGAATTTATTATCTAGACTGTACTGGCAATCCAAACATATCCCCACCCCTCAAACCACAGCAGGGTTTATTGATGGGTGAACTACTCTCAGAATTACAGAACCACTTCCTCTCCTGCTTGAAAAACATGCCAGATTTACACAGAGAAACCTGCACTTTTCCAAAGTGCTTGCCCACACACTATCATATTTAAGAGAAACAAAACATGGCAACATTTGGAAAAGCATATTGCTTAAGACAGAAGCAACTTATGGAAACTGTTGATAGCAAATGAATCTAGGCTCTGAGTTCCCTCATCCAGCAAGAATTCCCAGTCTTTTCCAGTCTAGAACTTATGTTGTCTCAGCTATTTTGCTCCTCAGTGTCTGGGGTCAACCAAATATTCTTCCTTTTGGCCACCTATTTGTCTGTCTTTCCTGACCAGAACTATGTGCTGAGGTCTGCATGGTCAAGCTAAGAGACAAGCACATAAACAAAGAGAGTATCTTCCCTTGCAAATGAGTGTGGCAAAACTAGTATGACATCTGGATTACTCTATTGGAAGCAGACACTTCATTTGAATCTATGCTGGAAATTAAAGAGGAATAAATTAAGAATTCCCTGTAATTTGGAATTACAGGCAGCATAAACCCCAAAAAAATAAAACACAGGCTTGAATGGTTGATTCTAGTCAACAAGGTCTTACTCTGGATTACCCTAGTTTTAAGAAGAGAGATGAAAACTGAAGTCTCAGAAGTTTTTGAAGTTTTTGAAACAGTAGGCAATGAAGGTGTAGTAGGAAAAGAAATTGCTTCATGGAACATACCTATTTACTTCAGGGACTAAAGGTGAACTAAACTCACAGGCAAAAGATACATTAAAACACAGTAAAATGATTTGTTTTGTTGGGGTTTTTTGTTTGGTTGTTGTTTTTTTAATTCTTGAAATGGTTTGCTATCCTCTAGGATAGGTAGTGAGGGCCCTAAATAAAGGAAGACTTCTGTTGTACAGAACAAACTGCATACTATGAACTGGTTCAAGTACCTACTCAATAAAGCTACTGAAACTCTGGAAAAGCAGAATTTGAATGACAAATCTGGGGGACAAGATATCAACTAAAAGAAAATGGTGAATGAATGCTTTAAAATCCCTCTTATTCACTACAAGATATAAGTAATTGTCATAATTACCATTGAGAGCCACTAGTTTAATGCTGTGGAAAAGCAGGATGAGTGTCAGTGAAGAGCAGCAATTGCAGTGGTGATGCAGTGGTTCATATCATGCCTTTCCTACCCAGAAGCCTCACCAGCCAGCACAGAGCTGGCCTTTGGCAGAGGTCAAACAGTGCTCCCCCTCACAGTCCCGCTCCAGCACTAAGAAACTTTGGGCTCCTTCCTTCCACTGAGTCTCAGGCTGCTAATGTGTAAATTATATCTACCTGTTTCATAGCCAAGAGAGGAGTATCTCAGGGTTATTCAGACACTACATCAACTACCAGAGCAGGGAAAAAAATAAACCCTGTCAATAAACTTGTCAATTAACTCTGCTACCATTTGCTTAATACCATCATTACGGAAATGTTAGCTGAGTTACTTCATTTTCTCTTAAGAATGGTGGGTGCCATCTATTTGGTTACATGACAATGGAACATGAGGAAGAAACTGAGTTCAAGCAACACAAAAACTGACTAAAGTGGCAACACAGTTTCCTAAAGAACTGTTTCTGCACCGTTTCACTCTGTACAAAATTACACGAAGTGCTAACAGACCTTGCTATTTATAGCCAGGAAGGTAAATATTGGTGACACACCAGTAACACACTGCTGTGCACACACATGTTTTATATATGTGCCTAATCACAACAGATAACTTTTGAGCATGAGTTCTAACAGATGACTAAAGGAAATCAAATGAAAAACTCACAGTTACTGGAAACTAAATATAGTATGTTGTAGCATAAGCCGTGGTCTATACTGGGAATAAAGACAATGTCCTCTGGACTAAGCAATTTATAGGGTTCTACCAATTAATATTTATTATTACAGAAATACTTCATAGAATCATAGAATCAAGCAGGTTGGAAGAGACCTCCAAGGTTATCCAGTCCAACCTAGCACCCAGCCCTAGCCAGTCAACTAGACCATGGCACTAAGTGCCTCAGTCAGGCTTTTCTTGAACACCTCCAGGGACGGTGACTCCACCACCTCCCTGGGCACCCATTCCAATGCCAATCACTCTCTCTGCCAACAACTTCCTCCTAACATCCAGCCTATACTTCCCTCGGCACAACTTTAGGCTGTGTCCCCTTGCTCTGTTGCTGGTTGTCTGGCAGAAGAGATTAACGCCCACCTGGCTACAACCTCCCTTCAGGTAGTTGTAGACAGCAATGAGGTCACCCCTGAGCCTCCTCTTAACAATAAAAGTGTGGTTGTCAGAGTACACTGTTTGGTGGCTGGAAAGCTAAACAATTTTAAGAATCAACTATTTTTTTTAACCAGGACAACTGATCCTGCAGCTTTACTAGAACTGGTGTTGATCTCTGCTTCATTGTATCAAAATGCACAAAACAATTCTTGGTTCTTACTCCTTTGGTACTAAAATCACAGAATCATAGAATAGAATGGTTTAGGTTGGAAGGGATCATCTAGTTCCAACCCCCTGCCATAGGCAGAGACACCTCCCACTAGAACAGGTTGCTCAAGGCCTTATCCAACCTGGCCTTGAACACCTCCAGGGAGGGAGCAGCCACAGCCTCCCTGGGCAACCTGTGCCAGTCTCTCACCACCCTCCCTGCAAAGAACCCTTCCCTAACACCTAGTTTGAATCTCCCCTCTGCCACTTTAAACCCATTGTCCTGTCATTACAAGACCTTGCCAGTAGTCCCTCCCCAGCCCTACTGTAGGCCCCCTTCAAATACTGGTCTCTTTTATGAGAGTTAATAAGTGAGACCAGAAGCTGTGATGATGAGGAGAGGTCCCTTTCTCCTTCTGCTGGTACAGGCTAACCAGTCAGTATGAGTGTTTACATTTCCAACAGTGCATGAAGTTGTACTTTTAAGTGCCCAGCATTCACATCTGGGTCAGATTTTTAAGAGGCCAGCAGCCTATTACACACAGATCAGGTTTTCAAATGTGCTAATATATTTTGACACGATATAGCTCCTCATGTTAGGTCATAGGTGGGAACCAAGCTTCTCTGAAAAATCTGTTCTCAATTGTGACTTCTAAGCTCTTCTACAACATTTGGCCTGAGGGCACGATTTAGTCCTTACTGATTAGGCAATTGCAAAAAGCTGCTCACCTGCAACTTCCTGCTTAGCATTACCTGATCAATACCTGAAAGCATTTTCTGATACCAAAGAGACAAGCAGGTCATCTTTCCTGTGCAGGAGCATTCACCTGACTGTGAGAGCACTTGTGTACACCTCAAACATATTTTGTAAATATTTCACCTTCCCTCACACACGAGGAAGTAATTGGTACATGCATGTTTTGGAAACCATTCAAAGTTGATTTTCTGCGTGGGTAAACAAAGTGCTCATTGGCGCCAGCTTGCTTCATTTGGGCGGTGTGAGGTGGAATAGAGAGCACTCGCATCCTGCGGCACCAAGGTACCTGCTTGCTCTTGTGCAGAGAAGGCTGAGAAAGAAGGAAGGGACTTGTGATACTGACAGGACAAGGGCAATGCTGTGGTGAGAGGGACCTCTCTGGAGTTCAAGCCTGAAGACTGTATTAATTACTACCAAATCAATGGAGATATTTAAAAATAACCTGTAAATTCTGTATTCAGCAGTACACATTGAGTGTAGCTGTTGAAATCATGCCTGCGTAGGCTTTACCATGCACAGGGCTGGAACGTCTATACATTTCAGTATGCTGCTCTTATAGATGTATTTAAACTTTTCCACTGCTGTGTGCACTCCCTTAGAAGTCAGTGACAACCCACAAGGCTGATACATCCTGGATACTACTGGAAATTCATAGTAGCGGCGTGGCATTGGCCAAGCCCTCCAAGGAACATCTGATAATAGCAGTCAGAGAATCTCCCTGAAAAACAGCTCCTCCTCCCCACCTTTTAGAATCCAAAAGACAGGATTATCTTAGGTGGGGCACTGCACCAGCAGACTCCAAATGCCTAAAGAAAAGTTAGCACTCGAGGCACTTTAATGGTCATGATACTGAGATTTGTTGGCCAAAACAAAGCTTGTGGTATTTATTCAGCAAAATATAATCAATATGAAGGCAATCTACAATTTCTTTTTCCTGCTTCAACACGCCAGCAGGGAAAGTACTAGGAGACTGTATCATAAATCACTAACACAGATACAGAGCTATAAAAGCATCTTTGTCTACTGTTTACAGTAGAGCCAACCTGGGAATCTTTCTAGATACTGCAGATGTGGCAGAAATGTCTGAAATGCCTCAGATTTCTTGTGCTTCGTCCAATCTCTCCACAGCTTTAGAAAGGCTAATAATATATTTTAAACAGGGAAAATAAAGAGTGGAAATTTTAGGGAAAAAAAAGCAGAAGTAGCAACAAAATATATTAAAATGTAAATTGCCAGCTGATTGAATTTATAATAGCTTTTTTTCTTCTTCTTCAGATACAGCTGCAATTACATTAATCAAGTTAATAGTTATGTGAAAATAAGCTATTTCTGGGTTTGTCTATAAAAGAGACAAAAACTTTAATCTTAATTTTATTTCATTTTAGCTGCATTTGTAAATTAAAAGAGTAGGGATCTTATACTTTTTTTGATGGGCTGTAATTCTGCAGGTGACATTTTACACCTACACGGTAGCGTAGCTACAGCTGATAGAAGTTTGGCATCTCCTGCATTTACAACCTGAAGCTGAAATGTTGAATATCAGCAGCCAAAACATTCTATTGAAAGGGCAGTTGAATAGCTGGGGTGCTTTTTAACTCCTTTTTTGCAACAAATTTAAAACAGCAGGTTTATTTCTCTTAGGATCAGGGAAGGAAACATTTTCACTTAAATGTGCCCTGAATTTTAGTATGCTGAACTATATTTACCCATGATATTATCCTGGTTGCAAGTCCCAGCAAAGTTAATGAAGCCAGAGATTATTCTGACACACTCTTTGCACAATGTATGACTAAACTTTTTTAGCAGAAGCATCTTTTATTATTACTTAAACCTGCATGGGTGGTTGTGGGCTTTTTTGGGGGGAAGGGGTGAGTAATATTTAACACTGCATCCTTATTTTCTAGCTTCTTCTCATTTTTTTAATCAAGTAAACTACAGAAATAATTCTAATTCAGTCTTTAAATCACAGACTCAGATAAACACAACAAAAAAAAATCTTCTGAATTTAGACTCCTAATTCCAGATAACTTTCTTGCTCTGTTCATTAAGCATGACCAATTTTGAGAAAAAGCCTTCTTGTAGCTGCAGAGCATCCTCAAGTGTCTACTCAAGTAGCAAAAAAAAATCCTAAGTAAATCCTCAATTAAAAATATTTTTTTTGTCTGTTTGAGGAGCATTTCAGCACTTTGCTCACTCTGGAAATAAGACAATGTTCTAAAAGTAAGGGCAGAGTTAGTGGGGCGGAGATTATGCTACAAAGAAACTAATAAGCATTTTGGCTTTGCATGTTTTTGAATTATATTTCCAATTAAAAATGCAGAGTGCTAAATCACATTACAAAGACAAATAGGAAAGTACAACTTCATTGTTGAAAACAATTTCCCTCCTATCAATCTGAGGATTCATGCATCAATATTGTAGATGAACTGTTAATTACAAAATCAATTAAAAAATTATTTCTAAAAACAGTCACGCGTCCTGGCTCTCAGGGGGGCAATTTGGGCAGAAGGTCTCATCTCACTAGGACCGCGCCAAATCACAAGTCGTCATCCACAAGTAAGCAAAAGCAATCTGGTTTTTCATTTTTCAGCGCGGCTGAGCCCAGCCTGAGATTGATCGTCACATATGGCCCCAGAAAACAAACTGTCAATACCTTGAATGCTGCAGAATTTGAACAAATAGCCGTCCGCCCATTCAAGCCACTCATTGCATCCCATTTAACAGATTTTATTGACAGTTTCCTTCTTGTAATTAAAGGGAAAACTACTGGCCAGCAACCAAGATAAAGTTCAAAGATAGGGTCAAAACAAAAGCAGATGGAGGGGCACGGTGTGACTGTCAATGGAACATAGCATCAGAGCATGTTATTGACACACAGGTATCTAATGATCAGCACGTCATTAAAGAGGGATCTATCATGAACTTTATGCAAATGCTAAAAGGGACTTAAGACCACAATAAAGCATTAAGGAGACACAAAAGGAAAAACAACAAAGCACAAACGATTTTTACTTATCTGACAGTATTCACTGCTTCAGCACTTTTAAATTCAAATGCAGAGGAAAAAAAAATTCTTTCTGAGATTTTTAACCCTTGCTGCACAGGTAGCAGAATACTTTGCAGAAGTATTCTCATATGCAGCGAATCCACAAGGTAAGGTGTGGCCATCGTGAGATGAAGTACGAATTTCCTCCCTCCACCCATATGCTCAATTCCCCCTATCAAACAAATCTATAGCTGCTTTTAAAGAGAAGCTACATAGCATATCTTGCATTCTTTCTCTTAACTACGGTAATTAGACCTGTTCTGGATTATGGAATGGATTTAGAGTAACATCTACAGATAACTGAAGGGATCTTTGCCTGTAAAACAGCCTCAAAATCATACAGTGCAGTATTCTCCATCCCCCTGGGAACATATTCCACAGTTACTCACAATCAGAAAGTTTTTCTTAAGATTGAATTGCTTTGTTGTCTTTTAAACTAACGTCTGATTAGCAGTTTCTTATTCTAAACCCTCTTCTTAAACAAGCAAGCAGAAAGTATTTATGGAGAAGGAAAAAAAAAGGAAGTAAAAAAGTGACATGAAAAGTGTCATGCCACTCTGCTAACCTGAATTAGCAAGTGCTATAGCTTTGAGAGTGACAAACTCTTCTTTCTCCAGCTTCATGCTCTTGTATTTCTTTACCAGCTGCAGTATGGCATTGTTAAGGTCAAGAAGGCCTGCCAATTTGGATTGGTCTTCATCCATAATATAATCTTCAGCATACACGAGCTCATCTTCGAAAGAAAGTGACCGGTATACAACACCGAGAATCAAAATCTCCATCCAAGCACTCTGCAGAAGGCTCATCTGGTCAGCCAGAGACAAAGTGGAGAATCCTGAGGAGGAAAAAAAGACAGGAAAAATATTAAGCATGTTTGGATTTGTCAGAAATCTGCTCCTCTTTTTCAATTTTATATATATTGTGATAAAACATGCATGTGCTCTCTTTTTCCTTCTGATTTTGTGCCTCTCCTCCCCATCCCACTACAGGAAAGTAACTCAATATAGAATCAAATGTTTTCTAATCAACAACGTGAAGTTACAAACAAGTTGGCATTTGCAGGCTCTTTCTCTAAAAATCATGTGAATTTGTGGAGTATTGCAGTGGGTGCCTGCGATTTGCATGGTCTCTCTATTCTGAAACACTCATGTTTACTTCTAAAACCTGTGGCTGTGAAGCAGGGATCTGATGACTCTGTTCACCATTTCTACAAACTAAGGAAGATAATTTCTGAGAGGAAAAAATGAATAGGAAGCAAAGGGAAGATCTGGTGTTTTAATAGAACTAAGGTGATTATCACATAGAGGGAAATTCTTTCTCAACTTTAACCTCAGAATAGAGAGAAGTAACACCTACCCTTCTCAGAAAAGACGCTAATTATTCCTGTAATGGCTACACTTGTAGAAATAAACGTGGTGGCATCATAAAATGCCAACTGAATAGCAGTCACATCATCCTTCTACTGAGGAAGATCAACAATGTGATTAAATGTCTCTTAATACATTCAACTTCTGCCTTCTATTTTTCCTTCTGCCCCTGCTGTCTTTCATAATAGGATCGCTAAGGGCAAACATCTTTACTGTCTTACCTTTTTAGACTCTTGTTTACAATACTTGTTAATTTACTATATCAAACTGTTAATATCCCAATCACATTAGGAGCTAAAAAATAATATGGGAGAGGAAGTGATTTTCCTAGCCTGTTGGTGAAATGCAGTAGTTTGCCAGTTGGCACCATCAACCACAAGTACTTAATAAAATCATCAAAGGGGATTAGTCAAGCTTTTCTTAAAGGGTCTTAAGGCATGTCTGAGGCTTTCATTTAGTTGTTTATGGAGCTGCTTTCATGTCCTTTTACAGGGTTCCTGCTGTAATAACATTCTTTTTGGCGTTCAATTACGCTTAAACGCATTTTTCTGTTTTGAAAGTCGAGAGTTACAGTCAGGCAGGAATATATCATAAACCAGCAAATCTGCAAGGCACCTACTCCAAACGAGATTTTCTCTGTAAGCACTAAGCAGCAACACTAATGCAATAAAAAAAGAAAACCCCACATCCAAACCACCAGGCATCCATAAAAAACGAAACATAAAACTGGCTGCATGCTCCCTCTTTCTCTCTCTTTCATTTTTCTCCCCCTCCTTATTTGTTTTCATTTTCTCTTATTGTCTTTTGAGCCTTGTGATAGAACTGTAGCTCTATGCTTTCCAAAACCCCCAACAAATTCAAAAAAACAACAAAAACTGAGCCAACAACAGGAAACCTTTGAAGAGGTGACAATGGAAAAATAACACATCTGTGATTAAAATAACTAAGAGAGAAATGGAGAAGAAATAATCATTTGAAAGGTTATAGGGAGGAATTCATGATTTCAATTAGCTTCAACATTTCTGTTCCTTCCAGTCTTTCAAGAACCAGTTTTTCTGCAGTAGCAGATGGACAGAGAACGTAGCCTGCAGCACCGTCCTGTGACAGCCCCATTCTCCCTCCCAGACACTGCTGTTAGTAAATAGATTTACACATTCTCCAATCTCCACACATCTTTCTGCCGAATAATTAAAAGCAGGATGATTAGTTTATTGAGTGGAAGGAGGAACTTTTTTATTGAGGTCCATCCACGATTTTATCAGGGCCAGCACTTTTACGGTTGTCATGAGGGTGCAGGCATCCAATTTTTCTTATCTGCCTGATTAATACAAACGCTGTTTCAGGACGCATTAATTAACAGATACAAATCTACGTTCTCATGGAAGGATCAATACAGAGAAGAAAAGAGGCATCAATGTGAATTTAGTGCTGATGATGGAGAAGGCACTCTATTGACATTTACGTGCATAGAAACTTTAAAGTTGCAGTGAAGCCCTTTTGTCCCTGTGATTTACAAATTAACAATTTTTCAGGTATAACAATGTTTCACACGCTTCTGAGAAGTTTAATTAAGCAAGAAGCAATAAAATCAGTTTGGACTTAAAAAAAGTTTAACCTGTAATTTCTAGAGGTTTGTTGCTTTGGGGGTTTGTTTCTTTTTTTTCTTCCTCCCCTCCTCTCCCCCAAGAAAACTCATGACTTCTTTTATCTAATTATCTATTTTAGTCCAGGCTTGCTGGTTTGTTTTAAAATAAATAATACTGTGTTTCTAGAACATGTATTGGATAAATAATATTGTGTTTCTAGAACACGCATTGGATGCCACAGTCAAAGGAAATTACACATGCCCTGTGAGGGGGAAAAATATAGCCAATAATTTATGGTACAGCACTCTTGAAAAATCTACAGTCTGGTGAAGTAAATACACTAATTGTTTTTATATGACACATTTAAAAAAAATCAAAATAATTTCTTTTACATGACAGAAAAACTGGCAAATATGAACCAAACTCTTCTGCTCTCTAATAATAAATCAAATAAATATGATTATTTTTCTCCAGAATGAAGTGAAGTTTCCCTTGAAAGCCTGATCAGTGAAAACATGTTTTAACTTTTACAGGCATCCCTTGTGGGAATGCAAAGCTGCATCAAGTTTTAATTCATCTGTTTTTTGGTTTGGTTTTTCAGAAACTGTGAAAGCATCCAGCACGTCTGCTGTATCATGTGAACGCCCTTTTAATAGCTGTTCAGCAAGCCACAATTAAAAGAACAGATTAGATGAGCATATGTATTTACATACATTTAGTTATTTTTAATTGTTTGGAGGAGGTTATACTAATTTTATGCTGAACTGTGCTCTGATTCCCTCAGCTTTTGTTATATGAATCTCTTCAGCCAAGTCCTGTGACAAGTGGACATTTTCTCTTTTAAAATGCAACCATTTTTTAAACATCTCCAAATTGGATGAAACAGACTTCCAGCTTTCTGGATTGATGTTAGCCTGCCCAGCTACAACTGGAAGCTTTTCCCCCACCACCCTGAGACACTGCACGATGGCATAGTTCTGAACTTTGTCGTGCCATTTTGTGGGTCCTTAATCCTTAAGAGTCTTGCAGGTCAGCGTTTTAAATGTAGAACTGCATAATGGCCTTTTAAAATACAATGCTGTGTACCTTTTCCCCCCTTAGCGTGTACCATATTGGTGACAACTTTGATCTCTCTCCATCTCCCTCCTCAAGTCAATGCCATTTAATGTATCTCAGGCATTTGCTGGCGGAATGACTCTGTACCTTGACCTGCAGTTAAATAGCATGTTTATCTGCGATACAGCGCACTCCAAATAAACCAGATGACAGTTTGCAATAACGTCATTTGGAAGGATTGAAAGGCTTCTCAAGAGTCAGGTACCCCTGAGGTAAGAAGCTTGAAGGAAGCATGTTTTGTGCCAACCCTCCTGCCATCTTCTACTAGACGCTCGTGTGCTTGACAATGATGCCATGGGCACTTGTCAAGATTTTTTTTCCCCCTCTTTTTGCCTAGCAAACTGATGCACTTTGCAGTCAACTTACAAAAAAGGCTAAGCATTTGAAAGTGTGAAGGGCAAAAAATATCTGACGGCTAGTCTTCAAAAATACACTTTCATTTCAGAAAGCATAAATGTTTATTTCCTCAGCTGAGTGTTGACAGAAATAGGCTGCAGCGCAGGCATATGAATTTAACCCCTGGTAGGCATTCTTTTCAGTGAGGTTTTTATGTGTCTGAATGCAAGCATTGTAAATCTACAGGGTGTCTCATAATATCAGTTAACAATAGCATTGATTTGCTGGCTACAGATTTTCTTCCTTCCTTTTATTTTCTTTCTTTCTTTCTCTTCCTTTCAGGGTCTGTAGCGTTTCTTCAGCTAAAAATAGATACTTTTCCACAAACAGTGTATCACACTCAAATTGTAATTATGCCTTAATGACTCACTGAGATCACCGAGTGTGGATGGAGAAAAGGTTGATTGAGCAACTGAACATATGCTTGGTTTACTTTTTTTCCCTCCTTTTTTCCCTTTGGCATACCAGTAAACCCCCATCTCAAAGGAAGCAGAAAGAAAGAGGTAGAAAGGCCTTAGCAGATTTATTATAGAATGACTGTCGGCGAGCTGACCGCGCTCTGCAGCACTCAGCACTCCAAGCCAGCTCCAAACACAGCTTACGGCCTCTTAGATGGACAAGGCTGTTTAAACCACAGATCTTTTCAAACATCAGCACATGCACTACCTGCTCTCAGTTTCACACTGCACACAGCTCCATGCTAAGCAGGGTAAATCTTTTATATTCCTGAAGACTTCTTTCCTCTACTTCATTAAGATGGACTTCATGGACACTAAGTCACTAGGGGCTAGAGAGAAGCAGCTGCAGATGGTCAAGCGCCAAAGTAAGATCTGTGCCTTGCACACAGCACTCTGAAACCTACTGGACAGAAAAAAGGACTGACTGGACTTATCCCTCCTGTTATTTTCAGCCTAAAATCAGGCTGCTAGGACTGAAATCCTATTTTATTCCACTTTTCCCTTCCTCTCTGTGTTTAGAAATCCAAATATTTGATGAAACCAGGTATGAAATTGCTGGCAAATCTGGGAGTTGCTCGCTTTTTTTCCTGCTAACCGCCTCCCACTTATTTTACCAGTTGTTTTTGTGATTGTTGGGTTTATGATTAAAATATTCCTCATGCTTGCCCTGGTTTGTACTTCAAATATCTTCATTTACATTTTGTATAATCAAAGCTGTGCTCGAAAATGACGTGTTCACCAGTGTGTTGCAGATTCAATATATTTACACAGTTGAAATATCAGAGTTGGATTTTTAAATTATTTACACTTAATTTTGATAGATTAACTTCCTTCTAAATGTTTTATGGGTACTGATGTTTCCAGCACAATTTCCTCATTTCAAAAACGATGTACAGTCACCACTGCTGAAAGAACAAACTGATATTGTAAACACTGTTTAAAACAAACTTTTCCTTCAGCCCTGATTGATTTATTTAAAGAGTCCACGGGCTCATGGTCAAATGACAAACAGTGGGCCAAAGGCTTATTCTGGCTGCACAGAAGTGAATGCAAAGAAACTCCCAGGCCAGACTTGGGTCCAATGTGCTTTGGGATGTACAGCTGTCACTCTGCCCTCCGCTCCCTTGCTGGCATGTGCTCAGTACTTGCCCGGATCCACTGTACAACTTATCTGGCTTTCAGGGAGGTAAATAAAATCCAGAGAAATTTCAGTAGTGAAATTTCTGCTAGAGCTACCTCATGTTTTTGGATACACAATCACAGTATTTGTTAAAGGAAACCTATGCAGCTTAACTGTCACTATTCTCTCAAAAAGTCAAGGAAGGATGGCATGATTCGTTTTTTTAGGGTACATCTAGAGCAGAATCTCCCCCGTAGATCTGAATTAAGAGGTCTTTTTTATTATACTAATCCAAGGGGAAAAAAAACCCAAACCAAACAACAAAAAACCCTGAGCCAACAGATTTAATTGCATTTCAAAATATTGTGTTGTCTAAAAATATGTATCAAGACCCACAACATTTCAGCTGTTATGAAAACCGTTAAACAGAAGGAGAGTGCTCTCACTAATCACCAAACATATTTCACAGATTATGGATGAAATTTGGTGAAAGCTGGAACAGAAACAGATACAACTCATTATGCCAGACTGAACCTTTTTTTTTCCCTTTCTCTCTGGTTTTTGTTTTTTTTGTTTGTTTTTAAATAACCATTTGCTCATGGAGGTCCCAGTTAAAAGGCTAACAACAGCACACGATGCCCTAGTAAGGTATTGGCCCAAACTTGAAAATCACAGATAGGTCCCAAAGCACAAACTGCAACTGACTGGAAATACAGCCAAAAGCACAACTTAGGCTGTTTGCTGGATTCAGCTACTAAGCTATTTACAACTGACGTGCTACGATTAAAGTCATGTTTAGAAATCAGTTTCATCTAACAACTCTCTCAGAGTAAAGCCACTGCCTTTTCTGAGTGATGCTTTGCTATAGCATCTCCTTCTGCCCCTACAGCAGAGCACTGCAGAAGCAGTGCTGTGGCTCTGTTGCAAGCGGCACTCCCCGCGCTGGAGTTGTGACTGCCATCTGTTAGCTGTGCAGCCCTGGGAGAGGGAAGATCAGATTGCACACACAGAGGTGCCCAAGAATTACTCAGACTCCAGTACAAAAAGCAAAATGTGTTTGGAGAGTGCTGGGACATTTTCAGCCAAACCTCTGTGCTTTCTCAGGTTTTATTTGTGTTTGCATTCGTAATTCTTGCTGGTCAAGTTCTTATAAAATATACATAAATGTATATTTTTATAAGATGAAAAAATGCTTATGATAAGCACTTTTTTTACTAGCACCTACGAGGAAGATGAGAAATGTCACACAGAGCACCGAGAAACCCGGGGCTTTTATCACAACACTACTTCCATCTCACTGAAACAACAGCAGAGAGATGGCACGGCAATAAAAATACATTCACACTGCATGTCCCTCTCAATCCATTATGAACAATGGATTCTCAGTAAGCAAATATTCACTTGTCAGAAGTATTTGCAACAGTGGATTCATTCAGCAGGAGCACGTAAGTGAAGTTCACAGCAATTTAAGAGCATCAAATTAGACATTTACAAACAGTGAAGATACTGCTTGTCTAGCGTGACCTTTCACTCAAGCTATACAAAAAAGTGTTAATGTAATTTAAATAACAGTTAGAAATATTTCTGGTTTGTCTTTTACCCTGTGAAACCTTACGTGGTAACACTAAACAGGAGCAATTTAAGCTTGTCATTGCTTCCCAGGGTAAGATGCATATAGTGAGATGTATCTCATTATGGTTCAAACTGCTTTCAGTACTTAAATCACAGGCTCCCCCCTCTAACCACCCAAGTATTTCTAGGCAGCTATATTTAATTTTATTTCTTAATTTCTAGTTACAGCACAAGCTATTGTGAGCCGTCTACTCAACAATAGTAGTGGTAAGCAGCTGAGAAATGTGACTGAATAAGAATGTCACCCTGACTTCACATAACCACCTTCTCTTGCTAATGCTCTGAAGTGAAACATTAAAGATGCAAAAAACTGCTTCAGGACAGATCTGGTAAAGTCTCTGTGTACGGAGCACTTTGTAACTGCATTTCTGGAAACATATGAAGTACTGCACTCTTATTTCAATTAGTTTTGATTTCATAGCTTATGATTCCAGCCTTCCCTGAGAAAAAGAAAAGTAGATTTAAATGGATTAATGCTTGGCTTTTTTCCTTTGGCGTTGGTTTTCACCACTGAAACTTCCACAATTTTAAATGGCTTAACTCCGAACACAAACCAACCTTACATTAAAAAGAACATTAGACAGTTGTCACTCCTTGTGTTTTACATTCTCAGTGGTGAGGTTCTGAATTCTAAGATAAGAAGAATGAAAAACTCTTAAAATTCAAATCTCAAAATTCAAACTGTCAGTCCAGTATGGGTTCATGTGGCTGCAGGTCTCCTTAAGGTCAGCAGTATGAACTTGGGAGATTCCTGAGGGTGATCATAGGTGATCTGATCTGCTTATTTAAAGTTAACCCTTGCAATTCTTTAAATTGTAAGCCATAAACATGTTTTGGTTAGACAATGGCATTTTTCTGGTCCTCTGGGCAGCAGAGACAGGTGATGTGATAGGACATGGTGTGCTCCTAAAGCCATCTTTGCTCCTAGACTTGCAAAGTCTGTGCCTTGGGTAGAGAGTTTTATATGAAATCTGCTTTAAAAAATGTGTGGCATATTTTGAGGTATCACCTATGTGCCCAGACATCCGAATGGGAGGAAAGGAAGCAGGACTGCATTTATGACCCTGATTGCTTTGTTTCACTGAGCCTATATATATAAAAAAGAACAGACCAATCATATTTTCAACATAAATATTGATTTCACACAAATTTTCCTTCAACCGGTTGTGTATTTAAGTATTTAAGTATGCTACAGCCTGATTTGTGGGTGAAAAAAACCCAACAACTTACATTCCATCATTGGTAAAGTGACTGTAGACAAAAAACAACAGGTACCATAAACAGAACTGAATCTCCTTCAAAGTCCAATCCAGAAAAACAATAACACAGCTTAAATAGTCAGTATCATACATCAGTATCTCCTGCGTGTAGTATGCCTTACCTAGATCCTTCCAAGAGTTCAGCTCCCAGAAATGAAACTACAGCCATGCATAACTAAACAAAAAGAGGCCACCTTTTTCCATTCTCATTTTACATTTTTTACTGAACTAAATAAAATAAGAAAAAAATAGCATGAAGTTGAGAGAGGAATCTAACTCAACTTGTAACACTCAGCGTTAGTTCAGGTATTGCTCATTTCAATCTTCGCTACGCATAGGCCTCCCAACAACTGCGCTCAGACTGGCACTATCAAAAAATAAACTTGAAGAGTTTGAGCTTCTTCACCCCGGTGCACATCAGGGTTCAAAGCCAAGTTTGTTGGATTACAAAATATAAGTTTGTGGGGTTTGCTGTGGGGTTTTGTGTGTGTGTTTGTTTTGGTTTGTTTGGGTTTTTTTTTTTTTTGTTGGTTTGGTTTTGATTTCTGTTTGATTTGGTTTTTTCCCCCCAAAGGAGGATTTTTTGTACCTTTAATACATGCTGCCTTTTATTAATAACCTCTAGGAGTCTGCTTTGAGAGCACTTTTCCTCAAAGAGAGCTGGGTCACTGCTGTTTGCCTTTTGCTCCCCTGGGGAAGCCACTCGTCATTTTCTCAGCGAGAGCTGTGGCAATCGCTGCTCCCTCCCCAACTTTCTATCAGGCAAAGCCAGGCTTCCAGGAATTCCCCAATCACGTTAATAATATGTATCCAATACTGGAATGTATTAGCATATGGAGACAACCACGCTCAGTACCCAATCAAGGCACCTATGTTAACTCTGTCTATGCTGCACTAGGTAAAATCTCTTTTCACAGGCAAACCAAAAACTTGAGGTTGTACAACGTTGCTTTTTGCTCTCTGGCAAGAAATCAACAGCTCAGAAGAGTATCCTACACATCTTCCTTCTTCTTCTTCTTCTTCCCAATTTTTAAAACTTTTCTACTGCTTAGTCAATTTTCTTAATGTGCTACAGATGCCAAAAAATCCAAATGATGTTTACCATCTCCCTGGTTTGGGGGAAGAGTTTCACACAGGTTCTCCTAGGGGAATGTGAAATTTCCAGTTTACCTAGTTGAGTGTGTAAGTACCATTAAGAACATCTCTTGACGCTGTGTCTTAAGTCTACATCAGTCCACACACATAAAGAAAAAAGAGAGAGGGAGGAAAAAAAAAAAGAAAGCTGCCTGATTCTAATACACCTAATTAGCCATCGGCAGACTCTTAATTGCATACATTAGGATGATTCCATAGTGGAGATTAATTCTAAATATACCCAAGCAGCTGGTTAAGATGCCATGGATTACAGTGTGGACTGTACTTTTCCACTTAATTAGATATCAAAATTAAGCAGCAACAAGCATTTTGACATAACGGGGATCAAGCCGCCGCTTGGCATCCCAGAGCTGCACTAAAGTGACCGCTAAACAGAGCCGCACAGATGGAGAGATATTAAATGCCGCACTGGAAAGTAATTTCAAATAATAAAATATCAATATTTACATTTTAATTACCCCTACTGAGAGCCGCTCTGTCATTTTCACTATTGCCGACGCAGCAAGGGGTAGCGGAATGACATTGCGGCTCTGACTGCAATGACTATTTTGTTTCCATTAAAGAATGACAAGTGTTTTAGAGGCAGTGACACCCAGTGTGTGAACAAGAATGACAGCAGATCAGAAAACTCCTATTAAGGGAATAAATGACTCAACAAGAGAATTTACTTCAAGCAGCCGGCTCCTCCTTCAAACACATAATCCTTCCTGGATGTTCTGCAGGAAGTTTATGATCAGAGGTGCCTTGGGGAAACCTTAGCTCCTCGTGAAACATTTAGAATGACAGGGCCTTACGTGATGACTGGTCAATTTAAAAGCAATCCTACTCAATGCTCATCTTACCTAAAAGTTGTAGCAAGAGTTTGCATGAATCAAAAGGGGGAGAACAAAAAGGCGCCTAGTGAAAAGGAGATTCCTTCCCTTTGCATCAAGAGAAGCATGGCCAGCAGGGCAAGGGAGGGGATTCTGCCCCTTTACTCTGCTCTCTTCAGACCCCACCTGGAGTACTGTGTGCAGTTCTGGAGCCCCCAACAAAAAAAGGACATGGAACTGTTGAAGTGAGTCCAGACGAGGGCCACAAAGATGCTCAGAGGGCTGGAACAGCTCTGCTATGAGGACAGGCTACAAGAGTTAGGGCTCTGCAGCCTGGAGAAGAGAAGACTTTCAGGAGTCCTTCTAGTGGCCTTCCAGTATCTGAAGGGGGCCTACAGAAGGCTGGGGAGGGACTGTTGACAAGGTCTTGTAATGACAGGACAAGGTGGAATGGGTTTGAGGTGGCAGAGGGGAGATTCAAACCAGATGTTAGGAAAGGGTTCCTTACCAGTGAGGGTGGCGAGACACTGGCACAGGTTGCCCAGGGAGGTTGTGGCTGCTCCCTCCCTGGAGGTGTTCAAGGCCAGGTTGGATGAGCCCTTGAGTGACCTGTTCTGGTGGGAGGTGTCCCTGCCTATGGCGGAGGACTGAAACTGGATGATCTTTGAGGCCCCTTCCAACCTAAACCACTCTATTCTATGATTCCCACAAGATCTGAAAGTTTTATCAGTTTGTGGAGAGTGCCAGGGATATTTCTGCTGTCTTTTCATCATTTCTACTACCACTGGCACACCCAACCTGGATCACGATTTGCTGGCCCTCAGCATTATACCCAGCAACCAATCACAACAGGTGTGCCCACACAGGCTCAGGCCTCTGGTTTCTCCCTGTGTCTTTTTTGCCCACATACAAATACTTTTTGCTTCGATACGTACATCAGAAACCCATGAGACACCTTTGCAGCACCTTAAGAATCTAATTACTTCTGATAAGGTCTGAGGTCAATTTCATGGAGAAGATTATATTAGACATGACAAGATGCATTTATATGAAAGAAAAGGAAGGAAGAAAAATATTAAAAGAGTAAGGGGAAAAGAAAGCATTCCTCGGGGATGTCTGTCAAACTGCAGAGATCTTCAAAGAATTCCAGTGGCCTCAGACAAGAGAAAGTGTGTAAGAGAAAATCCTTGGTCAGTACACCCCAATACGCAGCTAAGTGACCCTCCTCCTAAGTCATGGCACGCATTTATTTCATAATGTGCAGAGCTCAACTTCTATAAATGTGACAAATGGCTGGAACAGAAGGCAGCAGGGAAAAGGCATGAAGATTTTTACAGAACAGAAAAGGAACACCTTTATGGCAGTGACTACTGCAATCGTTTTAGAACCATCTTTGACATTAAGAATTAGCAGTGAAGTACAAAAACTCTGACATTAGCTGATTAACTAGGCAATCTTCTTTCACTTGTCTTTTCCTTCACTTCTTTTTTACATTCCTCTTTTTTTTTTCTTTTCTCTTTTTTAGTACCCAGGAAGTACTTCTTAAGCATCCCTAATGCTTTTAGGACAAGACACTTCCCCATTTCTCAGCCACTAGCACCTTTTAATTTCTGAAAGAGCCACGGTTGAAAATCTTAATTAATTGTTCCATACTGCTTCAGGATCATTATGCAATGTAATAAAGGCCGTGTAATTATGAAATTTTACAGCCATTACCAAGGCTGATGGCTCGTATTTCATCCTCAGCTGGACCCAATGGCTTTTAGCCACTCAGCTCCCCTTTGATGAACTACAGACAGATCTATCAGGCCCAAACAATATCCAGGCAAGGCGGCTATAATAGCTACCTACAGATGAAGCCATAGATAAAAATAAACTATAAATCTACACACAAATGCAGGCACATTGCCTCAGGATGACAGAGAGGAGAGGATGAGACACTTGGGAAAGCTGGCAGCTTGCAGAAAGGCAACCTTTTCTCTCCACTTCTCTTATTCAGCTTGGAATTTGTTTAGTTTCTTAAAGAGGTAAAATCCTCTCATACTTTTACAAAAAAATAAAAGAACATTTTTTTTTTTCCAGGACTATGCATTTTTTTATGGAAGACAATCCATTTATTAAATCTGACATGGAGGATTTATATGAACAAATCAACTCATCCTCCAAATGAAGAATCTTAGGCAACAAGTTTGAAAACCATATTCTTATATATTCTTGCTTCCAAGACTGAAAAAAACCAAAACATCCATGCTTTCTAAATGCATTATCCTGAGCAGATGCACAGAGGTGAAGTTAGATGATAGGCTTTCACTGGAGGCAGCACCAGAGATGCAATTTCATGCAACATTGTCCTACATTATTTTATTTTCAGTTTGAAAATGAAAATACTTCTCAAAATTCAGTGTAATTTAAAAGAACTAGGGGATTATATACAATCTTGGTGCCTGCATCACCACCAGAAGAGACTTTATGGAGGTGACCTCCATCAATGCCCTCTTTAATTTAAGACAGAAGGACTTCCAAGTATGCATTGTTAGCCCAGAGTGAGGCAAGGGTGGATAAGGTGGATCTCTAGGTAAGATAAAGATGGAGAGCTGCAGCATCCTGATCAACTAGGAAAGAATCCAGGCAAGAGCGTAAAAACATTAGCTTGGAAACTGCATCTATTAGTACCCCTTTTAGTAGCTCAAGGTTAATTGTGAAGCTGATGTCACACTCAGGGCTGAGCCTAAAAACACCTCAGAAGATAAGTTAGAAGGAAAATATCAACAACAAAAGTATCAAGAACAGAATGGCTCAGCCCTTTCCAAAGAAAACATGACAGATGTAGAGGAGGTTCAGAGAAGGTAAATCAGAATAACACACCTGGGAAAACTCTTATGGAAAGATACTAAGAAAGCAGGAATTGTTTTCCTAAAGGAGTGACGTATGAATGAGTGCATTAAAAGTATATCTAAATTAATGGTACTGAAAATAGGTCTAAAGCTTTAATTCTCCCTTTCTCATAATACAGACCAAAATCCAAAGAAACAGGAAATACAAAATGGAAGGAGGGAAACTTTTCATTCACAGTAGCTTGACTGGGAAACTCCTTGCCAAAGGATGTCACTGAAGCCAAAAACTCAGAGAGGGAGCTGATGCTCACACGGAGAGCCAGAATACCTCCAGGTATAATACTCCAAATCCAAATTAAAAGGACAAGGACATTTTTCTTCCTTATTTAGTCTAATCCTTAAGCATTAAGAATTAGAAAAAGGTTTTTCTGAGGCTTCTGCTTACTCTGGGGCCCATCCTTCTTCCCCTGAGGCTGATTCACTGCTAGAGACAGTGGAGTATATGTTGATGTCCTATAGCAATCACTTCCTGGTTTCTTAAAAATTGAAGCCTCAGAACCTGGGCTGTCTTTCTTTGAGGTTGTTTGGGACCTACTCCTACAATCCAAGTTCATAACAGAAGAGAGCTTAGAGAGATGTGCCCCAGGCAAAGCATTTCAAAATCACAGCAACTGAGCTTCCACTCTGGAGCTATTACTGTAGAAAGACAAAAATAATGGCTATGGAAGAGACACGGTGTTATCAGATACATAAAGGCAGCCAGATATATGCATGTGTGTTCACATAAGCTTGTATAAGCAGGCACTTGTACTAGGTGAACACAGGATATTCTAAAAGCTATCAACATGAGTAAGGATCATCTCCTCATTAATTTATATTCTTTGCTTATTAAAGATGTGGGGATTTGTTAATATATATTAAAAAATCTTCTTGAAGGACAAAATAACAATGTCATCACCCAGGTCAGATCAGATATTCTATGTAGTATTTCCTGAAACAAGGAACTGAGACACAAAGGGTTCACTGGTCAACAAAGCTACAACTGAAAACAGGCAAAGGGAATGTGTGATTCAGTTTCTTCCACCATAAAGCTAAGGAAACTTGAAATATGGTCTTTTATGGACCAGTATCTGCTGTTAACATGTCATTGAAACAGCATATATGGCACCCCATACATGGTGTAAATTGATCTGTTGCTTGCAGTGTATATGGAAGCATCATAAACATTCTTAATGGCGGGGGGGGGGGGAAGTCCCACAAAACCCAAATTGAAAGGTTTAAGTACATAAGAACATCTAACATACTAGACTATATAGACACTGCTAGACTGTGATTCCTGGACAGTGTTTTGCATTGCTTTCTTATGCTCTAATAAGTTACTGGGATTCAGTGAATACCCCAGAATTATGAAAACTGAGAAGACTGGATGCAAACCAAGAAACTGGCAGAACCTTTTACTTCCTCCACTTACTATGCCGTTGGCTCATATTTAGCCAAAACAGCATCAACTGTTTAGCTAAGCTCTGCAGCTTTACTTCTTTTTATTGTCCCAATCAATCACATCAGGAGGATGAAAAGTAGATACAAATATATCCAGCAGAAACATTTTTCTAAGCAAAAACTTTGAGTAAGAATGAAATTCAAAGACCTTCTTTTTATCTCTGTGGGAGGAAGTAACACTTATTTGCTACATTAGCCTAATAAAAATAATGATAACAGAGAAATCACATATATATCCTCCCACAATTATTATTCTACAGAAGAACTGCATGAACTGCATTGACTCAATTTGACAAGTGTCCAGTCTGTTAGAGAATGCATACCAGCATTCCACAACAGAAGACTATTACTTATGATTTTAGTCAAGTACAGCTGAGTTATGTGGTCAGAAAGTTATGCTGTTAATTTGTGATTTATTGCACACTGCCTTGAAACAGAGCTGGCTCAGACATGATGAGATGAAGTTTGTTTTTGTCAAACACAAATGACTGCAAAGGAAAAGGGAATCAGCATAACATACTTTGTGAAAGATTTTCATTTCAGTACTGGACTTAAAACAATTTCCTTCTTCAAATAATCTTTTTTAACTTCTACTATCCCCCCCCCATTTAATAAACAGTTACATGCAGCTTATGTATCAGTATCATGTGTTTTAAAAAAACATACAAAGGAGAGGTTTTGCTAAGTCTCTAAAAAACCTAATTGCAATAAGACCACACTTGGACACAGAGAAAGATATTAGCATAAGTAGAGAGCGAAAATGGAATGGAAATGGAGGTATAATTCTATGTTTTTTTCTTTCAGTATTCACCAAATGTGGCACAAATCTGTAATGTTGCATGCCATGCTTAATACTGATTTTCTACACTTGGTATTCCCTAGCTGAATTGTTTCTGAAGTCACTGGTGATTTTTTTTTCTACACAAATCAGCAGTTTTTCAAGAGGTCTCTGTGCAACCCAGGAGTATGACATTTACTAATGTGTTGAGATTCAGGGATTCTCCTTTGTAGAAGCCAACACTAATAAGAAAGATATGGTTCAGTGTCCTGGGTATTCTTCCTAGTTTTATTAATTAGATGGAAAGCTTCTCCCTCTGGAATACTGCTAGGTATTTATTAACACTTCAGCCCACAAACTAGAGTAAATTTACAGTAGTGGAGGTAATTGTTACATACACCAGCTCTTGTTATCAACTTGGCAGGGATAAGCAAAAAGAAAACCTAAACCAGGGGTTTAGATTATGATCTTTTTCATGATATTTTAATTGTGCTTCTTAATCTCCTAAATTAAAAACTACAGTACAATCTTATTCAGATAACTGACAAAAAAAGATCATATCAATTTGCAACAAAATGTATGAATGCTCCTATCTCTTTTAATTATACAGAGAATTTAACAGTCATATTCAATACAGTCACAGAGTGACTAAGATACAAACTCATTTTACACATGTATCATCCTATCCTTCAGCAGCTTCACATTTCCTTTCAAGTTTCCCACCTTTTAATGCACAGATACCCTTCCCTAGCTGATTTTTAATATCACCAACTTCTATTTGCTCCTTCAAATATGGTGAGTTACCCCCACTGCTAAGTCTTACCAAACTGGTGACTGATAATGACCAGGCAGACAGTCAATATTATCTCAGTTACATATGTGCTTTGCCAAAGAAGTATTAGGTATAACTGGAGCTACTTCATGGATCCACATTTCTCCCACCATTGCTTTCAGCCTTCCCTTTCTTTGCATTCTTCTCCTGCCAGATCCGCATATTCCTCCTGGCACGAATAGGTCAGTTTAAAGGCTCACCAGTGATGCCCTGTCCTTAGCTAGTGCACATCAATTTACCAACATGCAGCTCTCGATGCTTTGGAAAGCTTTACTTTGGTTATGACAGGAGAACTGGGATTTGTTTTACATTTCTCCCCCTGTGTTCTACATTCTTGCAACCACAAAGTATCGGGCTGTACTATCTGGTATTTGACCACATTTGTCAGTAGTTTTAGAAATGATGCAGCATGGTTGTGCCTTGTTTACATATGCCATAGAGAGGTCTAAAACAAAATTTAAATGTGCTAATCCTGCCTGATCATCTTTTTTTTCTTCAGTTTTCCCCTTACCCCATTATTTGCTTTCACATGCCTGTTTCTCACTGATCCTTCTTTATGGTGACCAGCCTTTCCTTATGGACTTCATCTGCACTATCAATGATCTGAGAAGGAAGGAGGTGAGAATTTCCTCACCTGCTCTGTCAAAACATGATGTTTGCTGGGCCCTCAGGCAATGTTTGGTACCAAGGCTAAATCAGCACTCAGTAACGTTTGTGCAAGAGCAACCATGAGAGATGGCTCTAAAAGCTCTTTTGTAATAATTCACTGCTGCTGGGATTGGCTTTGCAATAGAGCTCCAGTGAAACATTCTCACTATGTATTTATATTTTCATTCCTTTGCTATCAAAGTAACAATCAGAACGACAATGGATCCCACTTAGCTCTCCCAACTGCACAGTGCACACAGAATTTAGAGCTGGCACTTGCCAAATACACCCATATCAATCAGTTAACAGGAGTGCATCATAGCTGATGTCAGAGGCATAGATGAAGCATGACACACACATACAGGAAGAATATAAGAAAGACAATTTAGTCTCACAAATCTACCACTTAATTCCTCTGTGATTCTGTTGGAGTAACTCAACACTTCCCCCCATCTCACTCTTTCAGTGCACACTATGGATATGTGTATTAATTCACAGGGCCATTATTATTAATGTCTGAAAGCAACAAATACTTTTACAAAAGAAAGGTCTACAAAGTGTACATTTGATGTTCTTGAAAAGTCTAGGAAATGAAGATACTTAGAAAAGCATGGATAAGCCCTAGCCTATGGTATATAAAATAAACTGTTGATGCATTGTGCTCACATCTTTCAGTCCTAGCATGCTGTGAATCATGTTTAACATTTTAAATCTATAGCTCTCAAAGGACTCCCAAAATTGGAGGTGTAAATCAGTTTCAATGTAAGGAAGCTAAATGATTTGCCCAAAGTCATATGGTGAGTCAGTGTCAGAGTCAAGAAAGAAACTTAGCCTTCATCTTCTACTATTGGGCTGTCTCTATGGACTGTGGGAGATCTTGAACTAAAACTCTGAGACCACTGGAAAGAGTCCTGCTCACATAAAGAGGATCTGAATCAAATCCATGTGATGAAACAGTTTCATGTTTTCTCATACTTTGCCTGCCAGCCAATCATGAGAAAAAGACCAGAAGAACATAAAGAGGAAGATGTAAGTCAAGCCTGGAGATGGCTTCTATGAAAGTATTTTTATGGATGCAGGACTATGCACTCAGAATGAACATGTTTTGTGTTGTATTAAGATGAACTCCAAGTAAAAGGATCTTAACCATCTAGTGCTGACTTCATACCAAATAAGAGGGTCAAGTACCCAAGTGTTACAAAACCTGAAATAGACACCCTATGTGTGAAAATGTATAAAATACATTTAATTAACCCCAGGTTGTGACACACACTGCCAGTTTGAAATGGGAATTTTGAAGCTATGCCTGACACTGCTCGAGTCATTTTGATTTCTCAGGAAGATCCATGTTTAGGCCAGATTTCTATACATTTGTATTTATTCTTTTATTTTTAAATATTTGAGAAATGCATATTATTTACCCAATTGTCTGGAATGTCTACTGGAGAAATACATATTTATTTTTACAAGCAATCTATATATTATTTACTCAGTGGATGAGAATGACTTCAAAAACCTGTTCTGGTCCATCAAATAAATACATATTTATAAATGGGGTTTAAAATGCTTATTATTTACCCAATGGACTGTAATGGCTCTGTTAGTGCCATTATACGTAAATATGTAATTAGCCACATAATAAAAAATCCCTACAAAATTTCTCTGAAAAGCATTACATTTCCAAGTGTCAACCTGCAATACCTTTCCTATTATTATTATTTTGTTTTTAAACAGCCAAAGAGATTATGGTAATGACTCAGGCTTTGCTGGATTTTAAAATCCCACTAGCTCTGCAGTTACAGAGATGTGCTAGTTTGAAGCTAGCTAGAATGTTTTGGTGAGAAGGAATAGATTATAGGCTGTGAAATGAATGCAAGAGTGATGTCTACTTCCCTCACAGGCTTGCTGAGATGTATAAAAATGCAAGTTAAAACATAGATAAGACACTTGGCACTTCACTCTCGCTTGGGCTGCGGGCTGAGCTCCATCTTACTCTCTAACTTCACCCTCTGTTTCTCTGATTAATCCACTTTGCTTCCTAACCCCCTGGCTGAACCTCCATTCTTCCTTGGGACTGGGGTAAGGTTGAGAGGGGTAGGGGGGAAGGTGTAGGGGTGGTTGAGAGCCCCTTCTGGGGACTCAGATTTCTGGGAGGGGAGTTGTGTTTCTGTATTACCTTTTTTACCTTGTACATTCCTGTCTATAACTGTATATACTGCAACTATCTGCTTGTATATTGTGCCAGCTGTAAATATAAAGATTCATTCAATTTCCAGAGCTGGCTGAGTCTAGTCTGGATGATTTCTAAAGTGTGGGGGGGCAGGGAACACCCAAACCATCACAAGAGAACATAAAAGTTGAAATCCACATTTCTTTCTGTAAAAATTACTATTTAAAAAAATCTCATCTTACAGTCAGGGCACCTGGCTTGAATCTTTCTGCCAGCCCCAGGATGGCGACCAGACGCTGCATAAAAGCATGGCTCCATTTGCAGCAGCAGTGCTACCTGAGCACTTGCGTTGGTGAGGAACTGAGAGCATGTGGTACAGATCTGTGTGGTTCTCACACAAGCTTCTCCACACTGATGGCCAGTGCACCTGCAACACTGCTGGACTACATTGGCAAAGGCTTGCCAATCTTGTACAGTACCAAATGTGACTTATTTCTGTATCTTTATGTGGGTTGTTTTCTGCAGAGCACTAAAGATGCTCAAAAATCTCTTTTTATTGTGAAAGTGAGGGCAAAATTTGAGACGCACAACTCCAGGGACAAAATCTTCTTATTATATAGTCCCATACGAGCTTGTCTTTGAAAGCATGAAACTCAACAGTAGCAGCCATCATAAATGTTTGGGAATTTGCTAAGAACAAGAATTGGTAGGCTTGGCCTATGAAAATAGATGGAAGCTTCCCAAAAGGACTGAACAGTACCAATTTTAGCAGTACATGTATGTGCTGGAGTAAGTGTCATACATTAAGATACCAGGTGTTTAATTCTGATAGCCTAGTGACCAAATGTTAACAGACACTGCACCTGAGTAATGTTTGTTTCTGTGCAGGATGGCAACAGAGGTGTGCCACTAACACAGGTGTCACTTGCAGAGCTGTGCTACATCTCTGATTTCCTGAAAACACTGACATTGGTTGTATGTAGTTCTGCCATTTTTTTCCCAATTAGACCTATTACTGAAAAAGCAAATTAAACGTACCATGGTAGTACGCAAATTGGTTAGACGGAACATAAGGTTCTGGTATCAAGCTTCTTAGGCACATTGCCTCTGTGCACGGCTTTTACTCACCAAAGCCTCTAGAGATTATGGAAATAGAGGAGACTTTTGCAAGAGACCTAGGCAGCACTAGGCTAGCAATTGAGGCATGAAACATAGGAACATGATAATGTAGAGAGAACTTTGGAAAAGAAGTTCCAGGAAGCTCAAACTTTGTTAAGACAACAGAGCTGAAGTTGCTTACTTGCTTCATTTAAAATCTGGAATAAATATCATGTTTTCATGACACTGCTACAGTTTTACACCACCTTGAGGATAAAAATAGGCAAAAAGAGGTAATGCAATCTTCTGTTTTGATACAGCAAAAGGAAGTATTTGTTAATTGATGGTACATTTTAAGTTGTTCAGATCTCTGGCACGTGGAATCAACACTGTGTGCAGATTGTAAGAATTTCTTTGCAGCTTCCCCTCACCAAAGAACAAGAGTTTTGATGCCAGGAATGAATAACAGGCAGTGATCACCCAGGAGTTTACATGTTCATGTTTGCAAGGTCACTCTCCCCACACTTTAGTCCTCAACAGGAGCTGAGCATTACAGAGAATCCAAAGCAAGTAAGTGTGCTTACCAGCAAGCCTCTTTCATAATTTCCATTTAATTTATTTACCAAATCAAGTCAAACTGTTACTGTGAAAGTAATTTTCTTAAGGAAGGGGCTAAAGGCTCTCTCCAAAAATCACTGCAAAGCACCTAAGGTTCACCTGCTCAATGCAACTTAGATGAAACAAACCTAACTGACAGGATGCTGCAACAGCAGGTCCACCCAGGGCACACAGCTCATGGCAAGAAGTTTCTTAAGGTCAAAGGCAGTAAGCCCCACTGTCTGGCTTTGGAGCACTGGAAACCTACATAAGTCAGCACAAGCCTACCAAATCCTCTTTTCTTATTTCCGCATAGCCGCTTGTGTCGCAGCAGAGAGGCATTATATTGGACTCCCTCTCTCATGTCACTCAGCATTGCAAGAAGGCCCAGTATCATTTCCAACTGCCCCAAATTCTTGTTGATATTAGCAGTTTGCCTCCAGGTCTGTACTTACAGGGTCTGCACCCAATATTATTAGAACAGTTGAAAATATTCTGGTAACAGTGATGTTTTTTAAGGTAAGAGTGGGGGTTTCTTTTGCTTCTAGTCTTACCAGGATAAAAGTTCATGTTGTTTTCTCTCTTGAAAAGCATGTAAATTGTTATATACAAATAAAGTCATTAATGGAAAACAAGACATTGCAAATTACACAACAGACATATCAATTAATCCCTGGGATGCACAGGAAGCAATCAATTTTCCCAAATCCCAAACTAATTAAAAAAAAAAAAAAGATAAAGAAAACCAATTTGAATTTCCACTCCTTTTAAAACAGGGGCATGGGAGGAGGAGATGGAGAAATGCTGGTGTGCCATTCCCCCTCACTGTCTTCACTATGTTCTGCAATCACTAAATGTGAGCTAACTTGAAAAAGACGTGGACAAAAGTATTCTCTGTCAGTGGAAAAAGTGAAGTTTTATATTAAGATGTCTAAAAAGAAAAGGAGGCAGAACGTAGCAAATACCAGGAAACTTTGAGACTTCAATCATACACGCACAGGGTACCTGCACTGGGAAAACAGGTAAAGTTTTCCTTTCTGCATCTGGTTGTGCAGGGACGGAAGCGATGTCCTACAGCATTTCAAGACATCTATTGAAGTTTGGTGGTGGTGGCAGTGGGACTGTTGTTAAGGGAAGTAAAAAAAAAAAGCAATGTCCATTTGAAGCTTGTCTGTGAACTTTGCATGAACCGCCAGGAATAATGTAGTGTGATGACAAGCCAGTTATACCTTCCACTAAATTTGCTGTCTGGAATGAACTGAAATAGTGTTTGGTTTGTGTAATTACGTCCATCTATCTTTATATTCCAGCGGCATATCGCAAATTGAAAATACTAAAAATTGACTGTTGGTTCTGATATTTAATGATTGCCAAAGACAAGACGATGATTTATTGGTTACTTACCGATGTGACACATTTGCATCTTATTAGACGGAGATTACTATTCCTTAAAATGCGGACGAGGCCTGATCATGTCTGATGGATTGATTTGATTTGCAAATGTAATCAAACTAATAAGAGGGAAAAAATGAGCAATAATGCCTTGTTTTTCAACTGGCAATCACTCCCCTGCCAACAACGCTGATATCCCTGACTAAGCAGCCTTCACACAGTCTTCCTGTCTCCTCAAATAAACAAAGGGATGCAAAGAGCTTGATAAGAGGATAATGAGCCAAGTATAGATGCAACATGGAGCCTATTCCTCAGCACTGTACAAATGTATCAATGCAAGTAGCAGGATATGACTGTGCCTTCAAACCTTAAAAAGCAGTGAGCAAAAAGCCAAAAAGCCAAACTCACTGATAAAAAAGCCTTTACTGAGGGGGGAAAAAAACTTCATTCAAAAAAATAAGCCATTTTAATTTAGGGAACCCCAGGAGAACATTCCTCATCAGTACAAAAGTTACAGAGTAAGTACCTGGAACTCCTTAACCTGGGATGTCAATTAGGGACTGTAATTTGGACAACATGATTTGAGCAACTGGAATCACTGTCTGTAGCCACAGCATCAGAGAACTTATTTCCAGAGGCAGAGTGGGTAAGGTTTTAAAATCCTCTCAAATACTAATGAAGGCTTTCTGTAGATTTTTATCTGTACCATATTGATAACATAACCAGCTAAATAATATATTTCACAATAAATATTTTATCATTCTGGCCAGATGCTGAAGTTTTCATAAGGGCTGAAATATGGTTCTAGATAAGAGCAGACTCTTACTCTGTTTACATTAAATGACCCTTATTCTCCACGATAGGATTCTCTTCCTTGTTAATAATAACAATAAAAAAAGCTTTGTGCAAGAAATTGCACCAAGTCTCCCTTGCCCCATTTTAACAAGAGTGGTAAGCCAGGCAGAAGGCAAATAATAAAGCTCTGCAGTCCACACAGGTCTCAGATTGTGACCTGAGTATTTAGAGATTGATCCAAAGCACAGTGAAATCGAGGCAAGTCTTTCTATTGGTCTAAATGGATTTCCATACAGAGCTTTTACTAAAGAGGGAGGTTCAAGTGTAAATGTTGACAGCCAAAGAAGTGATCCTACAAGTATTTGGGAACACGGAGAACTCTGCACAATGGAAGTGTCTGTGTAAATAATGTGATTGTACTACTTAAATATTTCCCAGACTGATTGCTAATTTGCTTCACTAAGGGATACTTGATAAGGTAAAAAAAAATATGTAAAAAAATTAAATCTTGCTTTAGGGAACAGCTATTATGAAGTGTCAGGTTAAAAACAAAGTTGAATATATAGCTCCAATTATCATGCTCAAAGACCTCAAAATATTTTCATAATTTAAAGTTTTACAGCTGATGTAATTTATACTTATTTTAATAGTGGAAAGGCATCCCGGTCAAATTCCAATTAAATAATTACATTTTGCCTACCTAAAATTCTCACTGCATTTTTAATTGGATAGGACACACTTCACTGCTTCTCCTAAATTGTTTAGTGTTGCTATTCAGTATATAAATAGCTACCACTTTCTACCATGGACACAGTATGTTTGTTGGTGCAGCTATTGATGGCGAATTCCAGTTCACCTGCACTGGCTACAGCACTGGAACTAAGGAGACCCACAGCAACCTGTGCTCCTATTTCCTGCTGCCATAAGCTTTTATTTTTCCAGGTGTATTTTTTTCCTCTAAGCTATACTGAAAGATTATATGATTGTCATTGATGTTAGCTGATTAGAGTTGTGAGTATGCAAATATTCCCTGTCAACACCCTCTTCTCTTGACTATCTCCTGAAATGCCCAACTAAGCCTCTTGTCAGACACTGCCCTCTATAGGTCTATCATACCAATGGAATTATCCTGCAGAGTGTGCACGGGGCTCGCCCCCAGTGCTACCTGCATGCTGTGCCCAGTGACTTTCTGATGCACCCTGTTTCTCAGTGGCTTTTTCATTAGAGACAATGCTGTGCTTCATATATGAAGATTACAGCACAAAAGAGGTTATTCATCACTGCTGAAATGTGAGGCACAATCTGCTGATCACTGTGAACTCCAAATCTGTGTTGAATACATTAGGCAAAGTGTTCATTAATGGTGTCTGGAAAACGTTCAGTAACTCAAAATGTGAGGAAACTCTTCAAACTAGACTTCTACCAACTTCACTGGATGCAGATGATCTGGAATTCACGGAATTCACAATCCATACTGCAAGCTCAATCTGCAGCTGAAGATTCACTGGCAACTCAGCAATGCAGTCTTGAATCTACACAACAGTTAACTTCACCTCCGGGAAACTTCAAAGTAGTAAAAAAGAACCATCACAAAGGACAATGGCTTCCTACAACAGACTGATATGGGGAAGGACTCAAAACTATTCTCACTCACAGTACAGTTAATTAATTAAAGATACAACAGTCATGGTAACTTCTATATTCTACTGGTTACAGTTTGATTTGTGGCAAGTTTAGAGTCTAAAGCCTGTTCATCGAGGCAGGCACACTTACACAAAAATCTCTATAGAAATACACGCTAAAACCTGATGAAGTTGTGGTACATTTATGACAGTAAGTGCAGCTTCTTCTTCGAAGGAACATATGAGCTGCAGCCACTACATGCTAAACTTCTCCCCCTAATCTTCCCAACATCTAGAGGTACATGAATTTCTGATTTGCCCCCATCTCTTCTCCGTCCTCATCACCACTTGTTGCCATAGTGTTCTCATGTATAACATGTCAGGACCTGGTAAGTTATCTGTATCTACTTTCCAAGTGTCATTTCCATTGAACTTGGAACCTTCTGTGTCTGTAGTTGGATCTCATTTCAATATTTGATTTCATCTCAACTGTTGATGCAGCTGATTGAAACTGATGGTGCACAACATGGTAGATGAAAACATCTTGGGGAGAAGGTTCAGAGCTATACTGTGAAATTTCCACTCGTCTATAATACGTGCCTCGGGAGGTGAGGGTGGAAAATCCTTTGGGCAGCCCAGCATACTGTCATAGAACATGTTTTCAAACAGAAGAGGAAGGTTCTGTCTTTCTTTTCTCACATGGAAAATTATCCAAATATTCCTGCCTGCTATAAAATATTTAAATTGGAAATAATTAATGAAAATAATATAAAAAATGACTTGACATTTACAGCCAGGTAAGTGTTCCATTTAAGCAACTAAACGCAGGAGCATTCAGTATCAGCATTCTTTGGATTCTGTGTATGCCAGGTTTCCTGGGCTTCTTTCTCCACACATATATGTATGTGTACATCTATTTAGCACTGCACAATGTAAAAGCTTACTAGCAGTGCAGACATGAGATCATAAAGCTCTTGTATGATCCAGCTGATGCAGAAGGTGATTACTGCACTCATTTTTAAATACTGCAGACTCTGTTATCAGGGCAGACTGAGTTTTAACGTTATAACCCAGGTGCTCCCCTGCTATTCCTATACCATATATAACCAGGCCCAGGTCACCATGTGCCCTGCCAGAAACGTGCTGACTGGCTAAGGGGGCCTTGCAATTGAGGTAATTAATCCTATTCTAATGTAGGTTAAGCAGGTGTGGAGCCGAACTCATCCAGAGAGAAAGTAGAGGCATCCTTAGAATTATAGTATTTAACTGGTCTCAGCTGACTTTAGGAAACTAGACCATCCTGTGCCACTGACCCAGTCATACAGGTGGAGACCTGTCTGCTCTAAATCCAGTCTGAGCAACGAGAGCTTTTTGACCTCCCTGCTCCCATCCTGGATTTAGAGTATCAATGCACATGACTGAAAAGCTGCTCTTTTCTTCCTCACCCAATATGAAGTAAATATATTTTTGCTGGAGGCTAAGTTAGAAAAGTAAGGTACCTGTTTAGTTTAAAATGGTCTAAAAGGTTATCAGACGAGGACTAGGCTGCTCTAATTTTACTTCTGCATTCCCAGCATCTGCAATGATCCTTTCAGAGGCCAATTTAAATTACATGCAACATTCATGATCCTGGTAACGACAAAGCCTAGCAGAATTTTAAAGCTGACAAAAACCCTCTCTTTGTTTGGACGTTCTTTACACTCTAAATCTGGTTGAAAAAAGCCTTATTTTCCTAGAGGAGAGAAGTCTTGCACATAAAGAAGCAGTACTTGGTGAAAATAAATAGCAGACTCAGTTCTGCAGCATATGCCTCTTCTGCAAATTCCTCACCTAAGGAATAATGTCAAGATTTGTTCCAACTTTCTTACCAGCCTTGCGGCCATGCATTACTTATAAGAAGTTGGCTGTCCTTGAGATATCAGTTGTACAGTTAGGGAAAGGTTGGGAAAGGACACCCCCTCAAAGACTCTTTTGGAAGTTTAAATTCCTTCATACAATATGCTCTTAACTGGCAGCCTTTTAGTATGTTGTAGCAAATTTTGGGGGAGTGCCTTTTAAAAAGACAAGGTGCCATGAAAATCTAGGGTACCCTGCTACTGCCCTGTATGGCACTCGAGATGCTGTCCCACTTGCAAAAGGCCATTACTGCTGAAATCTCAGATTCAGCTTGCTTACAGAAAAAAAAAGAACAGAGACTACAGTAAAATTAAAAAGGTTAAAATACATTTAGACTTCCTACCCTCTGGTAATAAGATTAATTCCTTGTTGGCTCAGAAGAAGGAAAACTGTTACTGAGTCATCTGCAATTTACACAGGCCTAATCTAGTAAACCCATTTGTCACACAAGAAGTGGGTACAAAGGTGAGTATTGTCCTCTAAGTGGAAATAGTTGCTTAAAGCTTAATTCTGCACATTGCTGCAGAGTCCTAAGGTGGGGAGTACACACAGGGGACAAAGAAAACTGGAAGCTCCCACTGACACACTGCCTCCTGATGGGGCTTTATCCCTCCAGGGCCAGATCCTTAAACAACAGAGGCTGGCACGGCACATTTGACTTGTACACCCATGACAACTGATCCTACCCAAGGCTCTTGGTCTGTCTCTGTAGATTAACTAGGCAAAGTACCATATGTATTTTCCTTTAGAAATTCTAGCAATGCCTGATCCAGTGATCAGACCAAACCACATCCTACAGTTTTATTCTGGATCTTTTACACTTCCTTTCAAAAAAAAACACCCAGATGTGCTACTGGAATACTTTATAATCTTTTTGTTATTCTATTCACCATCACATTCAAACATTTTTAAATGTGCAACAGTGTATTTTTGGCCTGATAGGACTTTTGTAAGACCGTATTTGCAAGTGAGGAAACCAGCTGTGTAAGGCAGTCTGCGAGTCATCCTGGGTAATGCAACAGTCTTGCTTTTACTACAAGAAGAATAGTGAATAGGCTGCAACATCTTTTTATACTCTTGCATTTAAGAATCAAATAACAGCCATTTTTGTTTACAGAAAGAGAATGAAAAGCAGTGGCATTCATTACTGTTGATTTGCTCTCTTTTTATTAATCATTCCTTATTTTTAAGGGGCCACAGGAGTGAACAACATAATGCAATGGTAGGAAGGTATTTACCAATTTAGCTCCTCATTATAAAACTACTCAGAAACCTCTTTGTCTCTCGTTTAACATAATAATTATTAGTGGTAACAAAAGTGGATCCCCACACTTGCACCGTGATTAGCAAGTGATGAATTTGGGTTGAATATATTGCATTTTGCTAAGTAAACCTTATTATATCTGAAATCCTTAGTCTAAAAAAAACATCTAATTTTAGGAAAATAATTTTTTGCTCCTGTTTAAATGCATGTTTCCAAATTAACCAGTAATAGTCTATAGAAAACTGCCTCTTTTATGCTTGAAGTCTCCAGCTGCCACACAATTTATATATCTTTCCTCCCCTCTTTGTTTTTCAGCCATTTTCCCTGAATGTCAAAGTCAATTTAGTGCATTTCACTTTGCTGAATAAATCAGAGGCGAAATCCTTGCTAAAAGTGAAAATTTGATTTGCTAAAAGGAGCTTAGGGCAACTATTAATCAATATATCCAGAGTGTCAAAGCTAAGGCCATGATAGACATGCATTCATTTGGAGATTGGTTGAGGCAGATAAAGGGGGACATTGGAAAGGGAAAAAAAAAGTGCAACAGCCAGACAGTGTGGTGTGTATGTCGGGGTCATGGGTGGAGGGAGAGGACTGTTCCAAAAACAACAACAAAAAAGCCCCCAACCAAACAAAAATAAGGTGACAGTCACTCAGAATAAAGAGGAGACCAAGTTCTTGTATATGAATAACAGGTGAACTCAGTAGAGACACAAAGTCACTCTTTAGTTCTGATCTTGAAAGAAGTGGATTTTAATGAAGGATTTTTTTCTTTTTTTAATTAAAAAATCTCCTTTTTAGTTTTGTTCTGCATTTGGTGATGATTATTCTTTTGGTGATGATTATTCTTCATCTTTTCAACAAATATATAGAGATATTAAAATCAAAGCTAGCAGGAGTTCCAGATACTTTTAAAAAACTCTTACTGCACATTTGTCTTATATTCATGTATATTTTTCAGGTGATAAGGTATTCGTATGCTTGGGATTATGGTTTTGTTTTTTTCCCCCTCTTAGTTAACTTAATGGCAGTAAAAAATATCAGAAGTGACTATCCTGGAAACTAAAGTGCTCTTTTTACCTCAGGACATCTATGTCTAGCAGTACTGGAAACCTCACCTCTCTGCCACTGCACCTCTCAGTTCTAACTGGAACCAGACTTTTCTGATTAGCAGACACACGAAGTGCATCTCTAACTGCACACATAGCCTGCTCTTTTGTAATGAAATCAGCTGAAATTTTGCCACTTCAGTAACAGATCCATCAAAACCAGTCTGACATCATAACTCATGTGGACATATTAAACAATTTAAAAACCAACCAACCAAAATCCCCAAACAAACAAAACTCCAGACCTTTCTGTAACTACTTTTTACCACACTGTAGATCCCTGTTTTGTTTTGAAAATGCTAAGAAGTGTTTATTCTGCATTATCCTGAAAATCCTATCTCCTTTTCCCTCCAGCCTTGCAAAATCACTTTAATCTTCTCTGTGACACTAAACAAACCAAACCAACCAAACAAAAAATAACAAACAAAAAAATCACCACCAAACAAAACAAAACAAGAGAGAGAGAAAATAAACTAAAATAGCATCATTCCTAGCACTTCAAATAATGGGACAGAAGAACCTCTTCCCTTAAAGCCCACAGTTGTTCCATTCTGCCCAGAGAAGCTTGAATCAACTTGGTGATCTAAACACTAGCAGTGTCAGGCAGTCTATCTGCTAATGCTCAGGAGTAAGACTGACAGTGAATTGCTGATTTCCCACATTATACAGTTTAGTGACAGAGGTCAAGGAAGTCAGTAGGTTTTGAGAAACTGTTTTCAAATCTCTTACCTGTAAGACCCAGGGAATGGTCTTCCTCAGATCACATATGTTACACAAGCTGTGATTTAAAGAACATTTCCAGCACAGGAAATGCATGTCTGCTTTCCATAATTAGAGCATGTTTGTAGAGTTAAGGAATTAAGAGCAGAGAGTGGGCTTTTGATAAACAGAAGACAAAGAGAACTTGCAATGTCTAAGACTGCACATTGATGAAGGGCAGGATGTCCTGATACCACAGGAGGCTGAAGTTATTATTATTACAGCCCTCTTTGCACGAAATAGAATGTATGCCATTCCATGTAACATGAGGAGAAAATACCACATTTACATGTCCACTTGCCTGTGGAATGACAGGCATCCTGTGGCAGGGGGCTCTAAGATAGATGCAGGAGTCCTCGTGTTGTCTGAAATGGTCCTGAATTTGGCTAGCAGCACAAGATACTGGAGAAGAGCTAAACATCATCAGAAAAGACAAATCTTACAGCAGCAAGCAGCATAGTACAGACATAAAGGAAGGTGACTATTGCCTTTGCAGAGCCAAAGTTCTGTATAAACTGCCTCAGAATCAATCCAAAGAAACTGAGCATAAACAGGATGCTGGCTATAGCCAAAACATGTGTAATTCCTTATAAACACCAGGGAGTTTCATCACAAGATTTCAGTCTCTCTTCAAAGTCCTATCGGTGTGAACGCTACCATAAGTAGCACTCATTTTTTCTCTGTCACTTAAACAGAGGGGCTATGTCCACTGAGAAGTAGATACCTAAATAACTACATCCATGAGACCAGGCATATATGTAGTTAATTTATATCTGCATGGATGTACCATGGATGTAAGCTCTCATGCCCTCTTCAAGATTAGCCTTCCAGAACTGACTAACTTTTTCTTCGCACTTTCATCTACATGGTGTTGCATTTCTGAAACAGGTGATGAGAAAAGGGCATTTTAGAAATGACAACACTCCAGCAAATCATGTTCTTGTTCAGTATTACAATGCTAAACCGTTACTTTGGAAAGGAAAGCTTAAATGTGTTCCTCCACCAGAAGTATAGCAGAATAGTGATGTTTCATAAAACATTAAGACTAAAATATTCAAAACATCTGTGGATTTGCTCCATCAAAACCATGCCCCCCATCTTTTTTTTTCCCTTTTCCTTTAAATACAAGCACCAGTGGCAGTATCAGTTCCTAACTACTCCCTTTTTTGAACATGGCTACTGCTAGCAAAACAGGGATACAGCTGAAGATAAGCAGGCTTGTTTTACTAAATAATGTAACTAGTTATTTTTGACCTATTACTCTCATTTACTGTTTCCAAACAAATTTTTCACTTGAAGTGTAAAAAGTTGCCTTCTGTGGTCTGCTTGATGTTTTTTTTCCATGCATGCAAATTTTTTTAGAGAACATTTTGTCTTCAGCTTCCTGTTACGCACACTTTTAAGAGCTTAATTTTTCTGCCTCCACTTAATATGAAAGCACATGGCACATTTTTGCTGAATGTCAATGAGATAGTTACATTGCAGAAATCGTGCCTAAACGACTCAGGTGCTGTGACTGGCTACCCGCAGAATTCCACCCTATACTGGCAAAGAGTTTAATTAATATAATGCAACCAGTATGAAATGGCATCTCCCCAAAGTACAATGTAAAGTGTAGGGAACTCCACCGCCAGCAAATATGGAATTTATCAGCGTACTCTTATTTAAAAGATAAATAAAATACAATGGGGAAGTCTTGCAGAGGCTTCATAAATACATCTGCAATTTATTCAGGTCAGTTAATAGGGGTTTTGTCTCATCAGGCAGGAGACAAAGCAGCACTGGCTTCTCCCTAAGCACCTTCAGTATTTTACTAACAAAGTTACAGTACACCGGAATATTTTAATCTGACACAAAGAACAACAATAGATCTGACTGCTGGGCTGATAATCTTCTTATCACACCCTGTGAAACCTAGCTCTAATATTTGACTGAGCCTCCATTACTCGGCAACACATTCTAAAAAGGCCAACAATGGAGGGAGAATGAAGTGGAGTGTGGAAGTACCTCCATATCTACATAAAAGAGATTAGAGGCGACAGCGTTCCATTTTACAGCTCAATCATATTGTGTTAGCATGCGCTTATCCGAGCGCGGATGAAATTGAAAGAGAAATAAAAAAGAGTCAGGCAGATAGGAACCAGAAAAGCGAGGCATGAGCAATTTCCAAGGATATAAAAGGATGCTAATGGCGGGGCCCTGTCATTCTTAAAAAGGGCTATTAGGGCACCATCATCTGTTCTTGTGCCCTTACGCTCCTCTAACTAAAGTCAAGCATTTCCTAATGCCATTGTGATCTTTTTCTTCCTCAGATAAGACATGGTCATGTTTCATAACAACACACTTTCCATTTATTTGATTTATAAATGCAAGGAGACTAATTCTATTTACTGATAAAGGCTTTCCATATATATTTTTTTTCTTTCAATATTTCCTTTTGTAGATGGCATAGACTTTTTGTTCAATAAAAGCAACTATTGAAATGTTTCCAATAGTACAGAAATACTAATGATTTTATGAAGGAATCTGAACTTTGTATAATTCTGAAACATTCTTTATTCTATGACTGCAATGGAAAATGGTTGGCCAAGGCAAAATGTGTATTGCATTGTTACATTTTTTAACAGATAAACTCATTAAAAGACTTTCTTAGAATAGCAAAAGCATTATTTTGGTTTCTTCCACAAAGACAGATTTTACTGTGATCTGCAAGCCTTTACAGCCAAGATCTTTATTAGTTATTAAGCACTTGATATATAAAGGTCTGTAATTATCCTGAACCTTAAGAAATCACCACAGTAAAGAAAGATTTGCTGATTGCTGCTTTGCTGTGCTAGGCACAAATTTGCTACTAGTATAATTAATTGATTCCAAGAGATTTACACCAAAGAGTTACTTAGTCCACTAAGCTGCAATGAACTTCTATGCAATTTGCACCTTTTTCTAACTCATCCTCTTCCCAGTTCTGTTACATTTCTGCCTACAATAACATTTGTTAGCTTAGAAAACAGTCAGTGAACAGCAGTGCAGCCTCTTCTACAAGTCGTTCAGTGCCAGACATTAGCTGACCATTGGCAGCCCGAGTTCAACAGTACTCCATCATTCAAAACCAAGCTACAAAAGCTCATCACATTTGCCTTTTAGCGTGTCAAGCCCTTTTGCATTTTGATTTTTGTGATCAAATGCCAGAGAACAAGCACAGATTTTATCACTGCCTTCTGCTACCAGAAGGCTTATAAAAAGATTGTCTTTATTTCCTGGGTTTGTTTTCTTCTCATTCCTAACCAGTCTGATGAGTAAACTTTGTGAAAGTGTGGCTTTACCATGGCATGGTTTTGAGTTTGCTGCCTTGTAATAAAAGGCTGCCTCATGGCAGTTCTGTTCCTCAATGAGATCAGAGCAGAGACTTTACAATTTCAAGGCCAGTTTACAGTATCCAGTACCTTTTCCATGCTAACCAAAAACATTATTGTAAAGGTTGATCAGTCCCATGCCCCTGCTCTTCCTACCCCTTCCAGACAAATCAAAGCTACGCAGTACATTCACCAAGGAAACTGACAGAAGTTCCCTTGCAACTACTACATAGCACAACCGACTTCTCTGAGAGCTACTCTACTTTGGTTAGGGTGATTTAGGTATCTTCCAAAGATGAAACTCAAATTCACCTATTTAACTCATTCTGACTTAATTTGGGGTTCTTTATTAGCAACCAGTGTAAGACAAAGTAGCTAGTATAATATAGAGTGATGTTTAAATTAGTTTACAATTTGCTTGGGCTCATCTAGAACTGCTCTGAACAAAGCCATTCAGAAATGTCAGCTGTGTTCCTAACCACTGTAACAAATTGTTGCCTGAACGCTGCACACCTAATGACTTCAAATTAGCTTCACTGCGATATTGCCTGACAGTTCGTTACGACTGTTAGCAACATAGCTGGTGTATCATGACCAATAAATTGGTTTCAGTGTGGGCTGGGAAAGGGACTTCCATCAACTTGATTAAAGAAATTACTGTAGCATTCAAAGCATAAAGACAAACTAGTTTAAGAAGACAGAAATAAGTTAACTGTACCAGAAAAACACTGCTTGTGATACAAAAGCTCGTTTGCACACCATTTGTGGCACAGACAACAGCTACATTTCAGTTGTGTTACATACTGACCATTTTAGAGACTGTAGCTTGCTGTCTCTTCCCTGAACTAAAATAATGTTTCCTAAATATTCTAACTATTTTATTGTTCTTCTTTGTTGGTGTTTTTATTTACTGAACATGATCCAGAAGCATGTACCGGAAGAACTGAGGTCTTGTGCTGGATAGCACAGAGGGAAAAAACAACAGGAAGATTACAGAATCACAGAATCAGTCAGGGTTGGAAGGGACCACAAGGACCATCTAGATACAACCCCCCTACTATGGGCAGGCACACCCTACCCTAGACCAGGCTGACCAGAGCTTTAAACACCTCCAGGGATGGGGCCTCAACCACCTCTCTGTGCAACCCATTCCAGGCTCTCACCACTCTCATGAGGAAGAATTTCCTCCTCACATCCAGTCTGGATCTCCCCACCTCCAGCTTTGCTCCATTCTCCCTAGTCCTGTCACTACCTGATGGCCTAAAAAGTCCCTCCCCAGCTTTTTTGTAGGCCCCCTTCAGATACTGAAAGGCCTACACAGAAAGATTCTACGTCATTTGATACTATGAATAAAAACAGAGTGCATAATTTATTCCACTATTAAGGTATCCCAAAATCACACCTACAATATAGATGATGAATTACTCGGAGGAATTAAAGGTTTCCTGCTCTTATGCTCATAAGGCTCCACTACCAAAATTAGAAAACTTGGTAAAGAGCTGACGAAAACACACCAACATGCTCACTCCTCTGCTGGACTAGAAAAACACCTTAAGAAACAAGAGAAAAAGCAAACCTTTTTAGTGCGTCTTTACCACTTGTGAAAGGTGACAGACTGAGAACCCTGGAGACTCTCTCCAAGTTTGTCTGGTACCTCACAGAGCAAGCACAAATACCTCAGCATTGAGGGGAAATAAAACATACCTTAAGTGTTATCTGAAGAAATCACTCCTTTCCTGAGAAAATGCTTTTGACGACTCCCCACTATTCTTGCTAACAATAGTGTTAGTCTGCTTTTAGAATATCAACACGTTCCATGATGTACACTGCAGTCATTTCATGCAGTTCAAGGAGCTACTAAGCTGTAAGAAGAGACCTTCTGGTACAATACAGTACCTTCTACTGAACAGCTGGTACAGTTCAGTTCTCACACTAGTTCATTCAATGGAGAGAACAATTTCTTTCTGCTACACGAAAATACAACTGGATTTTTGCACCTCCTGTGGTCTGTATAAGATAGTCCTGCAGTTACGTAATATAGGAACCAGACTTACATTCAACTACTGCTGAACCAGATGAGTATAGAGGAGAGAATTTACACAACCCTTCACATCAGGCCAATGCTCTGGATAGCAAGGTAAATTTATCTCACTAAAGGTAAGACAGGAAAAAAGTTTATTCACTGAGAAGCATGTGAAACTTATTAACACAGCAACTCTCACAGCAACAATAACTCTATATCCAAGGCAAGGTATCTAACCTATGTGTGGAGCCTTGAGAAAACTTCAGGCACTGTAGTGAGAGAACAAATCATATTTTTCACCAGAATAGTGTAACCCATGTGACGATTTCTGTATGTCATTTATGTGCAATAAATACTGTACGTACCTGGAATATGCTTAGCCCATCCAATGATCACCACCAGTTCTCTGTCTGCCAGGTCACAAAGAGTGGTAAGTGCTTTGATGTCACTGTCTGGAACAGTGGGGTCAGGCATAGCATAGATCTTCTCTGGTTCAGCCACCAGCAAATGAGAGACAATCTTGTTATCTGTAAAAACAGTCCAGAAGAGTACAAGATCACCAGTAGCATCATTCTATTTTTCAAACAGATGGTTCATACTGCCAAGTGCACAAGAATTTTTCTTAAGATACCAAATCTAATTAAACCTTGTTGAAACTTCAGTGGCTTCTACAAGTGGTTACAGCACAAACACATCTGATCCATTTAAAGTATTTAGCAATCTAGACATGTATGTTCTTAAGAAGATAAAGTAAAAGGAATGCCAAAGTACATGACCACCTCCTAGTATTAGAATACTTTGCAGAAAAAGATTCATGCATTACAATGTGTTTCAGACTGTGCAAATAGAAGAGCTTTGCCTTCCTCTCATTATCCACGACCCTCACTGTCCTCAAAGGCAGGTGTATTTTTTGAGCAAGTAAATACCACAAGTCAGTCCCTGAAATCTATAACTTCAGTGATTCCAACTACCAGTCTTTATTTTAGATGTCGTTGCTAGAACTGTTGCAACAAATCCGCTCTCAGGACTTTCTCAGTGCTCATTATCCCATCTACCATCTATTATGGACACCCTGCCTGTTGCAATGTTAAGAATGAATCCCTACTCCTTGTGGCACATTCTGTAAGACAAGCAGGGTATTGTTACATATTTGGTTTTCAGTGAAACACACAAATTTAGAATCAAGTATAAAATTAGCTTAAGTACAAAACAGACTATGATCTCTCATTTTCAGGTAGTAATAGGCATTGAAATTGTAAGCATAAAGAATGTATCAAACAAATGCAGACTCTACCTCAGAAAACTGAGACTTTACCATAGACACATGCTGGTTACTTTTATCTACAGAGCATTATCATTTGTGTATTTAATATATATTTTTTTCATGCAGATGACTTGTGAAATCTATTTGATCCATAAAGTCATAAGGAAAAGTGAAGAGAGAAAAAAATGAGAAAGCTCAAAAGAGCCTGTAATATTTACAATGCAGTGTTGCTATTCTATACTCTCTAAGTAGGCGAAACATAAAATGAACATTATATCTACGTAGAGGCACAATGGAAATATCTCTCTGCAGGAGCCTAATTTGTTAGTCTGAGAAGGCAGAACTGAAAAAAAAAAAAAAGGGAAAAGGACTAATTTGTTAAGCCTATTAATACAGGATACATTACTGTAATTCCCAATATATTTACATTTTACTTGTTATGGTAGGTGCATTGTGTGATATCAAATGCACCACCAGAATTTAAATCCCAAATGGCACCCTTTAGTGAATTTACACAAATCCATTGCCTCGATTAGGATTAAGAGTTATGGAGCTTGATGTAAATGAGATTCCACTGCAATACACTGTAAAGTATTTTCTGGCTACAGAAGAAGTTGCCAGAACTCGTATAATTTTCCCCTTCTACATGTAAATCACAAGATGGAACACACTGTCATCCTGTGGGAGAGCTGCAATGGGAGCTGATGGGGATGTGGCTTGCCCAAGAGTGTCAGAGAGGCTCCCTACCAGCCCATGATAGATTTCTCTCAAATACTCACTTGATTCAGATTTCTGATACTTTACTGCTCTTTTATAACACAGACTCCTCGATTCTGATCTACTGTCTCTACAATTTTTGCTTTATTCCAAATTTGTGTGTCAGAAGTTGTGATATATGTCAGCCCTTCATAAAATAAGTGCAAGAGCCAACTGGAAGCCATCACATCAAGCATGTTTTATTACAGGGGGATGTATTCAGGCTTTATATGAACTACAGGAACTATGCCAACTGAGTAATTCTTGATCTCAATATTCTACTGATTATCAAACTGATTAATGAAGAACTATATTCTTATTTAAAGATGACAGATGGTAGTTTTAACTTATATTGGCAAACAGCCTTTGCACGTTATTTTTGTGTTTTGTATTTTTGTCCTTTCACATTCTGTTTGATTTCATGCTGAAAACATAGTATTTTTTAGTGAGAAAAGGTAACATTGCCTCTTCCCAAATTCCAATACTTCCACATGTATTGAAAAGAAGGGTAAATAAATTTGAATTTAACATCAGACCATTCAAAGCTGAGAACTTCATCCATGGGTTTTAATCAGTAATAAATGAATGAAGAAGCATTCACAAACCCAAGTTCTGAGGAACTGGCCAAAGAACCCCTTTTGCTTTTTCTTTTTTAAATTAGGTTCCTCACCAATGGCTTTTTTTTAGATGATTTAGTCGTAGTATATATTTTGACTCATGATTTGCAAAACCTAAAATTCTTTTTATTTCTGCAATCAACAAGATCTACAGGCAGGCCATTAGATCCCATGGTGAACCTGGAAAATAGAATACAGACCAGCAGCAGGTGTAGAAAAGATCCTCCAAACACCTGTTCTTTCCCTATAGGGGGAAAAAGCTGCATGTATTAGAGCATGGATTAGTATAGACCATAGGAAAATTCTGAGTATACTGAGAAAGCCCAATTACTCAGGAAAGAAATTGAATAGCCATAAGCACTGTTTCTAGGTAAATCTTATTTAACATTTCCCTAATTAGAATCAATAGAACCCAATTTTCATTCCTGTGCCTTTCTTATGCACAAACTATCAGCCAGGGTCCAGAAAATCTCCCAGGCTACTTGCACGCAAAGCCGATTCAACTGTTTCAAGTCTTGACACTTATCTGGCAAGATCTGAAAATTAAGTTTTAGAAATGTTTGTTACAAAAATGTTTGTAATTGGATGAGCTAATAAAAATGGAAGACACTTAGATAATGAGTAATGATATATAAGGAGGTTAGTGTTTATCTCAGGCAAATGGAGCTTATAGAAATTGGTGTGGTTATCATCTTAAAGGTAATGCAATGCACTACTTTGCAGTAATCTTGGGTTTACATGGAGATTCCTGTATTTCAGTTAATATGAACCTTTAACATGAGCAAAGGGCTCGGAGGTTTTGGGTTGGATTATTCTTTTTAGCCTGTTTGGTCTGGGCATTTTTTGTACACTACGATATCGGCATTTCCACTCAATGACAGTATCAAGTAAATGAAAAACTGACAATCTGTGCACTCAGGAAAACTAAACCTCTAATGAAATTAAGCATTAGAGTTTATTAAATTTTATTGTATTATCAGAAAGTTTTTATTATAATGTGCAAAATCTGCTTAGTGCAACCCTAGATTGTATTTACAGAACAGTGGGACAGCTTATGGAGGCTGAGTAGAAGATGCCAGATTGGACAATTGAAGGAATATAATCAGCATAATGTTTTTTGGAAAGGCAAAAGGAAACTATGCCATATGTTCACTTAAGCCTTAATTTTATGTAAAACTGGCTGTTTTTTCTTTGACGCAGCTAAAATGCCCTTTCACTTACAGTTCAAAGACTGTTTATTTGCACTCCAGATCCCCATATGCTCAAACGTATTGTACACAGCACTGTCCCCTACTGGGGAACACGAATGGGAAGAAATTCCATCTTCCATACAGCCTGCTATTTTCAAGAGCCTAAAACTGACATGCATGTTGTCAGAGGCATGGGGGCAGATGCAAATTACAGACAAGGAGTTTGCCCTCCTTATTTCTTTGTCTTATTTTTCTGTTTTGGGAGCAAATTAACTTTCTCAGCAGGAGCAATTGGACATGTGTATTCTCATTTGAATTCAGCAGAGTTTACAACACTTGGATACAGTGTGTCTGCCTTTGCATGGTAATACAACAGCCTCTTGCACTACAGCTATAATGCTATTAAATTTACTTCATGGAATTAGTACAGTCATTGCCCGAGTTTATATAAGCTGCAAAGCAAAACCCCTAACTATTTTTAGTTAATCGCAAAGAGGATGGAACTTGTATTTTAGCAATGAGATGATCATCTCTCTCTCTTAATTTCAGCCTGGTGAGATACAATCAAGGACATTATTAAAATATAACAAAACAAAGCAAAAAGCAAAAAAATCACCACACACAAAAAAAACACTATTAGGGTACTAAAGCCCAAACTACCAATCTCTGCTTGATATTAGTGTGGCATATTGCTGGTTTAATCTAATGTTAGGTAGTGTATTAATCTATAGGTATAAATTAATGAGGCTGTTAATGTATTTTCATTGGGAGGTTGAGCAAACTCATTTAGTTAGTGAAAACTACAAAAATCACTTTCTTGTGAAATCTGAAAGTAGAAGCTTCAATGAACTAATGATCATAGTATGAACCATTTTATGTACCACTGAAAATAATAACCTGTAAATGTAAAATTTGCACTGCATAAACCATGCTTTTATACACTGCCACCTGTAAAAATACTCTTAGTTCAACTCCACTTGAGAAAGATGAGCATGTTTAAAACAAATTATGTTAATAGTCAAATGGATATAAGCGTTCATGGTAATACCTTCTAGCCAAACCCTTGTCCCACTCAGAAGGAGCTCAGCTAACAGTGCTAGGAGTCAATATGCTGCATTCAAAGAGAAATGTTGCAAAGCTTGTGTACTCACATGGCTTTTTTGCTGGCTGCACTAGCTGAGGGTTCAGGTACGGGCTATTTTCTGCATCTATTCTGCGCTTGTACTTCTGACGACCTCCACGTACTCTGTCTAGGCGGACACCTACATTGGGAAAAATAAGTAAACATAATTAAATGCAATGTGAGGATGCATTTCAGGTAACATTCTGCCTTTCAATATGGACTGGAAAGGCATGCTTATTACAAAAGATTAATTTTAGGAAGCAAGTGCTACAAGTACTTGGAAACTGATTTGGTTTTTCACACACGCAAGACTAAGCGTACAAGATAATTTCCTGTTTCTCTAAAAACAATTTTCCATTCTTATATATGTTGAAAGATATTAACAAGTTCAGCTACCATTTGAAAGAGTCCCCTTTGCCAGAAGGAGAGGTACAAAGCTGTAATAAACACCACAAATATACAAGGCTAATACTATGAGCAGACAAGTACAGAGAATTAGCACTTTAAAAACAAGGCTGCATAAAGTCTAGATAGTAAAAAACAGTGGTTCTTATTCACATGGATTAATATGGCCAGAGGACACTAATTATCCTTAGTAAAATAAGAATATATGTGGCTTAAAGACCTGAAATGGTTCCTGAGAGATGCCTGGCTGTGTATTTAGATGTTACCAATGAAGAACTAACATTTGTGTTCTAACTCCATACTGTTCATTGCTTCAATAAAGCATTCTGCTATCTGTTTTGTTCAGATATAGAGAAGTTTACCTTCCTGAAACAAGCTGTAGCTTGTTTAGACAGAAAGGGGAAAAAAAAGGAGAAAAAAAGATGGTAGGTCCTATAAAACAAGTATTTTATTTGTTTCTGAGGCAGATTTCTGGACAACCATGATGAATGTCAGTAAAACCAGGCAGTAAACCAACACTGAAGTTGCAAAACTCAGCACACACGCAGGACAAGCAATATCAAGTGCAAAATTTGTGCCTGATGACATGAATTTAGATAAGAATGCAAGGACACATTAGGTATCAGTGATCCCTGTGAATGATCTAATAATGTGCAGCTTGTTTCTGCAATTTTCATTCTCTGTTTTAACTCTCCTACCTCTGTTTATCTTTTGTATTAACATTATTATGCTCTACTCTATTACCCCCCTCCCTGATCTCTCCCTAACAGGAAATACCTCCAGAACTGGCTTCTGGAGAGCAGAGAAGCCACCACCAAAGAATTTACTGTGTATACACAAAGCAAGAAGAAAACAGCACAGAGTTTACAAGCTGTGCATGAATCTGCACAGTCTAGTTACTGGGAAACATCTGCCAGTCTACTTTCATCCTAAAAACCCAAAGATGATTGATTTGGTTTGGAAGAAGACAAGTCATTTTGCCAACTAGCCAGAAATCCAAGGCTGACACCTGTTGCTTTGAATTTGTTTCTTCTTTTTTATTTCTTGCTTTTTTCCCCCCATCACTCTTTTTCCTGTTCTATCTTCTACTCTGCAAGCTAGTATGAAAGTAACACACAAAAACACTCCTTAGCTGACCTAAGGAATATAGCAGTTTATAGATCCAATTCTGTGCTCCTCTAACAGCAGGGAAGGCTTTCCATATCTGGTGTTCTCATCTGCCTCAGTGGTACCTGTATAGGTTAGCAGAGTGGGTAATGATCACCCCTACTGAATAATGACATTTCATTTGGTCTACTGCAGAAGATTCACTATTTCACACCCTTAAACTCAAGAAGTCTATTTCTTATTGTATGTCACCATCTATATTTTTGTGAATCACATTATATGAAACACATGCCCAAACAAAACAGTGTATCATTATGGATTAATTCTTATATATGATATTTACCTATTTCTCCAGACCTGTGGCCTAAGATACGCTACAAAATTCAGTGATTCACTCATTAACACATGGCTATTTTATATTTGTTTCTAAAGTTACACTTTGAAATGCATGAACAGCACTTGAAAAACTGGTAGTCAAAACCTTTTCAGAGCAAATGATAACTCTGTTCTCCACCTTTCAGTTAGGAATTTGAGTTACACCTGAAGGAAATGGCATCCAGGAAAAATACACCGTTGTAAAAATAAAAGACAGAGGCTTGGCAGTTGAATATTCAGAAACAAGTAGAGAATTAGAACAAGCCACATGTAATATTGGGGGGATTATTAAAAAGACTGCCCAGCATTTTAAAGAAAAATAGATAGCAAATGATTTCTGCATAATTCAGATGCAATCCTTCTTTCTGCTTGGAAGCAGATTTCATAGAGATAAAAGATGGATAGCATCAGATAGAAGTATGTTTAATCAAAAAGTAATGGAACTGAAGCTTAAATTAAAATAATATAAATCTACCAAGATGAACATTTGTTTTACCTCCTTTGCATATGCCCAGATACACGTTCGAACCATTCACATACTCAATGGAAATACAGATGAATGTCACAATAGCAAAATTATACATAGGCCCACGTACTCACCTATTATATAGAGCTGTATCTACAAATATAGCTACTTTCCTTTTTAAAGAAAGAATCCTAAATAACAAGAGAGTATTACACATTTTTAAACTACCTAAATCTACAACATAACTAATTCTAATGTTAAAACATCTTTAATAACACAATACCATCAGAATATAAATGAGTTTATCACCCCACCACTAAAACTGATACAGATCTTATCACCATGTTAGCTCGTAAGTTTTCCTTGCCCCTAGTACCATTACAAAACAGCTATTTTAGAATCAGTTTCTGATAATCCAACATAGTCTAAGTAATATTTTAATTCCCAAGAGTCTTTATAGAAACAAAAGCAATGGAAAACATCACCTAAGATGATACTCCATACAAACTAGGCATTTGGCAGGTAGCAAACTAACATCCACTACACTCTCTGCAACTACTTGAAGGGAGGCTGTAGCCAGGTGGGTTTTGGGCTCTTCTGCCAGGCAACCAGCAACAGAACAAGGGCACACAGTCTCAAGTTGTGCTGGGGGAGGTCTAGGCTGGATATTAGGAGGAAGTTCCTCACAAAGAGAGTGATTTCCCATTGGAATGGGCTGCCCAGAGAGGTGGAGTCACTGTCCCTGGAGGTGTTCAAGAAAAGACTGGATGAGGCACTTAGTGCCATGATCTAGTTGATTGGATAGGGCTGGGTGCTAGGTTGGACTGGCTGATCTTGGAGGTCTCTTCCAATCTGGCTGATTCTGTGATACACTAAAATATTTGACTGCTCTCAAGACAGTAACAGCTGAAGCCTTCTTTGTTAGAAAAAGAAAGGGAAGAAAGAAAAACAACTTTGTCCATAAAAATCTTCATTTAGGGTGGGAAGGGCTTAACATCTTGACTGTTGTAATTCAACACATACTCTCTACTCAGACTATTCAAAAGGATATTGTGACATCTAGCTACAGTACAGGGTAAAGTAGACATGTGCTTCAAGTCTGCGGTGCATGTGGCCTGCCAGAGCCTTCAGCCCTGTCAGTCCTCAATCACAAAGTGAAAAGATATCCACCCTACTACATGAACTCATGTTGCATCTGCCAGTGAACTGGACTGGATATGCTACCATCAGAGATTTTTAGAGACAAAACATTCCTTAATGTCACTGAGCAAAGCTCCACTAAAGACAAGCAAGTTCATTGCCCATGTTCCCCTACACTAAGGTCCATTTTAAAATTCTTCAACAGAAATAAAAGCCCAAATAAGAAAAACGGAGATGAACACAGTACAAATAGAAAGAACAGTTCTGCTACGACTTGTGATATGATTTCAACAGTCAAGTGCAACACATTCACTTCGTAGTTTGGGACAAGTAGAACCCATGAGCTCTGTGTTCAGGAGTGCACCAGTAAAGGATAGGTTTGAGAACAGAACCAAACCCACAATCTCAACTTGCTATGGAAGTGCTTCCCTTCCATCCTCACTATATGACAGCTATATGGCAAACAGACACATTCTGCACCAACACCATTCTGGCAATAGCCACCTCTAACACAGCACTCTCTATACAGAAAATATACTACGGTCTCAACTGTTGAGATATGTAACCAGACAATGATCCTTCTTCTATGGATATCTGAAGAGTCACAGAATCATAAACTAGCTTAGGTTGGAAGGGACCTCAGGAATCATCTAGTCCAACCTGCCTGCCATGGGCAGGGATGCCTCTCTGAGGCTTCATCCAGCCTGGCCTTAAACATCTTCAGGGAGGGCGCATCCACAACCAGTCCAGGCAACCTATTTCAGAGTCACACTAATCTTGTACTGAAGAACCTCTCCCTATGACTTAGTCTAAACCTATTCCCCCTCAGCTTAAAACCTTTCCCTGTAGTTTTGTTACTAGACACTCTTATGAAAAATCCTTCTCCAGCTTTCCTGTAGGCTTCCTTTAGATATTGGAAAGCAGCTATAAGGTCCCCCTGGAGTCTCCTCCAGGCTGAGAATTCCCAGCATTGTCTTAAATTTTAGTGAGACTGGTAAGAAGGGATACCCACATTATTCCATCTTGTTAAGTTTTAAAGAACATCAATAGTAGAGGCAAGAAAACCCCAAACAATTAAAAGCCGAACTAGAAAGAGCAGAAGGAGTCTCAGTGGCAGGTTCTGATGTTGTTCTCCTATATGGGACAGTATCCTGATAAAGTGAACCTGTGCTTTTGAACACACTGTGCTTATTTGGGAGATTGCTGGGTAAATTTGTGTTGGGTTTGCATTTATTCACAAGGAACAGGAAAACCAGTTGATTTTTCCACATGAATACAGTCAGAATGTATTTAGAGATAAGAAGGCATGGCCATCTAGTAACTCTTCAGACAATTCCATAATCTCTATAGCTCAAGATTAGAGAAGTGTGAGGCCAGTGCATTAATCCTACAGTATGAAAGATCTGTAGTGGAAAAAATACTCGCTCTTTAAACCACAAAACACCTCTCTTCATATAGTAGAAACATGCAGGAGTTAACACAGCATGAAGAAAAGGGGTAATACGAGCTATCTTTTCATCTGGATCTGCGTATATGCTTTATGTGCTGAATTAGAAGGATACCAAGGAGCTTCTGAAATATTTTTTACAAAGTACTTGGATAATGCAATGTGCAGGTAAAAATTCAGCTAGAGATGCACAATGTGTGTCCATTAGGCAGATTATATTTAGAAAACAGAGTTTTAAGTCATCAAAGAAATTAACAGCTATGACTCAATGCATTCCTGGTCTACAGCTGAATTATCAATTAGTAAGGGAAAGCTTTGGTGTTTTGTCTTCTGATAGCTATCTGCACTATTAAATACACTATTTAGTGTAGCACAGGAAGGCTAAAAATCATCCACCTATTTTACATTGTCAGTATTAAAAAGCATTTGTTAACATAGGATAAAATTTGCACCTCAAGAGGTGCCTGTAAAACGATTTGACTCAGGAGCTTGCCCATGTAGTGGACTGAAAGACAAACCAGTGTTCATTACTTTAATGTACTACTTGTTCTGTGACTATGAATATGTTGCTTAATTTATGTGTTCCTTTGATAAAAATCTGTACAAAAATGTATTTTTTGCTTCTCAAAAATAGTATTAGGAGAATTATTTACTGAAGCTTTCCAGACTGAAAAATCAAACCAGGAAAATATTGTTTTTGTAAAACAAGTGAATCAAGCCAACGTTTCACTTCAGATTTTGCTTGGTTAATAAACAAAAACCATTTCTGGCCAACCAAATATAAGTAATCTTTTGGAAAATTCACTTTTTCCCTGGATGGGGATGATAAAAAGGCTGCATTTTGGCAAAGGAACAGAAAACAAAAAAAATCTCTTTAGCTGAAGCCCAGAGGTGGGTTGCTTTAGGGTTTTTTTTTGGTTTGACAAAAGAACTGACATTAAATGTGTTACTTATACAGCTCAGTACTCAACCTCTCTGGAAAGGAACATTAACTTTGCATGAACTAATCATCTACACGCTGAATTTTTGTGCACTGTCATTTATGCATTAAGACATAAAAGAACATGCATAAAATCTACTTAGGTTTTCCATGCAAATGAGATTTTGCGTAAATAAACGCTATTATTTCCCAGCACAAGTGATTTCTATTGAAGATGGTCCATAAACAAAGATATTCACATGAAGAAAATGTGCCATAAAATGTTTAATAAGAGTCCTATTGTTGTTTTACATTTTCAATGGTTCCATTTGAGGTTAAGTATCCTAATCTGTGACACTCACAAATACAAATTAGGTCACAAGCAACAGGTGACAAGTTTTAATTGAATGTCTTCTGTCTGCAATTCTGACAAAATGTGAATGGAAATAAATGAGTCTGGCAAGACAGCCCTGAGCCTTACAATACCCAATATCTCATTATTTTTAAACAGCTATCTATAAACTGATGCTGACAAGCCTTGAACCTTTTATTTCTGTTCAAGAAGAGGTGAATGTGCAAAGAGCAGGAAGAAAAAGAAAACACAAAAAGAAGAAAAGCAGAGCAGCTGCTTTGTTGCATTATACATGCAATACCCAGTATTAGCTCTCAAATATCACTAAATAATAGCTTTTACACTAAGCATAAAAACTTATTTAAAAAAAATCCAACCTGTTTCTCTTCTGGAGGAGATATATTCTCTGCATTCAGTTCCTAGCACCTAAATGTGATCTTTTCTGATCATGATACTACCAGAATTTGATTAGAATTATGCTAGACTCATGCTGATTTCAAAGAGACTGTAATTAGGTCACTAAATGCAGGCTACAAAACTTCCACTTTTTTTTTCCCCTTCCTTCTCTTTTCTAAAGGGAGGAAGGACCTACATGGCAGCAAAATGTGTGTATTTGTAAGCTGTGAAGGAAAAGCGAAGCAGAACTAAGACTATGAATATATAAAGCCCTGACGCTTCTGAAATTAAACACTTACCAGCACATAATACTTCACATCCCCTGGATTAGTAATATACTAATAATTAGGATGTAGTGGAAAACACTGCAAAAGCTGTGTAAAATAACACAGAAAACACTGTTGCTAATTGCACCATTAAATTTCATGTCAATGTGCTTATATATCACAACCATACCATTTAATTGTATATGCCTTAGTTTTTTAATTACGCTTAAGACGTCCTGGGACAAGGTATAAGAATAAATAAAGGCAATCTATCACTAACTAAACACCACAGTTCTTACCCTAATGCTATCTTGTTTCGAAGTTCAAATTACAATCAATTTAATGAAGTGGAGCTTGCTGGGCTGTAAAGTCATTACTGCATCAATACACTTGTAACCATTACTTTAAGGTGACAAGCGCAGACTGGGCAAGTTGGCTTGGCTGGTGATCCAAGGAAAGGGTATGGCTCATCAGGACACAGAAAGGTCAAAAAGTAACTTTGAGCAAGACCACAGCAACGCCTGAAGGTCAAAAGCAGGCCTTTACTCTAGATCACATCACCAGAGCTTATAAAGAATTCAAGAGCTATGCTAGTGACAACTCTAATAGAAGAGAAGTCTAGCAGAGGTTCTGGACCATTTGCTGGTGACTCTCAAGAGAGATGGGAAGATTGAAATGAAATGCATTATAGTAATCAGACTGTGAAGTACCACTAGCATGAATCAAGACCTCAATACCCTTTTCAGATACAATAATAGGCACTTTCACAGTATTTCACTTAGCAACTTGGATGATGTAGGATTCTGCAATTAATCTGAAATCCAGAAATCACGGGAGTTGAAACAGTTAGATAAAATCATACTGGTCCCACTGGGGCCAAAAAAATAGATTGCTTAGAATTAGGATTTCTATCTAGATGTGATTTCATGCCTTGTTTTGCTGGAACAGAATGAGAGGAAGAGAAAGGATTGCTTTCACACTATTAGAGCTTTAAAACTGATGTCCTGAAAAATGAGAAGTTCTTTACCTTGATTTTATTCTCTTTTCTAATTTTGGGGGGTTTATTTTTCTGTGCTGAAACGTACAATAGTTAAGATCAGCAAAAATTAGCGTCCAAATGGCAGTAATATGGCAAATACTGACTTACAGTTTCAGGTGAGGTGGATTTACATTGCCAACAGAGTCTAAATAGGCCTTGGTACAAAAATATTGTCACAAAATTCTGGACTTCTCCAAGGTTCAAGAGGGACAGTGAACTGCTTGAGCGAGTACAGCACAGAGCCACAAAGATGATGAAGAGAATGGAACATCTCTCTTACAAGCAGAGACTGAGGGAGCTGGGGCTCTGCTGCTTGGAGGAGACTATGAGGTGACCTCACTATGTGTAAAGGGTGAGTGCCAGCAGGATGGAGCCAGGCTCTGCTCAGTGATGCTCGATGACAGGACAAGGGACAATGGGTGGAAGTTGAAGCATAGGAAGCTTCATTTAAGCATGAGGAGGATTTTTTTCACTATAAGTGAGACAGAACACTGGAAAAGGCTGACCAGGAGAGTTGTGGAGTCTCCCTCTCTGGGATTTCATGAATGGCCTTTACTGACACTCACAAAATTCTTCTCAAGAAATATCTGTGTTTTATACAAAGTATCAGAGTGTACAAACATTTGTTCCAATATTTTCCAGAGTATTGAGAATACCACAGGTGCCAGCAGAAGATCTGTTGTCAACTCAGTTCATGTTCTTACATATTAAAACAGATATTTGCATATTTACATAACAACATTGAAACAAATGCCTTAAAAACCTTTTTTCCCTTTATCTTTATATAAGTTTCTCCCTGCTATTCCATGAACACCAGTATCAAAGAACTGTGCATACACAAGAATCAGAAAGTGAAACTGAGCAAAAAAAAATAAATCAAAATTAATCAATCAAGTTCTGATGATAAGCTCTGATGTTATGAGAGAATGCTCTGATCCTTCAACAGATTTATATGGGCAGATCCATACAGTCTATAAAAGCATCAGATCTGGTGGAGAGTCATAAGCTTAAAAAAAAAAGTACTCTATTTTTTTCATCTACTAATGTTCACTTCTTTCCCCCTAACACAAAAAAGGACTGAAATATTTCTGTTCATGCATATCATTAAAAATCCCAAGAGTGCATCTGGTTTTACCAGCTGAAATCTGAAAAGAGTCCAAGATTAACTTTTTACAGTTCTTTTAATAAGTGGTTCTGTGTTTCACCTTGGCAAAGCAATGGAAAAGGAAACACAAGGAGTTAACAGGCAGAGTTCTGTGACACAAATGAAAAAATCTAAGTAACTCTTCATTTTGAATTTTAAGTATTCTCCTGAACATATTTAACACTTCATTCATGTCCAGAGTGTAACTGATTTATATATTAGCTCATATTTCCTGCCAGCCTCTTAATATGACATACTGCCTAGCACACTGGAGTGATGGGTTACCCTGTTTGTGGTCCCTGCATCTCAGCTCGAGGTACTACTTGAGCAATTAAGAGAAAGTTTATTTGTGATGCCACTGCTAGAAGATTTCTGTACAAAAAGATAACTGCAAGCCTGCATAGTGATTATTCTTTCACAGTTAGCACCAGATGTGAATCAGAGTCAGTGCAAAAAAATCCCAGCTGAAAAACATTGATTGATACGCGCTCGGTATTGTGCTAGTTTGAAGCAAGCTACAATGTTTTGGTGAGGAGGACTAGATTACAGGCTGTGAAAGGAAAATAGTGGTGATGTCTACTTACAGAATCATAGAATGGATCATAGAATGGTTTAGGTTGGAAGGGACCTCAAAGATCATCCACTTCCAAACCCCCACCATAGGCAGGGACATCCTAGAACAGGTTGCTCAAGGCCTCATCCAACCTGGCCCTCAGCATCTCCAGGGAGGGAACAGCCACAACTCATAGGCTTGCTGAGATGTAGAAGAACAAGAGTCAAAACATAGATAAAGCATTTCTCCTGCTGGGGAACTCCAAGCTGCACCTCCCTCTAACCTCTCTGCCATTTCTCTCACTAATCCACTTTGCTTCCTAATCCTCTGGCTGAACCTCCATTCTTTCTTGGGACTGGGGTAAGGTTGAGGGGGAGAGGGGAGGTAGAAGAGTGGTTGGGAGCACCTCCTGGGGACTCAGGTTTCTGGGAGGGCTGTTGTGTTTCTGTATTACCTTTTACCTTGTCTATTTCTGTATATAACTGTATATACTGTAAATATCTGCTTGTATATTCTGCTAAGCTGTAAATATAAACTTCATTTAATTTCCAGAGCTGGCTGAGTCCAGTCTGGGTGATTTCCAAAAGTGGGGCTGTGGTGGGGCAGGGAACACCCAAACCATCACAGGTGTTTTCCAGCTTTTTTGACTGTCCATAATGCTCCAAACAACTAATGCGATTAGGTAAATTGATTTCACTTTAATAAAACACAGTAAAATTTGAAACAATTAATAGTATACTCTGATTATAAACTGTCCCTGTTCTAAAAGAGATTACCTAATCTCATAGGTAATGTTGGGCCTTTGGGAAATAGGTTAATAAATTCTAGCATTCTAAACCTAGCAGAGTGATTTACTGCAAGCTTCTCCCATTACAGTTATAGAAGATGTCTATCAAATTGCTTATGAGAACAAATTTATGGAAAATATCCAAGAGTAATGCTTTGTTCCTATTAAAATACATTAATATGTATGTAATTTTAGCCAGACTAAATGAACAAAACAAAAAGAAAGAGGGAAAAAAGGTCAACAGTCATTGTCACAAGAATTATTCTTTTGCTAAAACTGCATTTATACAAAAGATATTTGAGGACAAGATTCTTTGTTTAAATTGTAATGGCAACTGCTATGAAGAAAAAAATCAGACCAAGTGTCCAAGGGTATGGTAATAAAACTAATTTGGCAATATAATTACATAAACATTGTTCAAAAGAAGAAATAAAGCATAAAATCTCCTCATCCCCAGGAATTGTTTTCATACAGAACTTTAACAGATGCAGATTAAAAAAAAAAAGAGCTTAAGTCAGTAATTCCTGACAAGCAAGGGTGATTTAAATTGCACATCCTTACCTTCCCAAACGCAGCTCTCAATGAGAATATTCACACTGTGTAACGCTAAATGCAGAGATATTTTATTTTACTAAGGGGTGTAACAAGAATATTCACCAAACAGGAGACCAAGGTCTTTTCACAGAATCATAGAATCAACCAGGTTGGAAGAGGCCTCCAAGATCATCCAGGCCAACCTAGCACCCAGCCCTAGCCAGTCAACTAAGTGCCTCAGCCAGGCTTTTCTTGAACACCTCCAGGGATGGTGACTCCACCACCTCCCTGGGCAGCCCATTCCAATGCCAATCACTCTCTGACAACAACTTCCTCCTAACATCCAGCCTAGACCTTTCCTAGCACAACTTGAGACTCTGTCCCCTTGTTCTGTTGCTGGTTGTCTGACAGAAGAGACCAACCCCACCTGGCTACAGCTTCCCTTCAGGTAGTTGTAGACAGCAATGAGGTCAGCCCTGAGCCTCCTCTTCCCCAGGCTGCACACCCCCAGCTCCCTCAGCCTCTCCTCACAGGGTTTGTGTTCCAGGCCCCTCACCAGCAGAATTCTATTGAAGTCTGTACATTTCATCAGAGTTATTTCCAAGGGCAGGAAAAGCAAAGAATTTACATTCATGGAATTTGTATTTTTCACAAATATTGTATTCCTGTCAAAGTTTTCTGTGTTCTCTCTTACTTCTCTCCCAAAGCTCTGTCTTCCATACTTAAACACATACAGTGGATCCATTCTTCATTTCTGTTCTTAAATATAAGTAACTATACATTTTTACCTGGATACTGTGTGCAGTTCTGGAGTCCCCAACACAAGGACACTGAACTTAGAGCGAGTCCAGAGGAGAGCCATGAAGACACTCAGAGGGCTGCAGCAGCTCTGCTATGAGGACAGGCTGCAAGAGCTGAGGCTCTGCAGCCTGCAGAAGGCCTCAAGGAGACCTTATAGTGGCCTTCCAGTATAGGAAGGGGGCCTAACGAAAGGCTGGGGAGGGACTATTTGCAAGGCCTTGTCATGACAGGACAAAGGGAAATGGGTTTAAACTGGCAGAGAGGAGATTCAAACTATATGTTAGGAAAAGGTTCTTTGTAGTGAGGGTGGTCAGACACTGGCACAGGTTGCCCAGGGAGGCTGTGGCTGCTCCCTCCCTGGAGGTGTTGTAGGCCAGGCTGGATGAGGCCTTGCGCGGCCTGTTCTAGTGGGAGGTGTCCCTGCCTATGGCAGGAGGTGGACCTGGATGATCCTTGAAGTCCCTTCCAACCTAAACCATTCTGTGATTCTATGATTTCATTCATATAGGTTGGACTGGATGATCTTGGAGGTCTCTTCCAACCTGGCTGATTCTATGATTCTATATCCATCCTGCTTCAAAGATATGAAAGCTAAAACAAAAGCAGAATTAACTGGATAAAAAGACGAGAGGATATGTACACTATAACCTCCTGAAACACATCTACTGCAGAAACATTTCAGAATATTTACAGCTACCACCCACAACACAAACAGATATGTCTAACACTCATATTTTCTGAGCGACTTAACCATGAAGTGTACACAGAAGTCCATGCAAACTCGTGTTTGTGACATCCACTGTAATATCCAAATCTATCATCATCATCATACTTTCAGAATGAGAAGAATGGGGACTGAGTGGCTGGAGAGCAGCCAGGAGGAAAGGGACCTGGGGGTACTGATAGATAGTAGGCTGAACATGAGCCAGGAGTGTGCTCAGGTGGCCAGGAGAGCCAATGGCATCCTGGCCTGCATCAGGAACAGTGTGGCCAGCAGGACAAGGGAGGTTATTCTTCCCCTGTACTCAGCACTGGTCAGGCCACACCTTGAGTACTGTGTCCAGCTCTGGGCTCCTCAATTCAAGAGAGATGTTGAGGTGCTGGAACATGTCCAGAGAAGGGCAACAAAGATTGGAGCACAAATCCTATGAGGAGAGGCTGAGGGAGCTGGGCCTGTTTAGCCTGGAGAAGAGGAGGCTCAGGGGTGATCTTATTACTGTCTACAACTACCTGAAGGGGCATTGTAGCCAGGTGGGGTTGGCCTCTTCTCCCAGGTAACCAGCAATAGAACAAGGGGACACAGTCTCAAGTTGTGCCAGGGCAGGTATAGGCTGGATGTTAGGAAGAAGTTCTTCCCAGAGAGAGTGATTGGCATTGGAATGGGCTGCCCAGGGAGGTGGTGGAGGCACCGTCCCTGGGGGTCTTCAAGAAAAGCCTGGCTGAGGCACTTAGTGCCATGGTCTAGTTGATGGGATAGGGCTGGGTGCTAGGTTGGACTGGCTGATCTTGGAGGTCTCTTCCAACCTGCTTGATTCTATGATTCTGTGATTGTATATTAGCTCACCAGAAAATTCAGCTACAATTGAAATGCATTTCACCTCCATCAGAAACCAAAAATTTCTAGTAGAAAGAGCCCTGGTCATATTATGAAGTATGTTTTCAAGTGTCCTTCCATGAAACATGCAGTGTCCTTTCACCTACTACTGTATATGTTCCTCCTGACACATTTGAATAAGGAATCCTTTTAGTTGGTTTGTGGGGGTTTTTTTTTGACTGAAACATTAGTAGCTCTGAACAATTAGGAATACTGTTCTTTCGCCTTCAGAAGTAATTTCAACACAAGTTTTCCTAACATTGTCTTGCAATTTTAAGTTCACTTTCTCATTTTGTTTGTCTGATTGTTTGTTTTAATACTTTTGCTATCTACACAAAGTGTACAGGCTAGATTTTACTTGAAACATTTATACATGTTTGCTATGATATCAAAAGCATTAAAATTCTTAGATCAAGAGAGACCAAGCACAGCTTAAAACCCTCACATAAAGTGGAAATAAAACTAATTTAAAAATATTTACTTGATATTATTGCCAAGAGTAGTGTTAATGCTCTTAGAATAATCATCAGCTAGTGTCCAGGCTTCTTTGGTTCCTTTCAAAGTCAGGTCAAGAAGCTATATATTTAAAGATACATGGAATCTATTTTTCTAGCATTTATTTTACACTGAAATCTGTTTTTCTATTTTGTTCTTCCTGATCTGGTCAAAGAAAGGACAAAACAAACAGATGAACATATATTTAAGTTGTAACTTCTTAAGTGACTGTCTTAACAAAAGACAGTCAAAGTGTTCTTGAATACAGATGAGTTCCCTGGGTTCTGTGAATTCCCCATGAAATAAAGGTAACTGCTGTCATAGCTGTAATCAGGAAAACAGACACAGGCTTAAACGCTGGGTGCTAGGTTGGACTGGATGATCTTGAGGTCTCTTCCAACCTGGTTGATTCTATGATTCTATAGAAAGGAGATGACATGATCCCTAATGTGCTGCAGTGACTATGCTTCTCCAGCAGGAACTCTTGAGAATTATTACCAAAAGCTCTATGTGTTTTGCACATCACAGTGTAGCTCAAACAAATATACAACATTGCTTAATAACAGCTAAGAGACAAAACTCCTTGCTCCTTTTAGCTTCCTTACGTAAGTAATCCTTTAATATAAATACAGGAAACTGAACACAATGAAAAGTGTTGAGAGGTGTTGGCAAACAAAGTCTCTCGTGGTTCAGTTGCTAGTGTGTATTTGCCCATTCTGAACCTCCAGATTACTCTTGTAAGATCCAGTATTATACCTGGACTGTCTTTTAAGCAAAAAAGTCTGTGTTTTCCTCTTGTTTTCCCTCTCTTTGACCTTACAACTCTCTGTTTGGATCAGAACCTCTCTCTGCAATGTGCTTTATTTGTTCCAGAAGGTATTTTGATCCTGAGGTCAAATTTGGATTAATTTTTAGATAGTCATGGTTCTCTGCACTGATTTTAATCTGGACTAGATATATACAGAAGAATGGTATAGCAACACGCAGAAAGTTCTGTGGGGAAAAAAAGCACTGCTTATTACATTACTACCACAACATAACAAGAGTAAGATTTTGCCTGTATTTTCAAAGGAAACTGATTCAAAGTTTTTTCCTTGAAGCCTTAACTTACTTAACCTGCAGAAAAGAAAGGAACTGACCATTGAGGAACATGCCTGTGAGTATGTCCATATCCAGCAAAACCATTTGTCATTTATGGGAAATGTCAGAATGTTTTCTGGGAATAGTCAGTCATATTTTTTATTGGAGAAAATCAAAGTAAATGGCACTGATGAAGGATTCTAGGAAGAAGGCCTCTGGGATTGAAGATGGGTCCTTTTTTAATCAGTGATCTCAACAGTCTTAACAAAACTGGTATTTTCTGATACTGTTTCTTACATTTTACATGTTGCCCATTTGCTGACACGCAAGATTTATGTGAACACTGCACACCTTGGCAATGCTCAGGAGCATTTGTTTCTTGAATTGAGGCAGGTTTTAGAAACTGTAACAATTCATTTTTTTACTGCCTTTTCCCCATTTTACAGAGTTAAGTTATTTTCCACTTGTCATGCCATTGTGTCAGAGATGGTGTGGTAAGGTAGATTGATACCTCTTTATTATTCTCTCCAGCTTGTGCCTTTAGATTGCTCAGTGATCTTCCTTTCAAACTATCCAGGACATGTGGAAGTATGGTAAACTTCATTAATTAGCATCATATTTGTGTTGGATCTATTGTTCTCTCCGTGATGGTACTTAACCTATTTCTTGAAACTAGATTAACTTGCAGTTAAGTACTAGATCACTAAGAAACATGGCTGGATATCCTAAATAACATCAAGACAGCAGAAATACTGTGATAATTGGATCTTTGGATTAAGATGATGAGTCAAAAAAAGTAAAACCAAGAATATACTGCAGAATTTAAACCGAGAATCTGATCTTTGCCAGTTCTTTTCACACTCAGAATGAGGTTTAGTACAACTTCCACAGACCAAAGATTACTCAAATTCCACATCAAAAAACTTCCTAAAGTTCCAATTAATTCAGAGCCAAAGTTCTGTGATTTTGACTGGTACCTTCCCTACATCCAAAACTATTTCCCCAAACCAGAATTAAAATACAGTTTAAAATCCTCTATGTGGACTTTTAATTTTCAAAATTATATAATTAGAAGATGGGGAAATTCTCCTCCTACATAAAGTAAAAATAAAAGCTTTTTATATTCTTGGAGTTTAATTGACCTATTCTATTCTATTGCTTCTACCCTGAGGAATGCATTTTAACTTTTGTACTAAACATGAAGAAGGGCACTCTATGATTTGTGTTTCTTGAGCCACGGAGCACACTGTATCATTAAGGTATACAGTCCCTGTCAAAACTCCACACAGGTGGCAACTGCCACAGTGAACTAAACAGACTGGGATTTTGAGTGCTGGATACTACACTTAACAGCCAGAGAAGCTCTTAAATCTTGTTTAAGAAAGAGGGCACATAATTTATCTAGAGAAAACCCTCCTCTGGCAGCATATGCATAAAGACTCTGTTCATTGAGCTTTAAAGAGAAATTAAAGAGAAATGTTTCTGTCTATCGTGGATGTACTTCACAACATTAAAAATCAAACAAACAAATAGGTTATGTACATAATGTCTCAAGTATCAGTAAAGAAATTTTGCCTGTGCTGACAGAGATAGTAAAGGGTTCAACCTCAGTTATGTGGACCAAAGCAATACAAAATGAAATGAAAAGACATTTACTGAACTGGGCCATCGGCAGATGTTTTCTGGATAGTTCTTACATGATGTGCGTCATAAACCAGACAGTGATTCCAAAAGTATACTGCCAAAACTGGTTAATGCATATTATTTGATTTTAAGAAGTGGAAAATTAAGTGAGTTTAGGAATTAGAACAGATAACAGATCTTATTACATGCAACTGCAACAAAGTCCATGCTGCCAATGGCAAAGATCAATGGCTAGGCCAGTAATTCCTCCACTGAGAATACGCAGGGACAGACAAAGAATTCCTTCGTGTCCTTTTCATTCAGCAATAGATACTGCAAATGAAAGGGGTGGATTATTTAGTGCTACTTTCAATTTACATTATTAATGTCAGGAACCAGGCTTAGAAGAAAACAAGCATTGCAAAGGAACAAAACTATTTAAAGACACAAAAACTTCATTTTACAAAGTCATCTGCTTTTGATGTGGAACTGTTAAAAAAACATTTACTTTGCATGTCAGATCAATGAAAATTGGTGCTTTTTTTTCCCCACCCAAATGGGTGAGCTTGACACAGGCTGTGGAAAAAAAATGGGTATGTGTATCTTTCAAGAGAAGATTTTCCATCATACTTAATTCTTCATTAAGGAGCAGTGTACCTGAGGACACACTGCAAGATTTAGTGACCTGTTCCACTGCACAAAGGTGATTAAAATCAGGTGATTTTATACAGCTTTCTTGACAAACAAATCCCTGCAGTGCTTACTCAGAAAACTCTGACTCAAACTCCCACACCACTAAAATCCCAACTGCACACTTCTTTCAACAGGAATAATATTCCACATACCTTCCTAATTAATGGAAGCAGTATTAATGCCATTTATCTTTCTTTTTCATAGTTACTTTTTCTCAGTTACTTCACCAGAACAATGCTCTATGTTTTATTGTTAATTGTGATACAAAAAAAGAGAAATGAGCCAAATCAATCAGGGGCCTCTGTCAATCTGTATGGTTGAGGTACAACTTTTACTGTTTTAATTAAACGAAGAAATGGGTCTATTGTTTAAAGGCATTAAAAAAGGCAATTCAAGGCTTGAAGAAAAACCTTTTTTGTTTTTACTAAGGGGCAAAGATGCCTATAAAAGCTGTGCAGGTCTCTATTTGATTTTCATAGCAACTGTGAAATGTATAAGAACCACAGAAACAATTAGCTATCCATCTTCTCTTTTAGCTAAAGCACCACTAATTCTAATGGGTTTGGATTGTGAAGATATTTTTACCAACAAAAAGCTGCTGTGAATTCACTCCTGAACTAGCAAGAAGACAGAATTTTTAATGAATAATGAAAATTAACAGGGAAAAATCTGAAGTAGAAACCCCTAACAACAAGAAGCCATATAAGCAAAAGAAAGAAAATGTTGTAACTCTCATGCTAATTATATTTTATATATATTATTTATATAAAAAATACTGAAGTACACCTTAATGCATTTTTATTATATTATTATATATGCAAATATAGAATTATATATCAATATATAAAATATATTGATATATATAAATGTATATATATTATGTGTATTATATATATTATATAACTGTTTTGTTGTATTAAAAAATATAGAATCATAGAATCAAACAGCTTGGAAGAGACCTCCAACATCATCCAATCCAACCTAGCACCCAGCCCTAGCCAATCAACTGGACTATGGCACCAAGTGACCCATCCAGGCTTTGCTTGAACACCTCCAGGGATGGTGACTCCACCATCTCCCTGGGCAGCCCATTCCAATGCCCATCACTCTCTCTGACAACAACTTCCTCCTAACACCCAGCCTTGACCTCCCCCAGCACAACCTGAGACTCTGTCCCCTTGTTCTATTGATGGTTGTCTGGGAGAAGAGACCAACTCCCACGTGGCTACAACCTCAGAAAGTTTCATTTCAACACCAAAACTATTTGTTGTAAGTGGGCTTTATCCTATCTGTGAAGAGGACAAGGGGATCTTCCTTCAAAGTCTGTCTTCTAGCAAGCAGGGAATGTTAAGTAATTAGGAAACTACCTAATAAGTCATCTTTACTTTTCCTGACTCGCTCATTTTTGTGACCAGCAGAGGCTCAAACACCTAACAAAGCTGAGATAGTATGCTGGTTTACATAGTCCCCATTTTCACTCCAAACATCCCTGGGCCAGAGGGTTCACCAAAGAAGCCAGCCTAAGAACAACATAAAACATTACTACTCTTCTGATTCTCTCTAAATGCTCTAGGTAGCCGCCACTTTATCCTGTGTACACCACGTTCTGTTACTGTCCAACCTAATAAAGACTTCTGTCACGGCGATAGCTTTTCATCTTCAGAGCTCTTTTCTCCTCTCCTGATAAGGCTGCCAACTCTACTCTCTGTAAATGAGCTTGTGCGAACACTTTATTTTCAGCTCGTGGAAACAAAAAGGGCTACTGCTCAGCTTCAGAGCTTGAGGGGGCGGTTTTCTATCTTCAAAGCATGACCAGGGCATTTGAAAGGGATTAAAATTAAACTGGTAAGCTTAGCTTAAAATAAGAAACTTGAAGCAGGACTACTGCGCTCACAAACCCTGCTTTTTCTTTAGAAAGCCTCAGAAGTCCCTTAGGAATGGTCATTTTATCTCTTTTTGGTCTTCTTTTTCTCCTAATTTGTGTATTCTTTGGCGACCACTTAGATAACAGTGCTAGCCAGTAACCCATGTTACTATCAATAGCCACATGCACATAGTTGAGCAACCCACTTACAGGACAGGTGGTTATCCCTTCACAGTGCACTCCAACTTGCTCAAAAACATGTGAACTGCAGCTTCAGTTTCCTTCTCCCAACAGCAAGGAAATTAAAAGTTTTTGGAATCAGTGGCATATGTTTAAATATATGTACAGAATGACCTGGGCCAAACCAGAATTGATATGCTGCCTTCAGAGACAGCCTAAGTACTGAGTGAATGTCCAATTCCTACCACTCTTCACTACACAATGAGATGTGAAAGAGAGAAAACTTTTTACAAAGGCTTCTCCTGCTGTTGTGTTTTATGCATGAAAATTGATTCACTCATTATCTAGTGACTACAAAAAAAAAAAGCATTTTTAAAAGGTTGCATTAAATGTATCCTTATGAACAAAGCAAAATAACTATCTGCCTTCTAAAATACTTTACTTCTGTGTTAGCTACAGTTGCCTGGGTCAAGCACAAAAGTTTTCCTACCATGTAACACCTGGTTCAAAAGTCACGCAAAAATTGCTTGCTGGTCTCACAGAATCATAGAATCAACCAGGTTGGAAGAGACCTCCAAGATCAGCCAGTCCAGCCTAGCACCCAGCCCTAGCCAGTCAACCAGACCATGGCACTAAGTGCCTCATTCAGTCTTTTCTTGAACACCTCCAGGGATGGCGACTCCAACACCTCCCTGGGCAGCCCATTCCAATGCCAATCACTCTCTCTGGGAAGAACTTCCTCCTAACATCCAGCCTAGACCTTCCCTCAGCACAGCTTGAGACTGTGTCCCCTTGTTCTGTTGCTGGTTGCCTGGGAGAAGAGACCAACCCCACCTGGCTACAGCCTCCCTTCAGGTAGTTGAGACAGCAATGAGGTCACCCCTGAGCTTCCTTTTCCCCAGGCTGCACACCCCCAGTTGCCTCAGCCTCTTCTCACAGGGCTGTGCTCCAGACCCCTCACCAGCTTTGTCACCCTTCTCTGGACACGTTTCAGTATCTCAGCACCTCTCTTGCACTGAAGGGCCCAGTAGAGGTTTTATGCAGTTCTAGATAGCAAATTCCTCATTGCTAATTTACAGTGTTAAAAGAAAAACATTTCACACTTAACCCAATTTAGATTATTGCTGCCTCTCTTCTTTTACCATGGAAAGGTCCATCACAAAATGAAAGCAAGTACAGTCCAGAATAATTTTCATTTCCATGTGACTTTCTGTCCCACCAGAGAAACTTTCTTACCCTTCTCCATTTAAGAATTCTTGTTTTTAATGTGGTACACACTGCTGTTTCCCTCTGCAGCAAAAGGTAGTTGAGAGTAGTATCTTACTGGAAAGTTCAGTTAAAAAACACCTATCAGGAAAGAACTTGTTGTGTAAGGCAGCTACCATTTCCACCATTCATTCACAGTAATGAACTTTGAACTGGTCCACAGTAATCCACACACAACACAACTCTTCTTTGGGGAAGAGACCCCAAAGATCATCCAGTCCAACCTTTGACCCAATACTGAAGGGTCAACACTAAACCATGTCCCAGATTCACATGATGTTTGAACTCCAAGGATGGTGCCTCCACTGTCCTGGGCAGACCACAGGAATGTTTGAGAACCGTTTCAGTGAAGAAGTATTTCCTAATATCCAGCATAAACCTCCCCGGTGCAGCTTGTAACCATTTCCTGTAGAGTGGTCACTTGTCACCAGTGAGAACAGGCTGGTTCCCTCCTCGCTCCAACCTCCCTTCAGGTAGTTGTAGACAGCATTAAGGTGACCCCTCAGAATCACAGAACATCAGAGTTTGGAAGGGACCTCCAGAGATCATAGAGTCCAACCTGCCTGCCAAAACCAAGCTACCCCAGGGTAGTCCACACAGGAATGCATCCAGGTGGGTTTTGAAAGTCCATGGGTCTGCTCCAGGGCTCTGTCAACCCCACAGCAAAGAAGTTTCTCCTCATGTTGAGGTGAAACCTTCTGTGTTCCAGTCTTCAGCCACTGCCTAAACAGAGCTGTAATGCTCAATCTAAAACTTTGTCTGAAGACCACTAAATGCTGAGTGTTAAGATAACTCCTGAAGCAAAGACTTAAGCACTTGAAGGGGGAAAAAAACTTTCTATCAGAAGAGAGGAGACAACTCTGCCTTCTGTGAATTAAAGAAAATCCAAAACACCAAACAAACCAAAAAGCAAACATAGCTTTAAATAGAAGATTAGCAGAAAGTAGATGGCAGCAGCAAATAATGCAAAACAGATTTTGCAGCTAAGTAAAATAAACTTGAGTGGTAAATTTAGGATATTGCCTGTCTAATCCAATTCCTGCTTCTCTGTTCTGCGTTTATAAGAGATTTTGCTGGCTATCCTGATCACTTTGTATCATGGGGTAAACTCCAGGGAATAAGAAAATAGAACCCTCACAAAGCCAGTCGCTGAATTTGGGTCAGACAGGAGAAAATGGTTTAGTGGCCTGCACTCCCTGTCTGCTGAAGCTTTCAATCTGGATGGCTGCTCCTAAATTACTGGGAGTAATGTTTCACTGTATCAAAAAACAAGCAAGCATTGCTTGGAATGGCAAATATTGAGCTTCAGGAGAAACATAAGTGTTTGTAAAAAATGTAAGAGCATTGCTAAAAATCACTCTGTATTCTTTCCCATATGTATTTTAATAAGAGTATTTACTCTAAGACTCATACTTCAATAATGATAGTTCTGAAATATCCCTCCTTATGCCTAGCTCCCTTTAAAAAATTACTGCACTTAGCTAGGAAAAAAAAACCCTTCTGTTTTTTATCCCTCAACTGCTATAGTTCTCAAAGTCTTCCATATTTTCAGCTATTATCCCTCTCTTGCAAAGAGCCCACTTAATAATGTTCACTCTAACAACCTCATTTATTTTCCAGAAAATTAACTCAGTTTCAACCCTGATTAATGATTTCATCTAAATGAATCAAATTAAAAATTGAAAATTATATTTCAAAAGCCAAAGGAAAAAAAAAAAATTGACCATTTCCAGTTAACAAATGATCCTTTCAAATATTAAAAGATGACCATGAAGAGTGCGTGATAGTAATGAAATCTAACTGGGGGCTACTGCTTATCTGAAGCTCATGAAGGGGGAAAAAAAGAAAGAAAAAAACCTTTCTGTGTTGTTAGCACTGAAGTCTCTTGGGATGCCAAACGGACTTCCACTTAGTCTTTGCCTGTAATCAGCACACCAAAATAATATGAGAATTTCCATGTTAATTAAGCTGGTAGGGTTGGAGATGCACCAATACTGAAGAGGGATTAGGAAAGCACACAGTACCAATAACCACATCTGTTAACAAATCCTAATCTATCCAAGAGCAATTTAACCTTCCCAAAACTGCTAATACCTAGTTACAAGGCTGGCTACTAGGAAAGAGAAAGATCTTGGGCTTTGAAAAAAAAGTCAGCTATGTTAACTGCAGCAAAACTGGCTATTTGGATCACTTATACTGCCTTGTAAGAGAGGAGAGGTCCAATCCACTAGATCCTTGATTTGCTTGCAAAAGGAAACCCAAATTTTATTTTTCCTTCCTTTTTGTACTCTTACAATTAACTTTGTTCTCACTAAAACATATTTTAAAAGCAGTGATTATTCTCCACCCTTTCCAGGTCATGGTGCTGCTTATCAACCTGCAAAAAGTAGTCACCACCTATATTGATAAATGATAAACTTTGCATTTTAATTACAAATTTACTGAAGCTACATTAAATGTTCAATGAGTAATTGTAACATGTGACATTCGTCTCAGAATTGGGTCAACGTACAGAGACTGATACTTTTCTACTCTGCCATGACAAGGAAGATGCTACACAAGTTTCTGCTTAGCATTCTGACTCTACTGAAGGTTCAGTGCTTCCATCAAGCCTGCTTCATAGTCATCTCTGTAAGTGTATGGAGCAACTGTAGAGGAGTGGTAGAGCAGCATTTGTTTTTGTGGATCAAGCTCCAGTTTGTATCTGTGTGACACAGATGTTTCTCATTTTTCTGATCCGTAGGAAGCAGACTGCTGCAATTGATTGCTTTGAGCCAGTGACAATTCCAGTAGCAAGGCCAAATACCTAAGTGTTTCTGAAAATTTAGGAGTTACCTGATGAGAGGGAGTGGAGGACAGTCCTGATTGACATCTCACAAGCTTTCCAAACAAAGGTGATACACACTCATAACCAGCCTGTAACAGACTGGATAATGAAATCTCGGCACAGCTATGCCAGTCTGGATGCTGGTTTGGTGATGTGGACAGGCTCCAGAAGGGCTGGGCAAGAACTGCACCTCTGAATGTCTTTCTGGTTTGTGAACCACTGATTAATCTAGATTTCCTCTTAAAATACAACACTGAAGTAATGTGGAGTGCAACTAGTCCTTGCTAATAGAGAGGCCTGCCTTAAAGGAATGTTGACCAGTTGAGCTGAAAATACACTGAAACAAGTGCAGTCATTACAAAATTGACCATTTACACCAACAAAACTTTAGTGAAGTACTTCTACAAGATCTAGAATTGTTGTGGGTAGTTTCTTTTGAAAACACCACAAAAACTGTGACAGAAAATGTATTTCTATCTTACTAAACCTCACTGAGAAGTTGGGAGATCATCATGGTTTTGTATAAAATACTGTTCTAATAATCTTTTGCTTTGCTGGATTAAAGTATTTAATGTCAGGTCACTCTCAATTCAGAATGCCTTTTACCTCTCCAAATTCTAGCCATTCAGAAATTTGGCTTTCATTAATTCTCAAGAAATTAATATTCACCTTGGCTATCCCAAGTAATTTCAAACTTTGATTAGAGTAAATGCAATCTTTCCTTGGTCCCCACAAATCTCACTATTATGGAGACCTCTGTTAATGACAAATAGTGTGCACCACAGGCTGTAGACATGGACAGAAGTGATTTACATCTATCTTCTTGTGCTAAATGAACAGGTTTTTCTGAAGTCATGGCAACACCTTGAATTTTATTTACTGGGAGCAGTATTTATGCATATATTGAATTCTGTGGCCCAATCACCACCTCTGACTCTGCTTTTATCATCGACTGGTAACTCCTTCCCGTTTGTGGTTTTCTTACCTGCCACCTCCTTTAGCTGGTTTCTTCTTCTTACGTCTACCTTTGGCTGCATAAAGCTTTGCTCTTGCATTAGGTGCACTTTTAGTGCTAAGAGCAGATATTCAAGCCTGCCAGGTTAGCCATACCTTTGATGCTCACTGTATCAGAAACAATAAAGCCCAGCACTGTGATCTTCCAAATGCAAAGGAACACTTGCTTTGCAAATAAGCCATGGCACAAACCAAAAAACCTTGCAATAAGTGCAGGTATTTTCTCTAAAAGGAAGAGGAAGAAGAGATGCAGTATCACAGACACCTTTAATTTTAAAATTCTCTTAAAAAGGGCTTTTGACATTTTTGTTTCTTATCGAGTCTTTCATATCCCTTCTGTCCTCTGGGATATGCATTACTGTGACTGCCTCTCTACAGTGGATGACTACATGGTATTTGTTTAGGAGCCCATCAGCTGACATTCTTGAATCACATAGACCAATTCAAGAGTGCCTTTTAATTGCATCTGGTTGAGCACAAAATTTAAGCTTATGCAGCTTAAAATGGGACTGCTAATTTTTTTCCTAAATCTCAGTTACACAGAGAGCCATGATATATTTATTGTCAGGAACTCTGTAACAGTGCAAAGAGACAAGATACTGGATGCTTCATCAGACCTGGATTTCACACAGCAGAACAGAGCATTAACTTGCTCCAAAGCATGCATCTACATAATGTACTGTAATGCCTCGGTTCAAAAGACAGAATTGAATCTTATGATTTTCTTCATTTGTTTTGGTTTTGCATTTACTAAGGATCTTGCTGAAGAGACTGGGGTTATCTTCTGGGTATTGCTGTAAGAATTTTATTTGTGTAGCATCAACAAACTGAACTTTATGCAGTTGCCACTCAGATGGCAACTTACTTAAAACTGAAAGCTGAGGCAATACAAATTCATGTAGACTGTTTCATGAAAACCATCTGTAATGCAACTTATATGAACAACAAAAGAAGCCTCAGGAAATAAATGATGCACATTTGAGAAACTATGAATTTTCTACTGCAAAGCTACTTAACAATTACAGCCTCTTGGAAATATATTGAAACATGAAAAAAAGCACTATAAAGTCACCAACAAAGTTCTGGAGACCCCAACACAAGAATGACATCGAACTTAGAGCGAGTCCAGAGGAGGCCACAAAGATGCTCAGAGGGCTGCTATGAGACAGGCTATAAGGGTTGGGGGTCTTCAGCCTGAAGAAGAGAAGGCTTTGAGGAGACTTTCTAGTGGCTTTTCAGTATTTGAAGGGGGCCTACAGGAAGGCTGAGGACGGACTGTTCACAAAGTCTTGTAATGACAGGACAAGGGGTAATGGGTTTAAACTGGCAGAGGGCAGATTCAAACCAGATGTTAGGCAAAGGTTCTTTGCAGTGAGGGTGGTGAGACACTGGCACAGGTTGCACAGGGAAGCTGTGGCTGCTCCCTCCCTGGAGGTGTTCAAGGCCAGACTCGATGAGGCCTTGAGCAGCCTGTTCTAGTGGGAAGTGTCTCTGCCTATGGCAGGGGTTTGGAACTGGATGATCTTAGAGGTCCCTTCCAACCTAAACCATTCTATGATTCTGGTATTCTGTAAATATATTCACCACAGTATAAAATAGGCATATTTAGAGGAGACAGAAACAATGGGAGACTATCTGCCATGACATTTCAGGATCATAATTGCTGAATTTTAAATATACTATAGCTTACATGTAAAAAAAGAAATAATATGTCAGAGAGTGATTAGCATTGGAATGGGCTGCCCAGGGAGGTGGTGGAGTCACCATCCCTGGAGATGTTCAAGAAAAGACTGGCTGAGGCACTTAGTGCCGTGGTCTAATTGACTGGATAGGGCTGGGGAATAGGTTGGACTGGATGATCTTGGAGGTCTCTTCCAACCTGGTTGATTCTATCATTCTACGATAATATATGATATATATAGATGCTCTGTACTATACAGAGGTGTTGTCCGTATATATGCTTGGTATATTAACAATGACATAGCACAGCTCTTAGTGCTATGTATTATCACTATTAATACATATATATTACAGGAAAAAAGGTATGAGTTTATATTCTCAACAATATATTCTCACTGAAAGCCACATTAAATTGCTCAACACTTGACCAAAGTTGAACTGGTTTTTCTGTGGGAAGCAAGAGGTGCATGTTTTGACAACAGCCACCAATACCTCCATAATCTCAGCTCTTTGTAGTAAAGCAAAATATATATACAAAAAACATTTTTATTGGGCCTTATTCTTGACAATAGTGAAAATTTCATTAAAGAAAAAAAGAAAAAAAACAGAAAACAAAATGCAAACAACTCAACTTTAGTAGTGTATGTGGGCAGAGAAAATTTTATCCTAAACACCTGAAGTTTGTCAAAATTCTGTGACTAAAAAGTCATTGTTGAATTGAGAAACATAAAGGACCATGAGAGTTGGTCACTACCAATCTCAAAAAAATAGCACCATGCATAAAGGCATGTGACATAGTGTGGACATGCCACTATAGTACTCCTGCCTGCACTGATACCTACTGGTAGAAGATGCTTATTATTTCCTTTCATACATAAAGACCACGAAAATCTCTTGGTTTCTGTCTATTAAAACATTAGAAAAGTCTAACCCCCTCAAACTGTTATGGCCATATTGATACTTCCTCTAGAGCAGCTTCCTTTCTGAAGTGACATCACTGAAATGTCTTTAATTCAAAAGAAACAAAATAGTGAAAGAATAAACAAGAGTCTCTCTTTCATCCTTAAGAGATAAAATCAGGAAGGCGTTCTTAAAGTACTAGCAAGTGCTCAGGTTATTGCTACCTACATAAGACATATAAAGTTGATTTTGGCTTACTTGGTTTTCTTAACTGTTTCCAAATAGAGGTCTTAAGGTAAGAATCAGAGCTATAAAGCACCTGAAACTAAATTCACATCAGTAGAATAAAACAAATCAGGGAGTAGTAATAAATGTCAGAGCCACAGCAGCAAAGGCGAGTCGCTGTTTTTTCTCATACTTAAAGTGAAATACCTAGCTGTTATCTTTGTGCCTGCAGAGCCTCCCTATTGTAGATTCAATAATACAAGAGGCTTCTTATCAGCAGCCTGGGTGACTGATTGGAGCTGTGATATGTATAGACAATGCACTGTATTTAACTGAATTTACAGATGCCCCAACTCAGACCGGAGTAGTAAACGCCAGAGACTAATAGGAAATTAAGCATGTACAATGGACTAACTCCATTTGCTCTCACACACTGTAATGTGTTTAGCTAACTTACTCATAGTCACACTTTATCTTTTTCTCCATGGATTCTCTAGGATATGTTTCAAATTGGTCAAAGATTAAATCTTCCTTTCAATTTTTTCACTATTTTATTGCTGCTTTCCCTTATTATTTGCCACGCTTTCTCCTGTGCAGATAAGCTAAACAAGATGACCCCAAGTAGACTCTGCCAACCCAATTATCAGATAGTCAGGAAGTAAGGCAAGGGTTCAGAAGACTCCATAATACTAATATTAATATAACATGGAAGGAATAAAATCAGCTATTTGTCTGAAAGAAATAGTTTATTTAGCTCATTTGAAATTTAAATGTGAATTTTAAGGCATCTGGTAGGAGTAATAAGGAGCAAGCAAGAGAGAGTGGTGAACACGTGCAGGTAACTAGTTTGTGCAGGTCACTAAAGACAGTTTAAATTAACAATTATTCAGTATTTTCATTAATGAAAGCATTACACTCTGGATAAACTATCTGGAGAGGAGTGTGATGGTTTGGGTGTTCCCCACCCCCCACACACACTTTGGAAATCACCCAGACTAGACTCAGCCGGCTCTGGAAATATGAATGAAGCTTATATTTACAGCTAGCACAATATACAAGCAGATATTTACAGTATATACAGTTATAGACAGAAATATACAAGGTAAAAGGTAATACAGAAACACAACTCCTCTCCCAGAAACCTGAGTCCCCAGGAAGGGCTCTCAACCTCACCTACACATTCCCCCTACCCCTCTCAACCTTACCCCAGCCCCAAGGAAGAATGGAGGTTTGGCCAGGGGTTAGGAAGCAAAGTGGCTTAGCCCAAAATGGAGGGTGAGGTTTAGACAGTAAGAAGCAGCTCAGCCAGCAGCCCCAGCAAGTCATTATCTATGTTTTTATTTCTTGTTCCTATACATCTCAGCAAGCCTGTGAGTGAAGCAGACATCACCATCATTTTCCTTCCAAAGCCTGTAATCTAGCTCTTCTCAGCAAAACATTCTAGCCTGCTTCAAACTAGCACAAGGAGGCTTTACATTACTTTTGAATCTTCTTCCCCATAACAGGTACATTCCAGGACTTTCTCTTCAAGAAAATAATTTCCAACCCGAATTGTCCATTAATATCTCAACCAGAGTGTGGCTGTGTTCACTAAGCTAAAGCAATTTTACTAATAGGGAAAAAGAAGGAAAAAAAAAACCCTTCTAGAAACAAAACACTTTCTTGAAGCCCAAAACAGTTCCAGCCATTATATTTATTATGTTTGAGTTCTAAAATAAAAAAAAATCAGTTGAAATTTATATTTAAAAATCTAAGATCTGAGAGAGAAAAACAGGACACACAGAAGGTTTCCCAGACACATACACAAGGAGACAGAAACAGCACTTGCAGTTTTTTTCCAAGCTACTACCTGACCTCAATACTTTTTGAGCCAAATCCTGCAGTCAAGTAGCCTGGCAGATTTAGACCATGTGCAGAAGGGAAGAATCAGAATTAAGAGTAGGTAGGTAAAAGAGTGGAATATGTCTTAACATCTTGCCAGAAAATTAAAGACCATTTAGAAAAAATATTCACCTGCTCTCCAATTAGCTGTATAAGGAAGTTAATTACTTGAATGTTTGTCTTGAAAGAATCATCTCTAAGGTCTGTGATGGGAACAACAAAATGACAGATTTTCAACCTGATCAAATAAGGGGAATCTCAGCTTTCTAATTTACAAAGTGTCACTACAGAAATATGTTTCTAGGCTCTGGGTCTTTTTTAATCAGACATTGTGAAAAAAAAAAGACATTAAGAAATTACTTAGCTTTACTTCATTTTTGCCTGCCCTATTGAGATCTTTATCTGTTTCCATTCCTTTGTGTATAGTCATTATCCACATGGAAATTAATTAGTAAAATGGTAGTTTTCTAGCAGATTTCCCCTGGTACAGTATTTGCCACTAGGAAGATCTGTCTTTCAAAAAATGAATTCTTATTGAATTTTTCTATCAAAAAACTAGCTTCTTGAATTCTTGTGTAACGTCTCAGTAAATAAAGACTAATAAACCAATCTTTTGTTCAGTAAAATGGGCCTCACAGGAAAAAAATATCAGCTACTGGACAGTACTACAAATGTTACTTTTCCTAATCATGCCTGATAGATATTTGCAGTACAAGAAACGAATAAAACTTTGACCAATCTTTAATTAGTATTACTGATGAAATATTTATTCTTTTAATATGAATTGAGAAACTCAGTGAAGCTGTGTTTGCATCTTTTATCTATTTAAGTAATATCTTGCTTTATTGCTTTTGTCTTAAGAACAGACAGGCTGAAAAATTATTTGTACCCAGAATAAATTTCTGGCTGCCATGGTCTATGTAGTTATGGTAAATAGTTAACACTGCCATTTAGATCGTAGAGACCTCCTCAATGTGCAAGTCACAATACTGACAGACATGCAAATGTTTATAGTTACAAATGATTAAGTATTAGTAAAGAATTGAAGAGTTTCCCTAATTTTCCAGCTATACAACAACTCACCTTTGATATATAGGACTCAACTACTGGATTTGCTCTCTGCTCAAACTCATGCAAAGGAACGAAACAGGCTTCCCAACACTATATAGCACAGTTCTAAAAGATCAAAAGCTACAGCTGTTAAGCGTGCCACCAGCAGACAGCAGGTGGTTCAACCTGTCTATGTGAGCATGTGCATAAAGAATTTAGTATACAATGGTACCATCAGAACTCACGGTGTACACTGAACTACACCTGCATTGAGAAAGACTATGTAAATGGTTATAAGCCATAAGCCTCGGGCTGTAAACAAAACACCAACACAGAGAAAGAAAAATCAAGACAGAAGTTCCAGTTATCATCTATGCATTATCACCATGTTGCCCTCAGAGTATCACAGACTTATCCTTCAATTATTGCTTCTGCTTTTTGCTGCTGAGGGGATGCTTGATGACTGCTATTGAAAGTGATACTGACATGGAAAAACAAAGAGTATGAATGAATGCAAGACCATGCTCTGGCAAAAGTAATACAAACATCACAAATGCAACACAAACGAATGGACCAGTGAGAGCCTATAAATAATGAGCAATGCTCTTGAAGGGTATTCTCCCTACTCATTAGTTGTTACTGCACTTTCCACAAACCTGTCATATATTGTATACCATTTGTGGGTTTGCCTTCACTTTTATTACACTACTTAGACTAAGTAGATACAAGGACATTATCGGGAGGGTGTTATCTGCGTTTGTTGTATGCCCTGGAGTTTTAAGACAGGACTGTATTAGCAGCAGCATGGTGTAGTTTATATTTATACCTATCTGACTGCAGTGTAATGCAGTACAGAATTCCAACAGAAAAGCTAACAAAAAAATACCCAAAATAGTAAGAGGGAAAAGGACTGGATGTATGGAGGGGATACAAACTAGATTGACATCATCTTTCATAAAGTGGGAATTACTAAGTCAGACTTGTTGAAAATACCATGCAGGATGTTACAGTCCAGTACTAAGTGGTTCTTCATGTACCAAGTAACTCAGTGACAGCATTGCCAGATACTGCAAATGAATTAGAAAATGTGCCTTTTGTTTATCAGCACTCAAAAATGAAGAGCTGATTTATCAGTTCAATTATAATGCAGTGGAGCAGTGTCCCATATGCACAATAAGCATCACCATGAAGACTAAAATTTGGTAGAAATCTTTCCAATTTAGGAAAAATGAGCCATTTGAACTTGCAAAATCATTTCACCTCTGACAAAACTTTAATGTGAAAATTAATTTGTCATCTTTTGCTAGTTCAAACTGCTTTTATTTAAATACACTTAAATAAACCTTCCTGGGACTGATTAGATGATAGTTCAGTGTAAGGCTGTATGACATTTATTGCTATTTGTGTCATCATTATCTACACACGAGTAAAGGTAACTGTCACCATCATTTACACTACATAGGGCACATGAGTCTGTGCACTTCATTATTCCATCTACACAGTTACAAACATTGCACAGTCACCCCCAGGTTTGGTCTGCAAAGGCAAGAAGTCAGAAGACAGAAATCATCAGACCTGATGAGAGTTCATCAAACCTTAATTTCTGTTTTCTCTCACATCAGACTTCATGTCGGAAATGAAGCAAATAATGCTCAACTTCACAAATTATGATCTCTCCTCTGTGTGTTATTTACTAGCCTCTAAACACACAACATGCCAGGTGCATTTTGGAAACTTAGAGAGAGAAAAAAATTGCAGAAGTCTTTCTCTTTCATGGGCTTATTAACAAACTTACCACACAAATTTCAGAAGACCACCACTGATTGCTCCCAGAGGATCCCTAAGGCCACCTCTAGCTGCAGCAGGAAGCTCAGAGATGAGACAGAGGTCAGTTTGTAAGGCTAGCAATAGCTGGCCCGTTTGTCTTCCTTTGGTACCATGTTTTGTGAGCTCAAGCCCCAGGGATCTGGGTCAGTCCCAAAGGTCAATTTTGGGGGTAAGAATAAGTTTTTTCTCTGCTATCTTTCCCCAGAAAAGTGTGTTTGTGTGTTTTAGACCAAATCAACACCCCCTAAGTGGTCAGGGCGCTGTTAGTCCACAAGCTGAAATTGCGTTGGGAGACAGCAACTTGGCTTTCCCTCTCCAACTCCAGAGCCACAGCGACTCCGTAATTATTTATTACATTGTCAGCCTGACAAAATTTTCCTGAGGAATGAAAACAGAAGAAGGACAAAGGCAATTTTCTACTATTTGTATTCCAGCACAGCCTGAACAGAATTTTACAAGGGAGAGCATGAACATTTCTTCACCCCAAATAATAAAATAATGGAGATAAAAAACGTTCTCAAATAAAAAGACTGGAAGATTGTTTGGTAAATAAAATGTTTAGTCACTCAAAAAGGGGAAGGATTCTTACAAGCTGTGGTTTGTGTTCTCTGCCTGTGTTTGCCAGGCAGGAATCTGTACATCTGAGGGATGGAGGTCAGGAGTGGGGGGACAGGCTCTGCTCACTTGCCTCTGGGATAGGACAAGGAGCAATGCATGTAAGCTGCAGCACAGGAGGTTTCACCTCAACACAAGGTGGAACCTCTTTACTGAAAGGGTCCCAGAGCACTGGCATAGACTCCCCAGAGCAGTTGTGGAGTCTCCTTCTCTGGAGACTTTCAAGGCCTGTCTGGATGTGTTCCTCTGTGACCTGAGCTAGATCCTGTGCTCTTGAGGAGTCAAGAAAACACCCTGCATATGTTATTGGGAAAGGAATTTAACAGTTTTGATATCTGACCACAGAAAGAGTCTTTTCTTAATAGAAAAGTCATAGTCCAGTCTCAGCACTGGAAAGGAAAGACATTCAGAGTTCTAACCAGGCAGTTCCCATCTCCAATCCCAGTCAGAAAACTGATCCTGCAGAAAATGTTTCCATCTTTTTGGTTTTGTATGAACCTCGAGGAGAGTTTGTGAGATTTTTGTTTTCATACTGGCAATGAGGAATTTGAACTGGGAGTAAGGTCTGCAAAGCTGTCATAAGAAAGGAAGAGAAGACAGTACATTTAAAGGTTTATGGGGTCAGCCAATATTTTTCACAGTTGAAAGGGTAGCCTTCCACTGCTGTATTTCTTCAGATTTCAAGCACAGGAAGACCCAGCTTGGACTGACAAGGAGGCTAAAGGAGATGTCTCTCATCACAAATGGACAATGTCAAAATTATGAATGACATCCTTTATGAGAGAGGCCAAGTGCAAAACCCAAGAAAGCAGAAACCTGAAAAGCAAAGCCATAAAGGGCTGGGAGAAGGGGCTGAGAAGGATAAGTACGATGTGGAAATAAGGATTTTTTGCTCAATAGACACTCTATAAGAAAACATAATAATAAGGAAGATTTTGTCCAAATATTAGCATTTTACTTATTGTTGTACTCATCCTGATTTTTTTGTGTGGAAAGGTGTGAGATTTCATTTAGTATCATCAAAAGGAAAGTGCAAATAACACTTCAGCCTTAAAGTTCCAACAATAGCAGGAAGGAGCACAATTTTCCATGAGAGAAGGGAGGTTTTAGTATTTTCCTAAGAAGATCCTCCCTTTTTCATTGACATGCAGTAACATAACTAAATAACATATCCACTACACAGCTGACAGTTCACAGAACCACTGCTATCACCAAGTAATTTTTCTCGCACTCCCCTTTGCAAAACAGAAGTGATTGAAGGTGTCTTAGGGTTTTAAAGATGTTTAAGTTATTTAAGGGACGAGGCCAGCTTTTCAAACTTAAATAATTAACAATATTATGAATCAATAACCTCCACTATGGCCACTTAAAAAAAAAACCCACCACCCTTATGCTATTTCATCTCCGTTTACAAAAAGAGCAGCTCCTTTCTTTGCTACAGGAGTGAAAGATCACTTACAAGCTTTTCAGGCCCATGTTGTCTATGCTGCACTAAACGTGCAAACTGCCTCCCCGATTCTGCAGCACGCTTTACAAAAACCCACACCGTTTGCAGATCAAAGGGAGACGATTTATGCTTTCATCCCAGCTGACGGACGATTAAATTAAAACAGATCAGCAGTACAGTGCATGGGCAGGTGGCTTTAGCTGCCACTGTCGGCCTCAGAGCGATTAAATTGCGGTGGAGATGGAGGGCCTTCCGCTCTCATTCCCGCACTTACAGATCAAACGGTGACAAATGAGATGTTACTGCTCTTGTAAAGCAAGGCTACAATCTGTCAAAATCCAACATAATTTGTGACCCTACGTGACATCCTCTTTCTCTTTTTTTTGACATTTGAATACAGTGATTGTACTAGAGTCAAGTCCATTTAAGTGAATATAGTCAATTCTATCTAAAGGAATAGAGCCTGTTAGTTCCAACATGGTAGCTGAATATATATCTGGTTAGCACTCCAGCGACCCTTTGTGTTAAGTGCATACCATTAACAATGAATTCTGATTTTTCAAAGTTATATAATTTGATATCTTGACAGCTCAGACACTTAAAGCACCACTATTTGTTTTAAATGGCTTTATTTTATTGTTTAAATGTCAGTATCAAAATAAAGTAATGCGTACAGTCTTGTCAGTTCCAGTGCTGTGGGAAGTGTTCCTGAGAGGAAAAAAAGGCCTTGAGAGACTTGGTTCTAAAAATGGACTCTGAAGTCAATTATGTCTTTTGCTATATCCTCAAATGACTTGCAAAATTTTATTTACACTGAATCTTGTGGTTTACGGGTGAGCTTATCAAGGGACTGAGACAGGAAGCACACAGGCACTTCAGCATTCTTGCTTTCTAAAGGAACTGTCAAGTTAATGAATAAAACCTTCAAGTAAACAAAGAAAACAGTAACTGCACACGTACCCACTTTTAAACATTTGCACATACTGCCAGGAATTGGCATAGCATCACTTCAAAGATCAAAAGTATGAACTCTGCCCCAAACTGCAAATGAATGCCAGGAAGTGAAAATCTGGTTTGGAGAATACTTGCAAGAATTGACTAAATCCACATATTTTCCTTTTTCTTTTAAGGAATAGATATAATTTACAACACACCAACGCTGTTAGATTTTGACCATATCTATTTCCAGTAACTCTGGGGTTAACAAGTTTTTCTTCGCCACAGCCAAGAATTTACGGCATTTATCGTTCCCTTAACGTTTTAAGGTGGGCAGTTTAGCTATCTACCACAAAGCAGTCAAAGATCTGATCTAGGGGCTCTTTATATTTTCTGTTGACCATTGATCTTTGGGCTGGATAACTATATCCTCCAGGGAGCTAAGTTAGAAACAGCTTTATTTACAAAGAATGAAGATGCATACAAAAATCTCTCAACTGAAAATCTTGGGGGAAAAGCAGCTACGGTACACCGAAAAGTATTTATGCTTCAAACGTACACAGCACGCTCCACAAAAATTCTTCAGTCAAAACCTAACCCAAAACTTCTTTCGCCACATTTGCATACGTTCCCTGTTTAGCATATAGTTCTTAAACTGGAAGTGGTGATGGATATCCTAATAAATATAGTAAGCAGCTAAGACGCATGCCATGAAACTACTGCAGATAATCTGCCATGGGCAGAAAAACCCAGCTGGTGGCAGGCCCCATATTTGGCAAATTATATACACTAATCCTTCCTTATCATGATGACCCTCGTAGCCTGTCTAGGCTTCAAGGCCTGTCAACACCCTATTGTTACTGATTTATAAAAAGGAAGACTCAGCCCATGTGCCACACTCTATCCTTCTAACCTTGCCTATTAAAGGCAGGGTCTCTGCAGCCGTCTGACGTGGAGAGGGGGGAGCGGTCCTGTATATGGTTTATGTAGGCAGCAAAACGGCACTTCACCCTCACCAGAGCACTGCAAGGCCCCAGGGTCAGCAGGTCTATTACGGCAGGAGTGCATCAGAAGCCTCTGCAATAGCTTATGCCTGCAGCAGCGCTGGGCAGTGCTACACGCCATGGGTAAGGAAGTGTGCGCTACAGCACGCCAGTGGGGTACCGCAGAAAGGTACCTGTGAAACAGGGGGCTCAGAAATCAAGCCACACTGCAACAAAGCCAGGGCAGTGCTTCTGCTGGCTAGAAAACTTTGATTGCTATTAACTGCTCAGAGAAACAACTTCAAATTCACTAGTGGGGATAATACTACATTACCCAGATGAACAAGAGAAATGCTGAAGGTACTTTGAGCAGAAGAGGTATTTCCCAGGCTGTAGTGAGGCAGTGAGTGCAACAAAACTGACACCAGTATCAGTTACTGCAGCTTCTTTGCTCTGCAATCTGCAGCTTCTTTCAAATTGCAGGATCACTGGGACAGGGATTGTCATACCGTGAATTCAGCCCATAAGGCTTGAAAGAAGCAGCAACAAATGTTTCTCTACTATCTGCACATATGACTGCACTAGAAATCATCTGTTGATTTGCAGCAAGATACCCTATTGTAATGACAAACAACCACAGCAAAGCATTGCCAACTGGCCCACGTTTAGAGACGCTTTTTATGAGTTGGATCTGGTTTTGCAAAGGCTTTGCTAGTTTTATAGGCTGTCACAAGCCACAGAGCTGTTCTCATTCCACTCTTCCTCCTTTCCTCATCTCTCTGCTTCTGACGTAGATTCTGTACCAGTCACAAGGGATGTAGGCTTTTCACCTTTGACTGTGAGCATCACAGAGGGAGGAGAAAAAGGTGGTAGAAACATTACTAACTTTAAAATATTTCCTGTTCCTCCAAGATGAGAGTAAATTGTCCCCACATGACTATGAGACAGAAATGGTTCTCTACCCTTTAGGAACTTCTCTGCTACCTCAGGGTTTTCCTGCCCCCTCTCTAAATAAAACTCTACATTACATCCCATAAATAACAATTTTCAGTATTTTAAAATACAATCAGTTTGTTGAGGTTGGGTTACTGTTGCTTATTGCACCGTTCAGATTCTGCATCCAACCCGTATCTGTTGTTTCATTAATGAGGTCAGCTAAGAGTCATGTATTTCTGTTTAGCTTCCTGGGCAACAAAATGGAAGCACGTGCATGGGTAATGTAACACAAGCAAAGGCCTCCTAGGAATAGAGCCCAGTGCCTTTGATTTATAAATAGATATCACTATTTATAATGCACAAACAAAATGTTTCATGATTTGTAACACGAAGCCCAGGCAGTTATATTGTTTAAAAAAAACCCACTATCCAAATGCCTACTGTCTACAGAAATAGAAACACTTATTTACGCAGGCATCATGAGGGCATGGACTGGTATTATGTGAACTCCTGCCAATTAAATGAGGTACTTGCTAATTGCTGTCTCGTATCTTCGAGGACCAAAGGGGTACAACAGTGCCATATGAGGCATCATGGTTTCGTGTAGCAGTACTGAACCCAGTCCAGGTTAGATTTAACATTCAGAAATGATCACATACTGTATTACCCATGTCCAGCAACAACATTTTGATTACAGGAATGCTAAGCTCCTGGTCTTAACCACAGCCAGCACTTGTTGCTACTGAAAGATTAATGTTATCTCTGTATTTAAGTAACCCTCATATATGGCCAAAATTAGACTGCAAAAAGTCTAATGGTCTCGGAGCAAAACTGTTTTTAGCAACAGTCTACAAACGTGCTGCTTGAGCAAATCATCTGGGTCCAGGCTGAACAATGCCTGTACCAAGAAGTCTAAGGAAGCCTGTCATAAGCAGTGGTGTCACTAATACCTGGCACATCACTGCAGAAATATTTGAGGAGAGGGATAAAACAGTTTCTTCTTTTCTACTGGGCAAGGTGAACCCTTATTATCAAAAGAGATGTGTATGAGTGAAAGGGGAAATTGAATGTAAGGAGAGAATAACCAGTTAGACTACAAGGGTTTGCTTTTCATGTGTTTCAGATGCAAACAATGCTATTTCTTTCACGAGTTGTGCAACTAACACTTTCTAGTCATACTGAAATGCCTGTATTCATCGCCTATTTTGGCAAGCTTGCTGCTAGCTTACTGCTTGTTCCTTCTAGCTGTGGGATGAATAAGGACATCTATTTCATTTCTAGTTCTTATGCTGTTGAAATAGCCTATGCTTTCTAATGCTCAGCTCAATCTCAATAAAACCAAACCAAACAAAAATCCCCCAATATCACAACTCTGTAGGAAAATTCCATACTTGAATAAAACTGTGCTGCAGTCAGAATTATTCAAAAAGAAAATGTTGGTAAATTTCTTTTCATTTACCATATCTGGCTACAGAGACTTCAAGATTCTAGCATGTGTTCAACTGATCACAGATCAGGCCTAGCTTATAATTTTTTATATGAAACCTACACAGCAATGATAATTTACCATTGTGATTTTAATACCAAAATTCACATTGTTATAACACTATGCAAAAATTAATGTAAATACAGCACCACAAAATAATCCAAGCAGTCAGTTATTGTTGTACAATAGACAATATCCATTCATATTGCATGGCCAAGTCAGGGTATGGGAATAATCATAGAATCAGTCAGATTTGGCAAGGACCACAAGGATCATCTAGTTCCAACCCCCCTGCCACGGGCAGGGACATCCTACCCTAGATCAGGCTGCCCAGAGCCAGCCTGTTTTAATTATAATTAAAACAAATGAACAAAAAACCCTATTACTATTCACTTGCTCTTTAAACCATCATACAGTGTGTACAGTGTAGAAAAACTGAGCTTGCATTTAATGTGAGACTAAAATTAAGCATCACTAAACCAGGCCTTCGGGTGTTTTTTATCAGTATACACTGACAACACAACAGATCAAGTAAGTATTCATGCCTATGAAAAATTTAACATTTTAAGAAACACTCACTGAGATTTATTTCTGCAAGACAGTTTTCCAAGCAGAGTCTCCTCAACCATGCTGCATAGGGTAGCTTATTTCCCACATAGGTTTCTTTTGTAATTCTTCTTTCATTGCTTGCACATAAATGTTAATATGCAAATAAATATTTACCTGGAAATATTGCTTTTGAGCACTCTTCTTCTACCACAGACTCACTTTGAAAGCAAGTCAGCTTTTTTTTTTTTCCAAACCTATTTCCTCTGAGGGGTCTATTAGTTTTGCAATTTAAAACTACTCTTTTCTATCAAGATAATCCCAGGCAGGACTTTCAAGCACTGCAGAGCTAATAAACCACATGGAACCACACACACACACCCCCAAAACAGTATTACAGAATTCAGTGTGTAATGGTATACTTTTACATAACATCTTTTCGAATTAGGCAGCTTCCATTTTGTCAGGACAGTCCCATCAGAACATTTGGTGCTATTTGGCTTTTTTTGTTTAACTACTGGTTAAAACTTATTTCATAGAACTTTTAACTACATGAAAAAAAGTAAAACCTCTCCTGAGACCTCAACACAAATGTTTAAGAAACGTTACACTAAGTAATTTCAGGGAATCATTCCAAACAAGTTCACAGTCTGCATTCCTATAAAGCAAAACTGCTTCAACATACAGCACCTTTGTTTTTGTTTTGCTGCCACTGCTTCATTCATTCTTCATGTTCTGTGCAAAAAGGAACTGCCTACAAACTTCCTTTCATCTAAACTTCAACAAAAGTTATTTTTCAAGCACTTCTAAACAAAGGGTGCCAGACTGAACAAAGGGACACAGTCTCAAGTTGTGCTAGGAGAGGTAAAGGCTGGATGTTAGGAAGAAGTTCTTGCCAGAGAGAGTGATTGGCATTGGAATGGGCTGCCCAGGGAGGTGGTGGAGTCACCATCCCTGGAGGTGTTCAAGAAAAGACTGGCTGAGGCACTTAGTGCCATGGTCTAGTTCACTGGCTGGGGCTGGGTGCTAGGCTGGACTGGCTGATCTTGGAGGTCTCTTCCAATCTGGCTGATTCTATGAACCTTTTCTGTGCAGCAGGGTATAGTTTGATATTAGTTTAAAACATTTTCCCCAGTATTGTAGAACTGTATGCTAAAGGTTCCACGTGTTCCTTTACATACTACAGCAAATGTGTACACTTTATGACTGAATTCATGGGACAAGACACAAATTAACGTTGCTGAAATTCATTTGCTCTTTCCCAAGCCTAGGTGTAACAAAGCCATCTGCAACCTACTTTATCACACCCATTTACAATGGGTAAAACTCCACAGTTCAGCAATAAACACTTCAGGCTAACAACACAAAAGTGACTCACTGTTTATTGCCCTGTTTGTTCTTTAGACAAAGAATTCTCACATTTCCCTCATCATCCCTTAATACAGACAAAATCTTTTCCTCCTGCCCAACACTGAGGGGGGGAAAAAGAAAGATATGAGGACTTTATGCCCTTTATACACTCTATCCTCTTCACAAAAATAGTGCTTTACTTAGGGCTCAGGCCTGCTACAGCCAGTGATCATAATTATCATTCACCTGACCCAAACGACACCTAGCAGAACATTCCACTCATGGACCTCAGCCTTCAAAGCTAGAAATCAGCAGATTCGGACTGGATGTTAGGAAGTTCTTCACCATGAGGATGGTGAGACCCCAGAACAGTCTCAAGTTGTGCTAGGGGAGGTCTAGGCTGGATGTTAGGAGGAAGTTCTTGCCAGAGAGTGTGATTGGCATTGGAATGGGCTGCCCAGGGAGGTGGTGGAGTCACCATCCCTGGAGGTGTTCTAGAAAAGCCTGGCTAAGGCACTTAGTGCCATGGTCTAGCCGATTGTCTAGGGCTGGGTGGTAGGTTGGGCTGGATGATCTTGGAGATCTCTTTGAACCTGGCTGACTCTATGATTCTATGATATTAATTCTATATGTACTGTACAGATTTAAATTAAATATGTGTGTAAACACTTGGCACAAATAAAGAAAAGATCGCCTGCTGATGGACAAAACTAATACTTGTGTTGTAAGAGGAAAAGAAGAGGACAGAATAAAGACATCTTGGAATGCAAAAATTTGGGCTATTCTTTTCCCAAAGCGTGTGCATGACTACAAATGTTAACACCTGCTATCTTTGTAGCAACAGCAAATCCCAAAGTATTTCACAAATCAATCATATCTTGAAAAAAAGAGAATAAGCACAAGGAGAAATCCATCAGATAGTTCACAGTGATGTTATGCAGTAGTTTAAGATGGGAAGTAACAGGAATACTCTATACATCATCAAAATAAGAATTTCATAAAAGAATCCTTTCCTGAAAAGAAAAAGCTTCAGCTTGTAATTTCATAATACACCAAAACATGTGAGAGGCAGTTAGAGATGAAAATGGGAAGCTTTTATTTGCTGTAAGTTCCTATTAAAGGGGAAAAAGAGGACAAAAAGAAAAGGAAGAAGAAGAAGAAATTATTCTGTGGGAAGCCTATCTGTGGTAATTTGAAGAATTCAGCTTCAGATACACAGAAATACACAGAAGATACTATGGAACTGGACAACTTTTAAATTAATTTATCAAAGTTCCTACAACTCTTTGTTCAAAGAAGGCAAAGCAATCGATATTAAGCAAATAAAGTTCACCTGCACCTATCTAAAGCATTTTATTAAATGGAAAGCTGAGGGTGAGATACTGCAATTGGTTAATGCCTGAGGCTTTCATCTCTGGAGACCTGGGTTCAAAGCCTTGCTTAGACAACAAAGAAGCACATTTACAGATGTCAGCAAACTAAATTTGATAGTTGCTCCCCTGAAATACTGGATCTTTCCTTGTATTTGAAAAACATACAGCTCCAGCACTAAAAGCAATCCTCTCTGTACATGTTTCCATCAACCAACCAGTTTGTATTGGCATAATTGGCCACTCCCTTTTATAGGAGACATAGGACAGAATAAGCAGACTTTATTTAGGTCATGGCTAAGGTATAGCACCAGTAGAAACAAGCTGAATTGTGCAACCTACTTGCTGATAGGGTTGTCATAAATATCACATTACACAAACATCTTTTAAGGGGATATTAACTGTTTTAGCTGTGAAATGATTCTAGCTGTAACACGAACATCAAGCAAAAGTAGTTTTGCTGAATAGTTCAGTTGAAAACCACAGGCTACATCAGAATTTTCCAAATTTACACAGAGCTAGATTAGAAGTCTTCTAAGAAAGAAAGCAAAGTAATATGTTCCTACTGAATGAATGACTATGCCCTATGCCATGATATTAAAGCTTAGACCACAATCACAGAGAGAGTGATTTGCCATTGGAATGGGCTGCCCAGCGAGGTGGTGGAGGCACTGTCCCTGGAGGTGTTCAAGAAAAGACTGGATGAGGCATTTATTGCCATGGTCTAGACGACTGGATAGGGCTGGGTGCTAGGTTAGACTGGATGATCTTGGAGGTCTCTTCCAACCTGCTGGATTCTATGCCTTGAAAGATCTTGAACAGGAAATAAGAACACCTGTAGGAAAACATTCTCTGACTAGCTTCAAGTATCCTAAAAATAAACTGACATTTATAAGTGTTACAGTTCTATACGGAAAAGCAATTAAAGATACCTTAACTATCTGTGATGGTTTTGGTGTTCCCTGCCCCCCCTCCCCCACTTTGTAAATCACCCAGACTAGACTCAGCCAGCTCTGGAAATTGAATGATGCTTATTATTTACAGTTTAGCAGAACATACAAGCAGATATTTACAGTATATACAGAAATCTACAAGGTAAAAGGTGATATCGAAACACAACTCCCCTCCCAGAAACCTGAGTCCCCAGGAGGGGCTCCCAACCACTCCTTCACCTTCCCCCTACCCCTCTCAACCTTACTCCAGTCCCAAGAAGAAGTGGGGGGATTAGAAAGCAAAGTGGATTAGTCAGAGAAAACGGAGGGTGAGGTTAGAGAGAGATGCAGCTCGGAGTTCCCCAGCAGAAGAGGTTGTGCCCCATCTATGTTTCGATTCTTCTTGTATCTCTCAGTAAGCCTATGAGTAAAGCAGACATCACCATTGTTTTCCTTTCACAGCCTGTAATCTAGTTCTGCTCACCAAAACATTCTAGCTAGCTTCAAACTAGCACACAACCTATTTTTAGGATCAGGAAGATGTAGACAGACTTAACTTACATGAAAAAGGTTGTGATCTTGCACCCAAAATCTCCAAGTTTATGATAATTCATCTTATCCACAAAATAATGAGTACTAGTAACTGAAAAACAGACACTCTACATAGATACTTGCTGTGGGCCAAACCAGTTTCAAACACCTTAAACATTAAGGGGCTCTTAGCTGACCAAACACCTGAACGAAAATCTTACTTATATGCTAATGCTCAAGCAGTCCTCAGACTTCTTATACAGCACACAACTTTAAAGATATTATTCTTGTAGACTTGTTTAATTAGACTCATTCTTCCTTTCACTTTATTTCTCCCTCTTCCTTCCAAACAAAGAGAGCTCAAAGTCTAAAACTGGAGTTTGGATCCTTTACTTTCCTGCATGTAACCTGAATGCTTCAGCACAATCTGCAACTTGACTCAGCTACAGATGGACAGAGAGGAATAAAGTCACTAATCAAAAAATATACAGTGAAATTATGTTAGCACTTTGCTCTCTGCAATGACCACTTCTGACTTTTGCAGAAAGTGTAATAACTGCTTAAGTACTGTTACCCATATTTCACAATATCCATCAATACCACAGCCTGGATTTTTGATAGAACACTTTCTGCATGCAATTCTGAATTTTCCATGACTTTAGGAATGCTTTTGCCTTTCTTAAAAAGAATCACGTTGATAACCAGGCTGGAAAAAATAGCATGGTTAGAAATCTCATCTTTCATCCTATTTTAAGAATTCAAGAGATTCAAAACAAATTACGTGAACTTCAGGATGTCTGAAGAATTTCTTTTCCTTTCTCTAGCCTCCCTATTATTTTATCTTCTTTCTTTGTGGATTCAGAAAGAGAATAAAAAGGCAGTTCTTGGAAAGGAAACAAATTTAACTCTTTTTCCAAGAAACATCTTTGTTCCCCAAATTTCTCATCATTATCTTTTCTAGAGCAGAGATTAACCCTCATTTTATTGCTTACGAAGACAGACCACCAAAGCACTGTAAGGTTAATCTGCAGTTGCCTGTGATGCTAGCTGATCTGCTAGAACTACCCACTGCAAAAGCACTGCTGTTGCATTTTTCTGCTGTGTTCTTCGAGTCCTGCCACTTTGCTACTCAATTCTGTTTCTTAAAATACCAGACTTAACTCAGTTTTTACACTTCTATTCTGCTCCATCTAGTGGATTATTGATTTCTGCAATGAATGCTACAACAGTAGTATTCTAATCTAGCACACTGGGTTAGCTATTAGGGCAAGGGACCACGTTCAAATGATTATTTTTTTGGCTTTAGATGAAACAAATTAAGTCACATTCTTGGGTACCTGGATAAGACTATAGGATTCTGGCAGCATGTTCACATAACATAAATAGGAAAATGGTGTCATTTAATTATATCACCAAGATGAGACTGAAGGACAGGCCTTGATTATAAGGGACAGGTGGCAAAATTTCTCCTGGTGCATAATTTACTAGGTCAGTCCTGGGGAAAAAAGAATATTCCATGCCTGCACTGTTTTGCTAAAGCACTGATATTCTCCAGGCTTCATAGCCTAGATTTCAGAGTTTTCTTCCTGAACTTGGAGATAGGCAAAATGAAGTTATATACTTGGTGAGCTACTTTGCCTGCACAACACAAATAACTTTGTCACTTCACTACACACATGCACTTTCAGGTGCTTTGGTTTTTTCTTTTCTGTACAGCATTGTTTATAATACTCTTTTTTAAGACCATTCTTCAGGGCTTCTGTTAAGTTTTCAGAAGGAGATTTAAGGTAATGAGAGTTTGACTGATGAGAGGAAACATTAGGTGCTCAGTTCAACCTCCTGTATAGCTCATTTCAAATCAATGCACATTTTAGTGGTAAGAATATTAATTTTCTTTTCAAAAGCAAACACAAAAATATTTAGCCAACAAAAAGCCCTACATCGATGACAGGTTAGTAATACTTGTTCATACAAGGAATTATCAGAACCAATGATTCAAAGACAATGCTATTTACTTGTCTAGTAGGCTAGGTGGAGGAGATGTGTTCTGCAAAGCAATTTACAGCATAAGAGGAAAATATGAATTTACTCTCCCAAATCACATTATGCTTGGTTTCAAATATGAATCTTGCTGGGAAAGTATAAAAAAAAAGGGAGTTATCACCATAAAACCTGAAAGCCAAGTGAAATATTAAGCCCAGTCTCAAGTTGTGCCGGGGGAGATGTAGGCTGGATGTTAGGAGGAAGTTCTTCACAGAGTGATTGGCATTGGAATGGGCTGGTGGAGTTGCTGTCCCAAGAGGTGTTCAAGAAAGGACTGGCTGAGGCACTTGGTGTCATGGTCTAGTTGACTGGCTAGGGCTGGGTGCTAGGTTGGACTGGCTGATCTTGGAGGTCTCTTCCAACCTGTTTGATTCTTTGATTCCAAATAGTTGTAGGGTATTTAAATACTGAACAATTTGTTTCCAGTTGTGTTTTGGTTTGGGCTTTTTCACTGTGGAGTGGTTTGGGTTTTTCTTTTTTTCTCTCAAAGGATGATAGGCAGCTCCAGTAGTTCATTCTAACTAGATAAGACTAACTCCAGATGGATTTGCTTTTCAGGATTTTATTGTAATAGTATGCAGCTACACAGCACTTTCTATCAAAGAATCTTGAAGTGTTCCATAAATATTAATTCAATAAGCCTCATAACATGCTGGTGAGATAGCTCCATGTTATTCTATCTATTATATTTTTGCTAGAGGCACATAGAGTAGAAGTGACTTGTTCTGGAATAGAAATTGCTCTTGATTCCAACCCTCTGATGTAACCACTAGATTCACTCTTTCCATGAAAGCATGGCTGCCTGCAGATCAAGAGCAGTCTGGCTTGGATGGAGCCATGGTTTCATATATAGATAAAAAACTCTTTCTTAATAATTTGCAGCCAAACATTTTAGTTCAACATTCTGCATTAGTTGATGTATCTTCAGTAAGTTTCCTCCCAGAAACAAGATGACTGACTTCAGCAGAGAAGTAGTACATGTTTTAAAGATTTTAAGTATGCATACAACTGACCTGTATATTAATGGCTCTGGCAATACAACAATAGAGCCACAGGATCACAGAATTAACCAGGTTGGAAAAGACCTTTGAGATCGAGTCCAATCTATCACCTAACACCTTCTAATTAATTAACCCATGGCACTAAGTGCCACATCCAGTCTCCTTTCAAACACCTCCAGGGACGGTGACTCCACCGCTTCCCCAGGCAGCCCATTCCAATGGCCAATCACTCTTTCTGTGAAGAACTTCTTCCTAAGAAGAAGTCCCCTCCTCTGTAGTACTGTATCTCCTGACAGTCACGTTTCTGACTTGGCAAATAGGACTGCAGACTTAATTTTCAGAAGTTACTCCCACTTTTACATTCACAATTTTGCAATCACTGTAGCTGTGAGAACAGTGATATGCATTAAGGTAATTGATTGTGCTTTGAAATCAAGTAATCAAATGAGCATCAATTAAGCCTGCAAATGTGTGAAGCCAGAGAAGTACAAGTAATGTTATTTTTTTCTTACAAAGCTCTCAGCAAAATACACTAGGCAAAGCTGTGTCCCCTTTCCAGATCAGCTTCACACCAAATATTTAGTGAATATATTAAAGAGCTAGACTTTGTGATAAACTAATTTAATACCTGAGGGGGTCTACATGTGGCCTTCTTCTGTTTCAATATCTTATTTTATACTTAACAACCAAATCCAGCAAAAGGATATATATCCCCTATGTAGCACAATGCCTGGCTTCTTCCATCTGACCCACCAAACCGAACCTGAAGAGAGATCCCTGTGGTGAAAGTCAGGTGTCTCTGGGCAGAATATAACAAGGCAACACACACAGATAGCTGCCACTTACACCTAATTTATATGATCAATTTATATGGAACTTTCAGGCCTATCTTTCCAGGCTTCCTGGAAATGCTTTGCTCCATTCAGGGATTCATAGCCTCCTATTCATGCTCCTGTAGGAAGGCAGGTCACCATGCCTCTCCTAGAGCAAACTTGGGTTTCTCCTCATAGAAGGGCATAACATCAGTTCCTTCGGGTTTAAATCAATACCCTCCTTTGCCTGTAGGAGTGACAAGGTACTCCAGCTCTCTCTGTTATGGAGAGCCTGCTGGACAAAACAGATAAATCATCCTTGATGCACAAACATCTCTGCCCACATCCTGTTGGCTTGCCTTACATTTCAAGGCACAGCAGCAGGATCACCACTGTGTTACAGAAGAAAGCAGCCATGGACACTGCATTTTGTGTTTGTCTGGTGAAGTGTGAAGGAACGTTCTGTGAACGCCTGTGAGACAAAACTCAGGGGACTTAGAGGTACAGTTTTAGTTCTAGAGTGAAATAGAATATATAACTAGTAATCTATTCAGAGTAATTAAAACAGACATTTCTGTGCAAGCAGTTTGCCACTGTAAATGGATAAAGATATATTAAGGGCACTTACAGAAACTCCAACAGAAACTCCAACAGCACTAGCGCCAGCACCTGGGTACAGGAAATTCCATCTTTAAAAGATGAGCAGAATGTTCTAGGGCTGCCACTTTGGATTAAGGCAGATCAATTCCACCTAACTTCTCACTTCACAACAACTGGAGTACCTTGGTAGAGTCTAGCATCATTTCAGATTGGATTATTATACATTTAAATTACCCTTAATCTCAGGTTATTTAGCATTTCAGATTAATATGTAAAACTCTATAAGTGATTTGCCATTGGAATGGGCTGCCCAGGGAGGTGGAGTCTCCATCCCTGGAGGTGTTCAGGAAAAGACTGGATGAGGCACGTAGTGCCATGGTCTAGTTGACTGGATAGGGCTGGGGGATAAGTTGAACTGGCTGATCTTGGAGGTCTCTTCCAACCTGGCTGATTCTATGATTCTATTTAAAACCCCAAACAAAAAGTCCTAGCCATTTTTAATTACAAGGAGAAAAAAATCCCAAACAACTGTTCTAGAACAATTCAACCTGAATCTGCAAGTATCTTCTACTTGCACATAATGTTTGGTGCTTTCCTAATTCCAATGAAACTACCAGGAAAATCCCATCCCCTAATAAATGTTGGCAATAGCATATCCTGAAATTGTAAACTCCTGAGGCACAAAGCTGTCTATAAAACTCTGGCCATCTAAGGTGCTATAAAAATAATAATGCACTCAGTTTTATGCAATTTCCAGCTAAAAATCAGTCAAGCCCTCTTCTCTGCCCTCCCTCCTCCACCCAGTTACCACAGAAATTTGGTTCCGTTAGGGTCATGTCTATTTTGAATGCCAAATTTCAACAGGAACCATTTTTTATGGTCTGCTAATAAAACCTTGAAACCAGGGGTTTATAATGGAAACAGTGACGGACTCTTAACTACAGTGTATGCAACTGTAATAAAAAGAATTAATGCAGTCAATTTGTACTACTGTTCTCAGAACAAAAAAAAACCCTCTATTTCAACCGCAATCCTTTCAACAGCTGATTGGCAAGCCTGTCCATTTCTAGTCTGCAGTGTTGTCAGTTGTCTTCAACATGATAATGAGCCTGTCACCATATTCAAATAGCCCTGTGACAGCATGTTTTGTGAGCATGACGTCCACTGCAAAGGGTCTGTCAAAAAGCACCTTTCAGAAAATGAAAAGAGAATGCTTTTCTGATGATAAATCTAATTTCTTCCCAGCTAAAAGAGTGAGATTTTTGCATCTGATTTTTGTCAGTGTTGTGTTGCAGTTGTGTCTGCAGGAAATCCTGCGTTCTGATGGAGACACTTTTTTTTAAGTTAATCTGTAAAGACAAAGTGAGAAATAATAATATTTGTTGAGTTTGCTGTTTGCTGGAGGCTTTGCATAACACTGCACTACTGCTGCCTTTCCATCAAATTCAAACTGGAGGGAGGGGGAGGGAACGGCATGGGAGGTTAGCTTGTTACCAGAAGCAAATAAGGCTCACAGTAAAGATCTCCAAGTCTACACACTTCATTCGTTAGGGCCTTCACTCTTTCCCAAACAGCTTATTAAAAACTGTCCCCTGATCTGCATGGCCCCAGCTGAGTATGAGCAGGTTGCATTAATTTTTCCAGTTTTCAGACCAAGAGGGGAGAATGTAGACATAGGCAGAGCTAGATCAAGTACTGTTACAACTTGAGTGTGTCCAAGAGACTTCATCATTCTGTACCCCACGTTAGGCTGCTGCCAATGGCACCTGCCAGCTGGACAGATTTTTACCCAGAGGAAAATTTAAAGTATTTTGGCACATGTGTAAGCATCTTCCATTAATACTAACAGGAATTATCCAGGTACATTGAAATAGAGGCTCTATTTTCCCTCTATGACCATAGAATCAGTCAGGGTTGGAAGGGACCACAAGGAGCATCTAGTACCAATCCCCAGGCAGGGACACCCTACCTTACATCAGCCTGGCAGAGCCCCATTCAGCCTGGCCTTACACACCTTCAGGGATGGGGCCTCAATGTCTTCCCTGGGCAATCCATTCCAGGCTCTCACCACTCTCATGCTCAACAATTTCCTCCTCACAGCCAGTCTGAACCTACTCACCTTCAGCTTTGCTCCGTTCCCCCTCGTCCTGTCACTCCCTGATAGCCTAAAAAGTCCTTCCCCAGCTTTTTTGTAGGCTCCCTTCAGATACTGAAAGGCCACAATATGGTCACCTCAGAGCCTCCTCTTCTCCAGACTGAACAGCCCCAACTCTTTCAGTCTGTACACATAGGAGAGCTGCTCCAGCCCTCTGAGCATCCTTATGGCCCTTCTCTGGATATGCTCCAGCATGTCCACATCCTTCCTGTAATGGGGGCTGCAGAACTGGATGCAGTATTCCAGGTGGGGTCTCAGCAGAGCAGAGTAGAGGGGGAGAATCACCTCCCTCAACCTGCTGGCCACACTTCTGATGCAGCCCAGTCTCTGGTTGTCCCTCTGGGCTGCAAGTGCACACTGCTGGTTCATGTTGAGCTTCTCGTCCAGCAGCACCCCCAGGTCCCTCTCCTCAGGGCTGCTCTCCAGCCAGTCACTGCCCAGCCTGGATTTGTGTTTGGGATTGGCCTTCACCTTTTAGGATGCTTTTCTTCAGTAGCTGACTGAGGAATCCACATACAAAGGGAAGCATTACAAAGAGAAATACAAACCCTCAAATCGACAAGCAATCATATTTCCTCTTTTCAGTCGTTGAGTGAGAAAGTGGCAGCAACATCTAGACTATGATGTCCCAGGCTGAATGACACATTAACCTCAGAGCAGGAGGTCCACTGCTAGCTGTGCCTCTAACACCAAATGTGATTTTCTCTAAGCAGCTCTTGTTCCCTTTGCCTTAGGTTAAAAACTGCAAAATGGGAATATTACTGCCTACATCACAGGAGTGCTCTAAAACTAAATACTCTCTGAAAAATTTGTTGACACATTCACTGCAGAAAAATCATGCTGCAAGAGCCCAATGCTTTTCTAAGTGATTAAACAGGTTTGCTTCCTTAAGTATTCACAAAACAACCAACCAGCCAATCTGTAGTGCTAAGATCCCAAGCATGCAGATTACTTCTGCTAACTACTGCCCAGTAAGAAGGCTAAGTTTTTTCAGGCAGCTATGAGCATGAGGTTGATGGTCATATAAAGGTACCTACATGAACCCAGTGGAATCTCTTTGAGGTTACAGACAGTTAGATACTACACACATGAAGGTGCAATTTACCTTCATCACCTTCAACATTGCCTTAGTAAGGACATGCACTGCTTTTCTCTTAAACCCCCATTTTTTTCCTTTTGTTGACACACAAACAAACTTAATGCCCATATTGATTTTGCCTAAAATTCATTATTAAAATGATGAGTGAATTGGATTAATTCATGTCTTACAAGCTGAAACAGGACAATTTTACTGGCAGATGATTTTCTTTCTTTTTGATTAGTAAAAGAACTTTATGAAGAAGAGAATAAATTTATAAAGAGAATAAATTTGAGATACTGTGCTAGTTTGAAGCTAGCTAGAATGTTTTGGTGAAAAGAACTAGATTATAGGCTGTGAAAAAGAAACAATGGTGGTGTCTACTTCCACTCATAGGCTTGCTGAAATGCATAAGAACAAGAACATAAATATAAATAAGAGTCACTCTCTGTCTTTCTGGGGCTAAGCTTCTCTCTCTAACCTAACCTGCCGTCTGTGTGACTAATCCATCTGCTTCCTAACCCTCCTGGCCAACCCTCAAAACTACATCAAACATAACGCAAGATCTAGGGTAAGGTAGAGGGGTGGGAGGAAGGTGGAAGGGTGGCTGGGAGCCCCTCCTGGGGGCTCAGGCTTCTGGGAGAGCTGTTGTGTTTCTGTGTTACTTTTTAGCTTGTATATTTCTGTATAGATTGTAACTATCTGCTTGTATATTGTGCTAAGCTGTAAATACAAAGCTTCATTCGATTTTCAGAGCCACTGAGTCTAGTCTGAGTGATTTTCCAAAGTGTGGGGGTCGGGGAACACCCAAACCATCACAGATACACAACACAGTATTCCACATGTGATAGTGTAACCCAATAAACCTGTAACTGAATACACTGCATGGCAGGATTCTTAAACATTTAAGTGAAGACAACTAAGCATCTTTAGACAGTACAAGTGGATAATCAACATTAAACATGAACCATTTTTAAATTCTTCTTTGCTCAGCTGGAGGGGAGTATTACAAGGCCAAAACACAGAGCTGTGGACAGCTGTCTTTGTGCAGTACCAGTTCTCTGCCTCAATTTTCAAGCCAGTCATTTCTTTGGGAAGAAAAAGAGAACAGAGAAAGAAAGGGGTGGGGGAGAAAGAAAAAAAATTCATCTGAACTATGTGATACAAACATACACAACCAGCTTGGGTCTCTAAGACTTTCATTGTCTCAGGGAGTGGCCACCATCCTGATCCTCATTAAAGCTGAGGAGATGCTGGAATAGCATTAAAATGAATGCAAACCATTTGCTGCAATCTTGTGCGCCCACTATCTCCAAATGAAGGCAGGCATTGCATAATCCAGGCAGCTACAGCTCCTGACAGGTGCATGATTTATGCTCATAGTCGGAAGAATCTGAGAGCCTGCAGAGGACACAGCGTGAGCAAGGTGGTGGCGAGACAGATGCTCTCAGTGGGCTTGCAGAGGCTGGCAGGCTCCAGCCAGCTCAGGTGCAACTTGAACACTTTAGTACTGAACTCATATTGCCTAGATTCCAGCACAGCAAGATACCATTTACAATATTATGTACAGTAGATATACTATCAAACCTATCTCTGTGCTATTTATCTCTCTGTGTATACACACACAATACATATATATATTCTTTTTCTAGCTGCAGTTCAACTGACTGTGTTTAGGTTCACCTTGTGCATGCATATTCTCTACTGGAAAAGAAAGGGCAGATTAGGACAAATTCTGCATTGTTACAGCCATGCAGCATAAGTGAAACCATCAGAGCTGAACAGATGTAAGTGGGGGAAAAATTTGGCTCCAGCTTTCAGAGTACCAGGATAGATCTGGGATACTGAAAATCTTTTCAGTATTTTAAGAGTGTTTGAAAGCTGGGAAAGAAAATCATCAGAGGCAAGACAAAAACATCCACAGCTCCAAATGCACTGGGGTATTCTAGTCACTTATGTGTCTATAATGCACAAGAAGTGCTCTGTAGAAAAGGCATAACATTAGCAGAACATAATGAAAATGATACTCATGTCATGTGCTTCTTTAATCTATCCATGGAACGAGTTTTTCTGTTTAGATATCCCTATTATTCAGGGATCTCCAAAAATCCCATCCAAAGTCCACAGACAGGAAGTCTGTGTACAGATGTGTGGGTCTGAACTTTCCCCTCTGTTCTCTAAGCAAAAGACTGGTCTATTTAAAGAGAAAAATAACAACCAGCAACCACAAACAAACAAAGACATTATACTCATTTCTGTCACACAACTATATGTTAATTAATTTTTATTATAAAAGGTGAACCCAGAACTAAATTATCCTTACTTAAGCACATTAAGAAAATTAAAATATCACCTGCCTCACATCAAAACTGCCACATTTTCCACTCAAAGCTGTCACTTAATTAAGTATATAGTTTTCAGGGGCAACCAAAGAGTTAAAGCATTCAAATGTGCACACTGCAGGTTATCTGGGTTGAATCTGGGACTTTGCTGACTCTCAACTCCTTTCTGCTTTAACAGATGGGGTCAAAGGTGGAACTGCAGATGAGAATTAAAGACACATACATCCCTTTAATCAGATAACACATTCAAAGACTTGCAAATTCCCAAGAAGCCACTTTACAGGCACGTGTCATGAGCTAGTCCATAACGGGGGAGGGAACTGTAGAGAGGAGGCAAAGAGGACTTATTTCAGCTAACCAGTATTAAAAAAGGCAAGAAATTAGAGAAAACAAATGGGAACAAAATGGGATGGATTGCTAACATTCAGAATGCCTTCTGATTGCACACATCTCCCTAGAGAGAGACTCCAATGTTTGAAGCTTTCACACTCTGCATCCAAATGCTTTTTCTAACTTCATTAAGCAGACGTGTTTAAGAATACTTCATAACAAGTATTTTAATTAGAGATGAGCTGCAGTATCTTGCCAGTATGGGTATCTCCAGTAATACCAGGATGCCCTGGAGGAAATGCATTCATTCAGCCTGACTAGTACTCACAAAATAGTGGAGGTCAAGTAATGAGAACCTCAAGAAATTAATGATTCTCTCTCCCACCTGGCCAGAAAAAGACTGCCTGGAGGATGCATGCTTGCAGCAACTCTTTTCTCATCAGCATTCTTCTAATACCACAGTTGTGGTATGAAGAGAAAAAAGAATAGGAAATCATGAAAATGAGAGAAAAGAAAAAAAGAGGAAAATAAGAATCTTATGTCATCTTAGCTACTCTGTGGCTTTGTTTTCTGATTGCTGTGTTCTTTTGCATCCCATATAAGACCAAGCAATTGGGCATGTGGCGTGCTCTGTCAGACAAAAAACATTGGTAAAGACTACACTTGTATACATCAGATTCAAAGCTGTTCCAGCTTTTCTTTTTGTCTGAAATACAGTCAGAGATTTGTATTTTGAGCTGATGCTCTAGAGGGCTGTTGAAAAGGAGGAGCTTTTATAATGAGATCACTGCACTCAGAGCATCCCTTCTCACCCTGATCTTTCACCTGAGATATCAAATTACAGATTAGGGTATCTTTCAGCAAAAATTCACAAGAACAATACATTTGAGATGGCATTTTAAGGCATAGTTTTACTTTTCAAGGTAAGCATCCATTTTCCTATTTCATTAACAAGGCAGTTTAACTTGCCTTGTAATTGGAAAACTGAAAGTGTCCGTTAATAGTTTAATAGAGAAACGAGTCTTGGCTTTGGAACTTATAAAATCAGTTTGCAGCAAGACCTCTCCTAACATCAGTAATCACATGCAGGTACTCTCAATTTGGATCCAAAGTATATTTATGCCATCTTTTACATCACCTTATCTCAACTGATTCCACAAACTATATTCGCAAGTGCACTAGTTCTAATGACTTATAATAAACACATTTCTTTGCCCACACTTCAGTGGATAACCCTTGAGACTGAACACACAACGAAATCTAAGGTGCCTGTCTCTTTGGCTTCCAGACAATACAAAATGAGATAGCACTCAGGAAATGTAGACATTGGATACCACTGTAAACTCAATCTGGCAGGCTGTCATGAAAAGCAACACGTGGCTGTACAACTGTTTAACAAATGATATAAGACTGATCTGCTGATTGATTCAGGCCAGAATGAAAGACATGGCCTGTGTGGAAAGCCTTTCTTCAGTCAGAGACCCACAGAACCAAAAAGGAATATTAGACACAAAGAGCAATGGTGATGCAACAAATAATTTTGATACGGTTGACTAAAAATGCAGAGAACAGCACTGCTGTATGGGCTACCTCTTGGCTAGAAAAAGGAAAGAAAATAACAAAACAAAAGACTAGGATGTTGTTCTTTCATTATTTGTTGATTCCTAGGGTCTGCAAGTGCTCAACATACAGCAAGTTCTTGTTGGTCAAGCAGTTGTGCTGCAAAACATACACAGCACACCAAGGATTCTGTCACTGAGGGCACAGACTAGAGTTAAGTTGATTACAGAATGGTAGCATGCAGAGTTTCCTATTAACTCTATTAATAATTAACTGTTTTCACATGGACTACAATAAGATCCTATGGAAGCAAGCTGTCCAAAGTGTTGATTTTGGATCTGCAGTTTTGCTAAAACTGTAAATAAAATTGGTATCTGCTCTTACACCTAATGATCCCAAGAACTAAAACCAGATGATTACAGAGAGAAAAATAGATAGACATATTAACTTTGCTGGAACAATAAAAAGCAAACAAGAAAATATTGATAGTATTCAGTAGGTGAATCTATTCAACACTGCTTGTATTTGACTTTTTCCAGAATAATTAATCTAATAAAAGACCATTGAGGCTTAAAATAAAGCTGTTTTTCATTTATAAAGATTAATAGCTATATTAAATCACCATTATGAAGGAAACAGACTACACCCCTAGTTTCCCATTTCTGTCATATAAATGCTCAAAGAAAAGAAAAAGAAAGATTTTCTTTTTAAAAGGCTGACTAGATGAGATCTCTTACTAGAATAGCTAACAAGCTTGGCAAAAATTGACAATGACAATTCACTGATGAAGACGATTTATTTCAGGTTGTTGACTTTCAACCACAAAAGCCACACTGTAAGCTGAGAATGAAATCGCATTCTAGCCTCTCATAGTGATTTGGTGAACAGAAGTGACAAAGACTCACCACAGGTTAAAAACACCTCCAGCCTGAAAAGAAGGTGTGACTGGCTCTCATGAAACTATGCTGAATTGAACATCATTTTGTAGGCCAGTAGAAATGCAGAAGAGTGAAATATTTGAGGGATAGCACCACATGAGGTCAGAGGTAATTTTAGTGCTTCTTTAGATGTTTATTGCTATGGCTGAGTGATGGCACCAAGAGAATTCCTGAACCTCCAAGCTTTTTAGTGCTAGGTCCATCCCAAGCAGTCTGCCTGCACATCTGCCACATACATTCTATTTAGGAGCTCCTACATCATTTCAGCAGCACATAATCCCAAATAATTCTATCATACATGCTGCCATTTCTACTAAGATTTTGTGAAGTGAAGATCTTATTAAGGAGACGCAAGTACTGCCCAAGTAAGGGCAAAGTAAAATACAAAAAGAGGTGGACTGCAAAGTGGCATTTTAGAGATATGCATATGCACCACTGATGAGTACACCTTCTATCTGATGCTAAACCTATTGCATTCAAGAAGGTAATATGCAAATATCTGCACAGCAGAAACAGAGAAAAATGAGAAATAAAATACAATTAATGACACTCTTGACAAAATTACTCCTATTTAACATGGGGCAGGATCCATCTATAAGAATTCAAGCACTCTGCAAAAAATAGCAGTGCCATACTGATGTATGTGTTTGTGGGTGGCAGAGACCAAGAATTAAAGGCAACTATTTGGCTGGGAGCTCATGGGAAAATATACCATACCATATGCAGTCCTACATCCTTCGGACTTGCCTCTGCCTTCCCTTACCACTTATATTGCTGTCACTGTACTCCCAGTGCAAAAGCAAATATTCACGGGGGCTAAATCCACTAATTATGTTTTTAATGGAATAATAACTTTTATAAGATCAGAAAAGTATTACTCCCTTATTTTGAAATCAAAAGAAGAAATATAACAAATGAAGATGTCCAGTTAACAACCTCAGACTGCACTAATATTTTCTCATCATAAAGTGATTGTTGTAGTATTCCAGTTTAAGTAGATTTGTGAATCTGCAGAACCCACTCCTTCCAATTCAGAGCTGAAGTAATAGGAAAAGTATGGTCCTGAGAAAAAAATAGTTGATTTTAATTTTATTGAAAAATCTTTCTAATTCACTGTTTTTAATACTGAAAGGACAAAGTAACTGCAGGCTGAATGCTTCACTGATGCTTCCCCGACCCTGCAAACAACTGAAGGCACTGGGATTCTCACCAGTGATAACTGTGGGAATAGAATCAAGCCCAAAGATCTAATCTTGAGGAAGCTGCAGATGAGTGAGCCAGTGAACAGCTTTGACCCCAAATCTACAGATGCTAACACCAAAACAAGTGCATCCACAGATCTGTGGAAGGCCAGGAAATCTAGATAGTTCTCATACACAGACAAAAAATGATACTGCTTTCTCTACATTTAGTTCATACCAAAAATGATACTGCTTTCTCTACATTTAGTTCATACCACCTTTTTAATGAAAATGGAGTACACAGAGAAAGGCACAACTGCAGAAAAGAAATTGTATTCAAAAAGCAACAACTTTTGTTAGAGGACTGAGTGCAGTAAACTGCTGGGACCTTCTCTGTTTCATTCCCAACGCATTTATGGGGACCAAAAACTGCTCTGCTCAGAGGCAGCACATAAAGCAGATGAGCACAAGACTGCAATACAAGCACCATGAGAACTTCTTAGGAGGCTGACAGCTGGTCTTAGCTGTAGGTACTGATGAGTGATTTCTCAAGCCAGAAAGAATAACCACATGTCCAATATGTGAATTTTCTACAGTATGTTTTAATGCATGATCTGAAGTGCTAGTTGCTTGAGCTCACTATAAATGCTCACCTGCACTTGAACAGTTTGTCCTTCCTCATCAGTTACAGCAACTGGATAGTCATAAGCCATGTTTTAGAGCAGACAAATTGGGCTGTCAATTCTAATGTGTGAACTGGGCTATCAGGCCACATTTTGGTTAGGATGAAAGACACCTACTTATGGACACCAACAACAGTTAGAGATCAGTTTTTATTGCTACCAAGGAAATTTAACAGGTCCCAGCGTATAGTAAAACCAAGCACAGATTGACTGAAAGAAAGAAAAGGAGAGCAAATGTGAACAGGGAAAGAAAAGAAGGGAATGAGGAAATAAAAAGAGAGAGGAAAGGAGGAATTGAAGGAAGAAAAGGGGAGAAGTTGAGAAGGGGAAATAGTTTGGAAGGGGAAAATGCAAGAGAATAAAAGGGTGAAAGGGAGGGAGGGAGGGAGGGAGGGAGGGAAGGAGGGAGGGAGGGAGGGAGGGAGGAGAGAAAGGAGAGGACTGCAGTGGAAACCAAACTTCCTCATAATACATTCAAACACAGAAAAGAGTTGATATTCAGAAAACACTTCAGCAGAAGATGCACTGTTACCTCTTGATGTTATAACACAGAAGCTTTGTTTAATATCCTGCATTAATAAAGGAGCTCCTTAAGTGTAATATTACGATAGAGAGCATAACTGAGGTCAATGCTGCTCTACTAACTGTCATTCTGTACAGAAATATTTTCTTTGAATACCATTAATGCTTTCTTCTTCCCGTTATTCTAATTTCTGAAGACAGCAGAAAGTAAAACTTTGTCCACAATAATTCCTGTTTTCTTCTTGGCAGACTAATGGTATTAGACTTGTGAGAGAAATTTACCTTGGCAATGTCTCATGCACAGGCCTTTTCCACAGAGATGTTGTTAGGAGGAATGCTATTAAGCAGGCTTTTTCGCTAGCCTCAAAACATAGGTGATAATACATTTTCAGTCATAAAGAAGATTGCTTAGTTTTATTTATTATTCTGAGACAGAATCCATTAATCTGCTTCTGTGCATATCATGCATCTCTTTACGTAAGAGTAAACTCATGCTGCCTATTCTCCTGGATGTATTTAAATTCATTTTCATAGATTGTCCAAACCAGAAAGGATCAATATGATAATTTAATCCGATCTGCTGATTAACACAAGCCAAAGATGCTTATATGGTAACCTCTGCATAATAAACTCAGTAATTTATGCTTTAAAAACACATGCCTCTTTTCCAAATGCATTCTTATGTTTGAATTAAGTGTGAAGCTGGAACACTTGACAGAACTCAAGTTTTAGCATGCTAAAAAAATATTTAACTAATACATAATAATCTTTTGGGCCATCTAAAACGTTCCAATTTTTTTTTTAATGTCAGCAATTGCTTTTAAGATCAGCACTGAAAGGAAGAACTTAAAAACTACAGAATTTCTTCACATGCAAGGCAGGTTCTGACTACTGCATTGCTGAGCTAGGGATGCCCACCTCACTTTGAGGGGCTGCACCATGAAACCTTTCAAAGAAAAGAATACCCTAATTAAGAAATGTGAAGGGCTACTCAGTGAGGAGGGTAGGTCCAACATGCACTACTATGATGGGAAGCACTGCCAGGTGGCAAGCTTGCAGAGTTCCTATTCATTTTTTACAGCTGGCATACCAGCAACACAAAAAATTCACAGACATGAGAACGTGCATTGCTGATTCGCCCATGGCACAGATTGCTAAACTTGCCAAATGGACAGCAATCTCACGTTACTCTACCAGCTTCCATTATTACTTGGTGAGGATCTCACCACCCATTTTTAATAGCTGGACTGAGTAAACTGAAGTTCTGTCCCTTCTGTCTATTTCAACTGGGTACTGTTGGGACTTGTAGTGCTGTACAGTTGCTTGACCTTGTCATACTACAACATAAGCCATGGGTTCAGAATATATAAAGGGGAAAAGTACTAAGCAAAATAGGGGGTGAAAATGACCTTAGAGAATGATTACAGCAGACAAAACTATATAAAACATGAACCTGCAGTTTTGTTAATCCTTGCTTATCTAGCTGCTAACATACGAGGTCTGTCTTGATGAGGTATACACTGAGGTCTGTCTTGGTGACCAATTAGGATTTGGCATGATCTTTTAGATTGTATGTTAAGGTATATAACTAAGTGCTGAAACTACAATAAACAGAACTTAGCTTGCACCAAGCTGCTCCCCATCTCTTCAATCAAGGTACAAAGTGACTGATGATAATTTGTAAAGGTCATTCATCCATTCATAAGAAAATACAAGCATACTTATGTGAACCAACCCAAATTTCCTGCCATTTCATTATGGTATCATTTACTTTTCAGATAAATTTGTTTCTTTATGTGTCACCCACTCAGGAACTGCAGCCACTGAAAATAGCCCATAGAAAATTCTGAAAACATCCAGGTATGAGAAATCTGGAGGAGATGTTATGGTGTCAGCTGTCCTGCAATAAGTATAAACTAGCACTGCTCAGAACTGTGAGAGCTAAGAGAGAGGATGCAGTATGTCAGATGGTCTAAAAGTTGTGTTAGTGCCACTCAATAAATTCCCCTCTGAACTTCAGTTTTTAACCTTGTTACCATACAGGGACAGATAAAACAGCAGCTATGGCTTTGTCTCCATAGAGAAAATTGAAACATATGGAATAACATCTTGGAAAACTAGTTATATGAACATTGGATCTGAAATGAAAAGTAATTCCAGTTTAGAATAATTACTCCAGTGTAATTATTTCACATGGGTAGCTGTTCTCAGCAAGATCTGTACTACAATCAACTTGGAACAATACCTTCTATCACAGAAACACACTAGTAAGTAGTCCCATAGACAGTACTACAAGGCATATAGTATTAATGGAAGACTAAAAGTAGTTGACTACTTTGACTACCGATCAAAAACCACCAGATTACATTACCCATGATTTCCCGTATCAACTTACACAGGTTTACAGCCAATTGTCCCTTCTAGAAAAGAAAAAAAAAAGAAAAATCATAGAATCACAGAATCAGTCAGGGTTGGAAGGGACCACAAGGAGCATCTAGTTCCAACCCCCCCTGCCATGGGCAGGGACACTCTACCCTACATCAGCCTGGCCACAGCCTCATCCAGCCTGGCCTTAAACACCTCCAGGGATGGGGCCTCTACCACCTCCCTGGGCAACCCATTCCAGGCTCTCACCACTCTCATGCTCAACAACTTCCTCCTCACATCCAGGCTGAACCTACCCATCTCCAGCTTTGCTCCATTCCCCCCAGCCCTGTCACTCCCTGACAGCCTAAAAAGTCCCTCCCCAGCTTTTCTATAGGCCCCCTTCAGATACTGGAAGGCCACAATAAGGTCACCTCGGAGCCTCCTCTTCTCTAGACTGTATAAAACCAGCTAAATTACTGAATCTTACACATGAAGAGAGATCTAATTCTACCACCTGAGGCAAACTAACCATTGGGTTCCAAAGTGTCTGAGCAGTAAGAGTTTTAAAGAGTGACTACAAAGCAACAGAATGGAAAACTTGGAAATGTCTTACAAGTGCTCAGTTTTTAAATGGCCAAATCATACTTTTCCTCCCCAACCTCCTTTTAGCAATTGCAATACTATTTAAAGAACTCACTGGGACACATTTGAAAAGATTCTCCCTAGGCCATACAAGAATCTTTCTGCTGTTTTATCTGTTGTGAATCCGAGAGAATCCACCAAAATGTATGCACAAAGAAATTGTTACTGCAGGAGAAGAACCAGTCTTGAAACCTTGATTTTTAATAATACTGACACACAGAATTAAAATTAGAAAAATGTCAAATTTCTTCTTGAAGTGAAGAAGAAAAATCTCTGTTGTGCTTCTGTTAACCATCACCCAGGAAAGTAAATTAAAAGAGGGCACTCTGGTATTTGTCATCTGTTTAAAAGCTCATCAGCATCTGCTGAATGCTTCCTTATAAAGCATAACATTCACTCAAAAAATGTCCACACATCTGGATTTATGTTTCAAAGTAATAGGTCATGGTCTAAATCAAAATGATGCATTCTTCTGGATCTGTCTGTAACAATCTATGATGTGCATACAGGAGCCAGGACTTCAGTCCCACCCCAGCTCAGCCCACTATGACACTGCTTTCACCCTTCCTTCTCCAGCTTCTGTCCCTCAGCTGGTGAACTGGTAAGAATCATGATCTAGAGAATATGTGCAGGAATTCCCCACTCTATTCTGTACTACACATGACCAGAAATCCAACTTGCTCCCAGAGTTTGACCCCAAGACATGGCCTCAAAATCCTAACACTACATCTCTTGCAGAAATGCTGGGTGGAAAGCACTATTATCTTCCCACAGTAATCACAGGATGTTAGGGGTTGGAAGAGACCCAAGGAGATCGTCGAGTCCAACTCCCCTGCCAGAGCAGGACAATGCTATCTAACACAGATCACAGAGGAGCACATCCAGACAGGCCTTGAAAGTCTCTAAAGAAGGAGACCCCACAGCCTCTCTGGGGAGCCTGTGCCAGTGCTCTGTGACCCTTACAGTAAAGAAGTTGCCCCTTGTGTTGAGGCGGAACCTCTTGTGCTACAACTTACACCCATTGCTCCTTGGCCTATCACAGGGAGCAAGTGAGCAGAGCCTGTCCACCCTTCTTGGTCAGCCCTTTCATCAAATCCCCTCTAAGTCTTCTCTTTGCAGGACTAAAAAGTCCCAGCCTCTCCCTATAAGACATAATGACTTAACATCAAGCTGTCACAAGAGATGCCACTCTGTATTTGCTGTAAGTGGGTTCTGGACCTTGCCCTTAAAGCTAAAATAAAATTCAGACTTTTCCAGACCTGGTGTTTTCCGTCATGAAGTTCACATGACAACCCCAAAAATGACAATGCAGTGTGCCCAGGTGGCCAAGAGAGCCAGTGGCATCCTGGCCTGCATCAGGAATGGTGTGGTCAGCAGGAGCAGGGTGGTCATTCTGCCCCTGTACTCTGCACTGGTTAGACCACACCTTGAGTACTGTGTTCAGTTCTGGGCCCCCCAGTTTAGGAGGGACATTGAGATGCTTGAGCGTGTCCAGAGAAGGGCGACGAGGCTGGGGAGAGGCCTTGAGCACAGCCCTACGAGGAGAGGCTGAGGGAGCTGGGATTGGTTAGCCTGGAGAAGAGGAGGCTCAGAGGTGACCTTATTGCTGTCTACAACTACCTGAGGGGAGGTTGTGGCCAGGAGGAGGTTGCTCTCTTCTCTCAGGTGGCCAGCGCCAGAATGAGAGGACACAGCCTTAGGCTGTGCCAGGGGAAATTTAGGCTGGAGGTGAGGAGAAAGTTCTTCCCTGAGAGAGTCATTGGACACTGGAATGGGCTGCCCAGGGAGATGGTGGAGTCGCCATCCCTGGAGCTGTTCAAGGCAAGATTGGACGTGGCACTTGGTGCCATGGTCTAGCCTTGAGCTCTGTGGTAAAGGGTTGGACTTGATGATCTGTGAGGTCTCTTCCAAACCTGATGATACTGTGAGAATAAACTCATTGCAAATGTGAAGAGAAGCACAACATCTCATAATTGTTTCACCTAAAATTCTTTTTTTTTAAATTGTTTAAGTAAAATTCCTAGAAGAAAAATCCCCACTAACAGGAGAAGATTTCTGGAGAAGATGCACACTGGCAGAATGTGCAGAAGTTCTTGTAAAGAATATGATGCTCTTCTCAAAGCTGCTTAAACTCAATTTTATTTCAGGTCTGCAACTAAATTTTTTTTTGTAAATAGATTTAGGCTGTCAATTTCCAGGCATGCTGTGCCATCAGCATGTAGAGACTGCTGTGACCAACGTGGAGGCTGCTGAAGCAAATTTTATTATAAACTGGTAATTGAATTGAACAGGTTTACATTTGAATAGATTTACTGCAGCATGATCTCTGACATGCTGCATGGGACTGAAATCCCTGTCTGTACATAAAGAAACGTTTAAGATACAGCAGGAATTATTTCAGCTCAGTCTAAGTCCATGCTAATCAATAAATTTACACTGCTCTACACTTGAAAGAAGTGTATTATCTTCCTTCATTCTGTACATAAAGGATGCAGTGAAATGCAAAAGCTCAAGTCCAGATCTTCCCACTGGTAAAAACAACACCACCTGCCTCCAAAACTACCTACCTCCAATAGACAGGAAAAAAAACTCTATTCCAAGGACAGTCCTAAAAGGAATCAGTATGACTTCAAAAGTAGAAGTGCCCACTAAAGTGGGAAAGAAAACAAAATGCCCATGTAGGTTCTTTTAGGTTTTCCTATTAGGTAGGTAAGAAGGTGTTAAGGCAGCTCCCCCCTAAATGAAAAGGCTCAGCAATGAAAAATAAGGAAGACTCTTCATGGTGTTTCTACAGAAAAATACACAGTAAGAGTAGAACTACAATGTTCCAGGAGCCAGGCTAACAAAGGAACCTTTTCTTCTACAGATTTAGTTATTTTGTCATTGCAGAACTTTTAGAAAAAGCTTTGCATTTTTAGGGGAAACAATTCATGAAATTCTAATGAAGAAAACTTGTGGGATTGATTTGCATCCCTGGAAAATGATCATACACGCAAAAAAAGCTGACTTACGATGTGCATCTGAATTGTGTAACTAGCAAACTGCAGAGTTTCTCTGCACAGTTTTGGTAGCTGCAAAAATTACTCATTTGTAGAAAGATCGATTCCTCATGCAGTCCCAGAGTCTAGAGTCCCAGTTCTGTACACAGAACAGATTTTCCAATATCTGTGTTAAAGGACATGTAATGGTTCCCTCAAAATTCAAACGCAAAAGGTCTAAATCAGTTCCCTTGTATGTTCTCCTGGCAGCAGTTTTGGTTCCAAACAAGTTGCTCAATGTATCAGTGTATCTGGTTACTAGTGATCAGAACTTAGGAAAAAAAATGTTAACAAGTACAGTTCTTTCTCAAAGGGAGCCATCCTCAGACAGATCTTTCTTTCTACAGTTTGTCTAAGCATCACACTTTAACCATTAAGTAACTGCTCCTAGTGGTGAGTTACATGAGGACTCTGGCAAGAACCCTCCCATTACCACTGGAAGAGAGGGTCAAATCCTGCCATTCTTACTGAGGCAAAATCCCCATTGAGTCTGACAGGAGTTTTGCTCAAGTAAGACTAAGGACAGCAGGATTTGGCTCACAAGAACATAGCATCTGCCAAAGCAGTTGCAGAGAACAAGGTTTATTCTTAGTAAGCATAATCCAATAAGAATATGTCTGTAGGTGCGTGATAGGCCTAATTTGACCATCATCTCTCCACTGGTCTGTGTTGTTCTTGGATTTTACTTTGACAGCTGTACACTTAACCTGATTTTAAATTAGCACTGAACAACTTGCAAAAATCAACCATCTCTTTAAGTTGACTTTTTAAGAACCGACAATGCAAAACCGCATGGGACTATTTTAAGTGATTGCTTAACACAGAAATACTCTCCACTGGTGACACTCTTTAGAAAACATTGTATTGATTCTATTTCAAAAAGTTATCTAGCTTAGAAGTCCGTGACATTTGGTGTTACTCCTTCTCAGTGGCAACACTGCACTACAGTAATTATGCATTTACAACACACAAAAATGCCTTTCTGCATATACATTAACAGCCATAGACATGCATAGATGGTGACCAAGACTTAAGGCATTGCCTCTTCTGGCAGTCTAGATGAATCAGGTTCCAAGTGAGATAGTACTGTTCCTTGGACATTTTTTTTTGTATTTACCTGTTGTTGAGGATCTTCAAAACGTAACTGATGAATTAAAACACTCAACATATACTTACAGCGAGGGGTAAAGCTTCTCCCATACTTTTAAAGGAAACAACAGAGGTGAAGTCAAGTCTCTGGTATCTAATCTTTGGTACACCGGAGCAAATATTCACTCCAGCGTAGTTGCAGTAACTTCAGTAGACATTATATTTATATAATATTCAATAATACTTCTATATAACAGAATAGATAAATATTTGTACTTGTTTAATTGAGAAGTAACCCTTTTCCTTTGTCCTGATGAAATGACTACTTGAGTGAAAATGGGTAGAAGGAGGCACAGTGTGTGCTTCTGCCAGAGCTGGGACAGACTAACAGTGGATAAGGAACTGAGGAAAGAAACCTCTGAGAGTTCATGACATTAAAGCCTTAAGAGAATTGAGAGGATATATTCTGATGATTGTTCTATTAGCTACCCACTGCAGAAGTGAATGCTTAGGGTATATTTTGATGTACTACACATAGGAAGGAATATTCCAGAGAAGGAGAACTCCATGGAGATACACCATGATTCCATAGCTCAGATTGTCAAGAAGAACAAGTATGCACGAACACTGCCTTTACAATAACTGATTAGAACACTCACCGCTCTCTCTTCTTTCCTGGTTGCCCTACAACTGTTGCACAAGTTTGCAGAGAGATACACACTGACTTGATGAGTCTTACCTTCTTTCAGCATGCCAACTTTTAGACACTTCATGAAGCGGCAGGCTTGGCAGGACTTGCGTCTGCGCTTTGTGATTTCACATTCATTTGTTGCTGGGCAGCTGTATTCTATGTTACCTGGAACAGAAAGTACAGAGGAAGAGAGGTATTCAGCACTGCTACTGACCACACAATGGATTTATGAGGCACTCACACAACTGCTGTTATGTTTCATTTGGGAATATTGAGGAGTAAGCAGTGCTACCGACAGGAAACACCTTTCAAATAAAAATTGAAGTCCAAGTTAAAAGGACAACCTTCTTGAATCATTTTTCAATTCAAGAAAGCTGGGGGAGGGGGAGGAAGCATAACTAGAGAGATGCACACAAAGCCATAATTAATGTGAGTCTGTGTCTGCCTCTGCACAATATCCTTCATGTAGGTTACTCCTGCTAGTAGGAGCAAATTCTGTCATTTATTGTCTGTACCAAGCCATATGCTTAGGCTCCTAGCCTGAGCACTCCTAATTTCCTTTTTTTTTTGCCAACTTCACCACTCCTCCTCTGTTTAGAATAACAAAAAATAGATTGTTTTGCTTTAACGAACAGCCAACTTGTAACACCTACTACAGAGCTTCACCCTTCTACTTCCACAACAGCAAGGCTCACCAGCTGCTACCACCACATCTAGTACGTTCTGCTGCTCCCAGGTCAGATCTCTAATCCTTCTCTCTATAAATGGAGTTCTTGTACTGAGAGACATCAAAAACAGAATCATTTGCATGAAGTTCTCTGAATTAACAAACACTGGAAGAGATGTTTGCCTCTGTCATTCCCAGCTCTCCTTACGGCCTGAAACAATCTAGATCCTTAAATGTGAACTCTGTTCAGAGTACAACACTGCCTCCATTTATTTGGGTTTTTTTTTGTTACTGCTTAGAACATATTTATCCTCAAAATTAATTTTTAGAAGCCTGAAAAAGATTGGACAAAATACACATGGGTAACCTGCTTTACATGGTTAAAAATCACATCTTTGGGTAACCGAGCCCAAATGGGAGCACATCTGCTTTCTTTTGCCCTACTACCACTACACTTTTCATAAAACAGCTTAGCTCAGCTTATTCACCTGCCCAGCCATGCATCCTATTGCCCATGACTACATTCAGTATGACAGACTTCGCAGCAGTCAGAAGTTTCACCAGGAAACTGACTTTTAAATAAAGTATCTTCCCCATCAGCCTGTCACATCTCACTTTAAAGGTATTTCTTTATTTTCTAACCCTCTCTCTCTGTGATTAAGTGCATTAGTATCTTAATAAAAATGCATTCTGTTTATTGCCCTCTTGGGAAGCAAGAGGTCATCACACCAAATGCATAAATTGTCATCAGAGACAGTCCGAGCATAATTGCAATTTTGCTGCTCCACGTTTGCTGCACTCAGGGTCCATCAAAGTCCCCTGAAACATGTGCAGGTTCTGATAATTAGCATACAGTCTGCCTGGGACCACAGCATTGATGAAATATTTCAGAGTTAATCACACTTTGTAAACACTGATTTATATTGACTACCTTTCTCCAGACTGATGTCTCCTCATTACATATCACATTAGTGGATTGCAGGATTGCACAAAGACTCAAATGCTCAGCAACTGCTAATTCAACAGGAAGTAATACTTAAACCACTTACACCTATTGAAAATTGCTTAAGTATTTATGATAAAGGAGGTCTGCATGCTGCATGCATATTCTGCCGACACAACCATCACACTCTGCACAACCTTTGCAGATCTTTGTGAGTTTTCTTCCACTTGAACACTGCTGCATGACTCACTTAGCAATGCTGGCAAATAAAACAGATCTCAGTGTGTCTGAATGCTAATAGATCTTGTTGACGAAACTCAGTCTTCACTTTAAGCCCTCTTCCCATTCCTTAGCTCCTGAGAAGAAAAGTATTTAGCAAACTGAAGGGTACAGTGGGTTAAGAAATTTAGCACAATAGGTTCTGCAAAACTTCTTTCTGATAGGCATTAGCAATGTTAGGAAATAACACTTCTGGAACATTATGTAGGAAAGGATGGTAAGAAGAAGCTTTAAAAAAGAGACTCACATCATCCTCTCACATTCTAATGATGCACTCTTAGTGAGGCACAACCGCTACACAGGGAGACCTTCAAATTGTATCTAATTAACTTCATTATATTATAGTATCAAATGTATTGCCAGCTCTATTAAAACAAAAATAAAAAAGAAGAAGAAGAAACAGGGAGCCAGGAATGCTTTGCAGAAGATCAGAAAGGATCTTGATCAAGACCAAGATCAAGATTACAATGTAGAACTTAGAATCACAGCACGGTTTAGGTTGGAAGGGACCTCAAGGATCATCCAGTTCCAACTCCCTGCCATAGGCAGGGACATTGCTCACTAGAACAGGTCGCTCCAGGCCTCATCCAACCTGGTCTTGAACCAGCAAAGCTCTGTGCCAAGGCAAGTGGAGCACTCCCACTATAGCCAGAGCCTTTCCACAAAGACACAGATGTCAATGTCAAAAAGTAGTATGCAAAACCAAAAATATATAAACAAGATCATTTACTTCCCTAAGTAGACACTTCCTATTCATACTCTGACATTTCAATTCGGTGCAGAATCCTGTTAAACACAACAAGGGCCTGTATTGTGCAGCACTTTACACATAGACAATGCAATATTCTTCCTGCAAATTCTTGCCATCTAAAGACCTCTAAAATGAGCTATTATTCTAATCACTTTGATTCCAGCACTTTAGCTTAAGAGGGAGAATCATCTATCAATTTAGGCTGCTTTACTTTAATGAATTATACTTGCAACAGATGTTCACTCTTATTTTTTGATGTGAGAAAATAAACTTGGAACCTCTTGGAAAAAAAGTTCCTCCAGTGAATTTGGTAAAGTTGGAGTAACTATTTTGGTGCAGCAAAGATCCACACCTTATCAATGTCCATAGCTGCTTTCCTTGAAATGCTTCAGCATTTCAGAACATGGCTAAACCACACACAGGTTCAAGGAAAAGATTTTGCCACTGCTTCACATATGAATGCTGTATCTTCTGAAAGATCCCCACAGACAGACTTCGTTTCTGGCAGTGAGCTTTCCTTAACCAAAGCAACAGAACAAAATGAAACAAACAAACAACAGCAAAAAGCCCCAAAACCAAGCAAATAAAAACCCACCAAAAATCACAACACCCCACTCATAGGATTTTGTAGTAGATATGCAGCTGGATATATGTCATACTCAAAATGCATTTTACCTAGCACTCAGTATTAGTGGTTATACTGCCTCAATACTCAGCACTGGTCAGGCCATACCTTGAGTACTGTGTCTAGTTCTGAGCCCCTCAATTCAAGAGAGATGTTGAGGTACTGGAAGGTGTTCAGAGAAGGGTGACAAAGCTGGTGAGGGGCCTGGAGCACAGCCGTGTGAGGACAGGCTGAGGGAGCTGGGGGTATTTAGCCCAGAGAAGAGGAGGCTCAGGGGTGACCTCATTGCTGTCTACAGCTACCTGAAGGGAGGCTGCAGCCAGGTGGGGGTTGGTCTCTTCTCCCAGGTAACCAGCAACAGAACAAGGGAACACAATCTCAAGTTGTGCTGAGAGAGATATAGGCTGAATATAAGAAGGAAGTTCTTGTCAGAGAGAGTGATTTGCCATTGGAATGGGCTGCCCAGGGAGGTGGTGGAGCTGCCATCCCTGGAGGTGTTCAAGAAAAGACTGGATGAGGCACTTAGTGCCATGGTCTAGTGGACAGGATAGAGCTGGGTGACAGGTTGGACTGAATGAGCTTGGAGGTCTCTTCCAGCCTGGTTGATTCCATGTTTCTATGATTTTGGGGAGAAACCTACGTTACTGCACATTAGAGCTCTCATAATTTCCTATCTACTTCTACACACAAAGCCCCAGAAATTACTGCAAGAAGTGTTTGGAAATGTGTCCAACTTCATAGACATGCTACATCCATTCAAGATGCTCAGATCTGCATTTTTGTTTCAGTGAAGAAAATTCAGAAAGAAGCTCTACCATTTATTTGTCTACTGCATAACGCTAGAGGCTGAAACTGAGCAGCTAGTAAGCGTGTAAGCTGAGATTGCCCACTCCTGTCAACAGTTGGAGAGGTAGTCGTGTTATACAGTGAACAAAATCAACACGGCAGCTCTGAGCCTTTAAACTGGGCTGACAAGAGTGAGTGAGCAATTTATAATATCTCCTGGCTGGTTTTCAGAGAGGACTGGGCGCTGATTGCTTATTTCAGAGTCTTCTGTACAATTAGTTTGCAGGCAATATAATTTTCTCACTTACTCCTTAATAGAATCGTGCGGCTAGCTGGCTGGTAGAATAACAGCATGTATGTAAAACTCCTGCCTCAAGTGCCAGGGGATAATTTGTATATTCCTTTCAGTACTGTAATGGACTTTTACAGTTTGGCAGTTAAAGGGATGAGCAATGTAAATTAGTATGACTTCTGAAAATAAGAAGTCTATCTCAAATCTTCCCATCCCAAACACATTGCCCTGTGTCCTAATAATGTAAGGGGACTTATGCCAGCCTGAGTTTCCTTACTCATGCATGGAAATATGTTTATTTAAAACAGCTGGGTTTTCCTACTCATTTGTTACATTTTTATTTTTATAAAGATATGAAAATACTTCTAACACACTGGGTCTATCAAGAGCAACTGACTCACTAAAAATATGTCATTCCACCTTAAAGCTAGCAGGTGAATGCTAAAACTTCCTCTGCATATCCAGCTCTCTGGATTTAGATGCTTCAGACTCTCAGATCTTTACACACAGGTCAAAGGTAAGTGGGCCAAGATACTACTTTTTTCATATCATAGATGAATGAGATGTGGAGTCATAGCCATGCTACAATCTCAATGGCTTACTCAATGGCTTTACAGGACAAGAAATTGATTTGACTTAGCCAAGCTTCTTGAGATCATTTTGGCCATATCTTGCACAGAATTGACAACATCACTCAATAGAATAGGAGTGAGAACTATGACAAAGAGGCCATTCAAAGCCCTGGGGCTTATCCCAAATGAAGTCACTGTCATCAACAGTTACAACTTCAGAATCTCACAGAAAGTAGTGAGAGTGAGAAGCTGCCTCTAGATACTGACTCCAGCCTGCTGGTCTGGCACAAACAGGAGTCTCTCTCTCAGAAATACTAATAAGAGAATCTGCAGCCAAGAATTCTTAGCAGAAGCTTTATTCCCTTTCCACATTGTGACATTTGATATTTTAAAACTAAAGCTGTAAAATAATTGCTATGAGCTACTGGAATATGCTCTGAAAATCTCTGGACAGGTAAAAGAGATGAAGACTGAGATACAGCATGAAAAAGTAGCCACTTGAAAGAGTAGCCACTTAGAAAAGCAGTAAGAATGCTGAAGGTACCAGTACTGATGGTTTTAGTCTGTGGGAATGTAGGTCCAGGAGGAAAAAAGAAAAGGGGGGAGAGGAATTAATTATTCCTCAAATGTAATTATTTTATTCTATAACCAGATCATGAAACTTTGTTTCAGTATTTATATTCAATAGTGCCCCATTTTTCTCCCAAACCTTCTCTAAGCTTCTGTAATCTCTTTTTTCATAAAAATCTCATATTTAAAAATCAAGTGTCTTTATTATACTTAATAAAGGCTACTGCATCACTGGATTAAAGTCTTTCTGCAATAAGGTTTACCCCAGGTATCACCTTCTCACTCTGTTTTCCTGTGTGACACAACTGAAGAAATACACCTGCTGGTCTGTGGACTGGCATGGATGAAAACTCTAGAAAATGAAAGTATCCAGAATTACAGGCACAGATCTCCTGGGAATTAATAAAAGAGGAGTCTTAGGAAAAGAGACAGGAAAATCTAACTAGCAACATAGAGCAAATTGGGATATGTTAGCCACATTTTGATATGTAATCCAATCAGAACACAACAATTCCTGAGAAACTGAGAAGTAGGTGCTGCTGGAAATCAAGAATAACAGGCAAAGTTAGGAGAAGTACTCCCAGATAGTCTTTTAAAAATGTATTTAATGCTTATAGGTCTTAGCAAAGCTGAAGTGAGGAATGTAAAATTATTTTCCCTCAGGTTAAAGTTTCAGTTCTTGCAGACTGCTTCCTTCTTTACAGCCAAAACTCAACTGAATTTAAGCCTGAGCAAATATTTTCACAAGTACTCTTGTCAAAAAGGTTTCAGAAATGGGATCAGGTTGGAATGAGGTTGGATTTGAACCTTACCAAATCCAGGTTTTGCTGACAAATATTTAGATGGATTCACCTGATACCAAAGACAGCTCTGTGCATTATAGACCTGTGAATTCTGCTGCATGGCATCTGGAGCTGATTAAGCCTTAAAGTTGACTGTATTCACAGGTTTTCACTCAGATGACTTCAGAAACAATACTGCACACAGAGTTAAACAAGTTCTAAAGCTTTGGTTCCTAAATGTCTGAAGTATTTTTTTTTTAAGATGATAGGACCATGTATGAAGGATTATGCTTACACCTGTGCTGCTTGTGTTGCCTTGTCTGCTACAGTTAAGAAGCAGCTAGCTTTTGAATAACTCTACAGTGTTAGATGGTATTTGACAGAGGGGCACAATCAGCTTAAACACAGATTTTCAATGAAATCATTATGTTGCATTTCTTAAAAGAAGCCAATGTTCTAGGTTACTACACTATTATACACTTTGAATTTCTTTTTTTAAAATTATTATTATTATCTTTATTCCTAGAAAGTAACACAAATGAAGATTTAAAATGAAATAGAAACGTGATGCTTGCTGGTCTGACAGCACAGCGTTTTTGCATCAGCTTCTAACCTTAGGCAGATGGGTTACCAGCATCATAAAAATCATCCTAATTTTTAATAGAAGACTTATAGTAAGGGGGTGCTGAATGATACCTCTAAGTTCCCACCACCCTTGGTCCCCACTGGAATCAACTTCTTGATCTTTAACAGAAATGAAGGGCACTTCAGTCACCCTAAGAAAGAAATCAACACCTTGAAGACACAAATAGAATAAAGCTCCTTGCTGCCTGGGTGTCACTGAAGAGCTGTCCAAATCAGAAAGACTGACCCATCTACATTTTGTTCCTACTGGTATCTTATCTAGGTCAATTTTGATATATCCTATGAAGGCAGCATGGAAAAGTGCCACTGTTTGCTTGTGAGCACATGGAACATCTCAGCCTGTAAAGATGCAAGCCAAATGACTTTAATAGCAGAAAAAAAAATACATAAAGGTTATATTAAAAGTATATAAAGTATATTAAAAGGTTATAAAAAGTAAGTAAAAAGGTTATAAAAGCATCCAAATAAATTACTTGATAGCTGAAACTTCACATCACTAGTTTCAAACTAGACAAAGCTTAATAAATAGGTTGGAAGCTTTCAGAGATATCTGTAACAACCAGAGATCCAGAGCTACTTATAATGGCACTGATACATACCACTATACTAGTACCATTGTTAAATCACATCTTTCCCTTTCTGATGGGTTTGAAATAGCCATGCACAAAATGGGATGTTTGTTCTTACTACCTAATATTCTCAATGTAGCATATCATTTACAAGGCTGCAAGGAAAGTAAAACAAGATAGCATCAGCTGTCTACTTTTGAACTTAGCTCTGTTTCTCAGACATCAGCATGCTTGTATTTTATTGTCTCAACTTGTTTGGCTGCTGCAGTTACATGGCATTATGACAGGATTAAAAGATGTGTTAGAAGGCATTAAAAGCACCTGCTTGCTAGTTTGGGTGGTCCATAGACACAGAGAAATCAGGGGAAAGGGAAAATATCTGTCATTGCTTGATTAAAATATTCTTTGAAAGAAATGCCGATGCACAGACTTTCACTTGTATAAGGAAGGTGAATGATTTAATCAGTTAATGATGGATTTAGGTGACTTTTAGTCCCAGGTTCACTGGAGGGCTGCCATCTTTGCCTCAGAGCCAAGGTGCATAGACTACTGTACCAAGAAGCAAGTCCACCCTATCTTGCTGTAAAAAAATATAATCTTAGCAACTAGTAAAGATGCTGAAAAGCCATAAAATCTTAGTCAATTTGCTCTCTCTTCTTGTATAAAGATGACATGTAGTATCACAGGAGTCAGCTTTGAGAGATGCAAATTAACCTTTGGAAGCCACTTTGGTCATGAGCAACTTTGAACCAACTTTATGCTGCCCGTTTTAAATGTCACTTTATCTGGATTTACACAGCTAGTTCTAACTTTGCTGATTCATATTTACACATTAAATTAGCTCAGTAATGGGTAAACACCCTAAAGAAGGTTGAAAAACCTCAACACTGAGGAAATTAAAAACAACTCTGAGTAACCAAAAAAATGAACAAAGTACAAAGCAGTTTAATCTACCTCTCAGTTTGGGCAGGCTTTGAAGACCATAGGAACTACATCACTGCAGAGTTGGAAGCTTTTAGGTGGTCACCATAAAAGGAGATGGTTGACTTGGTCTAGTTCACATAATGATCAAAACCACAACAGGATTCCCAGGATGGAATATTTCTTGTTTGTGTTAGAAGACAAGGACAGGAAACAACTCTCTTAAAGGAGACAGTGAAGGTATGATTGCAGGGCTTCCTACTATCTACTGCTTTACTCCCTCTGTGTATAAACAGAAGACTGATGACCCAATACTGTTGATCCCAGTTTTTCCTTAAAAAATACAAAAAAGAGACCAAGAACCTCGAGGACTATTGATTGCAAAACATTTTAGCTTTTGTAGTGAAAATTCAAATGCTGCCCAAGGAAATAATAAGTGAGCTCTGACACTTCTGCACAAGCCTTACCAGGAAAGCAACATCAATACCTAGGCTCTTCAGATCGCCTTTTAAATGGCTAGTTTAAAGAGTCCAAAGATCAGAGTCCTTAAGGGAGGCAGGGGAAGAGAGGCAGGGAGGCAGGGGAAGAGAGGCAGGGAGGCAGGGGAAGAGAGGCAGGGAGGCAGGGGAAGAGAGGCAGGGAGGCAGGGGAAGAGAGGCAGGGAGGCAGGGGAAGAGAGGCAGGGAGGCAGGGGAAGAGAGGCAGGGAGGCAGGGGAAGAGAGGCAGGGAGGCAGGGGAAGAGAGGCAGGGAGGCAGGGGAAGAGAGGCAGGGAGGCAGGGGAAGAGAGGCAGGGAGGCAGGGGAAGAGAGGCAGGGAGGCAGGGGAAGAGAGGCAGGGAGGCAGGGGAAGAGAGGCAGGGAGGCAGGGGAAGAGAGGCAGGGAGGCAGGGGAAGAGAGGCAGGGAGGCAGGGGAAGAGAGGCAGGGAGGCAGGGGAAGAGAGGCAGGGAGGCAGGGGAAGAGAGGCAGGGAGGCAGGGGAAGAGAGGCAGGGAGGCAGGGGAAGAGAGGCAGGAGAGTTGTCCATGTGCACACCATTTTTTTAATAAGATGAAAGATAAATAAAGCAAAATAGTAAGCTGTCTGAGCTGGTTAAGTTCTGTCATTCTTCTGCCAAAACCAAGAATACTATTTCAATTTGCTTGCAGAAATGTTTAAGTTATAACACTGAGTAACTACATATGTGTACTTGCTTGTCTTTATGATAACTGAGCAAATAAAAATTACAAGCAATGTATTTACACTGACTACTCACTATAAAATATCTAGTAAGCACAAGACCTCTGTGCTGAGCACTCAGCTGGCAACTGAAAACTCTTTTTCCCCCCCCTCTTTCTTTTAATGAAAGCTTGGCATTTTCAAGATAATACCGTGCACAGCAAAAACTGTAGAGAGATCCTAAAAATCAATGGATCTGTAACTATTTTTAGACGTTGCTATTTTCTGCTATCCCTGATGCTACGCCAGTTTGGGGAAGATTTGGCTGTGTATGTGTTTCTGTGAGACATTCGCAATCAGCCACCATGCAAATTATCCCAGAAGCAAACTGAGAGCTGCAGCTGAGTGAGTGCTAGGCTGAACAGAGAGAACATCCAGTTCTCTCATTTCCTTGTATGTCACAAAGAAGGGCAGAATATCATTAGATGACCTAAGAAGACATCGATTACACATAGCAGTATGGGGGTTTTGGGTGGGTTTGGGGGTTTTAGTCAAGTGTTTCTTGGGTTTTTCTGCTATTATTGATTTTTGTCATAATCTATGCATTCTTTACCACAGCCCAAAATGTACTTCTGTACTATGTTAAAAACACGTATTAAAAAGAAGACAAAGTTACTCCACTCCTTATAATTCAAGACAGGTTTCATCTGATTTCTTTACTTTTAAGGAAATTAGCAATGACTGCAAGAGACAGGAAGAAGAGCAGAAATCTGTCGGGCAGGAACGGATGTTTTTTTAGATTAAATTGCTGTCATCTGAAAGGGAATGAGAATCTCCATTGGCCCTAAAAACAGGTGTATACTCTATATTAGGTCAAAATTCATCTTGTGTATGGGGCTACTAGGTATCTTGTGATTTGCTTCACTTATGTCTTATGTAAGTTGATGGCAGTGTAGAGATACTGTGCTGTCGCTCTGAACAGCTGCCTGTAGCTTTCACTTACTGAGATTTCTAAAGACTCCTCTGAAATGGAAAGAATGGGAAGACTCCCATTGACTTAGTGGAAAGGACATCAGGCCTGACACGAACACAAGATGTGCTTCATAATCTTACTTTATCAGCTCAGCCTTGCTTTCACTGAAGTCAGGGCAGCTTTGCCCATGACTTCAACAGGAGTAGCACTTAGGTTATACAAGTCTGACCTAATTTAGTAACTGACAAATGATAAGAAAGGTTTGAGGAGTCAAAGTTCTTTGTCACTGAATCTACAATTAAGTACCTGCCACAATTAATTATTAGCATTTAAGATAAGGTAATTCTTTGAATCAAGACATATTATCCTTATAATACGCTCAGTTACAATATTTGACTCTTAAGTAATCTAGTTTACTATTCTGTATTTTTTCATGTCTTAGTTTCTTTTCCTGGTTTCTTATTTGCAGTTCTATAGCAATCAGCATTTTAAAAACAGAAAGAGAAAGAACATGGTATCAACCAGGAAGTGGAGTGCTACAGGGAATTTTTTCATCATTTAGAGACAGAAAACCTCAGGTGAAAGATTCTTCATGCAAGTGTAAAGGTAAAATTTGCCCACTCAAAAGTTGAAAAGTGGCTCTTTTACATATACTTCTTGTCATCTACCACAATCCGTGGTTTGATTCACCAAAGTAAGCAGCTTCTATTATTTTGGATGATATCAGAAAACTCTTTGTAATTCTATCAGCTAAGTCAGCACCATTACTAAAGATGCTGCTATGACATTAGGATGGTAACACCATCTCCTATTCTTAGTGTCTTCATTATTGCTTTTCCATTTGATGCTCAGTTTTGCCTTACTGCCTTTTTTCTGGGGGTGTGTGTCTCCACAGCACTGTCACCTGCTGATGCAGCTACTGCTCTAAGCATACTAAGACTTTTTGCACAGCTGCCAGTTCTAACTTGAGCTATGTGGCCAAGTCCAGGTTGCTAATCTGGAGAATGACGTCCCTGTCTTGTGCTTCCACGCTCAGAAACTTGCCATCCATGGTGCGGTATAAAATTGCAGGCTACCTATTACTGCCAGAAGTCAACGCTTTCAGCAGTTAACATTTCTGTGGTGGCATTTTTTCATGCTCAAAATACAAGTAAAATAATGCAGCATCGATTCAGTTCTGTAGGACAGCTATTACAGAGCAATTAAATGCCATTTATAAAAACAGAGCTGCTGGTTGAAGTTCATGCCTGAAGTTTAGTAACCATAAAATACAAATTGCTTCAGTGGAAGCACTTTCTGAGCTTTTCTGAAGATGTTCTTAGAAGTCAAACAAAAGCCCTTCCTTCCAAAACAAAAAGCATATTGTTCCTGTATATGCAATCATTTTACATATGGACCTACAACACTAAGAATCTTCACAGGTATGTTTATTTACTGGTTGCAAACACTGTACCACTCGGTTCCATTAGGACAACTGAATACTAATGCTTCTTTCTAGTGGCTATTTGGCCATCATAAAAAGGGTCAGAAGGTCCAAATCCTCTAGGAGTAAAATGGATGAGAGGACAATAAAATAGCCATTGCCTCAGCAATGGATACATTACAATAACATCCATCATTTTCCCTTACTAATTTTACATTGACCATGAAAGTACTATACTTAGGAACTCTTGACCAAATACTTTAGATTTTGAGTTATGCAAAATTACAAACTGAAACTAAGTTTATCTTCCTTATCATAACTCATTTTTAAAAAGAAAAGTGTATCACCATATTGTATTGTCATTCCTGAGAATTTCAGATGCTCAACACCTATAAAAATAAGGCAGGTTTTATTGAAGAGTTTAAATTTGGACTAATTTTAGTCTTCAAAGTTTGAATTTAATGTGATACTGTATTTTGGTACAGGCCAAGCCTGGCTTCATGTTCTTTAAATAAAGCACCTTCAGTTTTACTTGAAAGGATGATATCTAAATCAAAGTAGAAGGTTATTTTGCCTCCATTGGTTCTGAAGCTATAGTAAGTGGTCATGCAAACTGTCTCATTCATACTGATTTATGCCAAAATATGTGTCGTATTTGTAACAGGTATCAAGAGCAGAGTAGTGCAAAGTACAAGGCAGAGACTGAAAGCTGCCAACTTACTCTCCTCAGAATGTGATCTTACAGATATTTCTTGAACCCATTTAAGGCCACTGTATATCATATGGGCAAAAGACCAGTTATTAATACACTAATGCACAAAGCACTATACCACTGCATTGTGTTCCAATGTTAAACGGAACATTATCTGGACTTCTATAACAGTTTAAGTATGGTAGGGGTGTCACCAGGAATAAATGCACAATCTCTGTGTGCCAGCCACAAGTGTGTTTCAAGAGGCATCTGTGCTAACCTTTAGAAAATAATCAGTGATTTTCAAAACAATCATTTAAGGGAATCCACGAGAAACTCGTATATGAAACAAATCTGCATATGCACTTGATGGCTCTGGTGTTTTCCATAATCAAAATCAACGTGGCAGTGGGCTTAACATGACAGAGAGACTCCAGCAGAAGCCCACAGGGGCCTTTTGCTAAGTAGCACCTACATGAACAAGCGCTATGAAGAAGGGAAAGGTACAGTCTAAAACCCTAACAGGATGCAGTCGAGAAATGCACTATTTCACTTCAAATAAAATAAATGAGTTTAAAGAATAACCAACCTTGAATTGTCCTCTTGAAGAAAGCCTTGCAGGCCTCGCAGGAAGCCACTCCGTAGTGGTACCCTGATGCAATGTCACCACACACCAAACACAGTCTTTTGGGCATCGAGTTCAGCATATATTCACACTTGGTCTGTGAATCTTCAGCAATAGTACTGGAGCAGTCATCATACCGTTTCCTGACTGGCCCATTGCCCCCAAGCCCTGTGGCTGAAGGGTAGAGGGGAGGTGAGTCCAGCCCGTTCTGATGTCCATTCATGGTGGAACTGTAGCTCCCACTGGCGTCTGAGGAGCCACCAGGGCTGTGGTGGTTGATGCTGTCCGTCAGAGAAGCAGGGCTCGACGGTTCCGTCTTGATGTACGACGAACAGCTAGAATCAATGTGTCGATCTTTGCTTGACATTCTGCAGAGAAGCCTGTAGTGGGGAGAGAGAGAAAGAAGAATCTCTGTATTAAAGACAGTGCTCTTTAAGGCTGCTCTGGAAGGGTTAGGGACTGCACATCATTCATTCATTAGTCGATACCTCTTGTTCTACATGAAGGTAATCAGCATAAGGGCATGACAGAGCTTTGTCAAAGCTCCAGACAGGCAGTAAACAAAAACTTTAAAGAGACCAAATCCTCTGTGGTCCCCTCCACTTGCCCTATAGGCTATGTGTCAACTTCACATCAACTCTAAATTCTGAACTTGTCACCTAGCAAGTCAAAAAAAATTTTAAATCCTATTAGATGACTTGGCTGTTAAACATCTACCTTTTCACATCAATATTTCCTTTCTGTAAATTCCATCATTATGAGGAAAAAATATTTCCAAGTTTGGTCACACAAACGTTCTGCTCCGTAATTAATATTTGTCGAGACACTTGGCTAAAACATGTATCCATCATCTATTGATCTGATCCCAGAATTGAAGAGCAAGTCTCACACATTCTTTTTTTGTGTGTTAATACTGCTTTATTGTAGATATGGCTATTTAGCAATGGAGTAGCACATCAGCGGGGAACTCTAACAAATAATTAAGGCTGCACTTCATTTTCACCAAATCTAAGTGGAATGATTCATCAGCTCTGGCTGCGATTACTTTCTAGCCATTATCCTCAGACTAACCAGTAATAACTATGCCACCATCCCATATATCTACAGCTCCATAGGAGCTGACATTTTACGTGTTCCATTCTTGGATTAAAAAAGGTATCAGAGGAAATTTTAGACAGGAGTTTCAGAAGATGAGATTCTGGCTTTCTTCTTACATTTTCAGAATTAGGTTTCTGAAATAAAATCATATCCCATTTGATCTGATACGTTTAAAAGAAATTAAAATCTTCTTTGTCTATTTCAACCCATCATGGATGTAAGTTGCAGCACAGGAGGTTCCACATCAACACAAGGGGGAACTTCTTGACTGTAAGGCTCACAGAGCACTGGAACAGGCTCCCCAGAGAGGCTGTGGAATCTCCTCTGGAGACTTTCAGAGCCTGACTGGATGTGTTCCTGTGTGACCTGAAATAGATGGCATGGTCCTGCTGTGGCAAGGGGGTTGAACTTGATGACCTCTTTGGGTCCCTTCCAAGCCCTGCCATCCTGTGATCCTAATTTTTTAATTTTTTTTTTTTTGTTTTAACATCTATTTTAGGGAGAAGGAACAAAAATAACAATTCAAAAGCTCCAAATCAGATACTATGTTCATTTTCTCCAGCTGTGATTATGAGACCACAGTAGCAAACGGTCTAGCCAGCATTATCCTGACAGTACTCACAGAAGCTGCCAAAGTACAGATGACAGTTATGAGCATTTCTCCAGAAATATTATCAGCAGAAAAGCAACCACCTCATAAGGCCACACGCCTGGAGCTATGGACTCCTGTTTTCACAGCAAATTCATGAATCCAAACAATTTCACTGACCTTACTTTCTAAAGCAGTTTTTCAGATCTTGTATTGACTTTTTCACCTTTTCAATGTCTAAAATAAAACAGTCTGCTGCTTCAAGATCTGGAATCAAATTCACCAATGGAAAACAGAGATAAATCCATAGAGCTGGGTCCTTTCCTAATGAGAGTAACTGAGATCAAAGCTTGACCCTTCATTAAAGACATCTGCTTAGGATGAGATTTACCCTAAAATCAGCGCCCATGGATCCTACTTAAGACCTCTTAACTGCTGTGATCTTTACTGTAAGATTCTATTGAAAACAAATGCCATGTGAATCTGGAAAATGGCCAGATTAATGTGCAAAAATGCTACTCTCCAAACTTGAAATCAGCCCTTATTTGGGGAGCTGGAAGGAGCAAGCTATCTGGTGTCAGCAAATAAACCAAGGAAATGGGAAGGTTAAAGCCGTGAAAATATCTTATTACATTGGACCACCTGCTTGTGTTGTCCTTTGCTCAAGAACTGGAGGAGGGGGGAAATCCCCTGGCCAGCCTGCAATAGCGTGTGCCTTTTCTTCTGCATCTGCTGCCTTGTAGCCGTCACTGTTAATGAGTGCTGTAATTAATAGATAGCTCTCTCTTGTCTCTCTACTTGCACCCTGGGCTAAGCACTTTTCTCAAGTCACCGTTTGAAAGAAAGCAGGTCGGCACTGACTTACAGCAGCTCTGCGAATTCCTTTTCATTTAGAGCACTCACACCACCGCTCCACTTACTGCCTTATAATTATACTGCTCCGCTCTCACATACGTTACAATCTTAGACTAGAGCTAGAAGTTATTAGGGTGCTAAACCACGCTGTCTTTCTGTCTCACTCTCCTCTTCCTCTGACGCTGAATTTTATATGCAGCTATGATTAAAAATACCAATTAACTTTCACAGCCTGGCAACTTATTTTTTTACACTATTTCTCTACACACTAGTGTTGAAGTCCTTTTATTGACTAAACACGCATTTGGGCTTTTCACCTCCCTTCTGCTGAGGCACCACAGCAAAACAAAATCTCAAAACATAGCAACAGCAGTAACTGCCTACAGTCTGTCATAACCAGCTTGATGCCATGTTCTCATCTGAGATTCCTATGGTCAATTATTATTTCTTCTAATTTGTGCAATAACGAGCTCGAATGTCACCCTTCACAGAAGAACCATTTGCAACTAATTAGTTGTCCAAATGCATGTCGTTTTAGCCAGTGCAGAAGTGGCTAACTCCCACTCCAAGCAGTCAGAACAAAAATATAATCTCTATTCTACGAGTATTAAACCTGATCTCCAGTGTTGCTTAGGCTAAAGCCGGTCTGCTGATGCTTCTGAAGTAGCAGTTTCCAGTACCAACCAAGACAGAGCTGCTTTTGGCTGCAGCTTAAATGGTACAGACTGGATTGGTGCATGCTGGCAAAGCACGAATGCAGTTAAAACATTAACTGCTCCAATGAAAAGCAAAAACAACTCTGAGAACAAAAACTTTCTCAGACCCTCAGAGGTGAAACTAGAGGCAAAGCCGGGCACTAGCTGCGTGTGGGCAACACACACCTACTGCTTTCACACTTTCGTTACAGTGCCACACTTGAACAAAAGTAATTCAGAGCTATCTTGTATGGATGGCAGGTGGGACCACCATCAAATTATCATGCTGAACATTTGGAATAATGCCTAAACTAGATCTCTGTAAAATCCCCCCCTCAGTTCCCTCCTAATTACTACTTAGCTCGTTACACTGAAGAATTCCTAGACACCATTGCATTATAGTCTAAAACTACAGTTGGAGCTTAATTCTCTCTTCCTCTCTGTGTCTGAAATTCTACAGCTCTATTATTCAAGCCTGAAATATTCACAACTATCTATAAATTCAATTGTCAGCTGGTGGGTTTTATTCTAGACCTCACTTCAATCTAAAATTAGAGGCACTAAAATTCACATTAACTCTAAGAGGAACGTAGTGAATAAGACTTTATTTCAAAAGAACACCTTTTTGTCAGAAAGAGCTATTTTCAAGATGATGGCTTTATCTGCATTCAAAGAGAATAAGCCCAACTCCACATTGTGCTGTTAATGCAAAAATTTTAGGTCACATTGGATTAATAAAAATCTAAATTTAGTTAAGGTTTATGAATAGAAATAACATGTGTCACATAAAAGGTGCAGTATTTATTTTAAAGTCTTGGTGGGGTTGTTGTTTTGGTTTTGGTTTTCTTTACTAGATATTCAGTCAAATAAATGGCAGTTCCATTTGTGGTGGATAGTCCTCAGGTAAGTTTCTCAACAACTGGTATTACTTGAGTAAACCTCCCTTTCGGTAACATTAGGGAGAGTAATTAATTGACTTTTGAAGCATTGCTGTGCCCATGTACAAGAAAAACTGCATAGGATGCTACAAGTCTTGAGTAATATGCAACATCAGGCATGACTCTTCACATTTCTAATAAATCTATCTCAAAACATTTTCATGTCAGAAAGGTACAATGAAAGAGCGCTTCAATATGCATCTCCCACTTTAAAATGGTCTTAAACAATAGTGAATAAATTGTACTGCTATGTGCTTATGAAAGGTTGAATATATTAAGAATTTATTAATGCAATCACATTCATATTTCCATCTACCTGCCACATCACTAATGATATTGACAGTGCTGACACCGGCTAAATCAGTATCAATATACAAGTCGAGTTCAAAAATTAACTGCATCTGATTACGGTATATAGCCTTAAAAAAAGAAAGCCACTGGGAGCTCTTTATATTCCATCCACACATGCAACTCATTCAAAATGTTGTTTCCCTCATCTTCACCACTACCAATACCTAAGGGAGGTAAAAACAACATGCCACTATTTCATAACCCACGAACATATTCCATGATTGCTTTTCGAGCACGACAAGCTCTGCTTACAGCATCATTCATTGAAACAGAGTGACTGGAGTTGGAAGGGATCTTGAGAGATTAAGCCCAGCCCCCTTGCAAAGCAGGACTGTCTAGGGCAGGCCACACAGGAATGCACACAGAGGGGTCTTGAAAGTCTCCAGAGAAGGAGACTCCACAACATCTGTAAGCAGCCTGTTCTGGTGTTCCATCAACCTCACAGTAAAGAAGTTTCTCACATGTTGAGACGGAACCTACTGTATTCTAGCCTGTATCCACTATTCTTTGTCCTATTACTGGGCAGCAACACAAAAAGACCATCACCTTCACTTGATGTTCACCCCTAAGATATTTATAGATATTAATAAGATCTCATCTCAGCCTTCTCAATACTAAACAGCCACAGTGCTCACAGGATTTCTTTACAGAAGCAATGTTCGAGTCCTGTAATTCACTGCTTCAGCTGTGCCGGTGGTTTCAGTGACAATAATAGTCACAGCAATTAGAGTAAGCACCTTTATTACAGACCAACACTAAAGTCCACTTTTACCTGCACATGAAGTTTTTCTTTCCTGAAGAGAGAATAACCCTATTTCCATAAATGTCAGAATAGGCTGTTAAGAGTTGACATTTTTAATGACAGCTACTACATGGGAGCATCAGCAAGACAGGTGTTATTATGCACACCTAAGTGCTTTTTCACTAACAGAGCAATCCACTTGATTTTCCCCCCATACATTCCTCTATCCTACATGGATGCCAAACAAAAAAAAATCTTCATTTGTTATCCTTGCACTTTAATTACAAAAACTAACACATGTGAAAAAGGTTTGGTCTGGGTGATACTAAATCTGTAGCAGGGTCAGGAAGAGAAGCTAGCTCCTTGCTTTCACTGTAAAGATCACATTTGCTACCAAATACTGTGCTTCCTTTTAGTATCATTTCACAGGTCTATGCCAAAATAAGTAGACAGAAAACTGCAGCATCTTCCAGTGATTTCCCACACTTCTGCTTGTCTGAGTGTAAGAGGGAGACAAAATGATTGCACAGAAAGACATTTAAACGTTGTTTCTTGCACCGACACCCTTAACACCTCAAGACTTTCACCCAGTGCTGATAAAGAGCTGAGTAACAATTTCAGTCGAGCTGCTTTACACTGAACACTTTTTTTTTCTGCTTCAGCTAATTGCACTCTAGTAAAGTGGCAAAACGTGAATCACTTAGTAGGAAAATGGGCACCAGCTGTTATTGTCAGACAATGGAGATGCCGAAGAAAAGGAAAGTGACTGAATGAAGTGTCATGTCAGAAATCAACGGTGCAACGTGTGATTTGAGAAAACATGACTACTTTACAGAGACAGGGTGTCATTATGGCATCACAGTAATACGATGCTTTGACAACTGCTGGGTCTAACATATCATCATTGCATTAAGGTGCACTGGCTTAGTTGGGAGAAGGAAAAGAAAGGATTTCTTCTTTTAATAAGAAATATCGTGAGGCCTGCTTGGTTAACTTAGTGGATGAGATTATTAATTGTGAAGTACTGCTATGATCTTGTCCCGTGCATGCAAACAAAGCTGTTGTTAGGCATTATGTCTTTATCAAAGAACACAAATACCAAAGCACAAATCCAGGCTGGGCAGTGACTGGCTGGAGAGCAGCCCTGAGGAGAGGGACTTGGGGGTGCTGCTGGATGAGAAGCTCAACATGAATCAGCAGTGTGCACTTGCAGCCTGGAGGGCAAACCAGATCCTGGGCTGCATCAGCAGAAGTGTGACCAGCAGGCCAAGGGAAGTGATTCTCCCCCTCTACTGTGCTCTGGTCAGACCCCATCTGGAGTACTGCATCCAGTTCTGGAGACCCTATTACAAGAAGGATGTGGAGATGCTGGAGTGTGTCCAAAAAAAGGGCCACGAGGATGCTCAGAGGGCTGGAGCAGCTCTGCTATGAGGACAAACTGAAAGAGTTGGGGCTGTGCAGTCTGGAGAAGAGGAGGCTCTGAGGTGACCTCCTTGTGGCCTTCCAGTATCTGATGGAGGCCTATAAAAAAGCTGGGGAGGGACTTTTTAGGCTATGAGGGAGTGACAGGATTAGGAGGAATAGAGGAAAGATGGAGGTGGGGAGATTTAGACTGGACATGAGGAGGAAGTTCTGCAGCATGAGAGTCTGGAAGGGGTTGCCCATGGAGGTGGTTGAGACCTCATCCCTGGAGGTGTTTAAGGCCAGGCTGACATAAGATAGGGTGTCCCTGCCTAGGCAGGGGGGGGTTGGAACTGGATGACCCTTGTGGTCCCCCTTCCAACCCTGACTGACTCTATGACTCTAACACGTATGCAGGTAGTAAAGAGCACCCTGAGCACAACAGAAGGGCTGTGGTGAGTTACTGTATCTGTGAGGTTTTCCGTTGTTTTGTGCACTGTTTGGGTTTTTAACAAACACTGAATTTTACATTGATTGTTGTCATCTCTTCTTTGTTTCATGTTTTCTTGAAACCTTCATGACTTCATCTTGGTAAGGGAAAGCAAAGCAAGCCAATGACTTCTAGAACAACTGCCAGAGCCACCAGCAGCCAGAACAGAAGCAGCAATGCTTGAAGCCATCGTGTTGTTACCAGCAGTGGCCTGAGTTAGCCGATGATTGCTGACAGAGGATCCAGCTTTCTAAACAGTTATTATTGCTCTGTATGCCATCGACCAAGCTCTGCTAAAGTATTTCCTACACAGAAGGCAGGGGAGGACTGCACTACTGCGAGGTCATTTTTAGCTTAACAAAACAAGCCATTATCTGAGGCCCTTCACGTTTGTGCCTCATCTGAGAGGTTACACTGAGTTTCTTTTCCCCGTGGCTTTTAAAAGGGACAGATTTTCAACTGCCTGACTTGCAACTACTGGAGAGCATTCAAAATCAGACAATTCTTTTAACGACCCCCACCTCTCTCCCTGCCATATACAAATATTCAGTACTGAGTCCTTGTCTGTTTCACATTGATTTCCTGTGCTTCCTGGTTGATAAACTTTGTTAACAAGAAGGAAATGATCCTGAGATACCCCTATGTGTTGCAAATTATCACTGCTGACAGCCTCTACGTTTAAGGATTATATCTGATGCAACAATGCATAGTAGTGTCATTTATCTTTAGCTCATTTCCTTGGACCTATTTCAACTGAGGGTGAGCATCTCTTGTTTATAGCTCTAAATACTGTAAGTGAGCAACTGGCAAATCAATAAAACTCTTAAATGCATAATAATACTGTGTAATTACTTACATGATGTTTTGCATAATTAACTGTCTGAGGTGTTCCTTGATATAATGGATACTCAGAGTATGGAATAACCTATAAGCCTATAAAACACACCCTGTTTATACGAACAGAAATGATGTTTAAAACTCTCGTTCTAATAATCCAAATCAGGCTTTGGCACTGTATGACAGAAAGCCTTCCCTTCCTGCCAAGTCTAAATCAATTCTTATGGCATTACTTCATAACTAACGTGATATTTCACTGATGATGACTATTACCCTGATTACTTGGAAGTAATGTAGTAATAGCAAAAATACACTTAGATTAAACAAACTACTGCTATTTAATCAATATTATTGAGACAAACTAAGTGTTTTAATAAGTCTGTATAGATGCACTAATGCTGGTTTAATTAAATGTATCCTCAGACATGCAGAAACTCTGCAGCATACAGATCCTACGGTTTGACAGACTAGAACATCACTCTCCTGAATTTAAAAGCCGAAGCACTTTACAGCCAAAAGAATTTACATCATCTCAGACTGCAGAATGAATATTCCTTACATTGGGCACTCTTTTGGAAACACAGACTAAACAGGAAAGAATACTCAGACCTTGCAACTTTGAGCCAAAATACCAGACACCTGAAGAGGTGCCAGCCCCCAGTTGTCCACTGTATTCAACGTATCACCGCAACACACAAAAGCAAACAACACTAACAAAAAAAACCCCAACTGAAAGGTAAAGAATAAAGCTGATTTAAAAAATGCCCAAAGCTTTACTGTATCATACTACCTGTGTTATGCACTACTACTAACACACCAGCACCACAGAAAGATTTCTGTGGAAACATGCCTATTTCTACAGGTTTCCTTTATTTCAAGTAGAATAAGTTTTTTTAGTAAGCTCTGATGTTTCAGTTTTCAAATACTGAAATATGTACTTTATTTGTGTGGTAGGAACAGAATGCCAAGTAGGAGCACAACCTTGGGCTTCAGCAGGGCCACCTTTGGCCTTTTCAAGCAACTGCTAAGGAAAATCTCATGGGACAGAGTACTAGAAGGAAAAGGGGACCATATTCAAGGATCACTTCTTCAAAGTTCAATATCAGAGCATTCCAATGTAGGAAATTGAGACAAGGAGGCAGGAGACCTGCATGGTTAAGTACAGAACATCTGAGCAAACTCAAGCAGAAGAAGAGGGTCTACAGCTCATGGACGGAGGGGCTGGCCATCTGGGAGGGGTAGAAGACTGTTGTCAGAGGACAACAGAAAGGCCTTCTTCAATTACACTGCATTACAAACTAACAGTAGAGGCAATGCAGGCCCACTGGTGGATGAGGTGGGTGCCTTCGTGACAGAAGATACAAAGAAGGCAGAGTTACTAAATGCCTTCTTTGTCTCCACCTACAGCGCTGGAGACTGTCCTCAGGAGCCCCTGACCTCTGAGGCCCCAGAAGAAGACATGACAAAGGAGGAGTCTGTCTTGGATGATGAGGATTGGGTTGAAAAGGACTGAGTTAGGGAACAGTTAAGTAATCTGGACATACATAAATCCATGGGTCCTGACGACATGCACCCATGGGTGCTGAGAGAGCTGGCACAGGTCATTGCCAGACCACTCCCCCCTGTCTTCGGTAAGTCATGGGGGACAGGAGAGGTGCTTGAGGACTGGAGAAAGTCAAACATCACTCCAGTCTTCAAGAACAGTAAGAAGGAGAAGTCAGGTTGTTTAGCCTGGAGAAGAGGAGGCTCAGGGGTGAACTCCTTGCTGTCTACAACTACCTGAAGGGAGGTTGTAGCCAGGTGAGGTTGGTCTCTTCTCCCAGGCAACAGAACAAGGGGACACAGTCTCAAGTTGTGCTGGGGGAAGTATAGGCTGGATGTTAGAAGGAAGTTGTTGCCAGAGAGAGTGATTGCCATTGGAATGGGCTGCCCAGGGAGGTGGTGGAGTCACCATCCCTGGAGATGTTCAAGAAAAGACTGGATGGGGCACTTAGTGCCATGGTCTAGTTGATTGGCTAGGGCTGGGTGCTAGGTTGGACTGGATGATCTTGGAGGTCTCTTCCAACCTGGTTGATTCTACAATCTATTGAGCAACAACAAGATGCAGATAGCACCTCAAATCAAAATCATTCTGGAATGCCTTAAAGTTAGACATGGAAGAAATCTATGACTTCACATTTTGTGTCTATATTACGGTTCTGATATAACTTAAATCTCAGTAAATACTTTGCAGACCTACTGAATTTTCAGGTTTCTCCTGATTCTAATATTTTTACCTCGTTAGAACATGTCTGTTGTTTGAAATCACAATCATGTCATTAAAATTAAACATACCTTCCCTTGTTTACTGGCTTCTAGCCTAATGTTATGTATTTTTTTTGTTGCTTCAGTACTTGTTTTGAATGAGTCAGCTCTGCAGTGAGAGAGGAGTGGAGAGCTGCACACTCTCAAACAGAGACTTCCATGCCCCAACACTTTCAACCACAAGGCTGCAAAGTGACTACCAGAGTAACAGCCAAGCCTCATCATATGAAAATCAGTATATCGATCAGGAGGAGTAAAACTTTATTACTCTATTTCCAAACTGCAGACTAACACTTGGAATTCATGTCACATGTTGGAACACAGCAAAAACTGTTTAAGATGTTGGGTGGTTTTCTGTAAAGGAACAGCATTTTACTTATGGTTATACTACAGTGGTACCAGGTGGAGTCCACCTGATGTCTCTAGCCCCCAGAGGACATGGTGAAGTGTCAAGAAGTCATCTAATTATTGATTGTGAGGATTTTATTTTTTCTGTCAACTGAAATAGCAAAAGAAAACAAAATGCTACATTCAGCTACTTCAAGGGAGAAAACTACAAAACTACAAAAATAAATAAAGATCTATTCAAGAGCATAACAGGCTTTCTGAAGAGGGATTATTTTGAAATGATTACAGCATCAAAAGCAGTAACTTGCACCAGTCAGAAACCCAGTACTACAGATGAGAGAGGCATAGCTGTCACCCATCACTTCCCAAAAAGCAAAAAAACATGCCACAAAAATGCCTTCAGTCTCAAGACTGAGTCAAAGTTTGCACCATCAGATTTTGCATAGTTTTTAGCAGCCTTTTCCTTCCTTCCATCGCTGAAAGGCAGAGTGTAGGTGTGTGCACACCTTGTACCTGCCTCCTCGCCCAGCTCCCTCTCTGCTTTTGCACTAGATTTGTAACAGAAGAATTATAATGTGCCAGCCAGGCTCTGTTAAATTGGAGAAGTGATTAGAAAGAACACACCACAACCTGTATCAAAGTGAGCGAGCATCTTAGAAGACCCAGGACAGAAACTCCTAGGCGAGTGATCCCACCCCCTCACTCCGCTGGCTCCTGAGTGTGTCCTGTCCTCCTAGCCACACACCACTGCTTTTAAATCCTCCCCTACAAACACACAAGTAACCCAAAAGCTGCTTGGTGAGCTGGAAAATGACGTTTTCCTGCAATCAGTGTTTAAGTGAATGTTTGTCCCAGTGTGTTACACCATGCTGTCAGCTAGCAGCAGGGAGCCGTTGAGTTGTTACTACATTTGATTTTACTGCCAGTAGGAAGCTTTATTTCTACCAACTGTTAGTTGCCAGCTCTAAGGATCTTCCTTTACTTTGAGAGGGGTTTATTTATTTCTTTAGTAGATACTCTGAGGACTTTCAGTGCATGGCAGCAGTCCCTTCACTTATACTTGCTACCTTAAACATTACAAAATAATTGTATTGAGGCAGCTTTAAGTCTATGCTAACACATCAGAAAAGTGATTTTTGTATCTGAATGCCTGACTGCGAGGTGAAAGGATAAAAACTTAAGGAAACTGAAGTGGGAAAATTTCTTTCTCATCTTTTCCAAAAACATGGGATTATGGCACGGAGAGGTAAATGGGGTGGATTTACCTTCCAAGGAGACTGCTTGCTATCCAGGCAAGAGTTTGGAAATCTCTGCTCTGCTATTCAGAGCAGCATATGTTTCCCAGACAGAGTTCATAGTAGGGCTTTCTGTTTGCTTTTTTATTATCCATATATACCCTGAAAGGTTTCTCCTCTGTCAAATGAGACCCTGTAACTTTAACAGTTGTTTACAATTCTTTCTCTTCCTACACAATAATGATGATTTTGATAATTAGGATCTAATTATAATGGATCTGACAACAATTTCCAACAACGAAAAGCATCTTTAGAAAAAATGAAAGCATATGCGTGAATATTGCAGGGAGGTGGAGTGGGGGAGAGAAATACCTTCCTGTGAGACAGCCTGAGAACTCAGGCTGAATGGAGAAGTAATTAACACTAAAGAGCTAAAACTGTAATTAAAGAAAATTTCATTAAAGGGAGGCAGGTGATTCCACTTTCCTAAATATGACAAGGTGCTGTATAAAAATAAAATAGCAGGCAGTTTCAGCGAGTGGAGCAGGAAAGCCATGTCTTTAACCAGATCAAATTCTCGAAATTGGCTGTCAAGCCGGGAGTGTTGTGATTTATACCCGTCTATCAAGCGCATGAAAGAGAGAGACAGGAGAGGAAAGGAGGCAAGCTGCTGTCGCTTCCATTCGCAAAGCACCTTTAATTTCCACGGCACCATCTGTTACCAAATCTAATTCACATTCCCTCCTAATCTGGTTTAGTTCTGTAATACTAATTCTTCCACTACTCTTAGGAACAGCGCTCGCAAGAAAAAGCTTTTGGTTCTGTGTTGGTAAAAAATTGAACATTATACAGTGAAGGTTCTGGTGACTTAAGCGAAGCGTGCTGCCCATTAAAATGCACTCCTGGTAACAGGATTCGTTTCTACTCGGTGCAAAGATACAGAATTACTCACGTTGGAAAAAAAATAAAGTCATAGGGGAAGGAGGGGAGAGGAAAAGAAGAGGAGAAAAAGGGGGGAAAAAAAGAGAAATCGCAGCTGATGATAGCCAAGTAGGCTGTGGACATGAAAGCAGAGGTTGTCATAAAATACAATTGTTGTCAAGTTCAGTCACTTTCAGTACTGGCTACAAAATCACTTTGTCACGGTCTCCTATTGAAAGCTTGAAACTGTATTTTTTGCTAAGGAAATTAGGAGGAGTGAAATGTAAGATTCTATGAGGGAGAAAATATTTCTTCCAAACTATGAGATGCAAATGTCTGTAAAAAACCAAAAAGGCAAAGACAAGAATTGAAAGCGGTTCAAAACAGTCTCTTGATAGCCATGGTCTTACTCTCAGCTGTTGGACGATGACAAAACCCCCAATTACTTTTATGGAACTTGAAAACAAAAGTAAAGGACCAAACTTTTCCCATGGGCTAGGCATTTTCAGATGGGCAGTCCCACATATATTGAGTCTATGGGTGATTTAGCTTTCTCCTGGGTCCCACACATGGCTCCTCTATTAGGACTTCTTAAAAACAATGTAAAAATGACCAAAAAATGGACCTAGACAAATATTAACATTATGACACATTATTAATAATGCCCATCTTTCATGAGCTGATTTTAACACATGCATTTCCATGGAATACCATTATTTCCCTCTTATAGATGAGTAAAACAAGAAACAGAAGGGTGAAGAGTTGCCTAAAACTGCACAGCTGGGCAATGACAGTATGGAACAGAATCACCATCTTGGGGAATTCCAATTCAGTACATTCTATATTGTTTTTTAATTGCCATGCCTTTGATGAAAACACACCTTCAAACATCTAAATATTTATCTCTAAGAAGAGTACTTGCCTTGAACTTCCAAAAACAGGGCCCTTTTTATTTTTAAATACATAGTTTTCAATAAATGGGATTTTTTTTGGTCTGGCTAAATGAAAACTCTTCTTATTCCTACATTAAAAGGTTTATTTTTCTGTTGTAGTAGTCCAAATTTATTTGTATGTAGCCTTCCCAAAAATAAAGCCTATGGCAAGAACAGCTTTAGCCAGCACACAGGGTAATGTGTGAGCAATGTGTAGCTGTGAATAGCCTAAGGTTTTTATGTTGTTTTGGGTTTTTTACTTGTAGTTTGTTGTTGTGTTGTTTTGTTTGGTTTTAAAGGAGATGAAATGGAAGAGGCAGACAGTATAAAGATAAAAAATACTCTGATGGAATAGTAATATTCTAACCAAATGGCAAAAGGAGTGCTCTTTTTCATTATATGGAAGAGAAATGCATAAACAAATTCCTGGCAATAAAAAAGATTACTAATCTGTTAACTGCTGTGATACATCCATGAATAGAGATGTCAGGTCTAAAGAGGAATGTAAATTTTGAAGACGTCTTCTCCTCCTCCAGTATCTCTGCTTAATTCACAAATTGCTTAAATCATCTGGGTAGTTTTATAAGTAGTGATGGGTTTGTTATTTTAACAGGCAGAGTAGCAAAATAAGAACAATCAAATTTGTTCCAAATCTAGCACGCATGCCATTTGTTTTGGGTCAAAATCTTGGACACAAGGGAACAGACCCAGCAACTCTGAAGCTCTCCAAGTTTCTATTAGCTAATGGTGTTATTCCCCAATCTAGCTCATGATTTCAGAGGTTCTAAGGTTGTCATACTGTGATATACAAGATGCAGGTGGATTATCATAACCTACATCACCCAAAGAAAAATCACATTGATAGTAAAGGGCTGAGAGCACAGAAGTCTATATTCTTCATTTCATTTTAACACTGAAGCACTTGAGTGATATGAGCCCCGGCTGCTAATGCACAACTTTTCTCTTTCTACAGTACAAAGTCTCTTTGCATTTGTAAATGACAACTGCAACAAAAAAAAACCACACACACAAAAAGCCCCCCCAAAAAAAACCCACAAAACCACACACACAAAACCCCAAACAACCTACTTTTTCTTTGCTTATCTGTCTCAATTCCACAAGCACTGGAAATGAAAACCAGGCAAAACAAGTAGTTGGGTATGTTATGTGGGTATGGTACTGATGACTGAACCAGTCACATGCCGAGATAAATCAGAGAATTTACAGATGTAAAACCTATGCAGCTTAAGTCTTTTCTACTCTGTCTTGGACTTTAATGTGTGATCACAGAATTTTTACAAGTAAACAAACCTTTGGCTTTTCAGTTTCTCATTCTTCACATATTACTACCTCCAACTCAAACCTATTTATGCCACTAAGTTTACACGCTGGAGATTTGCCTCTGGATGTAAGCAGCAACGGTCAGGAAGTAATGGCTTTCACATTTAAAACATTTGCATGACTCCAACAACTTAGCAGGATGAACTTTTCACAAAGTCCTGATGTGGTTCATGCTCTTTCTGTTTTGATGGGAGTCAGTAAATTTAGGAAAGTCAAGATATTCCAGAAAAACTGTTCTAAGTACCAGATGTGCGCCAGCCCAGTTACACATTCAGAGCAAGAATGCTGCAACTTGCAATTATAAAGCAATTGCATCAACGTGCAGCAATTATTACATACCAAGCCTGTGGTCAACTCTTCTGCAAGAATTGTTGTGAGACTTGTCCAAGAAAAGCTTTGCACAAAGAGATGAGCACTAATTACTCCACACTGCACACTACAAATGTCAGCTGTATTTCAATGATAGACTTGCTTCAATTATTTCAATAGCATAACATCTGGATGGATTTTTAATTTTTTTGTAGGTCTAGAAGTTCTGCTTAAGTCAACTACCCTTGAGTAAGCAATGAAAGGCTTGTCTGAAGAGAGCACTAGCACTGCATTCCACCATTAAACTAAATTAACACACTTTTGATCCTGAAAAGTTTCGCGCCTCACTTGTTTCAGCGCATGTTCAGGGGGCTCGGCTAACTGAGCGTCAGCCCTGATCAGTTCATGGGAGTGCATTAAATGGTAATTGTAGCAATTGGACTTTACATTTCTTAGGATGATAGGGCTAATGTCTGGAATAAAAATCCACCTACATTTCACTGAGTCTAGAATATGCACCAAATCTTCTCCATTCCTTCACTGGTTCTTTACACAGTAGAGGCTGACAGTAACCAGCTCTTTCTATTACCACTGCTTCAAGGAATGAACAGCCTGGAAATCTACAAAATAAATGATGAGCAACCAAGACAACATCAATATACTCAAAACTTTAACTACCTATAGTTGGAAGCTTAATGAACTGAGCGGGTGTTTGGGGAAACCAGCATGAGCACTTAGAAGAGGCCACTCTCATCTCGCCCTGGATGGTTGCATCAAACACGCTGTCAAATCCAAAATGGGACATCAGATGTAACATCTGTCATAGGATAACAAATAATGATAGCCAAATGAGGATGTGGGATTAGCTGACTGCACATTATATGGGCATGGTTATCCTACAGGTTGTATTAAATATGAGAGGCTAAGATTTATATTATGGGTGATAAGGCCAAGAATGCCACGAAACTGAAAAAATATGGCAACAGTATGCAGCACATCACTACCAAGAGAACTATTTATATTAAAAAGTTCCCATTCTTAGGACACCCAACATGTAGGGATAAAATTCATATATTCAAAGAAGATATAATAATAACCTGTCAGCTTGTGGTGATGTATATGCCTTTAATCCAAATGACCAGTGTCTCCATTCTACCTGTCATAAAAGGACATGAAAAATTGAGTTTTCCTTTCATAATTCTTTACATTGAAAGGGAAAAACACAGAAGCATGATAAGTGGCTCATTCCAGTGGACAGATGGACAGGCAGTAGCAAAATGTAGGAATAAAAGGCACTGTTCCTTCACTAATGCGACTTTCACTTGTTACATACTGTGACTCAGAGACAGGGTAGGTTTTCCTTCCTTTGTCTTTTCAAGTATATCCTATTCCGTACACTAAGAGATTGCTATAAAGACTACAAAGCATATTACACTATTTAGCTGCCATTTGAAAATGATCCTGCACAAACTAGCAGGAAAGCACTTCTTCATGTACACCTTAATGACTTGAGGTACTTGCCCACAAAGGTCCCCTATTCTTAACTTCACTACTATGGGCAGAAATTTAATATAGCTGTTGGGTGCAGAAGGAAAACTACACAGTCCCCTTCTACCCACCACATACAAACCCACACCGCACATTAGCCACAAATCTTCCCTGGTCTGCATTCTTCCAGGGGTGAAAATTACAAAAGGAATTTAACTAAGTTAATTTTAAGCGCTGAAAATGTAGGCAGACTGCTCAGTTATTTCATTTTAAAAGATCTTCATTTTCCCATCTGTGTTATGGCAATTTTATTACACATTCGGCAAATTTACAGTAACAAGATGTTCCCCTGACAAATTAATCACTTTCCAAGCATTTTATCATATAAATAAAATATCACCTCAAGAGAGAAAATCAGCTCAATCAGTTGATTTAACCCATCTTTCGGGGAACTCGTCTGAAACAGATTGAGCGCATTTTCTCTGAAGAGGGACTGCACACATATCCTCCTGGACTCCCAGCTCATATGGTGAGGTTTTTCCAAAAGAAAATGTTTTAAGACTAGCTGATAGGATGCAAGATTCTTACTGTAAACATTACGTTGCTGCAATGCCAGTTCTCCATCAGGAACCACAAACAGAGACTCATTTAAGAGCAGGTATGGGTATTAACTAAGCATCCGCATTTCTCCTTAGGACACCAATAATTATTCCTGCAACATTTCTCTGGTGTTTTACAGCAATCATAATATAAAGAGTAAATAGGTAGAGTTTTTAATAATCTGCTCTAATGTTTTATGAATCTCCCAGCAAGATCACAGAGGTAAAATTCCAAAGCATTTTGCAGATGATGAAAATGGAGGGGGTTTTGCTAGGCTTTTCCCCAGCACCCTCTCCTCATTTTCGAAAGGAAATTTTGGGTTACATGTAACAAAGAGAAATTAGCAATAGACAAGCAGTAGAGTAGTGGGTTCAATTTAAGTTTTCCCAAAGTACACTTCAGAATAAGCCAGTATCTTTTTGGGAGAGAATCTGTCACTACAGAAATTTAACCTCTCTCCAATTTAACCTTTCTCCCTATGCCCTGCTCCCCCTATTCTACTTCCCATTCAGCAACTGCCAACAACTATAAACCGTAACAAGAAGTACCACCTCTCTTTGTGTCACTAGAATCTACAGAGTTGTCAAATCTAAGTAATTTCAGTCAGATTTTTTTTTTTTTTTACTTGGAGTCAGTGCTATCAATACAGTTTTTTCTTAATTTATTCCATCACTAAAGAAATATGACAGCAAATCATCCTTTTGCCAGAAGAAACACCCCACTAGACAACACTGATTAATAATTGTTGCAACATGACTACAGTCTTCGGTGTGATATATCATAGAATCAATGAGGTTGGAAGAGACCTCCAGGATCATCAAGTCCAACCTAGCACCCAGTCCTACCCAGTCAACTAGACCATGGCACTAAGTGCCTCATCCAGTCTTTTCTTGAACGCTCCCAGGGATGGTGACTCTGATATCCTCAAAGTTTTGGCTGCCATGGAAAAAAGAATTTACACATCTAGATTGCCTTTCCATTCCCTTTATTCCCTCAGCAAAATACTGAGTTTACTTCCCTAAATTGCAGCACGTGAAAAATGTTTGTAACACCTCAATTCACCACCCCACAAACAGGAAAACAGCATATTTTATGGAATGCTATCAAACAGCAACATAAATGCTACTATTTGCTACTTAGCCCATATAATTAATAATGCTGTAAATAGCCATATTAATACAACAAGACATCAGTGTTAAAAGCTGCAAGCTCTGTACAGCCTTGTACAGCTTAAACATTAGAAATAAAGAATGTTTACATGAACAATTATGAATCTACATATGAACACAGAATTCTATATCCTACATATATCTTTTACATGCTAAAACATTCCTGGTTTAAATACCTTATTAAAAAACTGCTTTCAGAGGTCATGAGACAACAAACCATTCTGACCACATGTCAGAGTCATTTCAGTTATTTAAATGGATGCTAAAAACTTAAAAAAACCAAAACAAAACCCAAACCACAAAACAAACAGAAGACAACAATTTATAGTACTTCCTAATGTTATTATTTTGCTATATTGGGAAAACATAAATATTTATTCTACAACTGTACAAGGCCAACTGGAAAAGGTTTATTCATTGACCTCTTCCTCCAAGTACTTAGCCAAGCAATTTACTACCTGTATCAAAAGACATGCACACAAGCTTTGGAGGATCAAGTCTCAAAAATTAGTGTTTCATTTAAGAAGCAGCTTCTCAAGCTTTTACTAGAAAAAATGACATTCTAAAGATGAAATGTGACATGGGATGCTTGCTTCTTTCCCTGAAATGTGAACAGTGGAACAATCTTTTCCTGTTCTACTAAATGAATATTGTCACAATACTTGGAGCAGCTGGAACATTATTTTAACAGAAGATCCTCTGTTCTCAGTTAGTACACACCAATCAACCGGTTTTTATCTAAACACAACTCAAAGCATTGCTTTCCTTGGTTATGAAGTCAAAAATTCAAACATTGTGATAAGAAAAGGTGTCATACTTTCACTTACATTTATAAACAGAGCAAAATTCCCTAAGTGACATCAGAATACAACTTTGAATCCAGCATCCTGCTAGATAGGGAAGACACAGGTGTCAGTGTAGCCACGGTGGAAGTGGATCAATCTGATTCCATGTAGTAAGCACACAACTGCTTGCCAGATTGAGCTCACCAGATTACAGCACCCGGCCAGTATTTCATGAAACTTCTACAACATTCAAACCAAAGCATAATACAGAGCCATCCACAAAATGAAAGGCAAATCTTGCAGCTAAGGCAAAAAGCTCCAGGGTAAGAAGTCACCTCACAGACTGCTGAGTGTTCCCTATTTAACCCAAATTCCTACTAACGCCCATTTATTCTGACAATATCTAATGGAAGCAATGTATCTTCATTTCATATTCTTTTCACGGCCTGCTGGTGGACATAATTCTGCACAAGACCTTCAGATGCTTTGGCCTAAATGTTTGGGGCTTTTAAATTAAAAATTAAACTCTTCTTTTGAAAGTCATGTCCTTGTGGGTTCTGAAGTAGCCACTAATCCTTTTATACACCATAAAATATTTTCATCATTTTTCCTCTCCTGAAATTGTTTCCTCATTCACCACAGAACACATACTGTACTCCTAAAATAATTTAACAGCAGAGTCAATCTACAAGAAGAAAGAGAACTCAAAGACCTGAGAAGTTAAGAACATAAAGTTTAAATTACTTTCAAAGGTTAAATTAATCTTCACTTAATGGGGCGATCACGTAACTTTGGGGATCACCTTTTAGATGCAAGATGGATATTCACATTGACTTAGATAACTTTCAAATAGTCTCCAGGCTCTCAACTTCTGCAAACAAAACCTCTTCAATCTGAGGAAGATACAGGACACAGAACCTTTTAATTTGAAAGATGACAAAATGGATTATTGGTTAGTTGCATGTTTCAGCAGGGTGATCCATTACCACAGACATTCTACTGCAAGTACAGGATGTTGCCTTAATAGTAGCTAGAGACTTATTGGCTTAAAAAAAACAACGTGAAAAGGGTTTTGCATGTGAATTGAACTTAATAGGTTTGACATGGACTAACCTTAAAGAATCCAATCCACTCAAATCCCTTTGAAGGCTGCAGCTAAATTTCATGCAAATCTTAAGAGAAGTAGCCAGGCTGTTGGGATTTCAAGATGCCGTGTCCCTTTCTTCTGCAGAACTAAAACCAGGCAAAACAATGACACAAAACCCTCCCACAATTTCAAGGATTCCTCTTAAGACAATCCTGGTTTTATTCTTTGGCCCAGGAAAAGTTTGACATTTAAAATCTGAAAGCAAGAAGGAACTGACATCAGGCAACATCCCAAAACAAGAAGCCAATCTTTTAATTTCTTCTTTAAACACAACCCTGGACTAAATATTTCCTTCATTTAATAAAAGATCTGACACAACACCATTATTATTAAAATGTTTAAGCTAGAATGTTGCAAATTAATTTCCCATGCTTAAGTCCAGCACTAATGATTTTGATCTTTTCTAAATGTAATTCAGTTTCACCAAACAACAATCCACTGCAGTCTAAACCTTCTGGTGGTCATCTTGAAATACAAGCAAACAACTTTAAAAATAAACCTATTTGTTCTTTTCAAGGCCACTGTAACAACACAGAATTCTGTTTGTTCAGCCCCATTAAAAATAACTGCAAAGTGTTCTGTGTAGGCTTATGTTGGCAGAAAAGCATATATATATATATATTTGTCTGTGTAACAGTATATACACTGACAGCTGGAAAATTATTTGTTTGATGACTGGATTTAATCTTAACCTGATAAACATGAGAGGAAAAGGAAAAGCAAAAGAATTTGTCGACTGCTTTTCCTCTTAGAATAAAGTACAGATGACTACAAATGTAACTAACTACAACCAAACCAAAACCACACAATGTGTACAGGCAAGGCACCGACTATGCAAAGTAGCTATAAATTCTTGGTTAATAAAGGGCACAAAAAGTCCTTAAAGGAAATACTTTATTTCTGCTAAATTAATACCTAAAAGCATTACATTTCCTCAGTTTTCCTTAGGTTTAAAGTCTCCAAAGATTCTCCTTCTGAAACTGGCTATATTTTATGTGCAAACCAGGCTGAGAGCTATCTAAATCTAGATAAAACTCATTGGCTTGTAATCTTCACAATGATCTATACATCTAAATCTATATGCAAATCAAATGCTCTCATGCATTAACACATTCCAAAGCATCTAGGAGTAGGAGAGCGGTTTCTCCCTCTCACAACCCCCCTCCTTTGCTCCTCTCCCCCTTTCTTTATTTACACTAGCTACCTAAATAATTCACACTGCCTTCTTTTCAGCCTGAACGTTCTTCTGTTGAAGCCTGCAATGAGCTATTGCAGTAACCAGATGGACACATGAATGCAGCAGGTGGGACAGATGGCAGACCGCCCTGTCTGACGCTGGCTGCCTCAGCTTGGACTGCCTTTTCCTTCCAGGTACATTATCATCAGTGTAGCAGAAAGCAGTACACAGAGGGAAGAAAACTCTTTCCATAGAATACTATATGAATTAGTTAAATAAATGACCAGATGCTTATTAAACCAAAATGCAATTTACTTAAGAGTGCATAAGAAGCATTTCCCCTCATCCCTTAAAGGAGAAAAGTCCCCTCTCTACGCTCCAACAAGACCCCTTTGTGGCACACTTAAAACAAAATATGCCTGAAATCTTAGGAAGATCTTAAGCCATGACTTCACAAACACTATGGATTCAGTTTCCAAATATCTCTACCCTTTCACAGGTAACTGCTCTATTTTTTAACATAAATCTGTTTATCTTCTGGTACATGGTCACAGTTTTTAGACAAAGTCTTAACAGGTACTATATATACAGTAAGACATCTGTTTCCATCTGTGGGACTGAATATCTTCTGCTTTCCATTATAGGAGATATGTGAAAATAATCATTTATTACAAAAGCTTTGATGCTTCTAGGGAAAATGCAAACAAAAGCTAAGGCAATAAGCCTTTCTTCAACTGCAAAAAGTAACATTTTAATGTGTTGCTTTCCTCTCTGGAACACTGGGCAAAACACAGTGAAGATGACAGTAAAAAAGAAAAACAAAGGCCCTGTAATATGCATTTTGAGGAAGAATACATGAAACTTGGAGAAAGAGTCTGGCGTCACATCTGGCAGAGTCTGACTGGCATCAGTATCATTGTACCACAGAATGTATTATTCTTTTTGTACGGGATGTATGGCTGCCCAAACGAGCAGAAGTGATTAACTTCATACTCCTCCAACCAGCAGGCAACTGATACACAGTGCATTAACTCAAATCACTGCTTCAAGGGCAGTTTCTAAAGATCACTTGAAATAACGTATGAAATCTAAGTGGTCAGTTAGATCCTCTAAGCAATCTTAAAACATCCAGATTTGTCTGTCCAACCTTATGCTATGTCAGTGACAGCAGCCTGTGCTGCTTCCTGCTCTGTTTCCCCTCACAGCGCTCTTCTACCTCATTTTCATCACACTCACCTTCTATGAACTGACATAGAGGAAACCACCCACCTCTCTCTCTCAAATGCCAGGTAGATTTCTGCTGATCTGAAGTAAAACAATTCACAGCTCCTTGTTACCCTGAAGTTAATATTGAGATTTTAATTAATTTTAATTTAAAATGCAAATTTTACACAACTCTATGTGCACAGAGTATGGCTGCACTTGCCATATTAAAAAGCATGTTGTTCCCTTTTCTGCAGCTTGCATGGTTTGCTTGGCTTTTTATCCATCAAAGTTCCAGTAGTCATTAAAGCTCTTGAATAGGAACTAGCTATATATTTACATACAGTGTAGCATCATTCCCTGAGAGAATCATAGAATCAACCAGGTTGGAAGAGACCTCCAGGATCATCCAGTCCAACCTAGCACCCAGCCCTAGCCAGTCAACTAGACCATGGCACTAAGTGCCTCATCCAGTCTTCTCTTGAAGACCTCCAGGGATGGTGACTCCACCACCTCCCTGGGCAGCCCATTCCAATGGGAAATCACTCTCTCTGTGAAGAACTTCCTCCTATATACTACCATAGCAGAAATGGTAAATAGTAACAGGACAAATCATGGAATGTATTTGCAATTAGTCTCAACTACTGAGTCAAATCCCTCCTTTTTTTTTTGCATCCAAATTAGCAATTACACAATGTTGTCAGTAAAAGAAAAAGTATAAATCAAGACTTGTCCTGCATTAGACTCTGCTCCTGAGCACACTGGACTGACTGGAAAAAGAAACTGACTGTAAATACACCTGTATGGGTAAACAAGAACTGCTCCAAACTGCTCCAACTAAAGCCTGAAACAAACAGGAACTTATCTCTTGGAGATATAAACACACTCAGTAGGGACACTAAAAATAATAAAAATAATAGTGTTGCATCTAGTTTCACCTGGCCCAAGGATACAGCAGTATTATTTAAAACTTGATTCTTGTTTATTTCTGACCTGGCAGAAGCCAGAAATTACACAAAACCTCAAGGGACAGAGTGCTTTCAAGGGATGCCCAGACTGATTTTGAGGCCAAAAAGGTTAAGCACTTCAGATAAACTTTGGATAAGAAGCATGACTTCTGTATTCTCCTGTGTCCTAACTGAAAACCCTCAACTTTAAGGTTTTATACTGCTGTATCTTAAGGAAGAAAAAAAAAGGGGGAGGGAAGGGAAAAAAACAAGGGGGGGAAAATCAAGAAGGGGGGGGGGACGACGGACCAAGAAAGGGGAGGGGAAAAGAAAAAAAGGGGGGAAAAAGGGGGGGAAAAGGAAGAAAAAAAAGAGGGGGGTGAATGGGGCAAAACAGGGGGGGGATATGGGGCAAAACAGAGAAAAAGACGAAAGATTCTTGAGCTCATACATGGACACACAAAACTGCAACAGATTTTCGTATCAGTAACTTCTGGAAATGGTGAACTATGCACTACCAGCTTCAGAAAAGCATTGCAAGTTATAGTAACTAGTTTATAACATTACACAAAGACAGTAAAAGCAGTGCACTTTGCAGTCAGTTTACAAATGCTATCATATAAGTCATGATTTAACTATGATGATGATATAATCTGTTTTAACAACAGTCTATGAACAGAACTCTGAACATGCCGGAACACCCTCTTTAAAACAAACCTCTGAGCTGCTGCCAGGTTGTCCTAACATGAACGCACACTATTGGAGCAGCAATTACAACACAAAGTGTGGATTCAAAGAAGTGTATTAAATTATTAGTAAGCTTGCTTAATTACTGGTAAGAAGTTACTACAATTTAAAAAAAGCCGTTTGTTGTCAGCAGTAAGACTCATGATTGAAACTGGACATGTATATTAGGTTGAAACTGTGTATTTCACTGAAACTGGATCTCACTGAGTGATTTGGTATTGGAATGGGCTGCACAGGGAGGTAGTAGAGTTGCTGTCCCTGGGAGTGTTCAAGAAGAGCCTGGATGAGGCACTTAGTGCCATGGTCTAGCTGATTGGACAGGGCTGGGTGATAGGTTGGCCTCGATGATCTTGGAGGTCTCTTCCAACCTGTTTGATTCTATGACTTAACTGTAAGTGGGGGTAAATTAGGGGAGGAAAGAAGTAACTCGTGTTTGTAAGGGTACAGAACTGATAATAATACCTAAACCAGAAAGAACTTATTTTTTAATATTTCCTTTTAATGGATTTATTAAATCCACTCATTAATAAGGTGACTATTCAAGGGATTACAAATAATCTATTAATTACTGACTTGGTTTTTTACTCCCAAACAAATCTATGCATTTATCTTCAAATTTAAACTTTGACTGTAATCTTCTTGTTTTTCTAATGCTTGCTATTGCTTTGGGGACATCACAAGCAAGAAAAGCCCTCATCTGAAGGTAACGCCTTCAGGTGGTACCCCCTTCAGAGGTTAACCTGAAGGTAACCCTCAAAATCAGCCCTGCAGCTCTAAAGACATGTATAGGGCCATGTAGACAGGCAAAGGAGTCAAGCTGCACAGGTGTCTATGAAGACAGGAACAAAAACTGCTTTTGTAGGCTCCAAATCTTAAAAGCATTTCAGTTTAAAAAATGGCATGGCTAAATAGATGTCTATCATCTGATCATCTGCAAGCAGTTCATGACAGAACACTGAATGATTAAAAGAACATAATTTTCTTCTATGAGGAAAGTAATTGTCAATCTCAAACCCATGAGAGCATCACAGCAAAGACAACAACTGGACTTGATAAAAATACCATAAAGTTGGTTTTCAAAATTATCAAATATTCATCAGAGCTCTGCAAACAGAAGATCTGATGAGTTTTCCCCACAGCTGAGGTTGCAGGACTCCTAAAAACTCTAACCACCTCAGGAAAATGAGTTGGCAGTGGTATTGCTTTTGTCTTTGGTTTTGCTTTTGTGGGTTTTTTTTGTTTCTTTGTTTTAGAGGGAGTTAGGGTTGGGTGTTCGGAGGGCTGGGGTTGTATCTTTTGGGGGAGTTTTGTGATACTTTATCAAATCAAACTACATATATCATGAAAATGCAGCCCTCTAATACTCTTGGACCAGACTTTGAAAAGAGTTTAATATAAGGAGGGGGAGAGAAAACAAAACCAAGCAAATAAAACAAACTCTTGTGTTAATAAAATTCTACATTATGTTTATGGAAAACTATGTCACCTTAAATACATCTTGACCTAAAACATGTACATTTTTTCTGGTCAGGGAATATACTGATATAAGCAGGGAAATGGCAGTAGCCTATTAAAAAACCCTAATACAGAACAAGTAAATTCTGCCTCTGCAGACGTATCTCTCTTAATACAGAGTGTAAACAAGGGCAGATTTTGATGCTTCAAGTAACAGATACAATACATGCACATATTTAAAAACTCCCAAATAAGCAACTGTAAAGGAATGGAAAAGAAGCCTTTTTAAATCAAATGTGTAGAGAAGGTGTAATTTCAAAAATACAGTGCAATCTACCACCTCTCTTATGTCAACTCTCAAAAAAATCAAACCCTGAAAGCTGTGTTTCCATCCTCCTTTCCCTCTGCTGCAAAAACTGAAGCATGAACTTTGAGCACTTGAGCATTTGCTTCTGTGCCTCTTATTTAACACCGAGGTCAACTCTTAAAGGAGGAAAAAGTGTCTTTAAAAATCTCAAATACATAATAATTCTTGCAGTTACTTCTCTGCAGCTGAGCAGAGCCATTTACATAGTCCACAGAACACTGTTTAGTAAACAAGACAAGAGTGCTTTTATCTTACTGCCCTTGTAAAAAACAAGGCAGGGGTTCTGTTTTTAGTGCACACCCTGGTTCAGCATTAATCCTGTTTTACGTTGTTCACACCTGCTGCTGACTAGCAGCCTGCTGATGATTGTATTGGAGCAGCACAAACCACAACTCCTCACCAGCTTCGACAACAACAAAAAAAAAACAATCACTAAAGGGGAAGCAAAATCCCAACTGCTATGCAATAAAAAGGTAAAAGGGAAGAACCAGCACGCATGCCTCACTTTCCTTACTCTCAAGTTCTCCAATTTTGAATTTGGGTTTTAAGGACACATGCTTACATTTAGTCCTTATGCCTAGTTTTTGCTATCTAGAGAAGAACCTCCCACAAATCTTGAGACAAATGTCACTGACACAACCTTTATAGATACACACTGCTTAACGTATCCTTTTCCTTTGTGCCTAAGAACATAACAGGCTTTGCTCTAACAGAAGTCATGCCTGTTGATGAAGCATCCTTTGGTGAATCCTTACAGAAACAGGGTTTTGCAGATTGTCCAAGAGATATCCTTTAACAAATTTTCACGTGTTCCTGATCTTTTTCTTTTTAATCACCATGCTGAACTACGCATGTAAGCATTAAAAATAACCAAACCAAAAAAAGGCCATGAATTCAGACCTTCTACCTATTGATGGCAGCAGTAAAACACACCTAAGGCTTCATTTGTACAGAAGACTGAATGCTTTACCAGAGACCAAAAAATGATGAGTGATAATATGAAATTCAAGGAGAGGTAAATAAATTACAATAGAAACCCTTTGTTTGGCAAACAGGGATAGATCTCACATGCAACTGTACTGACTGGGATATACCCACTGTTATGTCCAACAAAGTTTTACACTGGAAAAGAGTCTAAAATGGAGGACAGGACATACTATTTTCACACCTACTTTAAGGTACTCCTTCTATGGCTAGAATAACATAAAGAAGCATCCGACTCTTTGGAGAGTGAACTATCTGCCTCCTCTATCCTGTTAGATGACCTTAGCCTACTTCTTTCTACAAAAGAGAACACAGAAAACTGTTTTCTGTCCAAGAGGCAGGTTCCTATACCTCTTAAATGCTATCTGAACTTTTCCATAAATAAAATGTTGATTGGAGGCCAGTGAAGGCCAATTCTCCATGTATTAAAACTGAACTTTCATCTCACGAGGAAAGACATGCTGAATGACCATGACCATCCTTTAGGACTTTACACTTCTGCATAAGGAACACCATAGTGTTTCTGCCTGTAGAACAACATCCACTAAGGCAAAATATTTATTCCACCTTACAGCTTTGCATCCAAAATGCACCAGAAGAAACAAACGGTGATCAACGATATTCATGGAAATGCTGCCTTTTAACCCATTGCAATTCAGTTGTAAAACCAAGCCAAAAAAGGGGCCAGGCTCACTTTGTCTTACCATCTTTCATCAACACAAGACTGAAGATACTGACACCATGCCAACACTGTTTTTAAGCTTACACAGAAAATATCACGGCTTCATCTGAGTCTTTCCTGGCCACTTTCTAATGGTGCAAATGTCACATCCTGGCAGTGAATCCTTGGACATAAGCTCAATTTCTTCATTCATTTCTTTTTTTAAAATACCAAATCATTGGTTTGGGGTTTTTTTTATCAGTTAGAGAGAGTAATCCAAGAGTCTACTGAAATGAATGGCATTCTTTTCATTTAAGTTTGAATCAGGGCACCATCAGATAGAAGAGCTTAGCAGCTTGCTATCCTTCGTACCTTGAAGAACTCTTCTGCTGTCTGTACAAAGGTACAGAATCCCCAAAGTGAATTTGTCAAACAGCTGCATCTGCATAATTTTGTTACAGCATTATTTAATGAGCAAGTATGACACATCTTTAAAAAAATGGAAAAAAAAACAAACCCCAAGCAACAGTGGGATAGGGAAGGGAGGGGAGGGAAGGGAAAGGACCCACCCCAGTCATCCATCAAGTCTATGTCCAGGCCACTGCTCCAAAGAAATATATACTAAAAGATATAAAAAGACATAAAAAGCTTTCAGAAATAGAAGTGCTTCAGAAGCTGATTTTAATATTACCAGGTCAGATTTTTTTTTGCCAGATGATAAAGTTGACTTAAATGCCAGCCTACCACCTTCCACGAGCAGCAGCAGCTTACATATTGTCTCGTATTAGCGGCTTAAGTGTATTGCCGATTTCAAAGCTAAACTATCATCATCTGGGGGAAATAATAAATAAATAAAGAAATAAAGATTGGCATTCCCTACTAACATCACTACCTGCTGCCTTCAAGCATTCTTTTCAACTATGGCCAGCACAGGGTGAAAAAAAAAAGGAAGAAAAAAAAAAGGGAAGACTATTTTGATTATAGTGCTTTCCTCAGGCAGGAATTTTTATTTCCGTTTGAATCTTTAAACCATTACATTTTCAGTGATGCATTTTTATATTTACAGTTGACATCTTCATAGAAGAATGAAACCTTTGAGCAACAGCTCTAAAGCATGAAGGTTGCCTGCAGTAAGTGCTTAAATTATTTTACACCCAAATGGAGCCAGTTGTTTTTAGCTAAAATTTAATAAACCTTAAACCAATGACCTTTCTTTTACTGAAAGTCTGCACTTGGCAAAACTAACCTTCCCAAGAAAAATATTTTAGTGAGTAGATGCCAAACAAAGGACTATTTAAATCAGAACACTTTCTTAATTTAAAGCTTGTGAACATGCACTTCCTAAATTCCCAAATGCTTCCTAATGTATAGAACATTGGTGCCTTGGTTTAATCACGTCATTGATTTCACAGTGTTACAGTGATCTCATTGACAGTAATCAATAATAATCTAAAATCAATCTAATCTGCACTTGCACTATCATTCATCAAATTTGAATATCCCAAAATTAATTGAGGCACATGAAAGAAAAAGATATTGGAAACAGAAAGAAAGAAAGGAAAAAGCAACGTACAAATCCAAGAACCAGTAAACTTTGAGAAGATAATAGGGCATCCGAGCAGGCTTCATGCCTGCTGGGGTAAGTTAATGATGAAATCATACCTTGCCTTCCGAGCAAAGATTCTGAGATATATACTTTTTGGAAGATGAAAATACACAGCAAATGAAGGTAGAGGACATAGCAGTAAAAGATCAAGCGTTGCTTTATGAACCGCCGTGATCCGTACTGAATTTCAAATTATGCTGCCAGTACATTAGAAAATGCACAACTATGTCACACTGTGAGCAACTGCAGATTTTTAAAGTTAGCCACTGCACTTCATAGATGAGAAGAGGATAAAATTACTGAATTTCTGTACCAAAAGCATGAATAGATGTAGCCACTTATCAAAAGAGCTGTTATTGTTGCCGAGGACTCCTCTCTCAACATATTCACCTGTAATTTTGTCAAGGTAATAAATCCTTCCATTCATTACTGCACACTCAAAAGCACCCTGCTATTTAATTTAAATGGAAAAAAGGCCCAAAGTGTCTAAAACATTTACTTTTGCTAATGCAGAAGTGCTGGCATCTTACTTCATTCCCGATAAGCTAGTGCCAATGGATGTGATTATTCTCTTCTTATTCAAAGCGTATCAGTAGTTCGAAAGCACTCTCAATCTTATCAGGGGTATGAACAGCATAGTTACTGAAAACAGTTTGTACTGCTCCTTTCTCTTTCTGCCAGGCTATCAGATAAACCCAACTAACTAACTGTACACCCACAATCAAACATAAGCTGTGTCTTCAACATATTATAGCCTTTTTCTGCAATGCTGCAGGTTTTCTGCTTGACATTAGTTGTAACCAAACCAGCAGCAGTGAATTAGCTTACAATAAAAATAAAGCCATTCTACAGCACGTAACACAAAACGGATGGGGGGAGAAAGAAGAACAAAGAGGAAGAAGGAAAGAAAAATTTTGTGAGGCAAGAACGATCACTTCCATCTTAGTATTTCACAGGTTACTTGGAAAAGAGCAAGTAAGTAGTGGGATTTAAATGCATCCAAAACTTACCTGACATAGAACTCAAAAGCAGAGAAATAATTTCTATTTGCTTTTTTGTTTTATTTTACTTGTCCTCTATGACCTGTCTCTGATTTGCAAAGGGCAAGAAAAAGACAGACAGAAAGACAGGAAAACGGTTACAATGTCTGAAGTCATTTAAATACCTTTACTGTTTTCTATCTGGCACAAGACCGTGATCTCTCCTGGTCCAACCTTCACCTGGCATTAAAAGCCCCATGACAAAAACATAAACCAGCACTACCACCTCAAGTAAGCCTTTCAGCAACTCTCTTTTTTTCCCTTGCTGGCTGCAACACCGAATTTTCAGTGCTAACTACTGAGGAATAATTTTTAAAGCTATCACTTCAGAAGGGCCACAGCTTTGAAGATTCTGCTTACTGTAGAGCGACAGGAAATAACACGCAGGATCCCGCTTCATTCTTCTCCAAGTGACAGCTACAAGGTAGAATTCGAAGAGTCAAACGTTACCCTGGCTGTGCGCTGGCCACTTTCGGCTAGCTAAATGAAGAGTTCTGGAAGGCTGGGAGAAATCTTGAGTTTCATCTCTTGATTAATTACAGCCTGCCTTAGAGGCTGAAGCTTCAGTCCTGGCATGGAGCGCTGCTTCCTACTACCCCTCACCCACTGACAGCCTTTTGCTTCAATACCTCTGATGGAGCAGCAAAGGGCAGGCACCTGCCACCACCTGAGCCCATCTTGTGCTTCTGTCGGGACTCCCGGCGCAGAACCAGACATCCTCTAGATTTGTAGGAGAACAATGAGCTGAATTAAGCCAAGTGTGCAGTGCTGGGTAATTCAGCCGATTGTTGTTTCTCCATCTGTGACACCACGGCCTGGTGATTGATGGGACAGGTGTCATTCATACTAATGTCAGCCACCAACAGTGGCTGCTCGGCTCTTTAAATATCACCCGGCACCAAGTGGGACCAAGCAGCTCCTGTGAGAAGAACGATGGGGTAACCACGAGCTTTACTCAATTACTGGCAACCCGATTCTCGGCCCTTTAACACTCACAGGAACAGTTGGTTAAAGACATGGCATTTCATGCCACTTCAAAAGACCTAATCTGTCCCACTATGTTAACGGCTGCTATGAGAACATTGCCAGGGAATTCTTTCACTGCTGGGAAAGTGAATATAATTTAGTAGAGGAAATCTTGCATTCATGGAACATTAAACTACCACACTGAAAAAGAAAAAAAAAAACAAATCCACCTTTTACTGTAAGAATTTTACCATTCCCTGAAGATAATTCTGCTAGCAATCCACGTGCATTTGCTTTCAGAATCACTGAAAAGAAGTCTGGTTTTAAGATTACACTTGAGTTTTTAGGTTGTATTTTATTGGGTATTCTCCTTTTGCTTATAAAAAAAAAAGTAAAGTAATTTTGTTAAAGAAACTCTCCCACACTTCCTGAAATTAACTCCTCTGAATCCTGTTTTTGCATTATTACTTGTCAATTGAGCATATCATCTCAGCAAAAAAAAAACCAAAACATCAACTTAAGCATAAAAGGACATTGGTAATTCATGCTCTGAAAATAGAGGAACCAAATCCTGCAGCCAATTTGAAGACAGGAAAAAAAAGAATTAGAAATAAAGAATACATAGGAAACTGCTGGATCCATTCTCTCTTACATTATTACATGGAGAATGACACAAACTGTCAGTACCTGCCTACACTAAGAGCACAAAAGGGGTCTTGATTTCACCATTTTGTAAACTATTGGAGTTTATTAGATTTTTCCCATTTTCTATTTCCTTAAAAGTATTTATGTGTGAGATTAAACAAGTGTTTCTTCCACAAACAGCTCTAGAATGCAGAATTTGGGGGGGGGGGGGGGGGGGGGGGGGAGAGGAAAAGAAGAGTATCATAGTAATGTCGTGGATAAGGACAAAACAAGCAACCTCCTCCTCCTCCTCTCCCCATCCGTCCTGGCACCTTTATACGGGAAGGAATTTTAGAAATGCTCAGGAACAAGTCAGCACTGCATTTAAAACAGACTTTTTCATTACACTTGTCACTATCTTCACATCTGCAGCACTCTGCATTGTTTAAACGTCTTGGTTGCTTCGGGGAGGGAGACTGGCTTATAATTTTTTTTTCCCTTTCTTTGTTTGCATTTTTTTTTTTCTGAGACCATTCAAAACAAGCAACAGCAACTCCCCATCATCTTCTCATTTTAACTTGCCAAAGCCATCAATCTCTGATCACACCTATTAGAATCTCACTGTAGCCAACGGTACGTTTTGCGACAGCTTGACCAGTTGTTTAAGGCAAGAGTGTGTGATGGAGCAAAGCTAAATCGACACATCTGTGATACTTCTGACACCCCTCAGCATGGCTAATATTAATTTGTTTTCTTTGGCTAGGTAAGTGCTGCCAAAACACATTACATATGGTATGTTGTTCCAATCAAAATGATGAAAAGGAGATGCGCAGGGTTTGGGGTTTTTCACTTACAACAACATGAAAAAATACAAAGGAGTATGAAACATGTACACTAACCTACAGAGTAACAACCTAAGACACCTTAAATCACTTCATCTTGAACTTTGGTTTCAGAAGACAACTCTTTAAGATAATCTACCCTCCCACGTACAGGCTGCAGCTCAAATATGCAAAGAGGTTTTTACTCAGGGAAATAGAGTATAATTTTCAATATAAGATAAAAGGATACATTTAAACTATTTTCACACACATGGAGGTAACTCATTGTATTTCAGTAGGTCTATCCATGTACATAAATGTGAACAATTCCATATGTAAATGCCTTGATTAGACCCAGGACAGGGCACTTCACACACCTCAGTATACTAACTTCCTGCAGTACATGCAGACTCGTGTCCAATTTCATGCTTAATGTTCTGTGTTAGTGTCATAAAACCCACGAATTTACATTTCTAATAGTATTTTGGGTTTCCCTTGTAAATTATTTTTGTCTAAAACAGAAAACTCCAGCTAGATTTCATACACATTTGGAATGGTGACTCACAGTAAGAATTAGATATTCGGTAGTGGAGAAAAATAGCATATGCCTGTAAAAAGCACCCACATGCCTCTAACTTTCATTAGGATGTTAATAAAGATTTTTTCCTAGGAAGTTGAAGAAAAAAAATATTCTTCTAGAAGAAGAGGGAAATGATGCTCTGATTAAACAGCTATGCTCCTTAGAGTATGTCGTGGTGCCTCCACAACAAAAGATTAAATAATTGGACATTATTTAAAGATTCTCTTTAATGTAAACTTGCTATAGCAAGGAACAGCAAAGAGAAAAACCCTCCTTTGTTTGCAGAAAATACAAATTAATTGAAAAGCATTACAAACACTAAACAAATCCAAGAGATTTAAAGCTTCTGTAACATAACAAATGCATAGACTGTATGTACAAGACACACATGTCAAAGGCAGTGCTCTACTGTATCTGTTGAAGTTACTCTCCAAATGGCTACTAAAAAAGGCCAAAAAAAGAATCCTTTAAAAATAATTAAGTAATAACTACCTGAAATAGCAGTACTTAATTCACTTCAATCATTTTATCTAATGTTTCACAGTATTTTTACTTCTGGACAAACAAAGTGTGATTAAAAAACACAAAGATTTTCGGTGAGGACTAAGAACCATGGCAATGGAATGTGTATTTTATATTTTTGTCTGAGGACACAATGATTTATGTTAACAACCATACGTAGGAGATTTCCTCCTCTAAAAGTAATTATATTCTTTAGGTGTAAACATAACTGTGTATTCAAGGACATATGTAGCTAAGGAAAAAAAAAAACCAACAAAACAAACCACAAAGAGAAAAAGAACCCCCCCAGTTTCCTGACTGACAGTCAAAACTTACAGGAATATTAATTAATATCAGCCATGCAAATTACTTGAAAGAGGCAAATTTGTTTAGAAACCAAAAAGCAAACAAACAAAAAAAACCCAACAGAAACAAACAAACAAGAGGAAAAAAAATCAACCAAAAACCCACCCAAACAGTATCATTTAAAAGCAGAACGGTGAGTACAAATACAGAAAATGCTAGATTATGTGGACAGTCTGATATAAAATCAGGTAAAAATATTTTATCTACATTGCTGGCCAGCTCCCTTCTCATGGCTAAGAAAAAAAAAAATCACATAAAAGCAGCAGGTTTTTGACAGGCAACTACCTAGAGAAGGAAGTTATATAACTCTGTATACATACATGTGTGTGCATGTATACACAGTAACAGATGTACACTGCACAAACTGCAGAAGGAATGCACTATATACCCGGAACATGCACATGGGTATAGAAATACATGCATCTGAACCCAAAACTTGCTGTGCATAGACAGGGGATTCCTACGTGAAATGTAAATGTATGAAACGAAACCATGCGTGCATGTTTCTACAGATATGACTGTGTACGTATGGCTGCCTAACACAAGCCTAAGAGAGGAAACACAAAATGTAAAAGAACACGTAATAAGTGGAATGTCAAGATGCAGCGACTGCTGGTGTCATCCCTGCACTATCAAACACACATACGAGTATGACTGGAGACAGAGAGGCTAAATATTTCACTGTCAGAGCATGTCGAGAAATGCAATTCGTTTCTCTCTCATGTGCTTTAGGACAATGACAATTTAATACAAGGCCAGTGGATGTAAAAGAGATAAAAACTGAACAAACTGGCCTGCCATAACCACAGATTTCCTCTAGAGAGCTTAGTAGTGTGAGGATCATATGCACTTGTAATGGATCAACATTTTATTGTTTCTTCCCTCCATGAATTTGCTATTAAGAAGAATTCATAGCAAAGCTCATACTACAGAGTGAGACTACTTTCAGCTGTCATAGCAGCAAGAGTTACTCTCTTTTTTTTTCCCTACTGATGTTATTCATTTCACTTCAGTTAAAAAAAAAAAAAAGTAATTATTTGTGATAGTTCACTGAAAGGTTTGAATAAATATTTTGGGTTTTTTCATTCCTACTTACACTTCCACTGGGATGCAAGCAACCTCCCTGTAGGTCAAGGGTCAGTCCTTTAAAAACATTTTGCAAAATGAATCATCATGTCACCGATAAATAACACTTATTTTTATGCCATAATGTTTCTATCGTCATTTTGCTCTGTAACATACATAATAGCAGAACAGCAAACAGACTGACACATTTGTGAGAATAGTCATATCATACTTTTTAGCTATTCTAAGCAAAGTAGGCTTCAAGTATTGTTAAATATTATCACAGACACGTTACCTTCTGTATTTGATGAATAGCACCATGTATTTGAAATTAATTGCAAAAGTAGGGTTGGCTAATGAGGCGGCCCTTATCTTTTCTCAGCAGTGCAAGCACAAGTATTTTTCTGCTGGCTCAATATTTTTTTAAATGCCCAAAGTGCTATTAACTAAGTTGAAAATCTGATTAAAATATGAACACTAAAATATTCACGACAGCTAATACTGCTATATACACATTGAGAAAGAACAAAGAAAAAATGCTAAGGAAACTCTTATCTCTTCTCTTATCATTAAGCATGTGTTCTGAAAAATAATAATTAAATAAATTGTTCCCTACAGATTCTCCCAGTTGTTTTGCTTCCCATTACCACCTTTGAAAACACTTTGTTAAGACAATAGTTATTCTTTACTATGGAACTGTGGGGATAGCGCCCTTCTACTTTGCCTCAGTTTGAAAAGGAATTTCTGGCAAATGTTAAAGCTTAAGGGCAGTTAGAGAAAGGACAGCATGACTTAAGAACAACTGGGGGGGGGGGGGGGGGGGAAGTACAGGAAAAAAAATGATCAGCCATTCAAGAGAATTAATGGATATCCACAAGGGCTTTGCTAATAACATGGGTTAATTACTGCTGCAACGCACCAGGCTCAGTAAATAAAAGAGCACAACCATAAACACATCAAAATGAGCAACCATCACTAAAAGAAGGGCAAGCCCCAGTAAATGAGAGGCTGTCAGACTGGCATTTCAGCGCAAACCCTTTATACTTTCTGCAGGATTTTAAAACCGGCCAGCAGTCTACCAAAGCCAAAAAAGCATAGACCTACAACCGGAAACAGAGAAGGAAAAAGGGATCGAGGCCTGCCTGCTGCCCAAGAGGAGGAAAGACAGGCAGAGCCTCTCAGTCACCCACACTTAGGGGGCTGCCTTCACAACAGAGCTGCGGACCACTTTACGCACTGAGAATGAGGACAGAAGCCTGGAGGCTCTGACTTTCATATTAAACGTTGGGCTTTATTTCTTAATAACATCTGTAAATAGCTACCCAGTAGGACAAATGCGTGAGGTTAAAGATCTCCACAGCCTGGAGAAAGAGTGGAGTGGAATCAAGTGCTGCTTCCCACTTCACAGAGAAGAGTTCTTCAGTCTGCCCCTTTCCTCCCTTTATAAATGAAAGGCCCTTCCAAAACCAAAATAAATCTTCAGGAGCTAGAAGGTATACTAAAATATTTTTCAAGAAAAGTAAACCTGCACCTGCACCTCAAGCAGGGGCACATAAACATAAATACATCTATATTTACTTGCTGATGTACGTGAACGTACACACAAAAACTCAGTCACCCGCACACAAACATAACCCCGACAGACTCCTAGGGAACGTCCACACATCATTTCTCACACTGAAACGTGAGAACGGTCAGAAAGATAGAAAATACGTACATCGTGGCACTGAAGTATTCACACGATGTGATAGTGATGCCTCCACGCACTTTTTAAACGTTACAGACGCGCTAAACAACCTTTAGTTCCTATCATCTGTGTATTTTATCAGTTGCACTGCAAGATAAAAACCCATGCACAATGTAGCAGGTGAATTTGTTCCATGTTTGAGTGCTGTTGCACGTTTTTAAATGCAGAAAGTAGGGAAACTGCTGAGGGTTCAAATTAATGAAATACAGTTAGCCACAAAGGGCAAACGTATATAGTGCACAGAAGCTTCCTGAGGTTACAAATCTCCTCAGTTTTCTGTGTTTGGCAATCACAGACCCCGTTTAAATTTACTAAACTATTCCCATTCTACCACAACCGTCACCTTTTTTGAAGTGTTTCAATTGCCTTTCCTTCTTTCAACAGCTGTGACAACTGTTAAAACAGTCAGGAAAATTAAGTCCGCTCTATAATCCTTTAGTCAATGTTACATTTTAATCAGAGGTTGAAGGAGATTTCACATTATGAACGCATTGATTCATTTAGAATTATTAAACTGACACATATGTCAAAATGAGCAGATATATTTATTGCATCTGTTAGCTTATTAGTAGTAATTATTAGTGTTATTTTTATTGCTCAAAAAGCTAAAAGAGAAGGTTGCAGCTGGCTTGAAGTTATTGCATTCTTTAACATGCTCTTGCCTCAAAAGTCAAAGCATATCTAGTGACAATCAGACAGATGTCTGTGCACTCCCAAAACGTTCAGACAATTTTTAGCTTGAATCCTCTCTGTCTTCATCCATAAGAACTGCAGAAACTAATAATTTCATGTGTCTCTATGCTGTTATATGTATACATGTTACAATATGTAGTCAAAACACAACTACGATAAATCTTAGTAAAACTCTAGGGTTTATTGAAACAATGAAGTAGATGCTTCTGAATATTGTTTATCCTTCTGTTTCCCCTCAACCACACCTGACTCAAACCCTACACCTGGACCATATATTGAGTGTGTTTTAAGATGACTTTTAATTGAGCCAAAGGGGAAGAAAATTTTTAGTTTGAATCTTGCACCAGAGCCAAAAAGACATGTGCCCCGATTTCATTTAAATGAATCTACTCTAAGAGGCTTATCTAAACTAATCATTCAAATTAGCTGTAAGAAGGTAAATTCAAGAAAGCTCCTTTAGGGGAGGTGGGGGGAAGGAGGCTGAAGGGGGAGCATCCACAAAACAGACCCAAACCCCACTTATTGTATTTTCACTTGTTATGTAAAAAACACATCGCATAGTAAAAGCTGTGGAAACTACATTCCTACGTTTACAAAGCTGTAGGCACTACACAGCAGCTCACAGTGCACTGACCTATAAACCATATGAGCGAGCATCCTACCTCTGTTTATCTTCTTTTATTTGTCCTGAAAGATTACAGTGGGTTTCCTTGATTCCCCTTCCCAAACTGTCTTCCTACAAGCGAGGCTATTTGGTTACTTCCTGTATTATTTCACCCATAAGCAATCATCGCAATTCACTTTTCATCTCTGGCTTAATTACAAATAGCAATGCAATATGCACACTGTAAGGACAGCTAGTGGGCATCCACCTATAATACACTGTCACCTCTCAATACAGCCTTCCTACAGACTGCGTCTAGCTGGCTATCAGCCTGGATTTTTCCTTCAGTGTTACTGTCACTCTCAGTGTAATACGAAGGAACAGCTACGTAAGTGGCTCGACATAAAGAAAAATGAATCGGTGACAGCTCCCGTGATGTACTAATATTTAATCCCGGTTGTGGGTTGGAATCAAGTTCGGGAGCCACTCGTCAGCTCCAGACCGCCTGGTTTTGTTTGGGCTCCACGCTTTTTGCCAGAAGATACTCCGTCAGGTAGCTAATAAGTGCCAGTCAAAAACTGCGGCTCGTTCAAAAGTCTTCTGCTATCTTTTGCAAGCCAAGAGCCGAGGCCACGCCGTGCGGCACGGACCCTCACAAAAGTGCAAAACACCCCCCGCGGCGCAGCACGCTGCCCGGCCGGACCGGCGCTCCTGCTCCTGCTCCCTCCGGGCACCGCGCGGCCGGCCGCTCCCAACCGCCGCCCCAGCGGCGAGCGGGCTCCCACCCGCCTGCAGCCGGTGTGTCACACCGGGCGCTGACGCCGGAGCAGGCGCACCTGTCAGACTGAGAGTGCTGGTCCCGCTGAGGGCACGGACACTCGCCTACCGGTAACACTGCTGGCGGCCGCCTCCCGCCCGTCCGCCGGCTACCCCCCCCACCCCCCTCGCCCCCGGCGCGCTGCTGCTGCGCAGTGCCCCAGGCCGAGCCGGGGCCCGACGCGCCCGCCACGGCTCGCGCCCGCGGCCCTGGCACAGCGTTACCTGCAGCGGCGTCTAGGCGCCTGTCATGTTTTGGGGCAGGCGGCGGCGGTGGTGGGGTGGGGGCGGGGAGCGGTACCTACTCTTCCTCGTAGTGCAGGGAGAGCGGCTCCGGCAGGCAAAGTTCTACCGAATCCATGTGCGCCCGGCGACCATTCTTCGTGCGCCCCCGCGGTAAATCAAAGTTTCCGTGGCGGAGCGCCGCGCACTTGGCAAGAGTGCTCTCCCCGGGCGAGGCAGCGGCGGCAGCGCCAGGCGCGGCCAGTTGGGACCAAAGGCTCGCCCGCGCGCCTAATGAAGGACTTAAAGCCCCGCTCGGCGCTCATGAATATGAAGCAGCGCTTTACATATGCGCTCCCCCCGGCCCGGCGGCGCGGCCCATTGGCGGAGAGGCGGCCAATCACGCGCCGGGGGCGCCGGGGCAGCCGGGCGCGCGGCCCGCGCGGCAGGTAGAGGGGTGGGGCCGGGGGAGCGGCCTGAGGCGGCGGCGGCGGCTGGGGCAGAGCTCGCGGACATGTGCGCGCCGCCGGCGGCAGCTGGCCCGCGGGGGCTCCACTCCTTCCTTCCCCTGCTTGCCCTCCCGGGAGGCCGGCTCCAACTTCGGCAGGTAGCCTGGCAGGCTCCCGGTTAAGGTCGCGAAGGATTGCTCGCAAAGGTAGAAGATGAAGTTCGCGCTGCCGTTGCTGGTTGTGGCATTTCGCCGTGGCGGTCGGGGCTGGGGCCCCGGCCGGCTCGGCTCTCGGCGCGCTCTTCTGACTGCTGCTTCCCTAACCTTTGGAACTGCTCCGCGCCGGGGGAGAAATAAATAATAATAACACCAAGTGCTGCCTGCCGAAGCTTTTGGGTAACTCAACTTTTCATTGTCATCGGAGTTGCTTGGGGGGGGGGGGGGGGGGGGGGGGGGGGGAGTGGGATAGAAATGAGGGGAGCTGGGATTTAATTATGGGTTATATATATTCTATAAGTATACGGTTATCTATTTGAAAATTAAAAGCCTCATTTTGCACTTACTAAAGAAGGACATAGCTAACAAAACTAGTACTCAAAATCCATTCCTTAAAAGCATGAGTGCAACTGGGAGTGTATATAGGTAATACGTGTTTATATATGGTTTACCTACACCTTAACATGGGTATATTTATGCCCCTATGCGAATATTTAGATGTTTAGATGGGTCTATTTAGATAAAATAAAGAGAAACAGAAGCTCCAGAACCGATCAATTTCTTCTGTCAGTGTGGAGGGATTATAGTGGACCAACCTAACTTGCCTCATTTTAACCAGATAAGGGCTTCCCTGTAGTGGGTCTGCGTTAGTAAATCTGGTAGCGTGCACAGAACTCCCTCCCCAGGGCTTGCGCTTTTGTAAAGCAAATTTTAGCCAACTGAAAGGTAAACAAACACATAGCCCTGCATGTAGTCCTGCATAAACACCACCAAGCCCAGTTCCAGCAAATCACTGCTAAGACCCAGCTCAGAGTTGCTCCTCTCTGTCGTATGAAAGGTCCCTGATTAAACTTGTTCCAAGAAAAGGATCATGCACAAATTTGGAGACACCGTTTGCACTGAAACACAAACAGACGCCTCCCTTTGAAAGGGTCAGTAATGAATTGGGAGTGCGCTTTTTTCTCTCAAAAGCTACTTATTTTACTTAATATTACAACTAAGAGACTACGCTTGCATTCCAGGTTGAAAGTGTTTCAACCCTTACTAATGAAAACAGATGCAGGCTATTTCTGCCAAGAAAAAAATGACAACACTGGAAAGAAAATATTTTTTTATAATGCAGCTCAACTCTTACAAAATCTTTTGTGACTGGAGCCCTAGCACGATGCAAATGGCAATCTTTTAGATCAAAACAAATAAGTGCACGCCCTCAGAATGCATTAATACCATTCGCAGATGCCCTCTCCAAATCCGTTTCACTGCGTCTTAACAAACAAATAGGGCAACAGAAACCAATTCCAAAATATTTAAGTTCAGTAGTCGTGGTTTTATCTGTTTACCGCAGAAACATCCCGGTGTTCTTTATCTAACCTTATGTGAAGGCTGGGCCTGCTGTCTATAAACCTAGTACAGATGCATGCAAGTTTAGGAATTGAAACTCGACACGGCAAAACTACAATTCGGACTACTGTATAAAAGCAGGTAGTAACAGCTTAATTACCAGTAGCATTATGCTGTCTATATTGTTAAATGTGAACTCTGTAATTAAGATGTAAATTTGCTTGGGAGCAGTGAATTAAAAAGCTCTGAAATGCTGAGCAAAATCCAAGTACTCTGTAGAAACATCAGAGACAAAAAAAAAAAAAAGTGGATTTATCAGATTTAAAAATGAGAGGCATTTAATCATGGTACTGTATTAGAATGTCCTCTTTAAGTGACAATTTTATAAATGTGGATTTTGGAATCAAATAAGTACTTGGCTATTAATGTCTTCATGTGTAAGTATCTGTATCACTATATAAACCTAAAATACAGTTCCTATAAACCCGTGCATGTTGGCAAAACATGAAAATACATTCTTTGTACTGAGTGTCTCTCGTGTCTGTTTATATATTCATACCCCAAATTGGTAATTTTCAATATTTTTGTGCTAAAATACTTTCAAATCTTTTCATGTGTGTTTTCACATTTAAAAATCACCCAGAATGAATCCCTATACATGAGTAATTTGATAAGGTAATTTTTCAGTATCAAGTTCCCTGGAATACACCCTCCTTAAAATATGACAGCTAATCCATTTTGAAACTTACCAAAGCACAGGTTAGCTTGATTTCTATTTCCATTCATTATCTCCTGAGATTATATATTTAGATACAGGTGCTGAATGCTCTCTTTCATTTTGTCATGGTCTGTCTTCCTTTTCATGTTCTATAGTTTCTGCCACCTTGTTGGCTTGTAGCCCCCACCCCCTTCTAGACCCCTAAATAACACCTTTTTCCTCTCCCCCTGTGAACCATTGCTGCCTTTCTATCAACCATCTTTCATACAAGCAAGCGGCTCTCTTCCCTGCCAGCACTGCTTCTTGGAGAACTGTACTTTGCATGTTGATAAACAAAGCAGTTGGCTTCTTCCCCCAGGGACTGAAAGTGTCACCTCCACCAGAGCGGGGCCTGGAATTCCAACTACATTCTTGAACTTGGGTTTCACAGTTACCAATCAGTTTAGGGTAGGGGTAAAAAAAAACTACTACAGTAGCAAATAAACTGAGGCTACTAAGGTCAGCTTCATTTTCTCAAGCTTTTCTATACAAATAAATAAAAATAATAGTAGGAGAAAGGAAAAAAAAAACCAAAGCAGGTATCGGTTCACTGACTTTTATCAGGGGCTACAGAGTAAGAACACGCATGGAAACACAGATCTGCACTAACTTGCCAAAAGGTACAGTGCAAGATCTTACCACAAGGAGTCTACAGAAAACAGTAGTAATGGAATCAGAGAGGGGAAGGAAAAAATTGTCATGGGCGCCTGTACCAGTCAAGAGGCATTACTAAGCAGCACCTACATTTCCACGCCTCTCTGTGCACAGAATTTTTCCTGCCTGCCTCACACTATGCATCTTTAAGCATCTTCACATTTAAAGACTATAGACATTTCAAGTCATCCAAACACCCAGAATCTTAAAACACAACTACCTCAAGGCAACTGAAGAAGTATGATTCTGTGGCACTTCACGGACACCGCAATGGTGTATTGTGTCAAATGTGTATTTACCCAAAGGAGCAACAACCTCAAGCCATCTGGGAAGGAGCAAGAATATGAAAGAGTTTATTAGCTGCTAAGAATGTATTTCAAAACAAGTATACTGTGATTTTAGATAGAAACTGGGCATACGCCATGGTACCTTGTTCAAAATCTAGCTCGAAAACATGTTAAGAGTTTAAAATAAGTATCAAAGTGTCATCAGAAATAAGTGATTTTATTTATTCACAGTCACTAATGAAAGAAACGCAGCTCAGATTTGCTATGCTACAGTGAGATCGACATTAGAACAACATTGTCACTACTGGATTTATACCTTTTGTCTTTCTCACTGGAAGGCACTGGGGGCATATACCACTAATGAGTTAAAAAAATGAACACTACAAAAGTTCCAAATTCTGCTCACCTGTTTATACATAGTTGGACAAAGTGTAGCAGGTTATTACTTTAAAACCATCTGCTACTTCAGTCTGTATTTAGCATTAATTAATCCTTGTTTTCATCTTAGAGAAAAAAGCTCACATAACAATCTCTGAATACCCCTCCTAACTTTTCCACAGCGTGTTCACAAACACAGAGAGCAGGGCTCTTAGCTTTTGCTGCTACACCCAGTTCCAGCATGTAAAAAATGCCTCTGTGAAATAACAGCAATTGCCTTACCATGTTATCGAACTACATTCAATTCATCTGGTCTCAAATAAATGCTCCATATTTTCTCCTCGTTTTATTTTCAAGGGCATGGGCATTTAAATGACTGCTTTCACTGATACAGAATAGAAACGGTTCACATTGCTACAAATGAAAATTATTCTCTTGATGAAACACCTTTTCCAAAGCATCTGACAAAAGGAAAGAGAAAAGGGAGGGGGAAAGAAAAAAAAAAAAAAGGGAGCTGCATGCACATTGCCTGTCACCCACCGAAAAAGGTCTTCTCCCTAAAGATAATTCAAGCACACATGCTTCAATATGGATATCTCACTGTTACTCCAAGGTTTGTGAGGTTTTTTTTTTAGTGTAAGTTTCTTCACAGAAGCTGAAGTGCATTACTGTCTCAGACAGCCAAGGATAAGATGACTGAGGGAATTCAGTTGCTCTGTTTAATTAATACAGGATTATTTCACTTTCATTTTGTGAAGCTAATAATATGACTGGTGGAATGTCAGTAAAAATTAAATCATAAACTAGTGCAGTACCAAAGGGAAAACTTACTTTAGTTATGGAGTATTCCCAGCAGAAATCTTGAAAATCTTATACATATTTACACTGATAAAACACCACATGTACTTCATGGGATACTGCAAGCTTCCTACAATCCTTATAGCATGTATTTACAGAGCAAGAGTTAACATTTTGAGATTATACATTAATAAATGAGTTGTGGTTATATTGTTTCTTGAATGTTAAGCACCACATACTAGACGCAGGAACACGTTCAAGGTCAATGTCCTATTTTAGACCTTTTCAGCAGCTCTGATATTATGATAATCACACTTAAAATATTCCTATAGAAAGAGTAAATTAGCCCTTTTCACTAGAAGGAATATTATGATAAACAACAACTTCAGAAGAGAAAACTAAAGTCAGGTTTCTTGCACCCGCCAACAAAATAAACGGATGTCCCTTACTGTGATAGTTTTCCTGTCCAGAAGTTAAAATCAAAATCCACATTATTCTGCACTCACATTTTTTTGGAGGCCTCACCTATGTAGATACACCTTTCTTAAAAAGCACTTATGTTTTTGCTAGAACCAAAACACTCCAGCTGACATCCCATTCTAGCACCTACACTGCAGTGAAACGTAATATCCCACTAAACCAGAAGGGGAAGAAGAAAACAACATCAGCAGCTATTCCTAAGCAAGATTAGGGGTTTAGCTCCATCTAACTGAGGGATGAGAATCGTCCCTCAATGGGTCTCTTCCCACTCCCCCACCAGCCCTTCTACCTGACTTCAAGCTCAAAGTGCTAAAAATAGAAAGAGAAGGTGCAGCGTAAATATTTCCCCAGCGAAAACACCAATAATCTTTACTGTGAGCTGACATAAATTGCTTGTTACACTGCCCTAGGATATCACGGCTTGAAGCAAGAGCGCGCAGGCACACGCACCGAGCCACCAACCATCCTCAAAGCTTCTGTAGCTCTGTTAGTGCATGTGCACGTTGCAGATGCTCCTACAACATCTGATGTGGAGCCTCTACACCTGCTGTACCATACGCAGCCTCTCCAGCCTGCCTTGTTTCCCCGTGACTGTCCCAGCCCATCTACCATCACTCTCCTTCCTTTTTCTTTCCCTGCTCCCTCTCCACTCCCTTCACTCTGGCATTTTTATTATTAATGTTACTGCTATTATTACTGTCCAAGCATAAGCTGATCCACAGGGGAGCCTGTGTAATTTAACCCCTCAAGCACTAAATTCCTTCACATGTGCCAAAGACACAGGTTTGTTGTTGCCTCCAGCAATATCCCAGGAAGACGAGTGATGGCGATGTCATATCATCACACAGCGACTTAATCTATTGCGACACCCAGGGAACGGGCAACTGAAGAGATTTACAGAACATGCTCTCTGAATACAAAACGTTATTCCCGTTTACCAACAAACTCAAGTCACACGAAGCAAAGAGAAACAAATTTTGCCCTCTTAGAGCTCATCATTTCCATGCCTCTCTGCTTTATCCAATCCTACCACCGCAGTAGTTTTCCCACTGTACATCTTCGAGCTACACAACACTTTTTTTCAACATTTTTGTTCTCTTTCCTTTGTTCTTCTCTTGTTCTCTGATTAGCAAACAGCCAGATCATGTTGAACTGCCAAGTAACATAGCCTCAGAAATCTTTTATCCATACCCTAGATGACTGGAACCATCACTTACATCAGGGTTATCTCTACACATTGTCTTTATGTTGTCTGACATCTAATGCATGCTTTGAAAAACAATTGATTAAAGGGGTTGCACTTTTTTAAGGTGCAAGGAGCACTGAGTAAAACAGTCATAGTTTGGCTACAATACCAATAAGCACAAAAGCCACTACTTCCAAGTACAGAAAACCAAGAACATCTGCTTGTCAAACAGGGATCTTCCACATGGGTGTCCTACTTTTGTTTTCCATAACTATATATTACATTGAATTATTTCTTAATAGAAGTATCTAACTGACTTTCCAAGCTCGAGGTGAGGTTCTCCATCTTCTAACATTTCACTGATCTAGGAAGCAAGAATTTGGTGCAAAATTAACACTGGAGACAAATGAGACTAGGGAAATGTTCTCAGCTCAGGATAACCTCACTGTGCTGGTGAATCAGCTTTCACCGTGGGAAATTAGCAGCTCTGAAACAGTCAGAAGCCAGTAACAAAGACTGAGTTCATGTGCTCAAGAGCAAACAAATCCTCCCACCCTGTAAAGTACTAGCTACCCTCAACTCATCTCTATACACTCCTGATCTAAACCAGGTATAGACTTCCATAATGAAGGCCACTGAAATCTGTAGCAGCTGACTAACTGCACCCTTAGTATTGTAAACTTTGTACATGCGTAGACTTCAGACCAAATTATTTCTTGGGCATGCAAGTATGCATATAAACCAGGCATAGGAAGATGTTAAACACATAATCTTCTTTCCCCCAGTCATTACACAGAATCACAGAATTTTAGAGGTTGGAAGGGACCTCCAGAGATCATCAAGTCCAACCTCCCTGTCAAGGCAGGATCCCCTAGGGTAGTTCGCACAGAACGCATCCAGGCGGGTTTTGAATGTCTCCAGAGAAGGAAACTCCACAACCTCTTCTGGGTAGCCTGTTCCAGTGAATATGAGTAATATGAAGACATTAAAAATTGAAATTTTCCCAGATAGACAACTTCCAGACAAGTAACTGTATGGTTCCAGCAGTTCCAAAGAAAGATGGAATTCACCACTGATTCCTCTTTTCTTAGGTCCTACACCTTCATCTACCTGACAGCCAAAGACCTGATAGTCTTAAAGTAAGCCCTTACAGAACATACCAGGGTGTATCAAGCTGCTGTTCATCACTGTTCGATTCACATTCCACTTAATGGTGGGTGGAAGGTCTACAATACATGTCAAAAATATGCTCTCTCTAGTAGACTAGTATGCTACCATGTTACAGGGTTGCATTGCCATCTTTAAGACAATACATAAGAATAGCACTTTAACAGACATGCCTGTGCAGCACTTTTACAATGAAAACATTTTTTTTCCCTGGCTGTATTAGAAAATATGATTAAATGAGATAATCTAATCATAACGACACTCTTCTGCAGCTGGAGCCTTCTGTTATCACCTATGTTTCTGTCCTTCAGCAGCTTCATTCCTATTGACCAGACAGTTACCCCTATTCAATTATTCAATCTCAAATCAATAGATTTACCTTTGTGTATAATAGCTGAGGTACAAACATTATGCCTATGTTCTTTCAGTTTCATTCACATACTTGCAAATTTGGATTTACATTCTCATTTCCTTTTTAAGAAACATGCAAATCTAAGCTTTCATACTGGGGTTCTTTGCTGTTGTTTTTTTTTCTCCCAACAGTTCTGCCCCCATCTCAGGTATTACACTTCTAGAAATTGATCTTAACTTGCCTATGACTGAAATTTCCATCTTACATAGATAGAAAAATGAAAAGCAAGAATTGTAATTATTGGATTCAAGTATGCTGAATAAAGCAATAAAATAGTACTATGACTTTTAGGCATATACAGTCAATATTTTGCTGCTAAAGCACTCATTCAAGGTGTGAATTGATCCAGAAACTACAGCTTCTAGACTTCCTGTAGCTGTGACACTTGTATCACAAACAATTTGGTTGGATTACTGTAGACGGGGGAGTGGGAGAGTGGGAAATGTGCCTATGCCTACACAAACATACACACAGTTGTACTGTATTATGGGCTCTTGGTTATCTACCTGTATTTACACACACTGACAAAGTAGTAGTAAAAAAGTAAGCTGAAGTATGCAGAAATAAATGATGCCATCTTTCATTCTAGTTAGAAGTGATTTAAGTAATCTTGTCCCTCCAAAGTCCCTGCTTCTCTGTTTAAGGAGCTTCCAGGTGATCTGATTTAAAAGAACACCAGCTTACAGTGCAAAACTGACTGCCACCTTCTCACTTGAGAGCCGGGTTTTACATTCCTTTCTCAGATAAAGGCACAGAGCTTGAGTAGATTCCCCACCCACCCAATAGAGGGCTGTAGAACAGATAGGTGATTACCTGCTTCCGGAAATCACATCCACTTTTGGGCACCTAGAACACTGATCCAATACTAGTGCCTTTACTGTACCTACTACAGCGACTGATAATGGTACCCTTACTGACCAGATAAAAGTTACAACTTACCCGAGCACAAGTTCAAATGATAATACCCAAGGGAATACTGATTTCTAGGGAACACCCTTCCTGTCACCTGCCTTGAACCCACCCAAGACTATGTTCAAAACAGCTGTTAGAATAAGAAAAGTCTAAAGCAGTTTCTACATGCAGCTGTTAACGTGACTGTTAAGAGACAGGCAAGAATTTCTTATATTAGTCAGGCAAACAGACTTAAAATACTGGAAAGGCTTTTAAAAATAATATATCAAAAGGAAAAGTTGCAACTCAGTCTTCCTACTGACCTTTTTACTCCAGCTTCAGGTTATCTGCTCCTGAGACATTACCATAAACTACTCCAGCCTTATTAAAGGCCATATCTCTATTCTTTAGCACTGATTCCACTTGGTATACATATTTTTTCAGGATGCTGTCTTTCTTCAACAATGAATTAGGCAGAAAAACAAGAATCAGCCCTCTTCTACTATTGTTTTTGTAAAATCTCTCTAAACCTGATAGTGTTGGATCCTTGAATCATGCTTTGGAAGATGCAACTCAGTTGCTGAATAAAGTAAAGCACTTAAGCAAATCAGATTTTCATTCTTCATCCACTGAGAAGCCTGAGATTTAAGATGAAAGAGCTGGACTGCCTTTCTCTTTCCTTATACTGCAAGGTTCCTTCATTTTCCCTGCTTTCCCAGTAGATTTACTTGTAAATCTGGTGACAGCCACATTTGAAGTCGTGAGGTCTGACTCCTGACCTCAGTTATGTTAGCCCTTCCCTGCAGAAGAACTACCCCTTGGATCACTGACTTGCTATTATTCTATGGTTAATAGACCTGACCTGTGCAATATTTTTTTTTATCTGGCTACAGTCCTATCTCTAAATTCTCTATTTTGAATGAATACCGATTTTGTGACATCAAGTCTGCTATATAATGAAATGCAAACAATGAAAAGGCTAAATCAGTTTACAAAAAATCTATTTGTCAAACAGTGTGGAGATGCTCCCAATTTAGTCTGGGCAGTGCATGCAGCTCTTGATAAGGGAGTTAAAACCAAGCCGTTCCACTGCATAAAAATAAAAGCATCTGCAAGAGAGAGAGGTTTTTCTTTTGGAGAAACCTCCCTATAACCTGTAGCTAATTTTATATTTTTAATTTAAAAATTAAATAAATAAATCACACACACACACACACACCCCCCCCCTCGGATTCTGCAGGAATTTTCCAACAGCCAGGAGCACTGTTATAGTAGGTAACAGCAAACGCCTCCCCAGCGCAGTCCCCTTATGTCACATTTGCATTTCTATTCAGCTACATTGCCTGACAATGAAGCAAATGGGTCTGCCTTATCTGTACAATTCTGGACAACAGAGATTTCTAAGCCATACAAAGGAACGAGCTTAACATTCAGCACTCAACACCTCCCAGTGCCCTCCCCCCCGCCCCTCCTCCCCAAGCCCTGGGGGGAATGCAGTCGCACAAACACCTGTCCACACCAAAATCCTCACATGGTAGCCGAAAAGGAACCGCTTCAAAGAATAAAAATAAAAGAAAAGAAGAAGCTATCGAGACTTTTAAGGAGCTTTCCAGCTTCAAGGAAGAAAATAGTCTCGACCCTCAAGATTCTTAGCCTTTGTTTGGGCCGCAACAGAGAAGTAAAAGGAGTGACCCTGGAATGTAAAGGTAGATAATATCTAGTCAACCATTTGTGACTCCTGCTGTCCTTTTTCGGATGGTATTTAATACAGCAGATGAAATCTAGAGATCCTTTTATCAGGGAAATTTCATCTCTTCCTAGTTTTCATTAGAAAACCTTTAGCAGCGAGGCTGGCTAACTCATGCCATGCCATTGCAGTATGAGGAAATGTTCTGGTTAATCCCTTCAAAATTAATAGAGTCTCATTTAGAAGTTAGAAATGACACAAGAAAAAATAAAAAAGCCTGCACAGGCTGAAACCTTCAGATCAAATTTGTGTTATGACAGGACTTAAGCAGTTATAATACAGGCTAGGGCTTTAAACAGCAAGAGAAAAATTACAGTGACAGAGTTTTATAGATACTTGGGCTTTAGCCTGGCTTTCTGGGATATATAAATATATATGTGTGTGTGTACACATTGTATCAGGCTTATTGGCTCTCTCCCTTACTCTCAAGTGCTCAGGGTAACAAAATACAATGTGGAGTAACAATGCACAGTGAGGAATGCCAGAAACTTCCTTGTGGAAAGGGTTACCCATGTTCATTTCTATCTACAGAAGTAATCTGGGTTAGCAGCATGGAGTGGGAGTGGGGGTGGTGTCTGTCTTTTTGTCCTATTTAGTATATCCCAAAGCACAAAATATACATTTTATGTAGCATACTGAATTTTACATTGCTGGCTTATACTTTAATTGTCCTGAACTTCCAGGTAAGGTTATTCTTTGCTGCTGAACAAATGCTGAATTTCTCCCCAGAGGTGGTTGCAATGAGTGGTGATTCTCTCTTTTTCTCACTCACACGGTTTTGAAGATTTACAGGCATGAATATCATCATGTTAACACAAAATGGTATTATTATTGCCAGAAAAAACAAGGCTGTAAACCACAGAGACAGTGAGGAACACAAAATGCTTACTCGGATTCAAAGGAAACAACAGAGCTCCTTACAACAACCCAGTGTTCTTAATTTCACTGATACTGATTCTTCAAAAGCTGCTGTCTCTTGTTGCCTTTGCCTGAATTGGAATAGGAGGTTAGAACACATTCTGCTTCTTCAAGTGCTAGTAAGAGAACAGACAACCTTTATTATCCTTAGCACTGAAAATGGCTTTATTGCTGAGGAGGTATGAAAGTACCAATTGTCCTGGTATCATATCTCCTAAAGCACTGCAGATCCCTCAAATGCTGTCAAGCTGACAGATCACTTCTTCCCCCAACTGTGCAGGCATACAAGCAAACTTCATACGAGATGTGTGCATATGATGCAGTGCAGAGAAAAATGTAGTCCTTAAACTTGCTACAATAAAAATAAAAACATAGAATAAGGTTAAATAATTGCTACTTACATGTCAATATACTTTTTTCTAGACTGCAGTGTTAGAGATATTATATCCCAGACTACTAACCTATTGGATCTACTTGTGTCTGTTGATTTATTATTATAGATAGTAGCTGGATAGTTAAGAAGAAAAGTAACCAAGGAAAACATTTTCCACAGAATTGTCCAAGCTCTGCTTGAATCTCAAGTCAAATCAGCTAATTGCTATGCAAATGAAAATAACCCCTTCCCTCTGCCTCCTCACAAACATGCTAGGATAGAAGTTGTAGAACACTTTCCTGACTGCTTTTATAGTGTGTGCCTGCGTATTGCATCTTGAAGATACCTATTGTCATGCTTTCTACAAGCCTGTCCCTTCTGGAGTAGAGTAAGTAGCACGGGCCGCCACAGAAGGATTAGATGAGAAATTCACCTAATTAATGAACCCTGCAGGCAAAACATAATTTCTTCTGCCCTTTGGGGTATTTATGAGGTCAGCTGTTTGGCTGGGTTTTTTTCAGGTCATACTCAGTGGTCTGTCAACATACACCGGATTTGTAAGGAAATAGCAGCCACATAAAATGCGCTTGTCCTCACTATCAGGCCAAACAACATGGTGCATTTTGCCTCCTTCCCACACTAAGGAAAGAACTGCTCGGGCTAATTCAGCTATATGGAAATATGCTTCTCTAGTGTTACTTTGTTCTTTCATGGGCAACAGTTCAGAATCATGAACACAGTATTTCCTGTCAAAGAAAATATTCTGAAACACAGCTTCAAATATTCTGGAACACAGCTCCGTTCGCCCATCCCGCTCTGCTGTCTTTCTGATGATTGCTTTTCTGGGCATCACATGGCACAGTTTCCTTCCATCTGCCAGGGAAGTTTCCCAAGAAGTGTACCAACTTCATGAAATGAGGAATCTGAATAGGAGACTTGTTCAGAGAGAATTCAGAAAAACAATCAGCTCACCTCATCTGTTTCTCTAGCAGTATGTGCACTGTTACTATCCAATGGCCTCTTTGGTAATAAACTTGTCCCACCTCCCATCTGCTCCTCTTGCTGGCCTCCTGCCACTTCAGCCTCAGTCCTTTCCTGTCTTCAAGATGTCATTCAACTTCACTTGCTCCCCTACCCATTTGTTTCTCTTTCCAAGTGAGATCAAGCATACATCTTTCTATGTCTCTCGCTCCAGCCTTTAACTTCTGCTCCATCTTTTTAGTAAGTGTCTATGTTTCTGCTCCATTTATCATAGTTGGCAGTATGCACTATGCAGGTGTCAAGGAAACCAAGAGAGAGTTCACTATTCATGATACTGCCTTTTCAGCCTTCTTGTGTTTTGCCATTGAGTGTCAGCTCCTTAACACTAAGCTATATGTTGAGAAGAATGTGTTTCAGTTGAAGACAAATTACTTTAAGCCAATACATGGGCACATAACGAAATAAGGCTGCTTTAAAGTAAGACTTTTCCAGCCTTACTGTGATCTCCTTCTATATTATTTTTCCTTTTATTTGTTTATTATCTGAGCTTTTATGTCATCTCTACAGCTTTTTTACTTGCTAGGTAAAGATAAGTATTGAAGACATTGCACAATGCTGGACGTAACATGCACACACACCTCTGTAAACGCGAATGCCTAATGCTCGACTTCACTAAGTGCCTCCTTTTCACATCAGTGTGGACTTGTGTTTCACTAATTTTAATCCAGCTCAGGAAAAGGAATGTCCTTGGCTCAGCAGGAAAAAAGGTGAAAACTAATTCGGAAATACCTAGCTGCCTTTCTACAAAGATTGAGAACAAAACTCCACTCATCTCCTTCACTGTCCGGAGCAGGGAGGAGACACAGCCTTCCCTGAGGCTGAGCTCAAGAGACCTGTGTGCCCCACTACCATTCATAACTCCTTGTTTTTAAGGACAACACTCAATTGCACAAACACACAATGGACAGCAAAGTTGCATTCGTATCCTGGAAAACTGGTTTAATCCACTATCACACCTGAGAGAAAAATCCCAGCGTGTCCCATACTTCAACAGGATACACACAACTAAAAGCAACTGCAGCATTAAATGTTCAAACCCAGTTGAAGCTATCTCTTTAGGACTGGTTGACAAAGGGGTGTGTGTGCGTGTGGTTTGTTTGTTTGTAAGGGGATTTGTTTTGGCTTGGGTTGTTGGGTTTTTTTTGTGGAAGGTGTTTGTTTTCTTATTTGAAAACACTTTCATTCTGGCATTTCAAGTACAATGAAATGTCACTTCACCATAAACAGCACAGTATTAAAAACAGCTTTACCATCCCAAGAATCTAGTTTAGCAAAGACAGAGAGTTGGCTTGAAGAGAACTCACAAAGTGCTTGTATGGCAAAAGTTTTCAGGCCAGACAGCTCTTTAGACAAATGCAATTTAGAGACAGGACGAAACCAGTGGAAGAACTGACCACTGAGGCAGCTATGGGTTGTAGTAGTTTCTGGATTACTTGATATTTTTCGTTGTGGTAGTACATTCTGAAATAGGTAATGTAGCTTGAATTATTTTGCATGAAGCCAAGTACAAATGTTTTCATGGCAAGAATTTTACCCATAATATACAGTCAAGTGCGATAATTGCTACAGTCCAATTTAAGATCAAATGCAACAGATTTTTTTCTACACCAGAAGTGCACACATCCAACATGAATACAATTTATAACTTCATGTTCTATGTGGCAAAGAACAGAGGATAGACACTCCTTATAATAAATAATTTCTAACACTTCTGTGCAAGCCATCTGCCCACTGTTAGTGTGACAACAATAATAAAGGTAGAATTTGTCCTACAGTAGAAGAAAGTCCTCAGTTTCTGGCTCAGGTAAGCATCAGCAAAAGCACAGTTTAAACTTCTTTGCCTTACCAATACTATGCATTCCTTAAAACAAGCCTCCAAATTGATTCTGTGACTAGCAGAGCCCCAAATGACAACTTTTCACATCTTCTTTCACACAATGTCTGTGGAAGTGAGAAGGACTATTCATGTATATTAAATATTAGATATTAAACTAAAATCAAGGTCCTAACATAAACATTTAGTTTATCACCTTGCAAAATTTCTCAGGTAAGTAAACCTTCCTATTTCTCCAACATCTTATGTTGACATTTGAAATTCAATTCTGAACTTTCAGACAAGCTGTTTACTGGACTTTTCCCTCTTTTGCTTGAAGGCAATGAAATATCTTCTAGCCCCCGATCAACTCTGTTGTTTCACAGACCACTATACAAAGTCCTCACTTTACAAAAATACTCGAATATACAACAGCTTTATATACTGAAACCTATTTTATGTCACTCTTATATCACCTGAAAAAAAAATCTACACCTACAGAAGAAGCTCAACAGCATGGAGTCAAGGTTATGGCCAAAAGGGCAAAAAAAGTGCAGGATAACTACCTGGGAACAGGTAACACAACTTATCAGACAACATACAATGGCAGATTATAATGATCTAATGAAAGGATGCTTCTTGTACCCTGAAAGACAAGGACAGCACAAGACAATGACCCATCCAATTATCTCTACTCTTATTTTATTCCCTATCCTTCAGTCAACTATTTCAAGCACAAGAAGCACCCTCTTAAATTGATCCTACGTTCATTCCACTTATCCCTTTACAGGTATGCTCATTTTATTCTGGTCCACTCAGTGTCTGGTGCAATCGAGAAGAACAAATTAATATGAGCATAAAAGTCTAACAGACTCAGTCTGTAAGGAGCTTACCACGTAGTTCCCTTTCCCAAAGTGCTGTTAACTAGCCTCTGTGGCACAAAAAAACCCAAAACAACTATTTAGTACCCCATGCCATCATGTGCAGTGGGGCAAATCCACACCCTGTTGACCACCACTCTGTAGTTGTTTGTGTTGTCTCTCTGGTTCAACAAGTCCGTGCTGATGGCACCTGTTAAAGCTGCTTCAACTAAGCTGTTCTGCATTTGTCTGGCTGGATTTGGACTTCCCGGATCTCTGACTGAATACAAAGTGGTTTGAAAAAACGGTGTTTGGCAACAAGCACAGTGGGGAGTACACTGTGTGTTGGTATACAAGAGCACAATGTGTTCTTCATAACATCACTGAGGGAGCATGCTGCTTGAATCTCTCTGCTGTCGAGATCAAAATGGTCTCCTTTGTTGTCAGCTGTTTAATAGCAGCTGTTTAATGTAATTCCAAATGATCTGCTTGAATGAAGTTGTCATTCTTGCAGTTCACTTTAATGTGGTAAGGAAAAAAAAATTCCACAGCCTGGCCACATTGTTTTTTCTATTGTTCTTCTATAAAGTTGCACACTCTCACGTTTCCACAAGTGTACAGTAAAATTCTCCTTCCTCAACATAAAACAATGAATTTTAAAGGGGGGCTGGGGAGGAGGTGGGGCAAAGGATCAAATATTAATCCCAAAACATATTCCTTTCAGACACTTGTGCATGTTTTGATTAAAGGCATCTTTGCTACTAAAAAGTTACAAAGAAAAAGATGTAGTGGACTTGTTGGCAAATAAACCACAAAAAAAGGAGTATCTATTTCTAGATGTATTTCAAGACATGTTCCCCTAATGGGGATTATGATTTATGTTTACATTTCATAGAAAAAGAAGTTGCAGTAGAATGTTGATACAGGACAAAACACAGGTAATCTGCTCGATGACGCAATTTAACTTACAGGAATGCACTTTCCTAAAGCATGTGGGCTTTGTTAAGATCCATTTAATGCCAAGAGTGATAATAAGGACTATCATCTGCAAAAATATTTGCAGTTCTCTACTGAACAATAGAGGGCACTAATGCTTCTAATCTGGCAAACGCATCACGCTTCAGACAGTCAAAACAGCGGTGGGTACTCGCAGCACCCAAACCGCATCAGCTATGCTAAATACGTAGATAGTAGAGAGAGGATTTCTGTCTCTCAGAAAAGTTCTCTTTGTCCTTTAAACTTTCTTTTTTCTTTTTTTCTCCCCCTGCAGACAGTAGGATGTGATAATAACACGCTAATACTTGCAGCCTTTCAAAGCGTTATTTCCTTTTGTTCGTTGAACAAAGCAGACACAACTTTTCCTCATACAAATCTCTCTTCTGTGTACTTTCTCACCACATTCCTGTCTGTTTACCTACAGCTCCGTGCACTGTTAGATGGAGAAGCCAAAGGATGCTGCGTAAACATGTGCGTTACCTATGTTGCTAGCAAGCTAATCTAGGAAACTACAAACTGCTGCAAACATCAGCAACTGGGAGATACTGGGCTCCTACCTGAAAGCTTATAGTTAGAAGGGCTTTTCAAGGGATCTTACACCACTAAAGCATTTTAATCAGTTTCACATAGCTCCAAAAAGATGCAGCTATTGAATATAGTACACAGAGACAAGTGTTTTGAAAGGTTCTGCACCTTGAGCTACTTTTTCTCTATAAACATTGAAACCATCAATTTAGAAAACAATCCCACCTTTTTTTTTCCCCTGAATAAATCTCAAGAAGAGAAAAACTTCGTTAGAACTGTTGGTAGCCAAACACTATCTACATTTTTCAAATGCTTACAAGGCTCTCTCATTGCTGTTCCAAGGCACAGATTTATGTCTTAGCTTTGGAGATTGAAACATTGGCAAGAGAGACTTAAATACCAAACACAAACTAACAGATTGTTGTGAGTATTGTGAAAAAGGAATGGTAAATGAATTTTGATTAATTCAGAATAACATAATGAATGCTAATATTCAGGTGTGGCAATTTCAGCACATATTTTAAGTGGGGGAAAAAAAAAAAAGTATGTCCCTGTATAGACTGCTGACAGAAAATTCATCATGAATTGTACGACTTGAATTTTGACTCAATTTCGGCAGCAGTGCATCAGTTTCTCAAAGATACCAAGCTCTAGCAGTTCTTAATGATATCAGCAGCCTGAGCAAGTCAAACAATACAGCGTTAAGGCCACGTTACTAATTGGGCTCAAATCTGAAAGCTGGACTCACGTTACTTCCACTACAAAGGCAAGATACAAACAGCTTGAGAAAATAACGTTCTGTCCTGAGCCAGTATGGAATAAAATGAGTTTCCACCTTCCAATCTGGAACTCTTAAAAGACTTTCTGGCCCTGGATCTGAGATACTCAATGCAAGTACCAGACATTCTTTATTTGACTACACCAAAAAGGTCCAAAGCCTACACACTATTCATCCAACCGGCACTGGACTGTATTGACATCTAAAGATTATTCCTTAACTTCAAAGGAGTTTGTATTGCTTAGTTTCTCTCTCTCTTTTTTTTCCTTCTCCTTTTAAATGTAACCTTAATGCAAGCATTCTGCCTTTTCTAGCTTTATTTTTCTGTGCCACTCGGGAGATTGGCCTTTGTATATTTCTCCATTTCTTTAAAGCAGCCCTACAAGAAACTGCAAAACAACAAGCAAAATACAACTGGTGCTATGAGGGATGATCGTTCCAATTCAGCATGTTACATTAAGCGCTATCATATCTATGGCACTCCACTGTGTATTATCTACTGTTCTGAGAGGATACTAACATTGAGGCACAAACAGTATCTGTGATGCTACCTAAGACAATATCAAGCACACCCTGGGCCACAGAGGCAGACAAATTCTTGCGTATACCTATATCAAGAGTGTAAACAGAGCTGTGAATGCTAAGTTTATACACACTGAAACTGCAGTGAGCCAACAGGCATGGAAAAGCACCAAACATAATACACGTGCAGAATACCTGAAAAAGAAACACAAATTAAAAGAGGATGAAGACAGGGACTTTTGATGGGCTGTATTTAAAAGAATTATTCTGAGCAACTCATTGCTGCTTTATTGTAGTAATTCTGTAAGAATGTAAACCCACAGGCAAAAAAAAAATACAAATTGTGTAACAATTTAAGTTTCTACTACTTTTCTCTGTGTCATAAATTTTCCTTGCCTAGCCTTCACGAGTTAAGCAATGACCACTACCCCTACTACCATCCTCTATGTCACAATTGGCTGTCTTGTGGTAGCCAAACCCTTATCTAGGTCTAAAGCTATGCTGGCTTTAAAAAAAATACTTATGGAAAAAAGAATACCAAAGTAAGTTTATTACAAAACTGTTGGATGTGCAGAAGTACAGGTTCCAAATATTTTGAAGGACATGTGATATGATTTGTCTTTGCTACTCAACTTATGTCTAAGTTTTCTCCAGTAGTTGTCCAGCATTTCAAAGTACTGATTGCCATGTCTGTCATCTCAGACATGGTCTCAACATTGTTTTCCTTCCATTCTCCACACTAGACAAAGAGATCCAGATACTACCTTGATACAGGTCTTAGAATTTACTAGTTTCTAATCCACAATTTGTATCTGATGGATACTTGGCCAAATTTTATTACTAGTTAAATCACTAAATTTAGACTCTAAAGAATTTACTTCAATAGAGTTAGAATGGCCTCATATCAGTGCAAAACTAATCTAGAGATTAATGAAATAAGAAAGGATCTTTATCAAACAATGATTCTAGCAAGGTCATTTTTGTTCTTTTCCTTTTATTATTGACCTGCCTGGAACAATAATGAACATGTCTTGGATATGCTATAGGAAGTATTGAAACTACAGTTAGGCACAACTGCTTAGGCACTAGAAACTTCCACAAAACATCAAAAGTCTTAGAAAACATGTATATAGATACACCACCCACATAATCATTTTTACAGAACTTCTGACACCATCTTTGTGGCATGAATTCAGACACTTCATCTGGTACAGCCAGATGTAAAGATAAAGGTATTAAAATTTGCAGGAAATGCTAGATGTTGTTTCTTGCATTTCATAGAATCATAGAATCAATCAGGTTGGAAGAGACCTCCAAGATCAGCCAGTCCAACGTAGCACCCAGCCCTAGCCAGTCAACTAGACCATGGCACTAAGTGCCTCATCCAGGCTTTTCTTGAACAGTGACTCTACCACCTCCCTGGGCAGCCCATTCCAATGGCATATCACTCTCTTCAATTTCTTTCTGCAGCTAGTCATTTGCTCTCTGTCCTGGTTCATTAATAAAAGGGTTCATGTTAATAACCAACTGGACATTTAAAAAGTAAGTAATAAAATCCAAGATGCTGGAAAGAGAAGTAAACTCAACAAAGCTCTCTAGCCTTAAAATGAGGAACACTAGACCTCTCTTACACCTTAAAGAGTGATGGGCAGTTATTCATCCTGAGGTTAATTCTCACCAAGGATTTTTCCTCCAAAAGAGGAAAAGAAGGAGCAGAGTAAGTAGATGTTTGTATCACAAAGGCACACCATTACCAATGCCTGGCATCAAAGCTGGCTGCTCTCTGTACCAATGAGACTTGCAGTGCTGGAAAGGTAAGTGCATTGCACATCTCCTGAATCCCTAAAGCAATAGCTAGCTTTCAAAACAAGAGGTAAGTTAATCAGCAATTTGCAGAGTGTATCCTTAGGGCCAAAAGCATTCTCCTACTCACCATCCCAGTTCTTCATGTCAGTAATACAGAATTATTATTTTTTAAAATATCACTAACTCCTGATGCTGAAACATAAGAAAAGCCTGGATGAGGCACTTAGTGCCATGGTCTAGTTCATGCAGAATCACAGAATTAACCAGCTTGGAAAAGATCTCTAGGATCATCCAGTCCAACCTATCACCTAACCCTTCTAATTAACTAAACCACAGCACTAAGTGCCTCATCCAGCCTCCTCTTAAACACCTCCAGGGATGGTGGCTCCACCACCTCCCTGGGCAGCCCATTCCAGTGCCAATCACTCTTGCTGCCATAGATAGGGGTGGGTGATAGTTTAGACTGGATGATCTTGGAGGTCTCTTCCAACGTGGCTGATTCTATGATAAACAACAAAAGGCCACGGCATCCCCAAAACACTATGAATATCCTTCCTTTTAAACACAAATCTATTCCTTAATGAGAGGACATGACTTTGAAGTGGGTTTTTTTGTTTGTTTTTCTTTTTCCATAAGCAATATACAGAAGTTCAATTATTCATAAGAGAGACTAGTCATGTAAATACCGTCAGAAAGACTGAGCACCATGTTGCCAAAACACATCTTAAAGCACAAAGGATGATTTTAGCCTAGCCCTTCCTTGGAGGGTGTGATCTCAGGAACTCTGGCTGGGGAAAGCACGGTTCATAAATCAGCGTTTACATCATGTGAGAAGACCATTTACAGCACGTTAGAACATACAGCACAAAGTTTTACAACAGAGATTTACAACAGCCAGAGTTGATAGCACAAAAACAAAAGGACAGAGCTCTGATCTATCAAACGATGGCCTGAAAACCAAAGTTTAACTCCTGAAAAACCTAGTCCACGTAGAACTGACACTCTGATTCCTCTAGAAAGGCTGAGGTTTGATGTGCAGCTATATTCAGGGGATTCACTACTCCTTTCAGTATGTCTTCATAAGGAGCATCTCTTGCTCTTTCAAACAGCAATTCTGCTCACTTCAATCAGAAACAGGGAATGATTTAGTATTTCTGTTGGCTGGTTATTTATAAGAGATCTACTCTAGATTAGTCCTGCTTGAGTGGCATCATAAATGGCTCCATTCCCCAGCAGTAGTCTACTTCAGATGGGAACCTGACAACCTCTACTTAGTGTGTCTTTCACAGTACACAATGAAGTGTAAAAACTGCTGTGAAAAAGCCTGTGTTTCAAAACAAACCATCTCGGTAATAAGCACTTAAAAACTCTTTTTTATTAATATATTTCTTTGTGTACAAAACAAAAGCTTAACGCTACAGCAGGCCTTTGACAATGTTTTTGTCGGGTTTGCTGGGTTTTTCTTTCTCGACATGAAGGACTGCAGAAGCTTTTAGAAGGTCCAAAATAAATCATTTGAAATACAGCGTTAAAGTGGAGCATATGAAAGGGTTGGTTTTCCCCTCCTCAGAGCTTAATAACATGGGGTTTTCAACCAAAAAGCTTAATCAAAATCCAAAGTGGAAATCCTAAATTAGTAAATATTGAATTTAACCACTTTTATATCTCAGGTATTAGCAAATACCTTTGGTCTACAGAGATACAGCCCCTTCTAATCCTTATCAGAATTTGCAATTAAGACTTCAGAGCTACAGATATCTGTACACAGCTCTGTACACAGCTCTGCTCTCTTATTTTTAAATAATTGGACCCAAATCAAATCAGTCTTCAAATACATTGAAAAGTAAATGTCTGATGTCTAATTGAACTAATAGATAACACTCTTTTTAATAGCGTTAATGCTTACCGTGGGCTTCACACAGACAGGAGCAAGGGGGAAGGAGAGAGTTGGAAAAAAATCTGCATAGAAAACCTCACCATTATATTACCACCAGGCAGCCACTTGGAATGCAGACAGACTAAAGGTAACATTTACAACTTCTGTGCTGACAGTTACAAGTAAAATTACCTATCTATATGAATGTACAAAAAGAATATTCTAAGTGTATTACGAGTTAGATTCTTCTCTTTCACTAATTGTCACCTCCAACAGGACCTTGTGAGAGCCTGGAAATGAAGCACTTAGGAGTTTTCTTTTCCAGTCTCTGGTGGGCTTCTCTCGGTTTATCGCAAATGAACAATGGTGTTGGAAGGGGCACCGTCTGTTTAATGTCATTAGTGATTGTTTCATAAAACAAACAGCCGCTCTGCCATTCTGCTGCAGTTAATCTTAAATCTAAACGTGGCGGCACTTGGGGAGAGTCTCAAACATGGTTTGTTCTAACCAGTGCAGGGCTCTTAATCTATTGCAAGTCAAGGCGCTTATCTCTCTGCTCAGCTCAGAGCGGTGATTTCTTTGTCCAAATATCAAACCAAACTCAGTTAATATCATGCTTCCAGCCTTTTCCCAAAGATTTTTTTTTCCCTCTCCTCCTAAATTGTGGCCAAAGACTAAGGCATATTTATTTATTGCTTATACCATTTCATGCTTATTTTTCAATATTAGCAAAGTCAAACTGTTTGCAAGTTATTGCACAAGGGTATTTCAATGAGCTTAATCAGCCAGGTGAACTGATAACTGGGAGATTTACCTAATTATGCTGGGAAAAACTCGTTCATTCTAGATTACACTTACAACAGCAGACGTGTTTAAAACAACTGAGTGTTTTTAGACAATCTAAAGGGGCATTATAATCACCTTAAACTTTCATTAGTGATTATGAAAACAAAGGTTGTCCACCACTTCACAGGATCATATTTGTAGTAGTAGCACTCATTAAAAAAAAAAAGGCACCACATAAAGCTGACCATGACCAAATCCCATGCTGAAGAAAGTATCACAATAGCTTTTCCCAAGTGCCTTTTTCTGCCTTAAGGAACACAAGACTAAGTTTATCCCAGACGCTTTTCAGTGCCACCACATCCTTAGCTGGCACACAATGATAGACACATTTTGGCAGCTTACATATTTAGGACAATTCATAGAATCATAGAATCAACCAGGTTGGAGGAGACCTCCAAGATCATCCAGTCCAACCTATCATCCAGCCTTACCCAATCATCTAGACCAGAGTACTAAGTGCCTCATCCAGGCTTTCCTTTAACACCTCCAGAGATGGTGACTCCACCACCTCCCTGGGCAGCCCATTCCAATGGCAAATCACTCTCTCAACACACATTTACAAGAGTATTAGGAAAAATCTAGAGGTAACCTGTTTGTATATACAGGCTATTTTAAACTTTATTCTCACTTGTTTTACATCTGTTTTGAGTCTAGGATGAATTTTCAAGTCCTGAACTTGAATGTTATTTCAAAGTCAGAAGAAAAAGTTTTCTTTTAAACAGGTGGAAATCCAAATGAGTGGGTAATAGGACAGACACCTCTGATGGCAAGTGCTCATGTGGTGGGGTATATGGATAAAAAAGGTTTTGCTGCTATAGCCTGAAGCTTTTCTTTCCCCCTCCTTATTGTTACCAATCTATCATGCCCTATGCTCTGAGAAGTGGAAGAATCCTGAGCATGAGCTCACCAAGAAGAAAGAATAAACTAAAAAAAAAGTCAAGTAGGATCAGTGTTCACCTCTTTGAAAATTCTTAGAGGTAAGCAAACGTTGTGGCAGGCAAACACTGGTGGGCAGGTACACCAGAAACCTCTTCTAAAAAGCCTCAATGCTAATTCCTATATAGCTGCTGTATATATCCCTTGGTTAAATTTAGCAAGCTGAGCTGCAGATCCATGTCAAAATGGTGACAGTTTGCAAAAAAAAATTTTCTCCTCCTTCATTTAGAAAATGCAAAAGAAAACAAACACAGTAATACACCTAAGTCCCTACTCATTTGTGGTCTATCCCTCAGCACTTGCATTAAACTCCTCTAATAAACTCAAACAATTGTCTTTTTCAATTCTCTTTCACTAAAAAGAAAACAAAAAAGAGAGAGAGTTGTGTGGACAGAGAGGAAAAAAAATCAATTCAACTCAGGTTTTTCCACATCTTCATATCACTTCCCATCTCAACTGGCTGGAGTAGAATTTCAATTAACTGGTAGGAGTCCAAGAGAAGCCAGGCTGCCTCTGTTCCTCCTGGTCATGCCCCATAATTGTAGAGGGACCTGCATTTTTCAGCCAATGACACGGCTTACAAAAATAGATACACTGAGTTATTTGATAAAGGAACCAAAGCCTGTCACTCCTGTTCAAGTGCCAAACAACATGAGAGTGAGTGAGATTGTGTTCAGATCCCAAACCAGCCAGGCTTATTACTCTACAGAACTATCTCCTGTTAGGAGGAATAAGAAAAAAATAAAAAGAAAAGAGGGTGTGAGGGTGGTGTGGAAGCAATATCACAGACAAGCCAGCCAGTTTCAAACCCTTCTTTTTTGGAGGAAAATTAACTGAATCATAGAATCACAGAAACAGTCAAGGTTGGAAGGGACCACAAAGATCACCTAGTTCCAACCCTTCTGCCATGGGCAGGGACACTCTACCCTAGATCAGGCTGGCTACAGCCTCATCCAGGCTGGTCTTAAACACCTCCAGGCATGGGGCCTCAACCGCCTCCCTGGGCAACCCATTCCAGGCTCTCACCACTCTCATGCTGAACAACTTCCTCCTCACAGCCAGTCTGAACCTACCCATCTCCAGCTTTGCTCCATTCCCCCTAATCCTGTCACTCCCTGAGAGCCTGAAAAGTCCCTCCTCAGCTTTTTTCTAGGCTCCCTTCAGATACTGAAAGGCCACAAGAAGGTCACCTTGAGCCTCCTCTTCTCTAGACTGAACAGCCCCAACTCTTTCAGTCTGTCCTCATAGCAGAGCTGCTTCAGCCCTCAGATCATCCTTGTGGCCCTTCTCTGGACACACTCCAGCATGTCCACATGGGGACTCCAGAATTGGATGCAGTACTCCAGGTGGGGTCTCACCAGAGCTGAGTAGAGGGAAACTGCCATGTTTCCAGCTTGCTGCCCCTCCAGAACCTCTCCAGTGTGAGACAGAAGTGTTATTTTTATGCATCTCCTAAACATGTTGGGGTTTTTTTTGTTTGTTTTTTCCTTTCTCAGAGAGGAGAAATGTTGGCAGGTATAGGTCCCCTTTTGTATTAAAAAAAATCTTCTTTCCCTAGTAAAATTATTCTAAAGATCTATTGCCAAAGCATGGCTAGGAAGAAGAAATAACTGCTAACAGCCCTGCACCAAAAGTTTGGGCAAAGAGGCTTACACCTCTGAAGTTACTAAATCTAATCTCTAAGATATTTTACTCTACAACTAATTAATCCTTTAAGGAAATGGAAAATAAAGACACACATTCACGACTAAGTGGCTGAAAGAGTCTCTTTGTGATCTCATTGCTGTCTACAACTACCTGAGGGAGGTTGTAGCCAAGTGGGGTTAGTCTCTTCTCCCAGGCAACCAGCAACAGAACAAAGGGACACAGGCTCAAGTTGTGCTGGGGGAGGTCTAGGCTGGATGTTAGGAGGAAGTTCTTCACAAAGAGAGTGATTTCCCATTGGAATGGGCTGCCCAGGGAGGTGGTGGTGTCACCGTCCCAGGCGGTGTTCAAGAAAAGCCTGGACAGGGCACTTAGTGCCATGGTCTAGTTGATTGGCTAGGGCTGGATGATAGGTTGGACTGGATGAGCTTGGAGGTCTTTTCCAACCTAGTTGATTCTGTGGTTCTATCCTATGAAACAGTTAAATATTCATACTTCTATTTACTCTTAGATCTAGCTACCAATACAGATCCCAGCATTTTTCTTCTTTTCTTCATTAGAATTAATTCTGAGCATCAGAGGTATCCAAGTCTGTAGCAACTCAAACAGAATACCTCACATGCTCAATATTTCCTCATTATATATGTCATATAATATTAGAAACCACATTTTCACAGGAATGTGTAGAGGTGCCTGTCCTACATAGTCCCACAAGTGCCTATGACAGGAGGAGTGAGTACTGTTCTAGCAGTATTTCATGCTTGCCATGCTACAAGTGTGCCCTATACTTAAGAGATAAAAAATTAGGTCACTCTTTGAAGGTGTGTCACCTAATGCACCAACATATTAGGTTAATATTTTCTATTTTATAAGCTCAAACTTGTACCCAGTTTTAAAGCTCAATTATTGAAAGAGCCAGTGAAAACAAAGCTATAATTATTGAGGGCAGCCTTTCCACTTTCAATGGCCAATCCAGGTCACCTGAAATATATTCTGGTGAGAAAAAAAATCAACCAACAACTCCCTGCAGACCTTGCAGACTCACTCCCAGACTCAGACCTTAGAGTCCAATCACAAACGAGGTCTATTTCCTCCTTTCTCACATGTTAAATGCTGTCGTACAGACTAACCCCACACACTTGTCAACTGCCTTTCCTACTGCAGACTTGGATTTGTCTTCTGCAGCAGCTATAAACAGAGGCTAGCAGGACTGCTACTGAAGCTGGAGGCAAAACTTGGCACCGTGATGCTGTTCTCCCCCTCTCTCAGCAACTGAAAGACACCCATGAAGGCCTTGTTCAAGTGATAACAACAAAGAACCAACGGACAATGCCCGGCAGAAACAACACAAAACATTCCTTGATCACTATGAGCTTTGGACTTATTTGTATTTGGATAATAAAACAACTCCTTGCATCCACCCTGGAAAATTAATGCTACGTTCTTCTTTCTCAATAAAAACATTTTTATACTGCCAAACAAGTAACAACTTAGAACATTTGGGTTAGTAACTCTTCAAATAAAACAACCCCTGCAAATAATCACCTCTAAGTGTCATCCTTCTTTTTTTTTTTATTTCAATCTCACTTCTTTCTCTTCCTTCTATTGGCTTCTTTTCTTATTATCTTATTCACATATTGATTCCCCCTATTTCATTCTGTTCATTCCACTCTGCCTTTTCTACTCTCTATCTTTATGGATCCTCCCCTTTGCCTGACTGAAAAACTTTAATTAAATCTGAATTACAAAAGCCTAACTTAAAAAACCATGACCAAATACTCTATTCAGCCATGACTAAAAAGCAACACAACCTCAAATCAAAATGCCACACAGAGTCATGAACACATGGTCCCACACATACAAACACACAGGCATTTGCGCCGGTTGGAAGTTCAAAGACCTGTGTGCTTTGTTTATTAATAATATGGGCACAAAGCAAAAAGAAACACTCAAGACTACAGCCTAAAAGGCCATCCTGATAGGCTAATCTGAAGGCAATCACCACCAGTATTATATTGCAACTTATCAAAAGGCTATTTAAACAATGAGATACAAGCCCTTTAAACAATGTAGACACTTGGACTTTGTAACAGAGGTTGCCATACAGATCAGGCTGGCTTTGATTTCTTAGTACTGTAAATATGGAAAATTGAAGTAAAGTCTACCCTTTTTAATTGGCACTCTGGGCAGTTTACTTACTCAGCTGAACACCTTCAATGAATGAAATTCCCACAGGAAAGGTTTCACAATCTGTTCACTAGGAACCCCAGCTACTATTGTACAAAATGCTATTATAATAAATGTTCCTTCTTCCTGACTATTAACTTGTCACTATAACTCTCCAAACCTGTCTCTGGTTAGTCTTAGTGTCTTTTAAACTGTCCCATCTTCAGGCTTTGAATTTAATGGGTGTTTTTTGTCTGAAGATTATAGAATCAACCAGGTTGGAAGAGACCTCCAAGCTCATCCAGTCCAACCTAGCACCCAGCCCTAGCCAATCAACTAGACCATGGCACTAAGTGCCTCAGCCAGGCTTTTCAAGATCGGAGGACTCATCCCATAAACCACAATGCTGTGCCTTTTAAATAGTTATTTAAAAAAAAACTAGGATGAATCAAAATGAGATTGATCAACTTTTCTAATTTTTATACTGCTCTATTTACACTTGCTCTGGAGCATCTTCTTCTGTGGCATATTCTGCTCATTAATCTTCAATTAGTTTCCTGTGTCAAGTTTCATATTAAGGCATTTTTCAAGCAGCAATACAGACTGGTAACTGAGAAAAATAAAACCTAACTTCTTTTGCCTGATTTTGCTAAACACCACAGCATGCTCCAAGGCATGTCTACCTGACCAGCACCTCAAAAGCCTTGACAGAGCATTAGTAACTGCAGTAACCCAAAACTTTTTAAGCTCAATAAAGAAAAGGGGCAAGAGAAATGTGTAGCTTATTAAGAAAGACTGAGATTCAGAACGGTTATGGATCTACAGAAAAACTTGGTTAGGGAGAGCAAGGACTCTTTAAGAAATAAATGCAAACTAGTCTGGCTTGCACAGCAGCAAAACTGACTACTTCAGAAGAATAAATTTAATTACCTTGAATTTTCAGCAGCCCATAAACACAACTGTCTGGGAGAACAGTCACCTGCATTGTGAACAGAGTACAAAGGTAAATCCATTGCAGAGTGGTTATTACAAACCCAAAGCCAGTTGGATGAGCAATAGTTGCAGCCCAGCAGAAACCTTCTGTGGCACGTGAGCTTCTAATAATAATTATCACTGTTGTCATTAATAACAACATCACTGCAAGCAAGTAGTACTAGGAAGGAATATCCACAATTTCATTGCATTATCGTACACAGTTTTCTCAAGGGCACATTTGTTGTCAACTGCCACCACTGCTCCAGATAAGATCATGGTGGAGGTTTTTCAAATTCATAAATATGAATATAGAAGTATAAACCTGACTCTTATGCTGATTTTACTTTCATGAGATTCTGCTTTCAAACTGTATAGCTGTAGAGCACTTTCACAGCAAGCACACAGACAGCAACAATATGGATTTGTCTACATACAGTAGTTTCATTTCCAGCTTCCAAGTACAATCTACTAGGGAGTAGCACCATAACAAAAAAAAACCACCTGCCAGTACTTAGAACTCATAATGCTATTATATTTTAAATAATTCCAAACCACAGTTTCTCTTTCATGCTGAATATCTATGGAAAACTACATGCATTCGCTTCCAAAAGAGGGAATCAATCAATCAATCAATCAATCAATCAAGTCCTTTGACCACGTCACGCATCCATTTCCAGAACACATCAGAAACCCCTTACACTGTTTGCAGCAAACAGCAAAAACATAGGTTTATGTCACATAGATGGAAAGTTTGCTGGCTTCTGGCAGGCTGTGTTAACAAGCCCATTTGATTCTCTCTCGTATATGCCTAAGAATCAAAGCAGCACAGCAAAGTTGCTTGTCAGTGCAGATAACTATCTGTGCAAAGGAGGGGGCTTGGTGGCTGGTATCTCATTAGTTTGCCATAAGGATTGAACAGACTGAAGAAACGTTTTCTGATTTTCCCTCTCTTCTTTTTTTTCTCTTGAAAGAGTTGAGAGAAAAGTCTAATAAAGAAATAAAGGGGTTCAGAAAATAAATGGTATAAATGATATTGTATAATACCACAGGTAACTCTTTATATCATAGAGCACTTTCATCTGAGGAGTTCAAGGCATTGAAAGCAATAACCAGCTTGCAATAGGGCTAATGTATTTTGCATCCCAAATGTGCTCCTGAACCTGGCTAGCTTGCTCTTTAGTTTTAAACACAAATTCAATTTCCACTAGAGATGCAGTGAATTACACTGATCTAATTTAAGCAACAGTGAACTTTATTAACCTCAAAGGATTGCTGAGATTTCCAGTGCTTTATTTTGGGACTGCACGCTGATGCAATGAGTTCTGTTGAAGAATTTTCAACAGCAGGAGGTGGTCATCTCCTTTGAAAAATGTTAAGATGTATGTAGACATTTGTCTATGTGTTAGGGTACATATATATGTGTGTATATGTACACGCAAACTTATATGTACATATATGTGTGTGTATGTACATGCAAACTTATATGTACATAGAGTTGTGTTCGTATGTGCACAGTCTACAGCTGCTTTTCTAGAAGAATGGTAAAAGAACAAATATTACAAGGACAATATTCTGTGCTCTAGGGCACACAGTAGCAGTATGGTTTACTGCCACACATGTATCATAGGAACAACACAGCCCTGAGAGTCTGTGAAGACTAAAGGCAGTTCACTTTCCCTGACTAACTCAAATACAGTGCTGAGATTGTTAAGTGGGACTTGTGATGATTCTCTATTGTAAAGTCCTGTCAGCTGGGGGTTAGGCAAAACTAACAAACATTGTTTTAGTGAGGACTTCAAGGTAGAGTTAGGCACTGGTTGCCAGGTGGAAACTCTTTCCTCACTAATACCTTCTCTCTTGGCATAAGCTCTTTCCTGCACAGAGAGGGGAAAGCAGAACAATTGCAATAATAAACAACTCTCATATATGATGTATAACTGCCACTACTAGTAGTAATTTATTTTTGTAGTTGGGCATGTTTTCTAAATGTGAACATATGGACAATTATTACTTCTTGTCTGTATTACCACTGTATCTATACAACTGTGCTCATAGACCATGATGCACTGTCTTGTAAATGCTGTAAAAGTTCCAAACAGAAGGACAGTTCACGCCACAAGTAGCTCACACGATGCAATATGGCTGCAAATTTGAGCTGGCATCAACAGCCACTGAAATAGTCTGACAATGAAACAAGCAGGAATGCAGAAATTGCCACATGGGCTCAAATCTAGTTTCATCTAGAACTGTAAGCAGAAGCTGATGTGTCAGCAGAAAACGCACACAAACCCTGCAATAGGCAGATCTGGGATAACCCATCCCCCAAGAAAGCGTCCTTGCAATGTCTCCTAGCACTTAGAGTGCAAACCTAAAGAGCATCATTTCAGATCTCACTAGATCACTAGTATTTTTTAGTAGATAATAACAACACAGAATATTATCATTCATGTAACACATCAGACCTTTTCCTAAAGCACACTGAATTCCACAGCAACTTTCCAGAGGAAAGAAGTCCATTCCCTCATTGCACATCAGGTGAAAAATTGTTATTTATCAGCCACCTTTCTGTCATGTTCCTGTGTCCTTTTATCATGAGAGAGAGAAAAGCTCTTCCCAAACTACCTTTTCTATGCAAAATAATGAATGTCAGTGTCTTATCATGTCCTTTTTTTATTCATCTGCTCTCAAAGGTAGCAATCCCAGTCTTTTCGTTCTCTCCTAATATAAGGGTTTTCCCAAGCACCTGATCATTCTTCTTGCCTCTGAACTCCTGGTTCATCTGTAATACCCTATTTGAGATGGTGTCACCCACTTGATGAACCAGCACCATTTGCATAATGGCATTACTGTATTTTCCATATTATTCTTCAGTCTTTCCTCATGTACCTAAAGCTGTCTGTTAACTGAAGCTGTGCACTGAGCAGACATCTTCAAGGAGCCATCAGTATTGCTGGCTGGGTTTCTTTCCTGAGCTGCTATAATCACCTTGTAGTCCATAGTAACATTTAGGGGCAGACAATTAGTATTTTTTTCCATCCTGGTGGTCGTTACTTTGTATTCATCACAGATTAATTTCATGTAGCATTATGCAGTCAGTGAAGTCCCTTAGAAGGTCCTCACAGGCTTTCATCTAGATCTGTCTAAATAATTCTACATCTGTCTGTTTTCCAGAGCTCATTCTTACAGATCAAAAACAACCCAAAAAACACTCGGCCATGCAACAGCTTCCTTATCAGCATGGCTTAACTCTTGCCTAGAAACAAGCCTTACAGAGGTGAGAGGGTACAGAGGTGCTCAAGGCAGTTTCTTTTGTGAAACTATCAAGTAGGTGGGAAAGAATTATTATATAGGAACGAATTATCTATGTACAACTGAACTTGTCACATAAGTACCCATCTAAGCTTCCCATCAGCTGGAAATCACACTCACTCACTACAAACTGGAGATATGTTAAAACTAATTAGAGGTAAATCATAGAATCAAAGAATCAACCAGCGTGGAAGAGACCTCAAGATCATCTAGTCCAACCTAGCACCCATAAATGCTGACATATTATGCAAGAGACTGCACACTACTGAAATAGACATGCTTGACTATTTTATTATAACTCAATACATTGGAAATCTTCAAGAAAAAAAGTAGTCTAACTCTGTTGTAGGTGAAGAAAATTCTCATATGTGAATTTGGTTCTATCTCTCTGGCTCCTATCTCTGGCCAGCCTGATCTAGGGTAGGGCGTCCCTGCCCATGGCAGGGGGATTTGAACTAGATGATCCTTGTGGTCGCTTCCAACCCTGACTGATTCTATGATTCTCATCATAAACCAGTGCACTACTTGTTGCCCAGCTTATTCCAGTTTTAGTCAAAATGCTATTATCTTCACGTTACATGTTACAGAGGAAGAATAAACTCATAGCCAGCAAGCCAGAGAACAAGTACATGGAATGACTTAACCGAAGTCACACAATCACTGTATGCCACAGACATGCACCATGTTACATCAATGTCTGCGCTATGAAGCAGTCATGAAACATCAATGCCAAATATTAGTTATATTGGCTTAATATAACAGTAATTCTTTATAACTAAAAACCTGAATCAAATCAGTTTTGCCATTTATTTTGAGTTTTCTTCCCATGCTTCTTTTCTCAGCTAGTTCTTCTCTTTGATACACATGATGGCCTCAAATTATCTCTTTGAAACAGGCTCACTTAATTTATTTTAACAGCATCAAAGACTCTCATTTAAAGAAAAAAAAAAAAAAAAAAAAAAAAAAAAAAAGGAAAGAAAAAAAAAGTGCTTCCTGCTTAAGATGATCAATTTTTCTGTATTTCTCAGACACCACCTCCACAGCCTAGCCTTGCTAAGTCAGTCTGAAAGAATAGCTAGTCTACAGCCAGATTCTCAACACATTTTCATGAAAAGGCCCCAAAATCTTCATTCTTAATTGTAACAAGAGAATAAAAAAAATCACTTTGACCAATTGCCCCTTCCAAAAAATCAAATGAAGGGCAGAGATTTTTCAAGCACCAGAGGAGAATGTACACATTTCACTGCATGACTAAATTTTAATATAAAATACTGAGAGGCTACCAGTTGAGACAACCTCCTGTATTTATTCCTATTGATATCTAGGATCTTCACTGGGCCTAGAACAATATGGCAACTATGCTATGGATAAGGAAGTGCTCTGGACCCAATATGATAAATCATAGAATCAGTCAGGTTGGAAGAGACCTCCAAGATCATCCAGTCCAACCTAGCACCCAGCCCTAGCTTCAGGCCAGTAAGTGCCTCAGACAGGGTTTTCTTGAACACCTCCAGGAATGGTGACTCCACCACCTCCCTGGGCAGCCCATTCCAGTGCCAATCACTCTCTCTGCCAACAACTTCCTCCTAACATCCAGCCTATATCTCCTTTGGCATAACTTGAGCCTGTGTCCCTTTGTTCTGTTGCTGGTTGCCTGGAAGAAGAGACCAACTCCCACCTGGCTACAGCCTCTCTTCAGGTAGTTGTAGACAGCAATGAGGTCACCCTTGAGCCTCCTCTTCTCCGGGCTAGACACTCCCAGCTCCCTCAGCCTCTTCTCACAGGGCTGTGCTCCAGGCCCCTCACCAGCTTTGTCACTCTTCTCTGGACACATTCCAGTACCTCAACATCTCTCTTGAATCAAGGAGCCCAGAACTGGACACAAGACTCAAGGTGTGACCTGACCAGCGCTAACTACAAGGCACTAATGACTTCCCTTATCCTGCTGGCCACACTGTTCTTGATACAGGCCAGGATGCCACTGGCTCTCCTGCCCACCTGGGCACACTGCTGACTCTTGTTCAGCTACTATCTACCAGCAGCCCCAGGTCTCTTTCTACCTGTGTTAGGTGTGATTCAGACAGAAATCACCCTAACTGGACGTCTGAAGCTATATGTGAAGATCTTTCTTTTACAGCATGCTTTTATAAACATACAAAAGCACAACCATTCCTGAGGTTCAGGTGAGATACTACCATAAGGCATTGTAAGGAATCACAATTTACCAGCATCTCATCTGCAGAAAAAGGAAAGCAGAACAATGCTGGAAGATTATGCATTAATCTTACCAGGTCTTGTGAGGAATAATTTATGTTATCCTTGAGTTATGTCTAAAATACCAATCTGTGGCCATAAAAATGATTTTACACATCTTTGCTACTCAGAGCTGAGGGGAATGAACAGAAAGTAGTGCTGCCTTTAAAACCAGCATATCTGGATATGAAAATGCAGTAACAGTTTGCATGCTCTGATTTACAGTGAAAATACTCACCTGCCTTTGACAACAGCTTTCAAACTTCAACAATGGCTGCATAAGTGATTAAAAGTAAATTCCTACTTCTTTTTTCAGAAAACCAGAACATTTTCACTTGCTGCAGGATAACTCAGGAACACAGAGCTGTGCCACACAGAAGTAACATCATGGTTGCCTCATTCTTTGACCATTAAGTATAATCTCTGTGTGTCTGTGGCTGCCTGTATGTACTAATACATGACCTCCACATTGGATATCCAATTGTGGGCAAAAAATCCCCAGCATAGGTCTGGAAGGAAGATGATGGTTTTAAATAGCTACAGAAAAAATAACTTTCCCATCAAGATTTCCACTTGTTGACCTATATGAATCAATAATAAACCACACCAGTACAGGCTGAGAGGTCATCTGCTGGAGAGTAGCCTTGTGGAGAAGGACCTGGGAGTGCTGGTGGATAGCAAGTTAACTAGGGGACAGCAATGTGCCCTTGTGGCCAAGAAGGCCAATGCGATCCTAGGGTGTATTAGCAAGAGTGTGTCCAGCAGAGCAAGGGAGGTTCTCTTTCCCCTCTACTCTGCCCTGTTGAGACTTCAACACTGTGTTTAGGTTTGGGCTCCTCTGTTTAAGAGGGACAGGGATCTGATGGAGAGGGTTCAGTGGAGGGCTAGAAGAATGACTAGGGGACTGGATGACATGCCTTATGAGGTTGGATGACATGCCTCATGAGGAGAGGCTGAGGGATCTGGGCCTTTTAAATCTGGAGAAGACTGAGAGGGAATTTAATAAATATTTAGAAATATCTGAGTGCTAGGGGTCAGGAGAGGGGGGACAGGCTCTGCTCACTTGCTCCCTGGGATAGGACAAGGAGCAATGGATGTAAGCTGCAGCACAGGAGGTTTCACCTCAACACAAGGAGGAATTTCTTGAGTGTAAGGGTCCCAGAGCACTGGCACAGACTCCCCAGGGAGGTTGCAGAGTCTCCTCTGGAGGCTTTCAAGGCCTGTCTGGATGTGTTCCTCTGTGATCTGTGCCAGATTGTGCGGTCCCGCTGTGGCAGGGGAGTTGGACTTGATGATCTCTTTGGGTGCCTTCCAACCCCTGACATCCTGTGATCCTGTGAATATGTATAATTTTGAATCTTTATGTTATTGCATGTTAGAAAAGCTAGGGCTGGGCTGCAGGAGAATTAGGTCACTCACATTAGATCTTCTAATTAACCAGTTCTTCCTTGAAAAGAGCACTCGCTCGGCTTTCAAGACTACTCCAGCATTTTGTCAATAGAGTTCAGAACAGGGCTAATGATTACCATTAAAGAAAGCCCAGAGTGATTTTAAGAACTTATCTTTCTGTATTTTGTTCTTTTTATCCAACTGTGGGATCCTGGAGTGAAGCCACTTCAGAGAACAGTTCAGGTTTATTTAAAAAAGAAAAAAAAAAAAAAGAGGTCGGGGAAGGAGCAAGAGGAAAATTTTCCCTAAGTGGAAAAGGTAAGCTACTTGGACACAAAATACTCCCCTCCAATTTACAAGCTGATGGTAGAAAACCAGCACAGCCCTAGGCATATTACTAATACATATATAGAAGTGGACTAGTAGTCTTTTTGTGGGGGAGAGGAAGTGTAAAAAGAAAATCAATCCATAAAAATATTTTCCATATGTTATTCTCTTGCTTTGATTCTGGACCTTTGTAGTTTTATTTCACTGTAAAGAAATTCTGCCTAAATTCTTCCAGTGCCTGACCCTCACCTTAACGCTATTTGTGCTTTCATCGTTGGCTCAAATGACCTCAGCAGTCTGCCTCATCTGCTCCTTACAGAAGTATCTTTGGCCAAACCAATGGCATTTCTGCCAGATGGGCTCTTGTGCAGAATTTCTCTCTCAATTTCACCTTTCCCCTTTCTGGCAGGTGCTCAAACTCAATACTTTTTTCACAGAAAGTGAATGTGGCTGTACGCTCTGTACACACTCGTGTCTGGTAGGAGATACTATTCTTTCTTTGCAACATCCCATTTTCACTGCTGCTGCCTCTTTTGCTTCTTAAATACCTAGGTATGAAAAATACTAGCCCAAGCTGCTTCTGAAGAAATGTGCATCACTCAGCCATGTGCATCAGACCCCACCTGGAGTATTGTGTGCAGTTCTGGAGACTCCAACACAAGATGACATGGACCTGTTAGAGCAAGATCAGAGGAGGGCCATGAAGATGCTCAGAGGGCTGCAGCAGTTCTGCCATGAAGACAAGCTACAAGAGCTGGGGCTCTTCAGCCTGCAGAAGAGCAGAAGCAGAAGGCTTCAAGAAGAAGGACTATTGACAAGGTCTTGCAATGACAGGACAAGGAGTAATGGGTTTAAACTGGAAGAGAGGAGATTCAAACTGGATGTTAGGAAGAAGTTCTCTCCAGTAAGGATGGTGAGACATTGGCATAGCTTGTTCAGGGAGGCTGTGGCTGCTCCCTCCCTGGAGGTGTTCAAGGCCAGGTTGGATGAGGCCTTGAACACCCTGTTCTAGTGGGAGGTGTCCTTGCTTATGGCAGGAGGTGGAACTGGATGATCCTGGAGGTTCCTTCCAACCTAAACCATTCTATGGAAGGTCTAACAGTTACATACTGCCTCGCCTCCACAACATTCATCGGAGCCTACCTACACATCAGGTTTTACCCCAGTGGTGTCCTGACCTGGGCCTAAGGACCACACTGCACTTGAGAGCTGTGATGGCAGGGCCTAGGCAGGAGGCTCTCCAGCACTCTGCGCAATTTCCTGCGGGGAATTTCAGCTTTGGCATGTATTCCAAGCCTGTCCTCCCACTGAAGAATGGAATATCCTTCCTCCTGTCACCAGTATATGGTAGCAAAGGTTTCAAATGTGTCTGTGCTTTTCACACCCTTTCACTGTGTGAAAGAGAGCCTTTGTGTCACATACAGGTGAAAAACATATCACTTCAGCTTACTGCTCCACTTAGCATGCTCAGTTTATGTTCCAGTAGTTGAATTCTCCAGTAAACTACTTTGTTTACTTTTTTTTTAATAAATCCTTTTGAATTCTGTTATCTCCTCATACCATTATCTCACTTACTGAGAGTTTTTCCTTTCCATTTATGTAAGGCTGCTTCTCCTCCCTGCTGCCTTCCTCTTTGATCTCCTCTCAGGAGCTGGAAATTATTGACCGCACATGCTGTGTTGATTTTCCTGCTTGCCATTTGAATGAATTATCATCATTATACAATTCCTCTAGAAACAGTCAAGTTAGAGGGTGAAGTTTGTCTGGATGGCTACAGAGTCCAACCCTTCCTTTTCATTTCTCCCTGCTACGCAGCCCTTGACTCAAATTTTGCATGATGGGGCTGTTCAAGGCAGGATTGGACGTGGCACTTGGTGCCATGGTCTAGCCTTGAGCTCTGTGGTAAAGGGTTGGACTTGATGATCTGTGAGGTCTCTTCCAACCTTGGTGATACTGTGATACTGTAAATTCCACAAAACTCCAAGAATGATGATGTAAAATAGAGTAAGACACTGGGCAAAAGCTTACCTGAAATCAATGAAGAACTCTTGGTTTTCACTCTACCCCTTTTCTGCACTTGGTGAGGAATTCATATCTGATTTGTCATCCAGGTTATCTTAGAAAAGGAAGTATTGCTTGATTTGCTATAAATTAGTAATGGCTAAAAGCAGCCAGCTGGGCTACTTCCATTGATTTCAATGAGTAGGATTCCTCTAAAAGTACTCATTTCCACATAAGCCCTTTGCTTTTTTGTGTGAGTGAGAACCAAATTTAAAGGAAATTATGTTATCAATATTTTAGAGGATACACTCCATTTTAATGAGATTTGTAAGGCACGGTTCTGGCCCTAGATTAAAAATAAAACATGTCAGTTTGTTATTCCCATTGCCTTTTTTTTTTTTTTGTTGCCAGTGTCATTTAAAAATAAAAATCACAATAAAGCATCACTTGAATAATTCATTCATCTGATTTTACATCTTTCTGACTGCCTTCTTTTTTTCCTTCCTCCCCCCCTACATACAGACATGACTGTTTTCTGTAAACAAATAGCAATCCTCAACTATTTTCACCCTGGTTTCCTGTGGATGAGTAGAAAAATTTCAAAATGTGGTTACCAGGAGAGTGCCCTGAGAGGATTTACAAAAAAGAATGCCCAAACTTTGCAGAAACACCTGAAGAAAGTCCTCTGCCAGAATTTAGTAGTTGCACAGGTTAGAATTACGAGGCTTCCTTAAACATTTCTTTTCAGCCCAGCTTTATAGCAACCATTTGAGAGCAGGGAAGTACAAGAGCAGCAGGGCAGCTTCTAGGGTCTTACACTGCCACACTTTTTAATTTATAAGCAAAGAGTCACACTACCCTTTAAGATACAATTAAAACAGCAAATATGATTTGATTTATTGAAAGCTACTAATAAGCAAAGCTAGCCAGCTGGGCTCTATCTGTGAGGAGGAGGATGATGGATGAATTGACAGATTCATAGTTCACCTGACAACTAATCCCCACAGTAGCTATGGTGGCAGTTCTGTGGGAAGTGGTGCAATTGGGTACAAATCATCATCATCAACATCCTCGACATTTGTATGTCTATGGCAGCTTTTGGTCCTCTATCTAGCAGATCTTTGCAGACACTTAATTAAGCCTCATGATATCCCCTAAAGGGAAGTCAATATTAGTTTACCTATAGGTAAACTGAGATACAGCAATGCACAGCTTGCTCAAGGTCATAAAGTGGGCCACTGGCTAAGGCACGAATAAAACCCTCTAAATTTGACCCCAGCAGCCTGATTTAATTACAAAATGATGCTCCCCTTCTGTTACCAGTTCCACGCTGGAAATAGCAGTGGCAGATGCTTTTGGGAAGGAAGCAGAATGTGGCAAAAGCAAGAGGTAACAAACTAGTAAAACAAAACCAATCCACCAGTAACATGTAACCTCTGCTCAAAAACCTGTTTAAATACTCTCTCTAAATGTGGAAGCAAGTCTACTGGGCATCTTTTGTTGAATAGTTTCCTTTACTGAGGGGAGTATTTAATACTTTTATTTGTTCCTTAAACTACCACTCTTACCAACTAATTAATGTTAGTGGCAGGATAAGTAAACGAAACCATTGTGGTAGCATTTCTCAGATGTTCTGCATGTATGCAGACAGTGAAAAAAAACAGATGGAGAATACTATAATGAATTGAAATGTTCTATTTAAAAACTGTTTGTCAGCTGTAGTTAAGTTGACACTGTCATCATGGCAACAATTCATAACACTTCACATGTTGTGCCTCTGTGCTGAAGATCGTTCCTCAGACCTGAGCTGGTGGAAGTTGGGAGTTCTCAAGAAGGCCAGTGAGTGGAACAACAAACAAGTGATGGCTACCTCAGGTTACTATTGCATTCGGACTGGAGGGAGGAAGGTCAACAGAGCACTTGGTTTTATAACAAACTGATGGTTACCTCTACTGTGCTGCACCAGATAATAAAAATAAATAAACCAATCTACATAAGCAAAAACACCCAAAAGGATACAAAGCCATTTGTGGTTCAGGGTGCTGATAACAGCCTAACGTTTTTCTGCTCAAGGTCACTGGCTGAAGTCAAGTTTGCTCTTGATGGAACTCAAAGTCATTACAATCTGAGTTCAAATCCCAGCTTATACAAAATGCTCTTCTGGTATCCTTGCAGTCTCTAGTGGACCAGACCCCACAGATATTTAAAATACAAACAATTTCAGCTGGCACCAATTGGCATCTTTGTGGATATGCTCAGTGGAGGAGTGAGCATTGATGTGGCACTCCCTGAGCACCCCTCTAGACAGCTCACCTGGTTCAACAAGCGCCCTGGCCAGGCTCTGCTTCTGGACATAGCTCATTTTCATTACCAGGCCTTCAGCCCTTAGTGCTGCCACTTTTCTGTCTCTCATCAATTTGCTTTAAGGTGGGGTTTTTCTTTCTATACATGAAAACTACACATTTTCATACTTATAATGTATTGCCCAAACCCAAAGCCAGTGAACCTGTAGTGGGGGAAAGAGCAGGGCATTTCACAATGTGACAAAGAATCAGATCCTCAAATCCTTTGTCTCATTAAACTTGAGCTCCAGTTGAAGCTCAAATGGGGATCTCAGCATCATCCATTTGTAATTATCATTACACTCCTATACATTATAGACAGTAATAACATTTGCCAGGACTGAGATTTCTGTCATCTTCTTACAGGGCTTTTGAAAGTAAGTCATGCTGCTAAAATAGCCTGCAATTCTAAACTACTCCAGATTAATTTAAATGGATTTGCATTTATATTTCCTTTACTTGTATTAGTTATGGCTACACACAGTCAAAAGCAGTAATTAATAAAGAGTAAAAATGCAGAAGTTTTTTGTTTTTGTTTTTTTTTTACATCACCAGTAACTGGTTGGAATCTAATAGAACTCATGCTTGCATAAAAGAGTGGAAAATGATAGGCAAGTAAGTCTCAAACACTCTACTTGGTCTTAATTATTCCACATTTTAGGAGAGGTGAGAAAAATGTCTGCAGAACTGCCTACTCAATAGAGCATGAATAATGAAAATATCTCTACACAGCTTGCAACCTTCTATAACAATGGCTGTAGAAAAAGAAAGTACATTATTAAACATTGTGGCAAATGCATAGGACGTTTCTATCTCAGCTCTTTATTTTGCTAGATTTTGGTATTGAGTTCACTGTGATCAAAATTATTTGTAATACTTTTGGCTGCACAATTGTTCTTGCTATTGTTTCAGTTTTTGCACACAGAAAGGTAAGAGATTGCCACGAGGGAAAATCAGACACTGGTTTTAGCAGCAAGGACTTGATTTATTATTGCTTCAAACAAGTTTCATGCATTAAAGATCCCTGTACAGAACATGACATGTTCTTTCTTTAAAAACAGCTACACACTTCAGGACAAGTGACATGATCCAAATGGTCTCGGCTGACGTTGATGGCTATTCTAATGCAGCACAAGACTGTCTCCCTGACTCAACGTGTTTAACATTTTTTTTCAAACAGAAGGGAGAAGAATAAAGAGGAAAAAAAAATACTCAGTTAAAATGAAATCTCTGTTCTGTAAAAATTCAGTTTTCACCTCTCTGTCTGGATTGACTGCTATCCCTTAGGCTAAAGGAAGCATTCTTACATATACGCACACATAGCCTCCCCTTTATTCAAACGTGATTTCAGATCTGATAATTATCTGTTGAGGGTCACATCTGAAACCCACTGGTCTGAAGGGAAAACTTTCCCTCATCTTCACGTGCCCTTGGATCAGGTATATACAGATATGTTAATTATAGGAAATAAATTGCTAAGTAACACCACTGGACCAAAAGCAGAATTTGGTGTTTTTAATGGGAGAAAGAATGGGAGGAAGAAAGGGACATGATGGTATCACACAGGATACCAAATAAAACGGTGTTTTAAACTGCTGTAATGCAATTAATCTGGAGAAAATGACTTTGTACAGAACAGGTAAGCACATTTTTAGATTTTAATAGAAATTAAACATTTTACAGTTAAGTACCTCCCAAAGGTGATTAATTGTGTAAAAAAAAAGCTACTTTGTGATTTTCCTGCCTTGAAAACATACAGAATACATGAATATGTGATTTTCACCATAGCTTTTTTGCAATTGATTTTTTCCTCCTCTCTACAGAAGATATTTTTTTCCTTATTAAATATGTTATAGTCTCTCTATTATAATAAAGATTTAGTGAAGTCTCTTTTTGATCCAATCAAAACAATGTCAAGGGTGTCCCCAACACCAGATACCTTTAAGACCTGGCCAGACAGGATGCTGGGCTATTTTATCTAGATGGTGCATTTCCCAAGGAAGTTGGACCAGATGGTCCTTGAAGTCCCTTTCAATCTGCTATTCTATGATTGTAGATGTTGCGATGTAAAGTGGCCCAAAGTGTTCCAACGCTTCAGCCACAGTGTCATCAGTTCTGCTCATACAGCAGGACAACATGAAGACAGCAGCAATTATGTTATTCTGGAGGTATAGGCTAGATGTTAGGAGAAAGTTCTTCATAGAGAGAATGATTTGCCATTGGAATGGGCTGCCCAGGGTGGTGGAGTTGCCATCCCTGGAGGTGTTCAAGAAAAGACTGGATGAGGCACTTAGTGCCATGGTCTAGTTGATTGTCTGGGGCTGGGTGATAGGTTGGACTGGATGATCTTGGAGGTCTCTTCCAGCCTAGCTGATTCTATGATAAATGCATGGAAAGATTCTCCATCCTTGGGGTTCCAAGGAGTTATAGACAATTAAAATATTCTTTCTTCCTTCATTATTTTCCAGCCTAACCTTTGTCCTGCCACAGCCTAGTTGAGTGGCTAGGGCTGGGTGCTAGGCTGGACTGGATGATCTTGGAGGTCTCTTCCAACCTGGTTGATTCTATGATTCTATATGATCCTACAATCCTGGTCATGTTATGACCTTCTCATGGCTCTGATTTCCTCTTTCCCACCCACATATCAAAGAAAGGCTCCTCTTCTCTGCTTCTATATAGTTACATCAACTACAGTAACTGCTCCTTTAAGTCAAACATCTCCACTTAACAACCAGAAAATTAAACTGTCTCAAAAAATTGCATGCCAGACTGTCAATGATCATGTAACAAACACACTAAGTCAAGCTAAGCTGACTTCTGTACACCAAACCAAGGAGCTGGCCATTGATCAAAGTAGCTGTTTTCAGCACTTCCGTGCACAGGTGACTACCATGGCAGGGACACCAACATCAGCCTCCATGCAGTTACCTAGTCAGCAAGGGCTGCAAGGGAACAACAGTCTCTGAAGTGTAGTCACTTCCCCAGTGAATTAAGCAATTAAGCAATCTCCTCACAGCATACCAGACCATTTAAGACCACATCCAGCCTTTATTAAGTAACACATCCTAAAACAGGGCTAATAACAACATAAAAGGTAAAAGCACCTAAACAGCACCTTCAGTATTATACCAGCATGACCTTTTTCCCACTTAAAAAAAAAAAAAAACAGAACAGCAACCAACCAACAAAAATCCACAGCAAAGCCAAATTTCTATATCCTACCTTTAAGTGATCAAAGTTATTCCACAAGACATTGTGATAAAGCTCAACAGAGGAAATGCTTGATACTGACTGCTACTTAGCATGCTTCTTGTGAGCATGTTATTCTTGATCTCCATGTAGCAACTGCACGTGATTTTCTCAATGTCCCTCTTTGTATTATAACCCATGCTTACTTCTCCTTCAGTTCATCTCTATCTCAAGGCTAGGAATGGAAAGACTACTTGTACAAGAAGAGAAGAGATATCACTGCAACTTATTTTATTTTAGTATTCTTCTGAATAGATTCTTAATGCTTTTCCAGAATGTTTTGAGGTGAAGAGAATTAGTACACAGACTCAGTATTTACCCATAGTTTTAGAAAAAGCAATGAAGACAGAGGAGCAGTACCTTTAAGAGCAAGTTTAAACACCCTGTACATGTAACTCCAGATTTTCTATAGTTAAAAAAATTCTCACATGAGAGAACTCTGAGACTGCACGTAGAGGTGTGAAAGCAGATGAGAGAATAACTAAGATGCCAATCCAAGAACCTCAGCATCTCCTACACTGATGTGAAAAACATCGATGCCCCTATCATCTCTGGAGTCACAACAGGTGGGTTTCCTCTGACTATATGAGTGTGACACCATCAAAGCTGTTCATCTTGTACCTCTCAAAAGCTGACAGAGAGGCTGTTACTTACAGAGTTGAATTTCTCTCTTCTAAAGTAGCCATCTGAAACAAGGAAGATGAATTGTACCCTACAAAGCCTCATTTCTCTCCACCAGCTATAGAGTCAAGGATGGGGAGCTGAGATATAGAAGTTTACACTACAGACATCGAATGTTAGGTGAAATGAATCTCCTTGTAGGAGTTTCTCCAAGGACTTGAAAGAGGAGAGGATTTCATCAAAGAGCTATTTCAAGACAACTATCACAGTCAGAAAAATAATTAATTCACTTAGCTATGACCAGATTTAAGTTGGGTTCATTTCTCCTTAGCAAAATTGGTTTAAATATCACATGCAGAATTATTTCACTCTGTTTGCAACAACACAGTAAGTGTGTTGGAAGAGAAGATGAATATGAGGATTTTTCCTCTTTGTTCTTGATTTCATGAGTGAGTGACTCCAGGGTCCCATTTGCAGTCCTTTACATGGTCTGCCTCTCCAGCAGTCCCTTCATAAAAGCAAAGAGACTTCACTGGGTATTCACCAACCACACATTTCTAAAATGACTGAGATTCCTTGATACAAGAATTACGAATATCACACATTAGTATTTTTCTTCTCACTTAGTTTTTCCTTCTGCAGCTCCCTGATGTAAGACCTAACAAAATTCTAGCTGAACAAACTGTCTTTTGCTTTTCCTCCTTTTTCAAGGGAAGGAAAAGGTGATTTCCCAATTTACATTTGCTTTTGAGCCTTGTTAATCTTTAAGAAAACCTTCTTATTAACCATGATGCATCCACTGGTTTTGGTGAATCTCACTGTGAACATCAAGTACAAGGTTTTGGAGACAACTGCCCAGGTGCTATTGGCAGTTGCATAAAACTGCAAAGAATGAAGACTAAAGGCACAGAGTAAGGTGAAGTGCTTCAATAAAAATGCAAAGGGCAGGGTTTTTTCTTGTAAGAAAGGGATTAAACATAGCTGAAGATATTCAGACAGGTGTGGTTAGAGTCTAACTGCACTGGATTATACTGACATTAATACAATTTAAAGCCTTCAGTTAATAGGCTTGAACTCTCTTGGATTTATGCAGGGTGTGTGAGATTGATGTACCAACACAATAAATACTCTCAATGTTTCCCTTTCCTTTCCTGCCATTTCTCTTTGACCACTGTCAAGCTAACATTTGCATCTTGAAAGAAAGGAAAGTATTTCATACACAGAAAAGCATTCTCTATTTAAATTTGTATCTTGCTGTTATTTGACCACTCTCATCGTTAGGTAGCAGCCAAAGAGCCCAGGCAGGTGCATTTCTGCTTGCAGCTGAAACAACACTTGACACTGCTAGCAAATTATGATCAAGATCACGATCAATGCAGTATAAGATAGAAGATTGAGACTGCACAGACAAACTGACCAACTTGGTCTCCTGAACTTTCTTGAATGTTCTGTTCCTTTTCCACCCCTCAGACACATTTCAATAACTTAGCATTTTTCTGATAGCTCAGAATGAACATACACAGACACATAATCAGACAAAACAGGTCCAGGCTTTTTCTGTATTGTCAAAGTGATATAGAATAACTGGAGAAGCCAGAAAATCTGACACATCAATTTGATGTGGTAAAAAAAAAAGAGTAAAAGAGTTAGTATACAGTAACAGTATCTGAGAAAATGGCCAAAAGCACCATTCAAGGACCAAAAGTAGCTGTTTTGTTTCCTGTACATGACAGGGAATTTTTAATTATAACCTTTTAATAATAAATCATATAATAACATATAAAATAAATGAATAAAGAATAAACTCTACCTTGAGAAATCAACAGATTTCACTTTTCTTTGCAAAAAAAAGTATCCAAACAATATTAAACAAAACCAAAAGCAACCCCCAAAAGCAAACAAACAATTGACCTACCCCCCCCCCCAAAAATCCAAACCCAACAACAAACCAACCAAACAAAAACCTAACCCAAACCAAAACAAAAACAAAACACCCAAGTGGAATGGGATTGAAGATCAACAACAGTGAATTGCATCCTGCACTTATGTCAGCACCCAACAGGACTTGAAAGTTGTCTGTATCTTTGGCACCCACAAACCTGGTTTAGGTACATCAGTAGGCTGGGATGCTTCACCTCATGTCCAATACTGCAGGTGTGAATGCTCACGAAAGAGAACATCTGTTTATTCATAATGCAAAAATTATATAATCATGCCACTGACCTTGGAGGATTCACCTCCCTTCAGATTTGCAGTGAACTCAGATAAATTGTTCTGTGCCAAGAATATTGCATCAGTCTTAGCACAAAGTTTTTCTAATACCTTAGAAACTGTGAAGTCATGGCAGAACAACAGCTAGGTGATTTTTTTAAATGAAATTCAAGAAAGCATAATTGAGTCTCTGCCTTGTGCTTGCAGACTGCTTACTTGTGACAATTACAACTGACATAGTCACAAACTAATACTGTGAGACAGCTAAGTTTTGAGATAGCCCAGCTCGTTTAGGAAAATAAGTTGCTGCACTCTCAGGACTGGATCTCCTATTCCACATCTTTTTATCATCTTTGAAGTATTCAATGCTTGCAAAAAAAAAAACCCAAACCCAACAATATAATTTTTTTTAAGCCAAAAAGCAAAAAACCCAAACACCAAAAATCCTGAAGTGTTCTGTGAAAATGTTAGCCTTCATCCCTTTTGGCCAGCTACAAATTGTCAGGCTGTTCAAATCCTAGACAGATACTCTACCAATCCCCAATGCCTAAATGACATTCATCAAATAATTTCCTAATGAAATGTATTAGAAACCACTTAGAAAAAAACATATCTCTAATTTCCCAGAACAGACTCGAGGCTTAATTTTGTTCACAGCTACACTGGAGTAATTCTAAAATAACTTAATTGATGACACTGAATTACTCAAATTCTCACAGCAGCATATCTGGAAGTTGAATTGGTTGTAGGGACAATGGATTACAAGGATTCAAGGTGGAAGATTCAAGCCCCAGATATCCATCTGATTTAGAGGTACTGTCTTTCTTCCACAGCACAGTGCTGGGGTTCAGAGAGTGACTACCAAAACAGAGTTTTCATGTGATTTGGTGAGGTTTTGAGTATCACGTAGAAATATCCAACTACAAATACAGAATAGCCCCGAAGCTGCTCAAAAGTACAGCAGTGTCGGGATAGAGGACAAGTCAGTCCAAAGAGTCTCAAAAGACTCCTTGGCAGCTGCTCTCTCAGCAGCATGAGCAGGGCACAGCTTGCCATCCAGCCCACGTGTTAAACGAGTTCCCAATGCATTGTCATTGTTATTAGCCAGGGGTAGCTGGAAGGCTCCTAAGCAAACAAGCTTTGTAATACATTGCTCAATTATAAGACCAGCCTCAAAGAAAACAACATTTGCAAAAAAATCCACAGATGCAAAAGAATTCCAAGAAAAATCATCTGTGCTAGTTAGGGGTTACAGGACGTTAGGGGTTGGAAGGGACCCAAAGAGATCATTGAGTCCAACCCCCCTGCCACAGCAGGACCACGCAATCTAGCACAGATCACAGAGGAACACATCCAGATAGGCCTTGAAAGTCCCCAGAGGAGGAGACTCCACAACCTCTCTGGTGAGCCTGTGCCAGTGCTCTGGGACCCTTACACTCAAGAAGTTCCCCCTTGTGCTGAGGTGAAACCTCCTGTGCTGCAACTTACACCCATTGCTCCTTATCCTATCCCAGGGAGCAAGTGAGCAGAGCCTGTCCCCCCACTCCTGACTTCCAGCCCTCAGATATTTCTAAATATTTATTAAATTCCCTCTCATTCTTCTCTTCTCCAGACTAAAAAGCCCCAGACCCCTCAGCCTCTCCTCAAAAGCCATGCCCTCTAGCCCCCTAATCATTCTTGTAGCCCTCCACTGGACCGTCTCCATCAGATCCCTGTCCCTCAAACTGGGAAGGCCAAAACTGAAGGCAGTATTCAACAGGAGATCTCACCAGGGCAAAGTAGAGGGGAAGGGGAACCTTCCTTGATCTGCTGGACAGACTCTTCCTAATATGCCACAAGATGTCTATCAATTGAAAGAACAAGCACATACAGTAGAGTTGCTGCTAATATGTCTGGAAAAGACAGTGGGGGAAAAAAGATATATTTAAATGTCTATGTGCTTAGACAATCTCTCTCTTTTTTTTGGTAGCAGGATGTATTGGAGCACAATAGAAAATACTGCAAAGTTCTGTGTTAAAGGCAGGTTTCACAATAGGAAAAAGACTCTGAATCTAGTCTATCCCATATTTATATATTAAAAATCTCATTTATACGTCCTGTTTCAGTACTTTTGGTCAGCTTATAACATGACTGTATAAACTAATATACAAAACTATCTCTAAGACCTGTGCCAGGATGCATTCTAGGGGCCTCAAGAGACCCTTTATTCATACCCTGTACTATACATTTACAAGTTCTTTGTTGCATTCATACACATTTTCCATCTCAGAAGGGCTATTAACTAAGTGCATTTTTAAATCTATTCTATTTCTATTTTCATTGAACCCCAAATCTGTCATACCTTGTTTATTCCCCATCAAGAAGTGCATCAGCTAGATCTTTTAACCTTGGAAAAGTGCAGGGGAGAAATTAATGTGCAAGGGCAAACTAGGAAGCATTTAAAAAAATCTAATAATCTTCCATGACAAGATCTTATGTCAACTATGTTATGGAAACTGCTCCTTTGAACAATGGATAGCACAGTTCATAGAATCTTAGAATCAGTCAGGGTTGGAAGGGACCACAAGGATCATCTAGCTCCAACCCCCCTGCCATGGGCAGGGACACCCTACCCTAGATCAGCCTGGCCAGAGGCAGTTTAACAGTCATGGACTGGACTTACTTGCCACTAGCACTAAAATAGCAAAAATCTGCACAAAATAAGCAAGAAAAGCTAGCCCTTAGCTTCTTTTTCAGAAGGGAAAGATTTTAATTGCTGCAACTAGCACACAGGTTTAGAGACAATATCCCAAGGGGATCTGAGGTCTTCTTCCCAATGCAGATTACAGGCCAACACAGAGATCACCTTGTGGATGCTCTGCTCCTCTTTCAAAGCTACAGACACTGTTGCCTCTTCACTTTCACAAGGCTGAAGCAACTACAAGAAGAGTCTATTCGGAAGCTCCTTATTAGGAAACCCTGTAGGGTACTGTCATTTGCCATTTCATGCAGCCTAAAAGTTGCAAATAAAATTTTACAGCATCATGATACCTACCAGCTACCCACAGCTCACCTCATGGAGTGTCTTAGATCATATGATGAAAATCCCTGGACAGGCCAGTTGTCCAAGTTATTTCTCTATCCCCTAGATTTTTTGTCTCAGGCAAGTGGAACTCCCATTGAAACTCCTATTTTCTCACCATATTAAGAGTAATGGCTTCTTTTGCAGATGAGAATAACAGCTTTCTTAGTACACACAGATCCTATGTGCACAAAACTCCTCAAAGGGAAGTAGATTGGGGTGTTGCAACAAAGGTATATATGCAAGCTAACAGAAACAGTCAGAGCTTTTAAACCAAGGGACACAATGAAACACTTTCTGACACAGGTGCGTGCCCAGCCAGGAACCCATTAGCACCTTGTCATAAGAGCCCCTAAGCACACAAAAATGTGCATTTGGAAGTCATAAAAACCAATGGACATACACAATTAAGTGACCAAGGAAAACCTGTCGTCATCTCTCTCTCTCTCTCCTTGGAACATAGCCAGAAACAACTGGTAGGAAGGAAAAGAAATACCTCAACCTCAACTTTAAATGTTTACTGTCAGGAGAAAAAAAAACCCTATATTAAAAACTACATGAAGGGTGGGAGAGATAAAAGAGTGGTTTGTGGCAATATCTCCATTAGTTTTATGAGACTAATGAAACCTGAGGTCTGGTAGGAACTGCTGATTTAGGATCCAGGAGGAAATGTACTGAGAATCTCCTCACATTTCCATACTGAGCAAGCTACAAAGCTCTTGCCAAAGAACCAACATCTCTACTTTCAGTCTCCCAAATCAGTTGTCCCAGCTTCCCCTAGCTCACTTCATCTGCTGTGGCTGCATCTACCATTGCCCAATTTGTCTACCTCAGTTGTCACACTCCTCCCACTTCAGTCACGCAAATCCCAAGCCTTCTGCCTTCAAATCCACAGCTTCACCACAGCATGAAAACTACTTACACCTTGGCTGTCAAACTTGACACGTAGAGAGCTTAAAGTTTTTTGTCTAACTAAAAATATCCTCTGCTGGACTTCTGGAGTCAAATTTCTCTGGTCATACTCCATAATCTTTGTCTACAGTACCCATTCAAATCTGTTTAAAACTTGTTTATCCTTTCTAGGATTCTACCAGTAGTCCACCCACGTGTAACTTCATAACATAAGCCTTTAATTATGAAAAAGAAAAAAGCCTGCATGAAAAACCAACACACCCATTCTTACCAACATACCTCTCCCCACCCTGCTTGTCTCGATTATACATGTTTAGGTGAGAAACTGTTTATTAACACCAATTACAGAGCAACTTTGTCTTTACTACAGAACCCAAACCTATTAGACATTGCATAAGTGCTGTTAAATAAGACAGTCCTTGATGTAAAGAGCTATTGACAAGCTAGCCCTGGAGAGGAATCTCCTGGTATTTACTGCCTAAGACACCTCTCTGGAAACCCTTACTCTTCACTCTACAACAAATGGGGAAAATCTCAAGAGAAAACACGTATCTAAAAGCAAATTTCATAGATTTTTCAGGTAGAAGTCAGACTTTCTTAGGTATTTATATGCAATCAACAATTTCTTCCCCTATGTTGCTCATTGCAGACTAACTGCAAAGCATTAAAAGTCTTGGAAAACAGATCTGACAAGCACTTGGAAATACCCTCTGTTTTCAGGGCTTGAGAGAATTAAGAGCCTGACTCTTCCACTAGCACAAATCAGAAATAAATGCAAAGAGTCACCTGACATTATGCTGCTGTAAAACACGTATGCAGCTGAGATGTTGTGCTTGCTTCAGTGGAATAACTTCAGTAACACGTGCAGATTGACATGCAAATAAACCCCTTGAAATTGCACCAAGAGAGGTGGAGAGAGAAAGACAATCTTGATTAAAATTTTTTGAAGGACACTACTATGCGGTGCTTCGTTATGATCAGCTCAACATAAATTATCATATAACCCATTTCCAATGAGAATGCAATATGAGCTAAATTTTACACTGATTTATAGCTTATGAAGGCTTCACTGCAAACCCTCGTTGCTTTGCAAGTCCAGGTCAGTGCAGAATTTAGGTTTGCTTTCTTTCATTAAACATCTTTGGTTGTGTATTAAGGGCGGAAGGTCATAGAAAGAGCAAGAAAATGACTTTTAAAATAGTAACATTATCATCCTACGTAAGGGCAAGATGATTACCCTGTGCAAAGTCCTAAACCTGTGTTCAGCTTGCCCTGAACTGGCTGCAATGACACAAATTCAAAGATGAAGATGCAGATTTTCAAAGGAAAAATGATAATACATGTTATGCCTGAAGTCTTTCTCTATGTTCTCAGATTCTTGATTCCTCTTCTCAGACAAAAAAAACCCCAACTCTACCTGCACTAAGTCCCCATTTAGTTCAGCAGTCTGCAAAGAGCAGGCAGTGGCAGCAATGGGGAAAATGGCATTTTCCTGTTCTTTTTCTAACCTGACTCAGAGACACAATGAAATGTACTACTGAAAAACACAGACTGCAGCAAAGACCATGCTCTGGTCACAGCTGCAGCATATAGTCAGAGAAATAGAAGGAATGTTGATTATTTCCACTAGTGTAAATGAGATCAGAGTCAAAGCTCAGAGCTGAGCCTCTATGACAAGACTAGAAACTTGCAAAATTGACTTCTAAAATGACTCAGATTTTTTTGAGACACTTGAGGCTCATCTTTACATTTGGGTTTTGTTTTAAATATTATTACATGTCATTAATCTGCTCAGACATTATCTTCTTTTAATTTTGCTTGTTGTTAAAATAGTGTATTTCAAGATATCAGCAAAGTACCTCTCTTCTTTTGTATTAACTTTGCTCACGCAACCCTTAGAGCTCAAAGTCTTGTGTGATTAATAGCTCTGCCAGCAATTCCTATTTAAAAGCTATTCCTATTTTATCTCTTTTTACCTTGTCCCTGATTTTCCTCTAGTCTTCGTGCAGAACAGCCACTGCCAGCATCTTCATGCAACCCAAAACTTTGCAACTTTATTTCTCACTATTCCTTTTCCACTTGAAGGTGGTCCTGTCGATTTTGTTTGACTAGAAAACAACCAAGCAACCTGAAAGCACAGTCCTGCATGTAGCTGAGTAGCCACTACTGATGTAAGCCAAAAGCAGTAATTTAGCAGTGAAAGAACTTGGGACCTTGCTTGCAGGATCATATCAATGGGTTTCAGCTTGCTTAGCTTTGACTTGGCTGTGCCCATTTCTCACTCAGAATTCAGCAGCACCTTCTAGTCTTGGATTTCAATAAACAGAAGAAGGGATTTAAACAAGATCACACAGGATTTGTCACCAAGCAGGCAATGCAGGTTCCTTATTGCAACCTCCTAAGCAAGCACTGGAAGCGTAAGTTATAGTCTCGAAATTGCTCTGTCGTCCCTCTGGCAGTTTTTGGGTTGGTTTGGTTTAGGGTGTTTGTTTGCTTGTTTGGGGGGGGGGTTTATTTGGTTTGGGGCTTTTTTTTTTAATGTATCTAGTGCTTCTTGACTGTTTAGGTAGCCATGTCTCCTCAATATCTCATTCAGGCGTAGCACAGAAAAGTCTAACAACCCTGGGCTGGCAGCCAAGCTTGCCGGTGACTGACGCTCGCTTAACTGAGCAAAGATTTGCTCTGCTCCAAGCAGGGACCTGACTACACAAGGACCAGCAGTGACAGCAAGGGTGCAGGCTTGCATCCTAACAACACCACTTCCAGCTTGTGCTCAGGCAAGTGGAACCAGCACTTAAGCTAAATGCTGAAAGGCTTCAATCTTCTGCTTCTTTCCGATTCACCTCCTGTATAAACCCAGGACTTTCTCGTAGGAGCGGCACATTAGGAATAGTTTCGCCGCTAATCTGGGCATAATTTTAAACTCAATGAAAGGCAATTTAAATGTTGGAGGAAGAGGAATGCAAAGGGAGGCACAGAAGTGAGGAGATAGAGGGGAATGAATTGCTTAGAATACATTTAAAAAAAAAAAAGGTGTTCTTGCCAGTAAATGATAGAAATAAATCAGCAGTATGAAGTCACCGGTAGCTGGATTTAAAACAGAGTTTATGACCATTTGCTAAGGGGCCAGAAGAAAGCATAAGCAAAACTATTAAAAATGCAGTGAAATTACACCTCTCCAAACATAGACTACAGGCAAATTTAACAAAATCTCTGCCCCAAAGGCTTACCTGTCTAACCAGTTAATGATAGGGGGAGGAGGGAAAGGGATAACAAACAAAAATGTGTGAGCTCTCTGCCCAGCAGAAACATGTGGATACCTAAACTGCCTTGCATCATTTGAATAGGAAAAAAACTTCATTTTCCATGGAGAACAACTGAAGAATTATAGTTTTCCTGTCAGCAGTTCAACGATTATTAACAAGTCTCTATTTGCTTGTATTTTTTTTCCCCCCAAACAACTGAGAACACTTTTTGTTGATTAGAAGTAATTTAAAGAGGTAAAATGTTCTCATGGTACTTTGGTCTGAACCGAAATAGACTCTAGTCCAGATTTCTTCTGTGGAGATGAAATCTGAGTTGGTCTCATGCATACAATTTCCTCAGCATTCATACAGTTTTGGAATTCTGGATGCTTTTCAGACTTGGAGAGGTTGCCTAATGTGACCTCATTTATCAAACATGCTAACAGTTTGTAGCCATTGATCCTTATCTTATTGCTGCTGACCACCAAAAAAATATGGGCTCCATCCACTTGACATCCACCCTTCAGATATTTCACAGTATCACAGTATTATTAGGATTGGAAGAGACCTCACAGATCATCAAGTCCAACCCTTTACCACAGAGCTCAAGGCTAGACCATGGCACCAAGTGCCACGTCCAATCCTGCCTTGAACAGCTCCAGGGACGGCGACTGCACCACCTCCTCAGGCAGCCCATTCCAGTGTCCAATGACTCTCTCAGTGAAGAACTTTCTCCTCACCTCCAGCCTAAATCTCCCCTGGCGTAGCTTGAGGCTGTGTCCTCTCGTTCTGGTGCTGGCCACCTGAGAGAAGAGAGCAACCTGCTCCTGGCCACAACCACCCCTCAGGTAGTTGTAGACAGCAATAAGATCACCCCTGAGCCTCCTCTCTATTTATAGATGTTGATGAGATCCCCTCTCAGCCTTCTCCTGGAATGGGCTGCCCAGGGAGGTGGTTGAGTCACCAACTCTGGATGTCTTCAGAAGTCTTTTGGATGTGGTACTTGAGGATATGGTTTAAGGGTGAATCTTTTAGAGTAGAGATAATGGTTGGACTTGATGATCCTAGGGGTCTTTTCCAACTGGAATGTTTCTGTCATTCTGTCTGCCAACAAAATACTGTTCAAAGAACACATCTTTTACATATCCAGCGGTCTGATGTCTAAGAATCACTGTACCAAGTTGTGAACAGTGATGATGTCAGCCTGCGTACTGAGATGAACCCTCAAACTTTCCAACTCTTAAAACACTGGTTTACATTTCAAATAGGTCACAGGGAAAATCCATTTGGTCATGTCAATCTACAGATGACAAAGCCTCATCACAAAAATCATCAGAGAGATAAGTACCATTGGTAATCTCAATAGCAGGGAAAGATGCTCTAAATTAGAAACACGTGGATGGGTTATGCATCTCTACTTTGTGTCTTCAGTAATCCATCCACTAAGTATTTCATTTGATGTATTATTCTAAAGTGAATGAAAATGTGAAAATAAAAATAAACCAACCAAGGTACACTAAAAAAACATTAGTGGGAATGGGGAGGAAAAGCACAAGAGTGGAAGCAAAGCCTTCTCAAAGAAAGACCTTACCATCCACAAACATCTAAGACATCCTGTATCCAGATCTCTGTTTTGCCTTTCAGGAGACAGAAAACCAAAGATCACCAAAAAACTTTAGCACCACTAATACTGAAAATGCTTTTTTTGTTCTCCTTCCTCTCTCAGGGATTTTTTTGAACCTGAATCTTATAATTGAAAGCCAGTGGATTAAGCATAACACATCAAACCACTGTTAACACCCAGTCTCCCGCAAGGCTGAATCCTAACAACTCTGTTTTCTGCCTACAGTATGTGCAAGCAAGTGGAACCACCACATGCACTGCATGCTAAAGGCCACAGCCTTTGTCTTCTCCAAGTTCTGTCTATTTCAGAGGCTAACATGCTGCAATTAGTCTAATTAATGTGAAACAATGAGCTGTGTTACCACTTATCAAATTGATTGTTCCCCTATCAAAACAAAACAGGCTGGCTTTTTGATGTAATTTCAAGAGATGATTTGAAATGTCATGTTGCTGCAAGCCAATTACCTTATGACTGGAGTCACGGTCAACAGAATACATAATTAGCAGGAGTTTGGGAAGGCTGCTTACTGCTAGTATGCTAATTAACTGTCTTTTGTCATAAAACAAAAAGGTTGTAGCTAGGGTTGTGAAATAGGTCTTTTTTATTTACATTTCTTTGTGCTTATCAATGTGAGGCATGACAATGCAAAAGAATGGGAAATTTTAATTCCACTACTTCAAATTAATATCGAGCTGCAAGGTCAGGCACAGCATTGAACTACAAGCAATGTTCAACTCTTCTGTGCGTGACACATGGGCTGCGCTCTCTGCCTGGAGCATGGTAAAATTAGTCATCAAGACAATCTCATACCAAAAAGCCATTGAGTAGCACATACTCCTTTCCAGAAGCCAGGAGGAGAAGAGAATCTGGGATAGCCTGACAATGCTGGACGCTACCCTGCCAACCCCCAAACTGCTCCACCAAACCTCTTCAAAAAGCATGCTCCAGAAAGCAGAGAAAAGCTACAAACAGGTGACATTACAGTTTCTGCTTCAGCACAGTGCTTAAAGAATGCTTAACAAGGACCTACTGGATTGTAAACGAACATTGCCCGTAAGTAAAAAGCTTCTCACCTACCTGCTGCCACGTCCCCTCTGTTGCCTCATTTGTGTGATAAATTCTGTATTCCCCAGACATTTATTAAAGAGCTGATCCTTCATGGCACTGGGGCCTTCTATACCTATAGGTTTCGGGGGAAGCTGAGGAGCTCATTACTTTACAAGATAAAAATCTACCAGAAAGAATCCAAACTTAAATGTCGCCTGTCAGTGGCTCCAGCTCTGCCTTCCTCTGATCCCAGCACTGCTCCACACGAGGGTAACAGAGAGCAGAAATTAGCTTAGTGAATCATCACTAATTCCCACCAATTTAAATTCTGCTTTTCTTTTTCCTGCCTATACTTCAGCACTTTATCTAAAGTTTTTCTTGGCCTGAGTGACTCCTGAGAGCAAGGTCTGGAATCACAGGAAGTTTTAATGATGTTGTTTCACTAACAGCTGCTGACTTACGAGTCCTCCTATTTGTCGTAAAACCAATTTTGTTTCTCTGTGCATGCTTGGCTTGAACCGCTAGAGAGATAACTCTCGTGCTTCTCGATAGCCCTTAAAAGCAAGAGAGACATGTGAGAGGAGAAATTAAGTGCTCAAAGCCTAGATCAAAAAGTTGTCAAGCTTGCCTTTTCTGAAGACATTGTTTAAATGCAAACCCAGTCTGCCCCAGGTTCACACAAAGAACTGCAAAGTTGCACGTCCAGAAATGACACAGAGTGAACCATCTTTAAAATCACGACACGAAATCGGTAGGCATTCCTAAGTTATTTTCCTGACTTCTCCCTTGCCATCTGCACTGAACTCAAAGTGCAATAAAATTAGGTATGTGTGCAGGAAGACTAAATTTTTATCTTAAATGATGAAACCTATTACGAACAGGAAAACACTCATTTCTACCGGTGCTGTCATTTACTAGAATCAACATCATCCTTCCTGTCTTTATTCAGCAGAGAAAACAAAGCTAATCCCAATTTCTAAAGAGCTAGCTAAAGCTGGCTAATAAAGGAGTCAAGGGATCATTAGTCTAATTAACTCATTCCTGTTTTCAGTTTACATTTCATTATGCTATTACACTCTTCAAAAAGTCAATTTTTAAATACCATAGAAAACTGTTTAACATATAGACATTATGTTCAACAAATCTAGGGACACACAGAACAGTTACTCAATATTAGTAAATTAATAGTATCCAGGTATGCAACTGAACATCTCCCAGATAAAGCATTACTGCAAACTTCATTTATTGATAGGAAAATGAGGGAAACATTTCAGTAACACCTGGCCACTTGCGTTCTGTTGATGGTTTTGCTAACTGAGTATTTTGCAACATTCAAGTAGATGTTCTTAAGTCCACTTTTGGTAATCAGGTCATTTTATTCTCAAGAAAAATAAATCCAGATCTTCAGCTACAACTTCCTTTCACATTTGGGTTTTTCTTCTTCTTTTTATCTGGTGTCTTTCTACAGCTTAATCTAATGAGTCACTTACTGTACTTTAAGTCAATTTTTTAATTGATTTAATGAGTCATTGAGTCATTTACTGTCTTTCAAGTCAATTTTTAAATAAAGGCAACTTCCATTCAATTGATGGTAACTTCTGTAATCAGCTCTCTGGAAATGATCAACCTGAGTTTAGCAGCTCAGGCTTGTATCTGCTACACTTCTACAGACAAGTGCAAGTTTTATCAAAATCTTAATACAGTAGAACTATTACATAATACTATGTGTGGGCACATAAAAGGAAAGAGGAAGAGAGAAAGCCTGTAGGCATGTGCTTGCACACACACTTGTCTGTATGTACCTTTGAACATCTCACATCCATAGGCCACTTACTTTCTCGGAGCAGACAGCTTTTGCTTTGCAAGTAATCCAGTAAATCACAGAACACTACACATGACTTGTCTCTCAGCATCTCTTGAGTGAGTCAGACATACATATCACAAACTGCTGGACCACAGCCTCAAGTACAGAGGCAATTTTGCCAGTGTGCTCCTTTGTAGTGAAACGTCTGCAGGAGTTTGGGATACCGAGTAATTAAGATGGGCACGATGGGCATTTATCTTCTTCCTATTCTCTTTTCCAAAGGCACCATGATGAGCTGCACCCTCCATCTGCTTGGCTCTCCTCCAAAGAATTTTTTTCTCCTAGAAATTTGCACAGCACCTATACTGATGTTCATCTCAGTGGTTGACAGAATTAGGTTGCATGTGCCAGAGTACACCCATAATGTTCTCTCAGTGAAAATGTCAGACATCATGATTCCTTTGTATGTATTTTAAGGGATGCTAATGATTGCTTGTGCTGACTCCAATTCACAGGCAAAATGAAGATAGACACATTGAAACAGGAATGAAGCATGACAGTAACTCTTACATAAATATGATCCAGGCATCAATTATACCTGCTACAGCATGGGCCCAGGTATTAGTCATGCTGGACGACAGGCAAAGAAAGCTGATACTTAAGTACATGGGAGTCTTTGATTGAGTGTCTGAGATACAGCAAATCATTTTCTAAAACTTTCTGATGCCATTTGGCCTTTATCTACAGAAAAAAAACCAACCAAACTTACTAGTTAATTAGTTACTTTAATTTCTGAGAACTGGAATTTTGTCTTCCGAATAGGCTGGACCCCAGTGAGATCTCTATAACATTCTCCAATTATGACAGGGTGCTAACCTAAATTTAGCTATAGATACTACAGAAACAAAATTTAAATAAACAAGCTGTAGATTCCACCTATTCAGCCTACTGTAGGAAAACAAGTTTTTGCCAGTCCCTAGGAAACGGAATGTCTAACTAGATATCACAGAATCACAGCATTAACCAGGCTAGAAAAGACCTCTAGGATCATCAAGTCCAACCTATCACCTAACCCTTCTAATTAACTAAACCATGACACTAAGTGCCTCATCCAGTCTCCTTTTAAACACCTCCAGGGATGGTGACTCCACCACTTCCCCAGGCATCCCATTCCAATGCCAACCGCTCTTGCTGTGAAGAACTTCCTCCTAACATCCAGCCTACAGCTGCCCTAGCACAGTCTGAGACTGTGTCCTCTTGTTCTGTCACTGGGTGCCTGGCAGAAAAGACCAGCCCTTATGTGGTTACAACCTCCTTTCAGGTAGTTGTAGAGAGCATGCCACTGACTGAGGGAAACCACACAGCTATTCATGATCATTGGTTTTGTGTAGATGTCCTTGCATTTTGGGAGGGAGGAAGATTTGGCTTTAGGCACTCAAGTTTGAAAAGCCTGAGAATACAAGCTCAGGATGAGATGTATATTAAGAGATATTTATTCCAAATTTTGAATTGAGAGGAAATTTGAACAGTGGCAACCATTTATGAGTAAACAAATGATACAGAATCCATGCTCTGAGATAATAGCACAGGGTCCCCAGATCTGAAGGAAGCAGGGAAGATGATAGCATTCTGCTTTTTGTCACCACCACTAATACACTTGAGGAAAACAAATGCCTTTAAAAAAGATGTAAAGGAGGACTGTGAGTGCAGCACGTGGATTAATTTTAACAGTTTAAGAAGGATTAAACCACATCCACTGATATATTTTGAGAAGGCTAATGTACAAATAAACCATATCTATCTGTTAAAAATATAATGCAAATATCTTTAATATCAGCTCTGCTTTAGAAGAACCGAATCTGGATAGGAACTGTGTCTAACAAGGTATCTGATAATGCTTCAGCAATGAGATGAGCATTAGCTCTCATTAATTCATGTTCTTAGTGTTATTTGGCACCATGGGCTGACCCGACATGATGTAACAGGACGTGGCATGCCAGCATGCATTACGTGTTCAGAATTGTAAAAGCAAACACACCACCAACAATTAAACTCCCCTGCAGCCCCTGCTATGGAGTTTGGCATTCCTGATCAGACACTGCCTTAGCTTTACCATCAATGTGTTATCATTCCTATTGGTTGAGTACTTTCTCTTGTCCATCTTCTAATCAGCCAAAGCAGGTCAATGCATCTTAATTTAAAACCGAAGGCATGGAATGCTGCTTAAAGCTTTGACTTACTGAGGTCTTTTGTTTTCTTTCCCTCTACGTGTTTCTACCTGGTGTCACTCAAATCTAGCTTTGCCAAGAGAAGACAAAGGAGATTAGAAGGTACGTGCTGTTATTGCAGCAAATCCCTCTTTAAAAAAAATATATATTGGGGCTGTAAACAACTCTGAAACATTAGAGCAAAACTGAGTATAAAAGCAGGAACTGTTGCACTGTATGCTCCATCTAACAAGGTGCTGAGCAGCAAAGCCCAGGGGACTCTTGGTGCTCTCACTATGAAGATTAGACAAGCGCACTCGCGCAGGACACAGTAAGAATATGAAGGGACGTGAAGTGAGCAATCCCAGCAGAGAGCCTGTTGAAATGTCAGTCAGGCACTCCGCCTCCACCACCTTTCACAGAGCTAAACATCTCTTTATGTCAGAACAAATTGGGCAATCCTCAAATCTTTTTTTCCTCTCCCCTGACTTCAATGCGAGCCGAACGCTGGGAAGGAGAGCAGGAGGAGAGCGGGAGGGAGCGCGCACAGACAGTTCAGTTCAGTTCACATGAAAGAGCTCTGACATGCTACAAGGCTGAATACTGATATTGACAAGTCTTACAATCTTATCAAGAGAGGAAAGAGCAGCAGTAGCCAGCATGCTACAGACCTTCCCCCTTTTCCAATTACACTGGGTGGCTGTTCTTTTCCCAAGCATTCCCCATCATCCTTTGAAAATAAACAAGGCATGATCAAAGGCCATAAAAGCAAGCATGTCGTTTCCTTACTTAACACATAGTTACTTTTGTCATCTTTTTCTTGTTTCCCTCGTTCATCTATTCAGAAGGTCTGATTTTAATCAACACTGTGTCTAGCACAGTGCTTGTGGAGAGATAGATGAGTGACTGCAACCTTATTTCAAATTATTTTGCTTGCAAAATTCTGTACAGGGTGTTTGGTTAGGATTTTTGACCACAGAAACACACACACAGATGATACTTCCGCAGGATAACAACACTAAAGAAACCTTCCCACTGGCTTTTGTGAATGTTAGAGAAGTCTTAGTATGACTGGAGAGAGATCTAAGAATTACTTTCATCGGGTTTGTTTTTTTTTTTTCATAGAATCAACCAGGTTGGAAGAGACCTCCAAGATCATCCAGTCCAACCTAGCACCCAGCCCTAGCCAGTCAACTAGACCATGGCACTAAGTGCCTCATCCAGTCTTTTCTGGAACACCTCCAGGGGTGGTGACTCCACCATCTTCCTAGGGCTCAAACAATTTTCTTTATTTAAAAAGAAGAGGGGGGGGGGGGGGGGGGGGGGGGGGAGAGCGTCAAAAGAAAACAGAAAATGTAACCCAGTCAAGATGAAGAACTACTAGTTCACCTTTAGCTTGTAAAGATTTCAAATTACAAAATTCCTTCTAAAAGAAGTATATATATAAGAAAACCCTAAACCAGCAACACAAGAAAACCCCAACAACACCTCAAGCAGCTCCCACCCACTCCCCGCCAAACAACAACCACTACACTTTGAACAATCACTACAGCTCAAACAAGGAGGGGGGGAGGGGGAACCCACAACAAAATAATCTGTGGGGTTTTTTTAAATGCAAAATGAATATTCAATAAAAATACAATTAATTGGACACTGCCATGCCTGGCCACCTACTCATCAGATCACAGGGTTATTGCAAGCACAACCATTTCTACAGAACAATCAATTTCTAAGATAAGGTTTTCTAAAAGTTGCCTGAAAGTTCTGCTATTAATTGATTCTAGTCAAAGATCAGATTCATTACATTACAATTTCAAGTTTCCAATTAGGACAGTTAGGCCAGTAAACGTCTGTGTGTACAGCGCAGGCACCAACAGACCATTTACTGCCCATTACCACCAAGAAAAGAAACCCATAGTAGAATAAACTGTGCAGCATTCCTGGCATTCGTTAAAGGAAGAAAGCTTTATAAGAAAAGAAGAAATAGAACTGATTTTTACAGGTGTTTAATAAAGATAAGCTGAAATAAAGGGTTCCTATTTTAAGCATGGTGATAGCTAAAAATGCATTCAAATATGTTCAAAAGCAATCTGAAGCCTCCTAAAAATGAGTGTTTAAAAGTATTCAAGAAAACAGTAAAAATGCAAATAATATTTGTCACATTATTGTAGGATATAGGAGAAAAATGCTCATAAATTCAAAGAACCCTGCTGAGGCAAACTGCATTTCATTTAAATATGACATTATTTGGGAGTCATTAAAACAGGAATAATGTTTATTGGTTCCTTTGTAAAGGTTACTGTGAGAAAACAGCAGAAGTTTGCCCATAGTAGAATGAGTGGTTCAAGGCACTGTCAGCATAACATCCTTAATTTGAGTTGCTGTAGCTGTGTCATGGGAAATAAAAAGGCTTCATGTAATTGATCATTCAGCACTGTAGAAATACCAGAGTAAAAATTACAAGGCACTATTTTTTCAAGAACCTCAGTCCAATATTCTAACATCCTTTGTATATATTACAATGAGACTCACTAAAAACAAAAGCTAAAAATAAATGAGTGCCAATACTGACTGCTGACTTCCCACTCATGTGTCTAACCCTGAGACAGAAGCAAGCATACAGAGCCCTGTGACAGCTCTCATCGTTCCATTCAAACATCCTTACTAATTTTCATTTTCTTTTAGGTATGGAACTATAAACCAACCTAACAGGGCCCTTAGGCTAGACAGAAGTGGGCTAATATGTTGGTTTTAATATAAAGTGTCTAACTCTCACAGTTAAATGTGTCTAACCTTGATGAAAAGACTTTGTTCTAGCTATAGTCATGAAGAATCTTCTGCAACTGTAAACGCTTTCATAGACTTGCCTAACTCTGCCTATACTCACTTTTAACAACATAGTGATACAATATTAAGAGGCCCCCCAAAAACCTGGCGTTGCCATTTTGAACCTCAAAGTGTTTCCTGCACTCAATCAGCATCATTAATTGCTGGTTATTTTGTACATGGAAATCAAGATGTAGATGCATGCAGAAGCCTTGATTACGCAGATATTTAGTTAGTGGCTTGACTATTGTGAGTAGTTTTTGGAGAAGCAATCAAATTAAGCATCCCATTAAACATCTGATGTAGGTAAATCAGCTCCAAGGTCTTAAAATTTAATCTGTCTGCTTTCTTCCATCTATTAGATTCATTTGTATTAGTAAAAATCAATCATGCACTTGACTTAGTCTTGCCTTAATTCTGTCAATGAATTTAAACCCATCACAAAGAGCACTTTAATGCAGTTTAAATTCAGCTATAAAGATTCATTATTGTTCTGAGTTGAAATAATTCTGCCTTGTGCCCCACTAAACAGTGGCTAGCCTGGAAGCGATGCCAGTCACCTGGACCCTTCATGAACTGGACTCTCTTCCAAACCGCATCACATTTGCTTCCTTCCAATATGTATTGAGCTGTGCAGCCCAGGCTGAGATATCACATTGCCTCTTACCAGTGAGGCAAAACTCCCCCAGACACACATCCTGCTCCCCAGATTAGCACTGGAGATGACACTTTTGTCAGCAGCTATGGTCAAGCAGGGCTTGGGGGAGGATCAAATGCTCACCAGTCAGGCTCAGTTCTCACCAAGCACCTTCGTTAAGAGCTCAGCAGCACTACTACTCAAAGTATGTTTCTACCAAATGTCTGGGGGGTTATGGTAGTACTACAGCCCTATGAGGAGAAGCTGAAGGAGCTGGGGGTGCTCAGCCTGGAGAAGAGGAGGCTCAGGGGGGACCTCATTGCTGTCTACAACTACCTGAAGGGAGGCTGTAGCCAGGTGGGGGTCAGTCCCTTCTCCCAGGCAAGCAGCAACAGAACAAGGGGACGCAGTCTCAAGTTGTGCTGGGGGAGGTCTAGGCTGGATGTTAGCAGGGAGGTCTTGCCAGAGTGACTGGCATCGGAATGGGCTGCCCAGGGATGTGGTGAAGTCACTGTCCCTGGAGATGTTCAAGAAAAGACTGGATGAGGCACTTAGTGCCATGGTCTAGTTGATTGGCTAGGGCTGGGTGCTAGGTTGGACTGGATGAGCTTGGAGGTCTCTTCCAACCTGGTTGATTCTATGATACTCCTCTTAGATCTTTCCTGAAGCCATTTCAAATAGAAACTGGAATAACACCAGCAGGCTTTTGTTGAAGACCTCCACAACTGGCCTAATCTGCACTGCACCGTGTGGCACTGAAATCTTCGCATGGCCTACGCCAATTTGTATTCACATTATTTTCTTTGAGCTTGAAATTGATTTGCAGTGTTCTCTCTGAAGACTCCCAATTTACATAATTTGCCATTATTCCTGCATCACACCACTCCATGTCATGGGCAAAATTCTTCACCACGGAAGTGGTCAGGCATGGGCTTAATTTTAAGCACAAGAGGTCCTAAGAGACATCTCTGCCACTGCTCACAGGCTCTTAAGCATAGCTTTATTTACTTTGCCATGCCAAAAGCTACACCTAATATAGTTTCTTGGAGCTATTAAAAGTGGACACACAATAACTGCAAGCAAAACTGGGCTTATTGTCTCTGCAGATTTGCGCTAATATAGCGGTGTCTCAAGGCACCACTTCATTTTCATAACAAGGAGGAGATTTAATTTCTGCAGATTTGTGTAAAAAGCAATTGGAAAACTTTGCAACAATGATATTGCTTCCCATAAATGCCAAATTGGTAAAAACATCATCAGAGAAAAAACACAGCACATTCACAGTATCAGCTTTTTCTATCTTAAGTACCAGCATTATTCAAAGACATTATGCTGCTAAGTAGCCAAATAATTCATTCATTTTAAGGATTGAAAGTACAATATTATTTTGTTAAATTAACCTCTCTCTTTTCCAAATCCCGCTTTTCCACTTAAACTGAGGGAATAAAGGCATCTTCTGTGCATAAGGCTTCCAATTTCAGCTTTCAGAGTTTGTTCTGCTCTGGTTGCAGTGTGCACTTGCCTTCTTGCTGAGTACCCAAATGTAAAAACAATTGCAGCAACAATGTAAATCCCTGCTTTGGATCAAAAACGTGAGGCTGAGGTACCATTTCACTTCTCTCTTCCATTGCCAGCAAGGAAAAAGAGGTTGGTGAGGGAAAACATTGCCTACCTTTAATTTACTGGCACCACTGGCATACAGTATCTCCAGTTAAAACGAAATTGCAATAAAAGAAAGTGGCTGCTTAAAATCATAGCAAAGATCAGAACTTGTGCCTATGGTAGGTTGGAGGGGGAGGCGGTAGACAGCTTGGTTTTAAGCACGCCCCATTCATTGATGAACATCAGGACTCGGTGGTCATTTAACACTCCCTATAAATGAAGACTTGATAACAGTTATTGATCTCAGTTTTCCTGGAAGAAGATCCCTGGGCTCAGCTTCTCTCAGTTCATAAATACAAGAATAGAGCTATTGCTCAAATGCCACCCTAACTGCCGAAAACGAGACAGATGTAAAATTTCAGTGCATTGTGGCAGCAATATAGGTGTATTTCCACAGGGTTTTTTGAGTAGCTAGCCCTAAATTAATATAATCTCAAATTACAGTTAACATCATCTCAAATCTCAGTTACAGGAAATACAGAATTGCCACAGCTGACCATTCTTAGTGAATGTCCACTCAAACTACAGAAGTACTTAAGTTACTGTTCTTATTTACTTATTGATCTTCCTCCTACTACCATGGAACCTGAATACCTCTGAACATTAATGAATTCAGTCTAACAACATGCAAGACAGGGCTGGCCAGGCAAAAAGCTGAGGCAGGGAATAGGAAGTGTTGAGCTGTTGCATCCTCAGCACAACCATGTCACAAGAAACAGCTGGAAACAACCTGCTGTCACTCCTGTCTTATTCTTCTGTCATTAAATTTTTTCCCCCATTTTCTTTCTTTCTTTCTCACTTTTCCCCCTTAAAACTCTGCTATTGTCTAGTCAGATCAAAAGTTGACTTCTAAAACTTTTGCTGATGCTGCCAGAAGCACTTACATCACCAATAATTTACTATTCTTACTTTAAATAGAAAAAAATTAATCTCCTTTCTCAATTTCCATCTTCCCTTCCCCAAAATCAGACAAACAATCTACATCTCCTGACCCTCAGTTCAGACTAAACCTGCCTGTCAAATAATAGGTCTGAGTCCCTTGCAATGCTGATTTAAGGAGAAACTATGTGAGTAGATGAACTGTTGAACTGAGTCCTCTGTCTTAAAAACACATTTCATTTGGGTCATTAATGCACAATATAAAAGACGTAGCAGAATTCTGAAAAATGAATTAAGGATGCATTGCCATCTCCAGAAAAATAATAAAAGTAGAGAGATTAAGAGGCAAGCATATCTTTTTGAATTGTAAAATAGGTTTATAGGTCTTCTAATAACAACTTTTACTCAAACCTTACATAAATAGGCTTATATGATACAAATATTATGTGGGCTATGTGGAAACTACAAGGTCCCTAATCATGTTTAGGGATTACTTGACAGAACAGAGACATTTCATTCCTATTGGACCTAGGGATTACAGCAAAGAAACATCTAATATTCCATTTTTTAATTTCATGCATTTTTTATTTACCTTTAATGATGCTGTATATATTCATCATCCTGAAATATTAAAACAGTATGAAAAAAGTAATAAATTGGTGGAAAATTTAGGGAATGGGAATGCAACAGCACGCAAATCATACACTATCAAGTGCTTGATACACATTTAAAATTACTGCCTAGTACAGCAAAGCCAAATTCCTGGCAGATTTCTGAAGCGCAAAGTCACAATAAGAAGATCAGCAGAACAGACTGAAATAATAGAATATTCATCCCTCTAATCCATATGCAATTCTTTAGGGCTTTTTTTTTAACAATGCATATGAGGTCTGACTGTATTCAGGATTTAAATAAGTTGTCTCTCTCTCTCTCTCTCTCACACACACACACTCTCACTCAGTATTTTTGTTTAAAGAAAAAAAAAGTATATACAGTTATCATTTCTGCTCTACTGCTCCCACATTGACAAGGTTAGCACATCTCCACACACCTCAGATGAAACAATAGCATTTTAAACAACAAAAGTGTTAAAAGAAATACATTTATTCATACCATTGAAACCTCCTGCAACGGCTTTGTTGGAAGGAGAGGTTCTAGTTTGCCTGGGAAAGGGATTTTTCTCCCCCCCCCCCCCCCCCCCCCCCCCCCCTTTTTTAACTCTTTCCTACTTCATTCTAAATCATCGCTGGTTAATGTAAAGCAATTTTGCATTTAGATATTGGCAACAAAATTATGCAACGAGTATGAAATCTCTGAGATCATGCCTTTCTCTTTAGGCAGATTTAATTTTAGATCTAGTATTGTATACAGGAGCAGAGGCCTAGAGACAAATAAATCATCGCTCAAAAGACAGATGCTGATGATAATGACACATGAAGAAAATGTGCTCGAGGATGGGTGATGGAGAGGTGTAGTACAAAACTTCTACTACCACACACGAGGTAACTGAATTAGTTTCAAGTAGTGCAAAGCCACAAATGAGTTGTAGCTGTTTCTCCAAACAAGAGTGTGAAGACATTCACACCTTATCACATAGGCATGCAAAGCCTGATCTTGAGATGAAGCAGGTTTTACACAGGCTTCCCTCTCTCATTAAACTGCAGAATATCAGCATCACAGAGGAGCAACATAAAATGAAGATACAAAATGAACATACTCAGATGTAAGACATTTGCAACAGTAATACACACGTACACTTGCTAAATAAAGGTGCCTCTATGTGATAATTACAATGGCTACATGCACTAAGAGGCTTTCACAACCATCATGACAGATCTTGTCACAGCTCTGTTAGTGAGGCAGAGGAGCACTAGGACAGGTGATGGTACATGGAAAGCCACCTTGTAAGTGAGAAAGAGAAGCCACATCCTGTCGAATCCCGAATACCCAAACATAGCTACATGCTATTTGTAGTAACAGGTCTCAGGAGAAATGGACCACTTCCGAGGACTTTGGGTTTCTACCTGGTGAGGGACATGCTGATTCAACCCCTTTCAAATCACTCATGTGCTATTAGCCAAACTGTGCTATCAGTTGACATTGCCATTCACGTTGCAAGGTCATAGTTTTAATTCAACACAGACTAAACAACCAAGGCAAAACACAGTCAATGAAAAAAAATCATTTTGGTGTGGAACCTGCTTTTCTTTGGTAAGCTGGAGTATATCCATCTTGGTTTTATATTTTGCAGGCACAGAAGCAAAAGAAAAAAACATTCCTAGAAAGGATTACTGAGAAAAGTGTTAAGGTGCATAAAGAAATAAAAGCCAAACAAACAGCAAACTCCTGCTAGAAGATATGATGAATGATCAAAGTCTATTAAAGCATACTGAATTTTGGAGAGAAAGCTCTACAGAGTTGCACCAGACCAAATCTGCATCTGAAATGCACAGGTGGCAGCAACTGCAAACATAGCATGGTTTTAAAAGACAGGGTGAACAAGTTAAAAAAAAGTACCATTTCATTTTGAAGAGAGATTGAGGAGAAAAAAAAAAAAGCTATAGAAGGAAGCAAGGATTTATCAAAGAAGAACAGAGTACTCAGTGAAAATTAGAGTATGATTGAAATACATTAGTGCTACTCTTCCTTCTACTCTCCTATATTTTACAGGACATAATGCATGTCTATACGAGCATTTTAGTGAAGACATCAACTGTTTGTGATGGAGAAATCTAGGAAAGAACTTTGTTTTAAAGCACAGAGCTACTAAAAGTTTTCTAAAAGCATTTAAATATGGTAGATGGTTTTTAATGTGCACAAGGAATATTTTTCCTTTGTCCTGAATCCAAGACACGATTCAAACACCTTCAGAAACTTTCCAAGCAAGCAATGTGCGACATATATTTGGAATATAAAAGTTTAATCCTACTCATTAAAACATGACAAACTTATAATTAATTGAGAATGGAGTCAATAATGAGAACATCCTTCAATGTAATGAAGTTGGTACTATCAGCTTGTAATATGGGGAAAAGTTATAGGAAGTGACATATAATATGTAAAACTACAAATCAGTTTGAAAAAAAAGAGCAGTCTGAAAGTTTCTCCTTAGGCCCAATCTTCAAAGCACACATTTTAATCCTCAGAAGTTACGTTTTCCCAAATGAGATAATACATTATGTTGTCTTCAGGTGATGAGGAATAATTCCGGGTCTTACACTGTCTGATTAATCTTACAACCAATATTTAGAAAACATTTCTCTTGGAGCTAATCAAACTTGACAAAAGCAATCTTCAGACTATGTCACATGCACCGATTTGTAAGAGATTTCAAACTTGCCTTTTATTAAATGAAGTTTATATTAGCAACACTTTGAAATCCACCTGACTATGATACTAAGTTTCATAGTATATGGGGTGGGTAAAAGGGAACTGTTCTGTCAGGGGAAGTATAGGCTGGATGTTAGGAGGAAGTTCTTCACAGAGAGAGTGATTGGCATTGGAATGGGCTGCCCAGGGAGGTGGTGGAGTCACCATCCCTGGAGGTGTTCAAGAAAAGTCTGGTTGGGGCACTTAGTGCCATGGTCTAGTTGACTGGATAGGGCTGGGTGCTAGGTTGGACTGGATTATCTTGGAGGTCTCTTCCAAAGTGGTTGATTCTATGATTCTACATGCAAATAAAGTTATTAGGACAACATTTCTTTCTTTTCTGCCTTTTTTTTTTAAATGAAGGATGCTATTCTAGTTTGAAAAATAGCATCCAGCTACATTTCTATTGCTAACATAAAATATTTTGAAGGCTCATTGCTGATGATACTCAATTTACTTTTTCTTCTGGAACTAACTGCCTTGACACTAGAACTGCTTGTTCTAGTGGGAGGTGTCCCTGCCTATGGCAAGGGGTTGGAACTGGATGATCCTTGAGGAGCCTTCCAACATAAACCACTCTATGATTCTATAACACCTTACTGGCTGAGGTACACCCTCTAAATAATACTTATTTCTTTATACATATGAAGAGGATAACTTTCAATATATAAATTGGTGACATTCTTAGGTTTTTGGTATCACAACAGCCTCACTAGGCTAAAAGATATTACTCAAGAAGAGTAATGCTCTGATGGTACCCTGATGACAATGGACAGGGTAGCACAATAGCACTGACCAGTAGTGAACACTGTGGGGAACCATGTAAGTACCATCCCAATCTTTACCTCCACTACTGCTTAACTCTTGGTAGTTTGCTTTCTTTCTGCATGAACAGGATTCTCCCATGGTTAGAGAACCTGTTTAAATTTGTTTGCATGACTCTCAGCATAAAAGAGATTCCAGAGTTAGCAGAGCTGAGGAGGAGTAAGAAATATATGTAAGAGATGTAAGTATAATGCAAATATTCTAAAAGAAAATCAGGCCTTCAGCTTATTCTTCCTCTCAAGTACCACTTAAGTCCTGGATAATCAAGTTTCCAAGCTACTGACTTTGTATTTTCTTATGGTTGTGTGTGACAGATAAACTGTGTTTCATCATAGACAATGTCTACAATCAAGTCATATAATACCCCATTAACAATAACTGACATGTATTAGAAACTGCTAGTTTGAATATTTTTCAGACCCAAGGAAGGATATCCAAATATTGGGTATCACACTCATACTGGGAAGACTATCAGTGAGTTCTCTATTTGTTTATATAAATGGGCCAATGCTTTTTAAAGCACTTAAAAGCACTTAACTAAAGCAAATAAGCACTTGAACTTTAAATATCCAGCAAGAGAAGCTATTGACAAGTATGACTTTACTGAGTAAATCTTCATATCTTTGCCACCTCTCATTCATACAGTCTCCTCATGAAGACAAGCACCAGGCTCTCAACTTAGCTTCAGCTCAGCTTTACTGCAACACACAGAGAGGAGTAAGCAATTGCTTAACTCCCTTTTACATCTTTTTGTTAAAGCAAACTGCTTCAGCTTTTCCTGTATGGGGATCCTGGGGGCACAGCAGTCTTCAGAAAACAGCTTCCCAGATTGAAATCTTATACTCTCTCATTTGGCCTTTAAAGTAGTTTTTTTTCCCACCTTATGAACCTCCTTTGTAACTCTTTGCTACCCACAGCTAGCTAAGCCTCGATTTGGGAACACAATGTTTACCAAACACCATTCCATTAATTCCCAACGGGTAAATAATGCTGTGGGAATATCTGGTTATGCTCAGAAAAAGGCTGTCTTTGGTAAGAAGTCTTGCAATGGTGCTCATATCACATGCATCTTTCAGGTCTTCATACTTAGAATACATTCTTTTGCTACTGCTCTGTGCACAATTACACTGATCATTTCCTGACCTGGAGTGGTGTGATCTTATTGACATCTGCTAATAAATCTGCATCCAAATTAATAATATTAAAGATTATTCTATAGCTTTGGACAGTATTTTTTTTTAGTTATTTCCTATGGGTCAAGTAATATACAGATTCACAGCTGGAGCCTTGTCAAATCAGGTTTGCTGTATTCTGAGAAACCATATGGATTCATAGAAGAATGCCACTAACATATGGCAGTCCAGCTCAGGTGTTAGGTTGGCCCTGAGAACCAAGGTGGTGGTGCTTCAAGCAAACTTTTCCACTCACTAGCAGGTACATCTGATTCCCTAAAACACTCATCACATTTTCATGTTTATTTCTCCCTGAATGAGTTGTGCATAATGTGGCAGAAGAGAGGTGATAGAATAAACTTTCACTTAATCATTACCATCTTAGAGAAATGAAAGAAAGTATTTTTCAGCTGTAATCTGGAGCTCATTGGCCACGTTGGGATCTCAGTTTGCTGGTTTTAGGGGATATGTCTCGTGTTCTAAATGTGATACTAACTGTTCAGGATTTGCTCCCACTAGTTTGGCAATAAACATTCTTTAAACTCTATTTTCTTAGAAAGAGGAACACAATAGATACAATTGAGAATACGAACTACTCAGTGCTAAAGCCTCAGTCCATGTACTGTTCCTAGAAGAAATAGCTTTGAAAAACTCTTCAAACGACCCTGTAAGTTCTAATTGGGTTTTAATGTATAAAACAGCTGAGTAGTATAAATGTTTGGAAATGAAAATAGTCTTTCCTAAAGTTTATGAAATGGTAAGTGTGTTTCTTAGAATGATTAGCTATGAACCTTGATTTCAAACACCAGTTTGGCTGCTAGCATATGGTCTCTACAGCTGACACTTTAAGATCACACAGTTTTATCAAACTAGTATTCCAGGGCCCAATTCTAATATTACCCCTGCCATTTCCCACCTCCCCCTTCAATAAGTGCCTTTACTTCCCACTCTTAAAGGGAAAGTGAAATCAGCATGAAACTCTGCTCATGATGAATTTTGCACTACTGATCAACACATTAGATTTCTGGATACAAGAGGCATACCATGACATTCCCACTGGAGACTGAGGGAAAAAAATAAATCAACAACTTAATGACAAATTCATAAAACTACTAACATGGTTCAAGGATAACACAATGCTTATTCACTTTCCAAAAAAACCCAACAGGTTTCTGTAGTGAAAGCATATTAGAAAGAGATGAAGCATAGTCAGGACAGCAAAACACATGCTTTTGGGTAAGAATTCCCCAAAGAATGTCCCATTTTAGAACTGTGGTAAAACAAGACTGACAAAACAAGATGTAAATCTGTTTTGAACACACTGCAAATATGTAACAAGACCTAATTCTTTAGAAAAGCCTTCAAGACCTTAAGGTTTTGTTAGAAATAAAAGGGTGAAATTATAGAAGAAAAACTTAGGATGAAATGAGTAAATAAGAGACAAGAACAGTGGAAAAAAAAGCCAGATCTGGGGTAAGTCTGGTCTGTCTGCTTTACTCCAATAATAGTCATCAACATGTCTGTATGAACTAACACCTACCTTGAGCGTCCTAATTCTAATTTCCACAAATGGCAACTACACATAAAAGGAAACTATAAATCAAATGAAAAAGAACAACTTAAATTGTTCATTACATGACTAGAAATAGATTGATTTGCATGAAAGAGCCTGGAGCTCCACTCCTTTGAGGACAGACTGAGAGAGTTGGGGTCGTTCAGTTTGGAAAAGAGAAGGCTTCAACCTTATTGTGCCCTTCCAATATCTGAGGGAGGCCTATAAGAATGCTGATGAGGGACTTTTTAGGGTGTCAGGTAGTGATAGGACTGGGGGGAATGGATCCAAGCTAGAGGAGGGCAGACTTAGATTAAATATTAGGAAGAGGTGCTTCACCATAAGGATGGCAAGACACTGGAGCAGGTTGTCCAAAGAGGTAGTGGAGACCCCATCCCTGGAAGTTTATGTCAGTCTGGATGTGGCTCTGGGCTACCTGATCTAGTGGAAAGTGTCCCTGCCTGTGGCAGGGGGGTTGGAACTAGATGATCCTTCAAGTCCCTTCCAAACCTGATGATTGTGTGAAGTCTGTCAGATACTTGGGACCATTTAGTAGAAGGATCTGCTTACATAGAGCAACTTCCAAAGCTGTGGCTATGCTCGACACCTCCTATCTCTTATTAGCTTTCCTCATTCCAGCAAAACTTGCTGCTACATATGATCAGCTACTTCATTTTTCTTAAGTGTGTGAATGTAAAATGACCAAAGAAACAAGAGGTCACCTTGGTACAGAAGTTAGCTGCCAGGGTAATCCAACATGGTGTATGTTTGGCACAGAAGATGATGGTTGATATTCTGCTGTCATTTGGGACTGCTTGCTGGTTTTACATTTTTAATCCTTTACTAAATACTAACTTCAGTCATAGTCTGTGTTTTTGAGAGGGTGGATTTAAGTGGTTAAATTTAATAGTAGCAGATCACCAGGGTACTAGGAAAATAGTTCAGGGATCTCAATTATTGTTTTTCCATACTTCCAGATCTATGCTAAACATCTGGTTATCACAACTGATTTCATCCCCTGAACATTGCACGCAAAATCTCTTATTTTTATGTTCTATGTAAGCACAGTTGCTTATATAGTTAAGAGCTACCTAAGTGTTCTTCAAAAACCACACTGAAGTAGGAGACAGCCTTTTGTTTTGAAGGTAAGAGTTTGTTTTATCCAAGACATCATCGTGACAACTCCTAAGACCCTCAGAAACCAATCTCATTCTTAAGTGTCTCATGAGTGTTTCCTTGTTTTAATTTACTGAACATTTATAGCAACCAAAATGCATGTATTCAACATAGCTAAAATATTGCCTCTGATCACCGTGGACTCGTAAGGTTCAAGAACAGGATCACAATTTGAAAGGTTGGCTTAAAGATTAAGTGTAAGCCATTCCTGCGTCTGAAGCGATACGCTTCAGGAGGCAAACAACCCCTCCCTCCCCCCCCCCCACTGCTGACTGCGGTCTCCCACCACCCCCAGCAGCTCCTGCGTGCTCGTTCCAACCAACAAAGGGCAGAGGAGAGGGAGCGAACCCCCTTCATGGACTCACCATCCTTTTCTAGTCACATTCACTACGCATTGCATTAGAAAATCGTAACGGTGTTAAAATATTTTGGCAGGATTTGTTATGGTCAGATCACTCACTTCCTTTGGGACACACAAAGCCTCCTCTGGCAATGAAACAGCCCAAATGTCAGCAAATCCTATAGAACAGAAAACGGTCCGTCAATGTAAAGCCTAAGTGAATCTCCAATTCATCAAAACAAAACTACATAAACATAAAAATGCACATACAGAGGAAAGAAACAACCTGGAAACGTTGGCTGCTTATTAAGGTGGTGTTTCCCCTCCCCTCCAGAAACTTTTAAGCAGCATTACAATGTATTCATCACAAGGTGCTATTAGAGCACAAGCTCACTCCAAGTGTTACCAATTCACGGACAGATTAGAGGGCACATTAATAACATAGTTAATATGAAGTGTTTAGAGCCTCTACGTCGGTGACAAATACGACTCAGCCAAATTTCCTGACCATTGAGGCCACGGAGGAACAATTTGGTAGATTTCATCAACAGTTCTAATTATGTTCCTGTCAAGTCGAGAACAAAGTAATCCATAACTGGGGGGCTGCTCAGAGACAGTGCCACGCGAGAGTAATTTATGCCCAAGACACAGGGCCCTCGCTGTAGTTAGTGTGCACAATGCTTGACTAACAAGTGGGTTCACAAAAAGGAATTTATTAGGGGAAAGGCAGCCCTCCAGCTCCAAGCAGCTCGTCAGGTGCAAGCTTAGGAAGAGTTATGAGGCAGTCTTCTTGTTTATACAAGCATCCAAAGTCCGTGCTGCCCTCAGTGGGTTTTGAAACACAGGATTTCAGCCTAAAGCATAGCATGGGCTTCTGTTGGAGATAGGTGAGCCTACTGCCAAGGTAGGTACCCTACTGCCAAGGTAGGTACCCTACTGCCAAGGTAGGTACCCTACTGCCTAGCATGCAACTAGTGCTTTTAAAAGCCGTTTCAATCCCTGGGACACCAGCAGCAGCACCTCTGAGACTGAGCGGTACCCATGTCCTTTGCAATCCCATACATAACATGCTAATGAAAAGACACTAAAGGATTTTAAGTAACAGTAAACTAAAATGTCACAACACATATTTCTTACCACAGCCTGACTGAGAAACAGGCTGAAATGGAAGGAGCAGGGGGGAGGCAGGGGAGGGGGGTAAATGGGGGAGAAGCTGTCATGTAATTTTGAGTCATTTTCCACTGTGATCTATATTGGGATGCAGCTTCAGTCCTTTCAAACAGGATCATTTTATATATGACACTCTCCCTGCATTTTCACAAAAAGGTAGGGATGTCTCCCTAGTGCAGGAGAAGTGCAAAGCCTGGCAGTGGTCATTCAGGACTGGACACTTACATAACCATTAAGATGCTAGAGAAAGTAAAATGATGTTTTTCAAAAGCAATTAAGAGCAGTATCTGTAAGCATAGGAGAAAAAAAAAAACACTAAAAAAAGATTTCTGTGATAAATACAAAACACTTAATGGGTTTTAAAGCATATTTTTTTTCAAGCTAGCTAGCTGTGAGCATACACTGCTGTCAGCAGTTTCAGATTTTTATTTAAGATGACAAAAACCCACAGAACTTAGGAAGGGGAAAAAAAAATCATTTTACAACCATTTCTTTGAAACTGAAGAAACAAGCTTCTATAAGTGTTACCAGCTAACAGAAGCCTGCTTTAGTGCATCAAACATCAGCTCAGATAAGGAGACTGCTCAAACCAAGGACTTGTTTCAGAGACCAACTTGATGGGAGCTCCAGGAGGGCTGACTTCTGCACCCACATTCTCCACTGATGGAGTGGGTTCAAGTGTGTGAAGGCGAGGACATTGTCCCCATGTACCAATTGATTTTTCACTATACAAACAAGTTAGTAGCTTCACCAAACTATTTCTTTAACTTCACCTTTTAAATACTAGAACACTGGCAGAGGGAATGCAGAGCAAAGCCCTGAATTTCCTCTTTCACACTCTACTAAGACTTCTGATTCAAATTTGCTTACACCTCTGAATTCCCTGCTACCAAGTTGAGGGAATTTCCCATCACTTACTGAGAGAGATACTATTAGTCTCATGTGACCAAAGCTTCAGAGAATTATGATTACTTGCACCCTTTGCATCCAAGAATGCTTTTACAAGCATTGATGGCTTAAGTTTCAGAAGCAGGCAAAGAGAAAAGGGAAGGACACACTCCTGTTCTGCAGATATGAAAAGATAAACCTCTGGTAAATCAGAGCAAGGGTAATTTGGAAGCCAAGCAATGCCTGGACGCTGTAATTCCCAAACTCGTGACTCAGTCACAAGACACGCTTCCTTCCCTGGTGAAATGTCATGCTGCCACTTGCTTCTGTTACAGAACACATCTTAACCAAGTGTAGCAAAAGCATGATGATCCCATTAAGTATCCAACATCTACTACCTTGTGAAAGCTAATTTAGTGCTTTATCAAATCTCTAGTTTGTATGTAGAGCATAAACTGGCTACATTTGCTTAATAGGACAGACTGAGCCATCCCATATGTTATCAAACCACACCAAAGTCTGCTGCATTAGCTACTTATTATCCTTTGCATTAACTTCCTCACTAGCTACTCAAGCAATAAATTTTCCTGTAATACATCTGTCATGATTTTGCAGAGAAATCAGCAATTCTGAACAGTGCAACAGTTAAGAGACAGATAACAGAACCAAACCTATCATAGTCACCTGGCTTGCCAATCTACTATTAATTGGCACGGATGGAAGCCCTTGGATCTAGACTTGCACAACAACAGGCCACTGCCAGGCCCCAAGGATTCAGCCTCTTAGTTAGATTTGTATATTCGGAGCTTTGGTCATTCACATGATTTCTTCACAACTTATTACATGTAAGAGACACATAATGTTAGATGTCAACACCTTAACAATTACAAGATCTTTATTTTTACAGAAAAAGGGCATCTTATGTAAGAGAACAGGTGGCTCAGTAATCAGGACAAAAGTGCTAGAATATTACTAACAATAATGTTAGTAATATTAAACCAAATGGGAACATCTTCCTTGGCTTGGATGCTATGCAATCGTATTCCCACACTATTTGTGACACTGTATAATGACTTATATGTGTGAAGCCACTTTTCTAACTGTCTGGGAGCTTGCATATATGGTTAATAACAGGTTTGGTTTGGGTTTGTTTCTAAATTACAGTTGCTGCTGTTGAGTAGTGTTTATCTTAAGACTTGGAAATGCTAAACCATAGTACTTGGGTATCTTCCTGACCTTTTCTGACTATTTGACTACCAATCATCACTGTAACCCAGAAGCTAGTGCAAGAATATATAAAAAAAAAAAAAAAAAAAAAAAAAGGCAATCCAGAACATTCTTTTCAAAAAGAAGCCAAATCCACTCAAAAGAGAACAAAAGATGCCCCTCTCACTTTACATATATGATTGTATATAGTTCTGAATTATAATTCTATCCATTGTGCAACCCTGGTCATTCGGCCATTCATTTGATTCTACTGCTTCATCTGTTTCCTCTTGGTACAGTTTCTCAGCCACTGCCATAGAATCAATAGAATCATAAAATCAACCAGGTTGGAAGAGACCTCCAAGCTCATCCAGTCCAACCTAGCACCCAGCCCTGTCCAATCAACTAGACCATAGCACTAAGTGCTCCATCCAGTCTTTCTTTTCCAGCACCTCCAGAGGTGGCAACTCCACTACCTCCCTGGGCAGCCCATTCCAATGCCAATCACTCTCTTTGGCAAAAACTTCCTCCTAACATCCAGCCTAGACCACCCTCAGCACAACTTGAGACTGTCCCCCCTTATTCTGTTGCTGGTTGCCTGGGAGAAGAGACCAACCCCACCTGGCTACAGCCTCCCTTCAGGTAGTTGTAGACAGCAATGAGGTCACCCCTGAGCCTCCCCTTCTCCAGCCTAAACACCCCCAGTGTCCTCAGCCTCTCTTCATAGGGTTTGTGTTCCAGGCCCCTCACCAGCTTCATCGCCCTTCTCTGGACATGTTCTAGTACCCCAACATCTCTCTTGAATTGAGGAGCCCAGGACTGGACACAGTACTCAAGGTGTGGCCTGAGCAGTGCTGAGTCCAGGGGCAGAATAACCTCCCTTGTCCTGCTGGCCACACTGTTCCTGATCCAGGCCAGGATGCCATTGGCTCTTCTGCGCCCCTGGGCACACTGCTGGCTCATGTTCAGCTACTATCTACCAGTACCCCCAGGCCCCTTTTTGCCTGGCTACTCTCCAGCCACTCTGTCCCCAGCCTGTAGTGCTACTTCGGGTTGTTGTGGCCGAAGTGTAGGACCCTGCACTTGGCCTTGTTAAATTTCATCCCATCTTCTTTTTCCCTTGCAAATTCTGGCCCTCCATATTTCTAAATAATAATAATAACAACAACTGAAAGACATGGGGGGGGGGGGGGAGGGTGTGTGTGTGCAAATAGCATTAGAAGTTTCCTAGTTTCTTAGTGATCCCAGATCACATTAATGATGGTTTCTTTTTAATCCAGAGAATATTTAAAAGCAGCTTACAGTTCAACTCCGGTTCAGCATCACCAACTTATGAAGTCTCATTCTGGATACAACTTCTAGCAAGTCAATTTCTAATCAGGGGGGATAAATTAGACTAAAAAAAACCTAAACAAACAAAAAACCAACAACCCCCCCATAAAAAAAAAAGTGGGAAGCAAGTTCAAATACCATGATTCTGCTTTACTGAATTGAACTGCAAAGGTTCAGAGCTTCATTTCCCCCTCCCCACCCCCTTCCTTTCCCTCCATATTTTTCTTGTTCTGTTTTTATGTTGAAATCACAGGAACTACGCAGCCTCGCAAGGCTGTAATCACTCAGCGGGAATCTGGCACAAGCACAATGCAACCACCAGCCAGGCAGCAGGAAAACGAAGGAAATCTCTCTTTCCCTCCCCCTCTCTCCCCCCTCCGTTTCTTAAAAGGGGCTCGGCATGAATGAATCTTCGCTCTAGCCACCAACAATTTCTTATTCCTTCCGAGCAATCATCAATTTCAGCATCAAGTGGTTTAGTGCCTCTACAACTGGTAGTGGCAGCAGAGTAAGCCCAGCATGCAAACGTTTTGGCTAATTTAAAACCCTTGTGCTGCCGAATCAAACATGACAAGACAACAGTAAAAAGAGAGGCTATTACCCCAAATGAGAGCCGGCGGATGGCTGAAATTGGCTTGAGTGGCAGAGACAAAAGAGGTAGAAGGAACAGGGAGAACCAAGCATGATAACACTCAGATACAGCATTCACTTTCTCCCCCTCTCCCAGTGCATTCACACATATTGCTGCTAACTGGAGGAAAAAGGCAACGCTTAAGAGTTTCATGGCCAGGCAGAAAAAAATACATTTAAGAAGATGCAAAATGAATTAGGACCTGGTAAAGCATCTGCCTTATGAGTATGGAGAAACTTAACTTACAAGAGACGTCACCTTTTCAACAGGAACTCTAACACTCCAAAGAGTAAAACTGTCATTTCCTACCTGAATTCATGTCCTGCTGCCTGAAGTTCATTACTGTAAGTTGAGGATTGGAAGCACTGAGTTAGATTAGAGTAACCTTAAAGAGAGTATAATCTGCAGCATGGCTACTAGCAAATAGCTGCCACACAGTGCTCACCGAGCACCCAGATCTCAGAGAGCTGCTGGGGAGGAAAAGTGGAGGGCAAAAGAATTAATTTTGTAAGGCATTTGGGAGACCACAAGCAGACTGATGATGTTCAGAGCCATGAACCCTGGTGATGGCTTGCAGCTCACAGAATGATGACCTGTGGGATCACTGGAGAGCAAGCAAGTTGTCTTTTGCAAGATTAACAATTTAAAAGTGCTGAAATTAATTTTGTTTAATAGCTGTGGGTGCAGGCTCCTTACAAAGTAGGTTGCAAGGTCAGCAAGCCTCCTAAAGCCTTTTAAAATGCAGCTTTTTATAGGGACAATAGATTTAGGGTGGCTTAGGGCTTAAAGATCTAAAAAGCAAAGGAGGTGTAAGAGGTCATTTCCTATCAACTCCAAATCTTTGGTGAAAACACATTCTCTGTTTCATTTTTTTGCTCTAAAATGTACACTTTTGGTACATTCAAAGCTGCTTGAAACAGTATAGGTTTCTTAGGGTAGACAAGGTGAACAAAGACATTAAAATCAAACAGATTAACCACAGGCTCATCAGAGTCACACTGGAATGTGCCTGCCTGCATTGCAAAGAGGTGGTGGGAGGAAAGCAAAAAAATAAAATATTATAGGAGAATGAGAGACTGGGAGGGGAAAGAAATGGGCAGGGAAAGCACTCACACCCTTGTCATCATTCACAAATAATTCACCTGTGATTCACATCTGTGTCCTTACACAAGTCCACTACACTCTAAATTACCATACTATACAGAGTGTTTCAAGGAACAGCTGAACTCAACACTGAAACCCAAATCAGACATTTAAAACACACTTAGAGTCATAGAGTCAGCCAGGTTGGAAGAGACCTCCAAGATCATCCAGTCCAACCTAGCACCCAGCCCTATCCAATAAACTAGACCATGGCACTAAGTGCCTCAGCCAGTCTTTTCTTGAACACCTCCAGGGATAGCAACTCCACCTCCCTGGGCAGCCATGGCAAATCACTCTCTCTGGGAAGAACTTCCTCCTAACATCCAGCCTAGACCTCCCCCAGCACAACTTGAGACTGTGTCCACTTGTTCTGGTGCCGGTAACCTGGGAGAAGAGAATGACCCTCACTTGGCTACAACCTCCCTTCAGGTAGTTGTAGACAGCAATGAGATCACTTGCTCAGTTTCACAGTATGTGTGAGGTGTCACTCAAAACATACCAAAATATGCTGGCAACCTCTCCCTTACAGGATGCTTTTGTCTTATTTTAGCAATAGCCCCCAACCTGTTAATTGCACAAGTAAAGTTCATAACAAGTTTAGGAAACAGAAACAGGGCATTTGTCTTGTACCACTCTGCAAGATGGTCTGAATTTACTGAATTAATCAATGTTGCCTTGAAAAGTATCCTAGTTTTGTATAATTTGGCCTGTGTGAAAGGTGGACTCATGAATTTACATGAAGGTCCAACACAGAAGTATGTATCCCAATGCAAAACACCTTCAGTATATATACATATCCACCTGGTCTTGCAGAGACATCTTCTCGGAGAATCAGGAAGCCCAGCTGGGTATACGACCACGATAGATATAGCACATGGCTTTGTTTCATTTTCCCCCTCTGTGTATCAAAACTTAGTTGCCCTGATTGTGCAGATGGAAGGGGCCATTTCCCTGGCAATGAGGTAACTGACAGTCATTAGAGAGGACAAAATTAATTCTGCTGCAAGCCTGCCGCTGACAGTGGCCGAAGCAAACACATCAGCCATTTTTCTTTGCCCCTTCCACAAGGAGATAGAACAAAGGAAGGAGCCCCTGGGAAATACTTAAGACACCAAAGAAAATAATTTTAAGTGTGTATTAATACCGCCACTGAATATTGTGTGCTTCCAGGCTGACATATGCTGCTGTTACGTGGTGTTTGTTCCCTTTTCTTGGTCTCAAAGTTGAATTCATATCCTCATGCAGCACTCCAAGAAAATCCCAGTTCACAGTTCAGCAAGGCACTGCTTAAAAGGCAAGCCTGATATAGGTCCTTAGGGCATCTCATCCATCCTGCTCTTGGATGGCATTCTTCACCAAGGGACCCCATTAGGAAGGAAGGGCAAACTGAAATCCTAACCCAAAGCAGTCTGAAACAGCACCAGCATACTGGTATAGCAGCGATGGATGAGACTCCATTTGTCTTCAAAGCATAGGAAGCCAATATATCTGCTTCACTGCAAACTCTACTTTACTTTCCAACCTTGTAGTGTACTTAAAGTTAAAACGCAGATCAGCTTTCTATCTGAGGATAAGGCAGCATTGAAGTGTCACCCAAGACTCCAATTAAACAGATTGGAAGTGATGCACTTCCAAACCAACTCCATAAAGGTAAACATCCTGAGCTACCCTCTCTGTGTTTATAGATCAGTTGCCCAGGAAGGCATTGTCACAAGCTACAAAAGGCTTCCTTTCACCCCCATACAGTGGAATTATTCAGAAGCATCTTATGCTGGTACAAAACGTGCTGGAAAATGCAGTTGCTGTAGGAACACTATAAATACCACAGATATCACAGATCCTACTCTCCCTACAGAAGGGGAAGTCCTTCCAAGCAGGAAGAAACAATATGTTTGTTCTGTGGCCAAAGTAATTATAGACTTACCTACATTGCTCTATATGCCTTAAAAAAAAAAAAAGGTGCTTTGTATCAATATTGAACAAACTGAGCTCTGAGACTAGTACTTAATCTGGAAGACGTCAAACTAAAGTTTGGTCTGGCACAAGTTGATACAGCTTCATTCATTTCAGGAAAGGTGATTCTGTTTATGCCAGGCCTGGGCAACTCAGTTCAAGAGGGACATAGAACTACTTGAGACAGTCCAGCACAGAGCTGCAAAGATGATGAATGGAATGGAACATCTCTCTTATGAGGAGAGACTGAGGGAGCTGGGGCTGTGCTGCTTGGAGAAGAGAAGACTGAGAGGTGACCTCATGGATGTTTACAAATATGTAAAAGGTGAGTTCCAGGAGGCTGGAGCCAGGCTGGGCCAGGTGATGCCTGAGCACAGGACAAGGGGCAATGGGTGAAAGCTGAGGCATAGGAAGTTTCATTTAAACATGAGGAGGATTTTTTTTCCCTGTGAGGGTGACAGAGCACTGGAACGGGCTGCCCAGGGGTGCTGTGGAGTCTTCCTCTTTGGAGATATTCAAAACCCACCTGGATGTGTTCCTGTGTGATCTGGTATAGGTGATCCTGCTCTGGCAGGGGGGTTGGACTGGATGAGCTTCTGAGGTCCAGCCCCTGACATTCTGTGATTCTATGAAGCCAAACAAGTTTCCTTGAACCTTGCTTATTAAAATATTTAAACTTAAGTAAGTGTAATTCCCTCATGGATAATATATAAGTATATATCTTTGGACTTGTCATGGCACGTTAGCAGAGCAGGTATGTAAAGTTACAACACAGACTCACATTCATCAGTCATAGGAGCAGTTTCAGAGAGAACACAGAGTTCAAATACTGCAATTTGAAACATGCTTAGTAGAAAACTGTATATCTGAAAGCTGATCACCTGTTTATAGGAATCTTTAGCCCAGCCTCCTGTTTACAGTTCAGTTGTATCTATTGTTCCAGGTGAGAACCTTCTGCACCAGGAGCTGCACATGTGCAAAGAGAGAAGATCACCACAACCAACACTTAATGCGATTCAAAGAGATCAGCCAGAGAACTGCTGGGGATTTAAGGTAGATATTTCTTGTGCTCCAGCCAGGAATCACAACCTAGAGGTTATCCTGTCCTGGTGTAGCACCATATCACCTCTAGCGTCAGCTAGGCCAATCAGAACTGTATGTATCTACCTGCCTATGTAATTCATATCAGGAAGAAAAGGAAAAGAAAAATAAATGGGGGGAGGAAGTGGAGGGGGGAAAAGAAAAAATCCATCAAGGTCAGACACTTATGCATGAACCACATACCATAACATGTATGAGTAACAGAAACCTCACATGGACCCAAATCCACAGACCAACATCAGAAACTCTGCCTCCTCCTGCTCAGTACACAATTAATTCTTAATAAGACACTCCAAACATCCAACCAGTTCATTGAATCACAGAATCAACCAGGTTGGAAGAGACCTCCAAGATCATCCAGTCCAACCTACCACCCTACCACAAACAAATTGACTCAAACAATTTTCATTCTTTAAAAAGAAGAAAGGGGAAAAAAGGCATCAAAAGAAAACAGAAAAATTAACCCAGTCAACATGAAGCATCCTTTCAACTTTTGTCTACCAATGGAATGAGTGCATTGAGCATCAGAAAGAGAAGCACTTAAGAGAGCTTCTGAGATGAAAGATGGGCCAAAGGAAGGAACCAAGGGAGGAAACAAGGAAGAGAGAGAAAAAAATTATGAAAGAAAAGGTGAGGAAAAGAGAAAACGCCAAAAAAAGGTGTTACAACATGTCCTGTTTGTTTTTATGAGAGAAATCCTTCTGTCACAGAGATTGTCCCCTGTTTTCCACAGGATTTTAGGTCTGGTCTAGGCCATGTAGAAGATTTCCAAAGCAGCTGTTATTGTATCAACAAAACACCATAAGAATATTGAGCAAATTCATCACAGCATCCCAGTTCACAAAAGAAAAAACACCCAAAGACAAACACAGACAAAACCAAAGCAAAAAAACCCAAAACAAACCCACAATAGAAAGAGAAAAAAAAACCAAAACCACAAAACCCAAAAGCAAAACAAACCCAGGAAAACTGTAAACCCAAGATGAAAACAGGGCAGTAAACACTGCAAGTTTTTTTTGGGGGGGAGTCTTTCCTCCCCAAGCACATAGAGAAGTCATTAGGGAAGAGTCCAAAGGAGCTAGGAAGCTCATTACCAATACAGCAAAACATGGTCAGAGGGCCATTTGGGGTTTTGTTTTCCAGCTTTCCCTTTCATACAGAGACAAAGCATGAAGAGACTTTTGGGACCTGCCCGTGTTACAGAGCGGGAACGACGTGCCTCCAGCCCCGCTCCACAAACCATTCCATCAGCACAAGTCTCCGGCAGGTCGGAGACGGACTAACTTTTCCAAGGTATTAAATTAAAAGATGTTGAATTAAGTTAAACGCCCCACATTGAATTGACATTTCCCTTTTTTAATGCAAGCTAAGATTGATGAAAAATACCACTTATCTACATTAAGGGTCAAAATATCCAGCAAGAGAAGCCTCTGGTTCAGTGCGTCAGAGCAAAGTCAGTCTTACATAATCCGGGGACCAGAACGCGGATCACATTCTGATGATCCAATTAATGGTGGGATACTTTGCAATCAGCCAGGAAGCAAGGCCCCTAACAGATTGTGGGGCTGTAACATCAATTTCTTAAGTGCATTTAAAGGATTACAAATGTTAGTCCTGGCTTGAGATTGAAACACCTATTGAGGTGCTCTGAACCACATTACAGTAATTGGGTACCTGAATTAATGCCATTTCTTCTGATGGGCGAGTTGAATACATCGGAATTGCGGATTTCTTTTGCTGTGTTTAATTTGCAGCCTTTCTCCCCCCCCCCCCCCAATTCTCAGAAGACAAATCTGAGGCAGAATATCTCTTTTTATCTAGATAGCTTTAATTACAGCCCTGATGCACCCAAGTACTGTCCTAATTTTCCCTTTCTCGTTGTTTGGGTGCATTTCCTTTATTTATTTTTCCTTATTATTTTACGATGCAATGACATTAAGATGGTAACAGAATTATTGTTTCTTTGAAGCTTCAGAAGGAAAGGAGAATACACTGCTGAGAGATGGAGAAAGAAAAGTCTTTCTTTTCTTTTCCATATGCCTCTTCCACTATGTAAACCTTTTTATGCATGCACCAGATACCATTTGCAGTGTTTTACACCTCTAGAGAGCTAGAACTAGGGCTGCCTCAATTAGTCTTCTATTCCTTCTGAGGTCAGTTCAAGTAAAGGTCTCAATCATATCAAATTGGCAGGAATGCTAACTACCTGGGTATTTCAGACCATGCAGGGTTCAGCTAAAGAGCTTAAAAGCCATACAGCAGGTTTCAGGAGTATTGAGTGAATACCCAGAGTAAAGACATGTGTGTGCCACAGACTAAACTTACTCACCTGACGTATGAAAGGCTTGAAAATCTAAAATAGGTTAGAGCACAGGTTTGTCTGCGAGGCTTTTCAGCCAGGCAGTGTCTCTGTTAGACTGCAATACACGGCGCATAGGAGGCACGCATTCTCCTCTTGTATCTCATGTGAGTTCTGAGAATTAACAGTTATAACAAGGAATTCCATCCATTTTTGTCCTCAGCGTATGTGGCACTAACATTTCAGTGACCTCAGCAGCAATTTCTCACTTGCAGCTAACCGGAATGTACACAACTATGGATATTACTGCTCACGCTGTGAAAACAGAGGTGGGAAACAGAGCTTGGTATTCCAAATATTCCAGTCCACTCTGTACATTTCTCTTATCTGGTAGCAAGACATGAAGCTTAGATATCATTTTAATTACTCCATTTTTTGAGGTCCATTAGTAATTGAAGCTGTAAACACACATGCAAGTAAATACACATTTTATATTTCATATATCCTAAGGCATTTCAACTTTTTGTTCTATATTCAGGGTTCCATAAGGAACTGTGATGCCACCGAGATTCTGCTTTAATTTTGCTTTTGTTTAAGATAACTGCAAATAGCAAAGATACTGGAGCTATTTATCTTCATTGCTGGTTAAGAGGAAATCGTAGCGTATACCTTAGGGGAGCTAAGGGAAGCACAATGATTTAACTGGCATATGAAGGAAAGAGACAGCTTCTAATTCAGTAATGGAACTTTCTGACGCTCGGGAAAAAGCAGTTTGCATGGTTTGGTCAGATAGCCTTTCACAGTTAACTATTTTATTTTATTTATTTCCTATCACATCAGAAACATCAGATTTAGGAAGGGTCACCAGGGACCATTCAGCTGTGCTCCTTGTTTCTCTTGAAGGGTTTTGAATGCCCCTTAATTTCCCACCTTCACTGATGTGGGATATTCCTCAAGTTTAGAATTAGCTCTTGTGAAACACAATCAAGCCTAAAAGCTATATCCATAAAAGAGATGATTTAGAAATAGCCCTGGTGAAACACAATCAAACCTACAAGTTATGTCCACAAAAGAGATGATTAATCAGAGGATACATGTTCCTTAATTTTGGCTGTGAATATTCTGGATGTTCTTTAATTTCCCACCTCTTCTAACATGGGATATTCCTTGAGTTTAGAAATAGCCCTGGTGAAACACAATCAAACCTACAAGCTATGTCCATGTAAGAGATGATTAATCAGAGGATAAACAGGGACTTTCATTGTAAGAGCCCTCTGATGAAGCAGGACATAAGGACTTTCAAAAAATGGTTTTCAAGTCTCAGTTCAAATTTCAGAGCAGTTTTTGACTCATTAGATCATGCTCACTGAAATGATTTACATATAGATAACAAAAATGCAAGCCCCAAGTTCTACTCAGCTGTTTAGCAGTGTGTACATTTTATATAACTGTTTCCAGACATCCAGTTTAAAATTCATTACCAACAATTAATTGTTATCCATCAGTCTACATTACGTAGCACATGGCTTCAATATACTTTCCAAATGACTGCTTTCTATCATTCCTCCAATGATCCTACAGACCAGTCAAACTTTGCTGTGTTCTAAGCGTTGACTACCAATTTATAGACTCATAGAATGGTTTAGTTGGAAGGGATCTCAATGATCATCCAGTTCCAACCCCCTACCATAGGCAGGGACACCTCCCACTAGAAGAGATTGCTCAAGGCCTCATCCAACCTGGCCTTGAAAACCTCCAGGAAGGGAATAGCCACAACCTCCCTGAGCAACCTCTGCCAGTGCCTCATCACCCTCACTGGAAAGAACCCTTTCCTAACATTTACTTTGAATTTCCCCTTTGCCAGTTTAAACCCATTACCCCTTGTCCTCTCATTACAAGACCTTGCAAATAGTCCCTCCCCAGCCTTTCGTTAGGTCCCCTTCAGATACTGGAAGGCCACTATAAGGTCTCCTGGAAGCCTTCTCTTCTGCAGGCTGAAAAGCCCCAACTCTTGTAGCCTGTCCTCATAGCAGAGCTGCTCCAGTCCTCTGAACATCCTTGTGGCCTTGCTCTGGACTAGCTCTAACAGTTCCACATCCTTAGCAAAACTCATGTTATTATCATTAGCAAGAATCAACAACTGAGCTTCAGGAAATATTTTTTGTTGTTGTTGTTGTTTTTAAAAATCTTAGTAATACTTTGGAATAACTGGAAAACTTCTCCCTCTCCCCATTTGGCAAAGACAGTGCAATGTCCTTAGGACTCCACTGCAGAGACACCAAGCAGTAACAGCTCCAACATGCTCAGAAAGCACTGACCTCACTAACTTTCATTTTGGACTTGATCCAAAGTTTACTGAAGTCAGAAGGAGACTCTGCATTAGCTTCAGCATTCTGTAGTTCAAGCCTTCCATCTCTATTCCCCTTCTTTCACTCCCAAAACACCCTCGGCAAGGTTTGCTATGTGAGTGTTAATAGTGTTATTATTGTTGTGGCACATTCAGCGTTGAAGTGCTTAATGACAATGCCTTCCAAATATCTGTCTGCTTTTTTACTGGCCTGGGTAATGAGTTTAAAAAAAGTCATGTTTCTTAAGTAATTAACAGAAACTGGTCTTGGGTTTTTACACAAGTAATAATTTGGGACCCAAGAGGGGGCTGAGGCTCATTTCTAAGTAATAGCATTTAATGGATAGGATTAACAAAAATAAGTTTTTTTACACTCTTTCCATCATATTTCCCAAATATTTACAGTGTACACCTCGGGTTTGAAAAAAGCCAGGGAGAACTAATGCATTGTTTACACTTGGAATACGAGGTGGCCCCGTCCCAGCAGGGCAGTACAATGTGCTGTATCCTTCCCTTCTCAGTACTTATCTTAATCTTAATAACTAGCCAGACAACTGACTCCAGAGTCCTGGGCTTATCAACTGGAATTCGTCACATGCACACAAAAGAAGACAAGAAATGCATTATATAACAATGCCATAGAAATCATTATCTTTTAATATTTAAAAGCATGTATTCAAAGTCTGATATGAAACCATTTTGGTTGAACTCAATTCCACTGGTTGTTATTAAATTTGATAGCAAATGAACAAAAATACACTTGTAACATATTTATCTGCTAAAGAGTTTATTTGCAACAGATCAAAAGGCTGCTTCTTAATGCATTTTAGTTACTGCTATCAAATGCAATCTGCTTTTTAAACATGCTTTGATATGGGAAGACTATTTTCAAAACAGGTTAATAGGAATTTTTCTTTTCAAGCCTCTTAAGTACCAAAAAATACCCAGAGTGTGAAGAGAGAGCCTATTGCGCCCTCATTGTAGGTCTACAACATGATTTCTTAGAACCAAGTTTATATAAGCAACAAGAAAGCCACTTCAATTGCTTCCACCCAGCATTTAGACTGTCCTTTCAAAGCTGTCATATAGGTCTAAACTTTGGTTCTGATGTTTCACAATAAATGGCTCTTTTTGCCAGGAAGCAGAGACTTGTGTGAACCACAGCATTTGGGGTACCGCTTGCTGCAAAGCTGCTCTCTTGTGAGGGTTTTTGCATCTGTCTCTGCACCTCCACAGTAAGAGCTGCCTGAGTATATCTGCACCATGGTGAGGAGGCAGTAGGAGCCCACTACTGCAGAAAGAGGGAAGCAATAATCATGTTGAGTACAGACCTCACACTGACATTAGTAACACACACTTAAAGTGGGCTTAAATGGAATGAGAGTTAACACAGAATGCTGTAAACTCACTCACTTGCCTTGCTCTAACTCAGCCTATAAAGCATTACTCATGCTCAGTATTTACACTCTCAAGCAATGGGATTCATCCAGAATAAGACACCAGAGTCACTATCTAAAGGACTATCATTGCTAGTGCCAGCTTCTCCCAAATTTCTCTTCCATATCAAAAACTTTTGAAGTATACCCTAGGCCAGTCCTGATGCTAAATCACAAACCACAGTAAATCAATTAGTTAATCAATCCCATCAGGCAATCAATTAACATCAACTAAGAAATCCCTGAGCAGACATATTCTGGTGTGAACAGAGGTCAGTCACTGGGACCTTTATATGTCTGTTCATATTAGTTTAAGCCCAAGTTTAGAAGGAGAAATTTTCATCTGATAACAGTTCTTTGTATTGATGTGTCAGCAGAGACACCTAGTCTCCATGCATGTCTGGCAGAGATCATCTGTACTTTTACACGTGTAATAACTAGAGGCCACTTTCAGAAAAGGGAATCTGAGATTTGTGCTTTGATGTGGTGAGACATGAGACTTCTTGTCAGCACCACTGAAAGGTTCTTGCACCAGGCTTTCTAACAGTACCTCAATAAAAGAGGAAACAGCTACTTCAAGCACACACCTCAAAAATTGCAAGTGTGAGTGACTTTGCTGTCACCCCCAAATCTATGATCTATGCTGCAAAGTCAGATATCAAATCACTTTGCCAGGGTCAGTAAAAGTTGGGAGAGATCTGTTTTGAATGCCTAACCACTCTGTAATACCTTTGATTCCACTTTCTTTCTAATCACAACAATTAAATAATTACATTAATGAACATCTGTGTGCAGGTATAATCCAGTGATCAATCCATTCAGTCAGATCTGCAACAGACCTGCAACCTAAGTAGATGAGGTTACCTCTGTACATCATCTGAGGAACAGAAATTTTATGGTGGGAGGAAGAGAAGTGAGCAGTGCACACAAGGGTCCACATAAAGTTTACAGTAAATCGTAAGTTTCAGCAGCACAAAACACGGCAGTGAAATGAAATCTTAAAGAGCCAGGCTTGCAGACCCTCTGTTTGGTCACTATCACTACTTACTACTTGGATAGAGTTGTGCTACAGTGTTGAACCATAAGCCTAACTGTTCTACAGATAATTAACCTATGTAACATCCAGTCTTATTTACCTCCAAAATGTGCTACAAGTTCAATGTCCCTTCTGTATCACTCCTCTTCCACTAAACAAATTATGCATTTAGCAGCAAGCAGGGCATCAAATAAAGGCTGGCATGGCTCTTTTAATCCATGCCAAAGTCAAGGAAGCAAATATGCCTGGAACAGTATAGAATTGGCCTAACTTGTGATGGGGCTGGGGGGGGAAATGCAAAGGTATGAAAATGTATTCAACAATGCTCTTGGTGCTCAGATCCGGCAGTGACAGGGCTATAAGCAGATGCATTAGGCTGGAAATATATCAAGGTTAGATTAAGCTGCAGAGTTTCCATTTTATTAATGGTCTTCAATCTGACTCCTTAATAAAATGGAAACCATTTGTAAAATTTTGATCAGAACCCACACTTAGCTTTCAAAATGCTTGCAACCTTTGGGTATATTCAGGAACAGATTTCGGAAAGCCCATGCCTAAAAATGAAGGAGAGAGGGGAATGAGAAGGAGAAAATGACTCGAGGTGAATGAGACCTTGAAGTGAATTATTATGTAAACTGAGAGTTAGGCTAAATGAAGGAACCATTGGGACAGCATGCCTCTTTTGGTTCGGGTTGGGGTTTTTTTTGCACAGATTGCAGGGGTATTATGTTGGACCCAGACTGCAGCATCTGCCACAGCAGTCTAACCAGAGGAGTAACTATCTAAGATGTCTCTATTTAAATATTATCCTGAGTGGCAGATCAGAGCCACTGGAGTGTTAATTGGAACTGGAAAGTCTGTACGGTCAATGGGCTGAAGGAGGAGTGGGATCTGCAATTAATGCAGCACTGTATCACTCGATTCATTCAAGTTTCCTCTCATCTCCTGGCAAGGCAGGGGAGAAGGAAAGGGTTTACCTAACAGCTACTGGAGAAGTAAGTGTTGTTGGATAAAATAAAGGTGACAGGCAAAGAAAAAAGATGTTCCCAGAAAAATCACCCCTCAAGTGCATCTCTCTACCTGCAGGAGGTGGCATGCACAGAAAAAGTTCAGGAATGTAAAAAGAAATGGAAACTCATGTCCTCATGTTTAGATCTATGTAACAATTTAATAGCAAACCTGCCAGAAATGGGGGGGTATTATTAATAAAAAATAATAGTCTCACAAGTGTGTACTTGGCACTACTTCATTTCTGATACCTGAAACATAAAGAAGAAGTCTTAAAGGAAGTATTATTCATATATGGGTGTCTGTGGATTAACTGATCATACATGGAATTCTGAAGTGACTTCAAACTAGATTTTTTTTTTTCTCTGCTAAGTGGCTGGATCTAAAGCAAAAGAAACATACTGGGAAAAGAACACTTGAGTTCTCATTTTAAACCTTCAGAGAGGGAGAATCACATCACAGAAGATCTCCAAGCAAGATCAGGATGTCTAAAAAAAAAAAACCCAAACCACAAAACAACAAGAAGAGTATCATGCACTTACAACCTTCAGTAAGGAGAACAGTTGCATTATCTGAGGTCATGACCTTTGTTAGCAAGCAGAGGCTTTTCCTAACACTTGAACTCGATGACGTCCATACTAATAAAGCTTACATCCATAATGAAGCATGAGCACTTCCTCTGGGAAAGGCCTGTAGCTATCAGGAAGGACAATATGGTACTGTAACAAATTAAAAGTTTGTTACTCTCCCTTTGACTTTGATATCTACTTGGATGACATTTGCAGCACTGATGGGGACAATACTATAGAAAGAAGAACGTTGATTAGTCTAGACAGTAGAAAGTCATCTATTATCCTAGGAGACAAATCTGGAAGTGTTTAATAAAACTACACACTGTCTCTTCACCTTACACCTTAGGCTTGTGGCGACCCCAACAAAAAATATGGACTATATTTATTCTGACTAATCGAACCATTTCTGTAGGTGACACCTCCATCTGTTCTTCACAAGACATTTCTCTGTGTGTCCACAGGCTACCTGGTAAACACAATTGAAATGCCAGGTAAGCACAAGCAACTTCTTTATACAGTATGCCAAATACTTTAGTTTGGGGTTTTTTTTTCGGACCTAGGACAAAACAGTTTGGTTAAGACAAAAACCTACATAGAGTTACAGAAAAACTACTGTTCTATAATCTGTATTCCTACTAAACTATTTGCTTTTCACATACATTAAAGCCTTCTTACTCTTATAAATCCTTCAGCATTTTGGCAGTGTGAGAACCACCAGACAGAACATTTTAGGCTGAGACTTCACTAAAATCAGGTGCACACTGAAGTCAAAAGACACCAGGGTCCCTAATTCCCATAGGCCTCTATGCAACTCTTTCTACCACTAGTTCTTCAACTTATGTTGAGCAGTAAGATGGCACAGCAAAGCTGATACATTTGCCACAAACCCAGCAAGAACAACCAGAAAAAGACAGCAATCATCTCTAAGTGAAACTAGCCAACATGTCAACATGGACACAGTCTCAAGTTGTGTCGGGCGAGGTATAGGCTGGATGTTAGGAGGAAGTTCTTCACAGAGAGAGTGATTGGCATTGGAATGGGCTGCCCAGGGAAGTGGGCGAGTCACCATCTCTGGAGGTGTTGAAGAAAAGCCTGTCTGAGGCACTTAGTGCCATGGTCTAGTTGACTGGATAGGGCTGGGTGATAGGTTGGTCTGGATTGTCTTCGAGGTGTCTTCTAACCTGGTTGATTCTATGATTCTATCTCGAAGATTTTTGGGGACCTCCAGCTAAACTCAACCCAAGTGCTTTATAGTGTCCATTCCACACTGAGAGAGAAGGTATTCATCGAGGTGCTAATCCAATGCAACACACAAACTAGCAGTTTATTTAAAACAAAACTTGATCCTTATTGGGAGCTGAGATATTTGAAGCACACACAAGTAAAACTAATTTAACCTTTGAAAAGTTATCTCCAGAGGGAAGAACAGAAATCCCTTTATAAGATTTTTAAGCACTGCAATTATTGACGAGGACTATATTACTTCAGTTTTCTCTGATCAGAAAAGAAAAAGCAAAGCCACAGGAGACATCAGCAGCTGTCAGGCTGTTTTCCAACTGCAATGAGGTAGTTTACAGTGGGCTTGTGCCAGTCTCTTAAGACCCAGTTAAGAAGCCTTTTTAAAATGCCTTAAAAAGCCAACTCATACATTAATCAAGTTGAGCCCTCATCCATACTTACTGCAACACATCAATTACCATGTCTTTCTTTTTTTTTATTTTAATAAATTCCAGTTGACAGCAGACACCTTATTAAGGCTCACTAAAATGATACAATAAGTAAAAGGCTATTAATATTGCCTTTTTTTTTTTTTTTTTCCCCTGCTGCTATTGTCTTGCTGCACTGGTCTGCAAACAAATTCAGGCTGCATTACAATTAATGCCAATGGAACTCCTTCTAACGACTTCCAGCTTGCTAATTTTTTACGCTAATAATAAAAAAAAGGCATTGCTATGCAAGAACGACCCCCTTTTATCATGCTCACATGGCACACTAGAGAGCTCCTGCCATTGTTCACATGAAAGACAATTAAATCCAGGAACATCAAACCCAAAAATGACAATCTGCTAACCAGCGCTGGGTATTGCTGAATTCTTTTCTCTATTTTCTGAACTGATAGAAAACAATTCTCCAAAGACATCTCCCTCACCCCATGCCCACCCTTTTTTGGGGGGAGGGGGAAAAAGAAAAGTAAGTTTGAAAAATACCCTCACTGATTTATGCATCTCTGCTCAGAATTTATTAACTGTCTAGGGCAAATTTCATTCTCACATGTCTGTTGCCTCCAGGTTCGAATTCTGGACATTTCAAGGAACACAATAGTACTGTCCATTTAGTTTCATATTTAAAAATAAACACTTGGGGTTTTTTTATCATAGTTCATGTTTTTTCAACCACAAAGTAAAATGCCACAGGCAGGAGAATAAAGCTGAGGTGGTAACAAGTTTACTTTTCCCAGTCTTCTAGGGAGAAGGCTCATAAGGTTTGTTGAAAATTATGTCCATTCACCACATTAATTTAGAGTCAAGGTAACTCCTTGCCTATTAAAGGCATTTTCATCTATGTCCTCCATCATGGAGCTTAAGATCCAGTTTTATAGTAATGTTTTCAGATTTGCACCTAAATGATACATTTTTCATTTTTTGTAACCTTTTTTTTTTTTTTTACACTAACTGTGTGTTTGAACCACATGCACAGAGACACAAGATATCAGGCAAGGACAGTTATACTTCTTTATGCCATGAGTTTCAAGGCACTTCAGTATTCATTAATTCTCACGAGATCTTTGACAAGTAGCTGGATTTGTATCTGTTTTACACATGTATAAACTAGCTGACAAACAGAAAGGTTAAGCGATGTTCCTTAGACTGTGATGCATTAGTAGCAGCAACACAAGTGCAGTCCCCAAAATCCTGTCACTACAAAGATGCTCACCACAAAGATGCCTCAGAAACTTTGACAGCTCTTCAGCTCAACATAGCACTGAAGCATTCTTATGCAGGCTCTTACTTGCCTGACTTCAAGGACACCTGTAAGTCCTGTTTGGCTTTCATTCAAGTCCAGCTGTTCTGATTAGAGGTACTTCCATAGCCTATGTCTGTACATGTCCTAGCAACTTGGGCTCCAAACCAGTCACTTTATGCTACAACACAATACATATGTATTTACTGCAAGAATTTGAAGAAAGTAGAGCCACAGTAAATAACCATTTTATACTGTGCAATAATCAGGTTACTGCTAAGTCAGTGTATCTATGTGCATGTTAAATATACAACATCAAGAAGCAATTGGTAACTTGCTGATTGCCACAGGTTCGACACCAGTAATAAGAGGCAAACTTTTGGCTGGAGGATATAAGACTTATTTTAAAAGTCCAAATAATATTAAGCACCAACTCACACAACTTTGTAACAGTAGCAGACCTTAAAAACATGCAAGGGTAGAAGGAATTTATGTTTCTGTAACAAACTGGGAAATTCCCATGTCCCCATACAAGAATTATGCCCTGTTCCCTTTGGCAGAAGGACATCAAGCTATCACCTGAGCAGGCTTGATTATTTCCAGACTTCTGCTTCAGACCAAAGAAGTTGTGGTAAACTCCACATATGGAAGAAAAGAACATTTTTGTGTTGTTGTTTAAGAGCCACTGAGAGCTGTGTAGTGTTAAGAACATACCCCAGGAAAGATGGATTAGAAGGAAGTGGCCAGAAGAGGCCATAAAATGTGCATTATAAATGCAATTCATCACATAACTGTGCAATTTGTCAAATGGATATTGTACCTTGCATAGTGTCTTTTGGGACAGGAGCAAAAGAAAAAGGCCTGGGAGATAACGGTTCTATTCCTGGCTCTACTACTGGTTCTTTTTGACCTTGAAAAAGACATTTTAGCCAAAATACGTAGATTGTTTTCTACTTTTGTTACTGCACATCCAACTTCATTTTGGATAGGCTCATAGTTGCAATTCTAAAATCATACCTCCCTGAAAACTCTGGTTTCAGAGCTAGGAATCACCTGACACAGAAATCTGGTCTTTCAGGAGTTTGTTAGCCTTGGAGCTGAACTCACACGTCTTCATGCATGAGACAGCAAAGATAAAGCTAACATCTTAGAAGAGATTTCACAAGAACTAGCATTATATTTGCACAAATGCAATCAAATAGGCATGGAAATACTTCATCGTTCAACTAAAATGACTGGAAAATAATTGCTACTGAATAGCACAAAGTGGAACCTCATATAGGTGGTGCAACATCATTAAGTTACTGAAATTAATAATGGCCAGACAGAATCATAGAATCAACTAGGTTGGAAGAGACCTCCAAGATCATCCAGTCCAACCTAGCACCCAGCCCTAGCCAGTCAACTAGCCCAAGGCATTAAATGCCTCATCCAGTCTTTGCTTGAACACCTCCAGGGATGGCGACTGCACCACCTCCCTGGGCAGCCCATACCCATACTGACTGTAATGAAATTACTGATAGAGCTTCACTTACTATCCAAATAAAAGCAGAGTATATGACCAAATTGTTTTATACACATTCCCTTCCTTTTAATTACAGTGTAAAAGCAGCAATCATCATCTCTTCTATCAGCTTCCTCAGATTTATAATATGGCCTGCTCCCCACACTTAAGACAATACAACCTTACTCCATGGCAATATTATAGTGCTACATCCTGTAGCCTAGCAACGGTTTAGGGCTTCTATTTGATGTCAAAATAATGAGTCTTACTTAATCTCTTGTTTTATTTGGTTTGGGATTTTTGTTGTTGTTGTTTAAGTAGAGGGTCAAACACTGAAATCTAGTAGTTGGGGTAAAAATAAATTGCTGAAGAGCATTTTAAAAGCTCCTACAGTGTACGGGTTTATATACCCAAGTGCACGTGGTGATGCCTATGGGTAGATGACCACATGCGTACACAAAATAGATGGTCTGGGGTTTTGTCTTTAAATTCTTTAGACAGGAGTGAAAACCAAGAATTGGAATGATGCATATCACTTTGAAGATATCAGAAGCATTTAACAAACATAATCTTCCTCCTGCTTTTATCAGTTCACTGTATTTTATAAGTTAGAGGGAAAAACACCTCACATGTAGTCTCAATTTTTTTCTCGTCTGTATTTGGTACTATCATCATATTAAAAGGAAAAAAAACCCTATTCCTGTTTTTTAATTTCTTATGGTTTTCCTATTTCCTTTCAAAGATTTGGTTAAAGCATACTGATGAAGCAACCTGCCTTCTTATGACATTCCCCAAGCCATGGCACAGCTGAGACTTATCTGTATTTAACTACTTAAAACATTAATCATAATGGAAAAATCCACAGAGTTTGGTTGGCAGCAGTACTAGGGATATATGGTGGTAACCAGTAAGTGATCAAGTAGAAGGACATCATTATCTCTGATTCAGTTCAGAGACTGGAAAATACTTCAAAAGAGGAGGATTCTGGGTGGCTGTCAGAGAGGCATATACGTAGCTATGTACACATGTACACAGATGTGTGTGTCTACATATGGCTTTCCCAGGAAAGAAATGCATAAGGCTGAATCTACAGTGTTAAAGGTTGAGGAAAAGTAAATGACTGACAGCCACAGTACTATAATCTTCCTCAATTAATCCAATCCTCCTTTCATATGCACAAGTTGGTAATTTTTACTTTTAGTGCCTTTGGGAACACCAAGAACCACAGAGGGGAGGAGAGCATCATCTGTCCCATGAGCAGCAAGCAAATAGAGCTTTGTTGAAGCAGTTGGTCTCTGAACATGACCAATACTCAAACATGGTGGGGTAGGCCCAGGGCTATTTGCTCTTTTCTGCCCCCCAAGGCCTAGACAGAAGAAACAGAACTTACTTCAAATTGTGTTTCATTTTTCTGTATACATCAGTTAAAAATACATGGGGCAGAAGGGGAAATCTATTCCCTTGAAAACTTGTGGTGAGCACACAAAGCAACAGAAAGTTTAGTGCAGCAGTTGTTGTTCATCCAATGACTATGTTAACAAACCTTCAAATGCTCACAGTGTCACAGCTCTGCCTTCCCTCGCTGCACCCCACTAATCCAGCCCCTCGGGAAGAGCCAGATAAAACAGGCAGCTCCTGGAGCACATCCCAAACATCAACTAACCCGAGCTCCACGGGACCAGCTGAGACAGAAGAAATCAGAGGAGCCACACTTGGGTGCCTGGTACACAGAGAGATCCACAGCACAAGAAGAAAAACACTGCTCATAGGAGAGTGATTTCTTTAGGTTATTCACAATATTTTACTTCTAGCTGCAAACCCGGAGCTTGAAAGGCTCTTCACTAGCTCTGTTTATTTATTTAAATCAATTCTTGCAACACTTCTTCTCTCTAAGCAATACTGAGGTGAAGAGTTTACAGGAGCACGTTGTCCAGAGTTCAACTGTTCAGCACGCGCTTCACTCCAGCTCTAACAAAAGCCAGCACCCAGTTTGGAAGCCTTCCCTGTCTTTCTTTAAAGGAACTGTTTACAGCGTGGGTGCACGCACACAGCAATTCACCTCTCTCTGCAATTGTCGTGGCAGTCATTCTCTGACAGATATTATTATCCCCTGAAGACGGTGCGTGGACAACCCTATCCCCTGCTAGGCTGTCCCAGTTTTACAAACTGCAAATCTGGTCAGCTTACTCTACCAGAGAAGGGAAAAAATAAAATAGCTGCTTAAAAAGGACAGCTGCATTAATGCAGCCCCAGCAGAAGGAAGGCACTGTCACCCTTTCAATGCAGGTCCTTCCTCCTCCCTGCAATGACACCCATCACCACCAGCAAGGCACTGGGAGTCCTGCCATGGGCTTTATTGAGCCACGAAACGTGGCCCTGCAGCAAATCTTCCTCAACTTACACAGTAAATGGGATGTAGGTTGAGAAGAAGGGTCAAGTCCCCCCATTACCCAGCTTCCCTCCCAGCCAACACTGCTGCAAGAAAGCACTTCGAGATTAAGCAATGCTTCAGCTTGTGCCGAGTAGAATAAAAGACAAGCATGGCCTTGAATGCCCACTTCAATTGAGCTCAGCCTAAGCACGAGCTTAAGAACCGTTTGAAGTGAAACTCAAAACAACAGAAGAGACAGAAATGCAAAGCAAAGTCTCAATTGAAGTATTTTTTCCTCTCCAGAGCTATGTGATCCAACACAAGTTGGCAGTAAATAAAAAACAACAACAACAAAAAAAAGAGAGGTGTTTACAATGCATTTTTCAAAGGCAAATACTGCAACAGGAGCTGTGATCAAAGCACCATTGCTGTATGAATGCAGGTTTTGTATATAAAAGCATTTTTCTCTGTGTGTGTGTTCAAAAGAACTAAAAAAAAAAAAACAAACAACAAAAAACCCCACAATAAACAGTAAACAACAACAACCACCCCACCACAAACAGCCCACACATCTTGCATAAGGTACTCATTTTAAACCCAGGAAAATTCCCTTCACATTTCCTGGCTCTGGAGGCCAAATAGATCCCTTGATCCGTTTGCAATAGAAGACTTGCAAATTGGGAAGCTATGCAGGTTTTCCATGCTGGTGTCATATAAGCTCATTTTATATTTCCATTAGAAAAGCAAAATTAAAATGAGGGGCAGGTAAAGAGAAAATACAACTATTAAAATACAGGTTGAAGGCTTGCCAGCCAGCTTCTAAACAGCTAGTTTGTGTGATCCTCCAGCATACACCTGCCTGAAGTAATTTGTCCCCTTTTATCTTGTTTTGTGGGTTTTGGAATTGCTTTGTTTTGTTGGGGTTTTAAGTATTTTTTTTTCTTTGTTTGGGGTTTGTTTTGGTTGTTGTTGGTTGGTTTATGGCATTGTGGGTTTGGGTTTTTTTTTCTTCCTTAGTTTTAACTGGGTTTATTTGTAATTAACTAAAATATGTTTTATTGATCCTGCAACAAATCCACTCCAAATGCTGTTGGTTAATTGTCATTATAGCCACAAAAACACCCTGGCAGGTATCTCTTTCTTAGCCAGATGAAGAAAAATCTGTATAAAAGGCGAAAGTATTCATAAGGGTAGTGAAAATTGAGGTCTTTAAAGAAGAAGGAAAAAAAACCAAAAAAAACAAACCCAAGTGGCAAACTACTGCAATTTCAAAAAATCTCCTTTTAAAAATCAATCTCAGCCCAAGTCACTGAATGGTAGAAACTGCCATTTTGATACATTCCTTCTTTTTGCTTAGAACAAAGGGACAGAAGTCTCTAGTTGCTACCACGATACGAACAATGACATCTCAATATCCCCAGGAAAACAAAAAATCATCTCAGGCTTCTGTCAGATGACCAACTTGATGAACATTACAGTCACACAAAAAATAATTGTATGCTGTCTTATAGTCAGATCATCCTCCTTAATTTGCTTCTTTCCCAAGAACTTTGCTTTGGTTTTCCAAATCAGCATCCCCACCACATAAATCGTCTACTGATACCAGCATATGGCCAACACAGGGCTTAGAAATTCACTGCACTGCAGCAGCTCATCAAGTAAAATTGAAGCTCATGTTTACAACTTAAGTGATTACAAAGGAGATGAGTAATATAAGTTCAGTTTTGAAGTCTTTGGTTGCAGTTTATGCTACACCAGGAAATTGAGTTTTCAGGCTATAAATTTTCTTTCTCGCTATTATCTGAAGATAGCAGAGCACAGCCTATTGGTATCCTCACCTACAACCTTCTGCTGACTTGGAATGTAAATGTCAAAACACTGGTACCAAGTAACTCTCTAAAGAAGTTAAATATGTGTTTCAAAAGTGTATTCAAGACTAATTTCAGCACATTAGCTAAAATCAAAAGGTTTAGAATTTTGGTCAAATTTAGTTAATCATAATCTGCTTCTTGAAAAACATCTCTGGTTCAACTGAGAGTGCAAATATGAAAGCAACTCTGACTAGTCTAGCCTTTCCTCTGAAACTCTAGGCTCTTCTGCTAAATTCTATGAGAAGCCCCTTTCCCATTACATTGCAAGTAAGATACTGACAGTGAAGAGATGTCTGAGAATGCTACAGAATGTTAAGAAGAAAAATCTTTAATTTATTTAGGAATATAGGTAACCATCAGTGAGCGGTGGCATGTTCTGGTGTGATTACTGTGTGTGGAGTACTGTGTGCAGTTCTAGAGCCTCCAACACAAGAAGGACATTGAACTGTAGGAGCAAGTCCAGAGGGGGCCACGAAGATGATCAGAGGGCTACAGCAGCTCTGCTATGCAAACAGGCTCCAAGAGTTGGGGCTCTTCAGCCTGCAGAAGAGAAGGCTTCCAGGAGACCTTCTAGTGGCCTTCCACTATCTGAAGGGGACCTACAGGAAGGCTGGGGAGAGACTATTGACAAGGTCTTGTAATGACAGGACAAGGGCTAATGGGTTTAAACTGGCAGAGGGAAGATTCAAACTAGATGTTAGGAAAAGCTTCTCTGCAGTGAGGGTGGTGAGACACTGGCACAGGTTGCCCAGGGAGGCTGTGCTCAAGGGCAGTTTGGATGAGGCCTTGAGTGACCTGTTCTAGTGGAAGGTGTCCCTGCTTATGGCAGGGGTTGGAACTGGATGATCCTTGAGGTCCCTTCCAACCCAAACCATTCTATGATTATTTAAAACAGATTATTGAAGGCAACAGTCATGTTGATGATACTCCCAGCCACAACACTCTGATTCTTGCTACTCATTGTAAGCAAAAAGAGGGAAAAAAAGCCCATGATAGTAAACTGTGACTTTAGGGAAGCCCAGATGTGGAAAAATCATTAAAAAAATAACCTTGATCAAAAATTTGCAAGTCTTTAGAAGGGAACATATCTGCCTTGCATCTGATATTGATACTAGCCAAGGAAACATCAGGTGGGCAACATTTAGACTCATGACCATCTACATCAATTCTTTCCATGGACTGCAAACTCCAGAATGCAAATTTCAATTGATAAGTGGATGTATAACTTACCTCATGACGTCCATTTTAGTATTTAAATAGAACCATCACACTTTGTAAATTATTAACAATGCAAATACTCAGCATCTGCCATTCCAAGTGGTCTCTGTCAGTAAAAGGTTTTAAAAGGTTTTGATCTCAACATGCTGAAATGCTGAGCTTAGTGTTCTTGCATTTATGCCAATGCAAATTAGCAGCAAGTCAATGGAGTTATACTGGAGAAAAAAAAATGATGGTGCAAAACTAGAATTCGATTCACATTTTAATTATCACAGAAATTAGACTTGAAATGCACTGCAGTGAAGTCAAGACAAAAACTATGCTTCTTGGTAAAATTAGTAGTTATAAAATAACCATAATAAAGATTAATAATGTTGACTTTGTTTCTTTAGACTGTAGCATGAGTTGTCTGGCCACCAGTAGTGACTTTTTGTTTTACTTTTTATACATTTTTTATGTAACATAGCATAGAATCAACCAGGCTGGATAAGAGATCTCCAAGATCATCTAGTCATATAGAATCATAGAATCAACGAGGTTGGAAGAGACCTCCAAGATCATCCAGTCCAAACTATCCCCCAGCCCTAGCCAATCAACTAGACCATGGCACTGAACTAAGTTGATATTTTTCAGGTGTTTCCAAAACTGTGAAAAGCAACTAAGGAGCTGTATGTAAAAATTTTGATTATTCATTTTAACAGAGACTCTGGAAGATATTTCACTGAAAAACAAACTTGTTCCTGAAGTGCATTGCTCAGCTCAGTTAACAGCCTAACACACATGCCTTGATTTGCCAAGTTCGACTATGAAGTATCAGCTGATAAATAAGAGGCAAGCTCTTCTCTCTAGGACAGATAAATAGCCCCTGATGTGAACTTTTATAGTCAGGAGCTGGACCGACTGGAGGAAATTCATTGTCTATTGGATATGGTTTACTATTCATTAAACATGTCTTGCTGCTTCTCCAGGAACTTTCTGCAGGACAAGACTTCATTTAACATGTTGGAAAGACAACTAATTAGCAGCTTTCCTTTTTTTTGTTCCCTGTGACTAATACAATTCCCTTCTGGTTGCTCCATAAAGCAGATTCAGTGGAACACCTTTGTGAAAGCAGTGGAATTCCAGGTAGTTATGGTGACGAATTTCATTGTGCATGAGGATCAATGTCCCATACTACTTTGAATAGTAATTTCTTCATTCTTATTCAAATCTGGCCAGCAAGATAATATAACTTGAACTGAATTGGCCATGTGATCCTGATGGCATCCCATTAATGGGCTGTTCACTTAATTTATGCAATTTAAAAAAATTAAATAGTCATATTTTAAGTCCCTACTGCAGTCCTTCAGATTGAAAGTACATGTTTAAAAGTTACAGTATCTATATAAATCAGTGTGTCTGCACTTCTTAGTTTGTTGACTGAACTTTTTCAAACTTTGAATTCATCTTCCCTCATCTCTTTTTCTTCTGCCTGCAGGAACATTTTGAAATCCCAGCACTGAGCTGTTTCATATACATTTACTGGCCACATTATGTGCCTCTGAAAAAAAAAACCCCACCCTGTATTTCTAAACTCAGAGCTGGCACACAAATAAAGGTTTTCTATTTGTACAGAAAGAGGATAAAAATCCTGTTATAGGGACACTTTCACCCATGGTTGAAAGCCAAATAAATCCTGTCAGTAAGCAAAATGAACACGAAGGCAGTTATTAATAACAAAAGCTTACAGGCCTAATTCTGCAAGATGCTGAGCCTCCTCCTCCAAGCCAACAGGGACCCAAGGTGATCAGCACCTCCTGCGAAGTATTTAGCAACTGTGGCCTAAAAGACTTACTGCAGAGCCATCACTGGGTCCCAGGAGTGCAGTTCCCCGAGCAGCCGTGGGAAGGGCCAGCCCCGAGAGGGCGTGCCACTGGAAAAAGAAATGCCCCATTTCTCTAGGGCTATTTATAAAGCTTGCACTAAACATTTAGAGCCAAGCTCCAACTTGGCTTGGTGTCAAAGACCACACTTAAAAAAAAAACCCAAACCACCAAACAACCCTACACCCTCATTAAGAAAATGCACGAAGCACCAATTTCTATTTTTGGCCACAGTTGTAAGCATCACCAGGGTTACAGCTGCTTTATTGTGGTTTCTCAAGAATTTCCTTGATAAAAAGGACAACAGAATTAGCTGAGCCTTTTGGAAATGGCCACACAGTCCAGCTGTACAACAGTGTCAAATAGCTGGCAAAAAAAACCCGCCAACAAAACAAAAGCCCATAATACAACAGTAGCTACATGTCTACCAGCAGTAGCACATTTGCCCTCTAAGCTCTTTATTCAGAGCTGAGGGAAGGAAGAGGCTTGAAATCTGCCCAAACCAGTACAGAAAGCTTTCTGGTGATGGACACGTCGTGATAACCTGCTAGAGAATACATTCTCTTTTAGTGAGACCTCTGGGCGTGTACAGATAAGGAAGGGAAGTGGAAAGAGTTCAGTGCTCTTTCTTTCAGAGCAAGCACTGAAAACCAAAGTAATACAACCTTCAAAGTAATTAGTCTTTCTTATTTTATGCCAAAAAAATGATAATCTGTGTCATTTGCTGGAAGAAGGCTGCTAAGGGACAGGATTTAAGAGTCAAGAGAACTGGATCAGACATGGAGGTCTCTTCCAACCTGGTTGATTTTATGATAAGAAGCTCCAGACTTTTCCCAAAATATGCTTGGCCTACTCCCTCAATTTCTGATCAAAGATGATCAATGGTGTGCACCTGCTGGGAAGAGGAAGCTCTCACCTGTGTGTATGAATGCGTACAAGCCTATTTCGTGTCTGTAAGTAGGGAATCATCCACACATTATTCTGCCCCTGGAATTTTAGAGCACTAAGTGTTACTGTAAAGCCAATGAAATGTCAAGACAAGGACGTTATATCCCATTAGATGTTCATTTCAGTGTTCATATTTTTATACCATTCTTCAAGCATTTATTTTATTGGTAAAGAGAAATTCTCTGACCCTCCCTCACTTCAAATTTGGAAATGCTGACAGAGCAGATGGCTACATTGGAAAGTTAAGAAGTGGACTAGTTATTTCTTACTATCTACCTTTGCAGCCAAAGCTCACAAAGGAAGAGGAAGAACACTGTTGTGGCTAAAGGAGAGAGTGAAGTAAGGAAGCTCACCATCAATTACATGCTAATCCTGCACATTGGGAGCCAATATCTGTTTAACTTCAGAGAAAGTTTCCATGTAAAAATGTAACAATCCCCCGCAGCTCAAATTCTCTCATAAATCAGTACCATTCATGGATATACTAAGGAAAGTTATAATTTTATGCAATCACAATAATAAACCACACATTTCTCTTTGGACTTTGCCAACTCCTGCTTGTTTGACTTACCTAGACAGCAGCAGTTGTTAGACTGAACACTATGAGTGGTAGGAAACAACTTTACCTATAGAGTGAGTGACACAGTCAAGACCAAACCAGGTTAACTGATATGGCCCCAGCATTGTAAGCGTTGAATAATAGAAGTCTTCTCTTAGACCAGGGGTAACTCAGTATCTGTACTTTTACATGGAAACAGTAGGTTCATTTGTCATGTACAAGTAGAAAAAACAGGGAACTCAGCTGGAACTTGGAAAAATCAGGTAACATTTTCCAAACTGTCTGAGGTCTACCTAATTAATTCAGGCATAGCTCATGCAAAATCATGGTGTGCCAGGACTTCTCTTAAACATGAGGTCAAGGTCAATATTGAATAGCATCTGAAAATCCCTAAAACCCCCTATTTTAAGAACCAAAACACTACTTGGAGGGGCCTGTTAACATCTCTGAACACAAACAAGGCCAAAGTTAGGAACTGTGCTCTGTAGCCTGTGCTACTGGTCATGAAAAAAGATCATAGAATCAACCAGATTGGAAGAGACCTACAAGGTCATCCAGTCCAACCTAGCACCCAGCCCTGTCCAACCAACTAGAGCAGGACACTAAGTGCCCTATCCAGGCTTTTCTTCAACACCTCCAGGGACGGCAACTCCACCACCTCCCTGGGCAGCCCATTCCAATGCCAATCACTCTCTCTGACAACGACTTCCTCCTAACATACAGCCTAGACCTCCCTTGGCACAACTTGAGACTGTCCCCTTGTTCTGTTGCTGATTGCCTGGGAGAAGAGACCAACTCCACTTGGCTACAACCTCCCTTCAGGTAGTTGTAGACAGCAAGGAGGTCACCCCTGAGCCTCCTCTTCTCCAGGCTGCACACCCCCAGCTCCCTCAGCCTCTCCTGATAGAGCTGATAGAGCTGTGCTTCAGGTCCCTCACCAGGACCATATTAAGCACATATTGACCTTGCCTCCTGGAGAGACCTATTTTAACACATAACTTGCATGGAGAGGCTGGAATACTCACCCCACAAATCTTCACTTTTCTCTTTTAACTATACTTCTGAGAAAGCCCTTAGGTTCCAAGTTGCATAGCAGCAGTGCTCTTTAGGAAAACATCTTTGTTTTCATGAAATTGTTTTTTGTGATGTTGTGTATTTGCCAAATCATGTCATTATTCACACCTAATGCCTGTTGGTCTCATCTTTTCTTTTTAGATTGTAAATCCCTCTATCCTGAAAGTAACCTGCCAACTGTTTACCTCTTCCCTTGCAGAAGCCAGCCTGTGCTTGCCCATCTCAACTCAACATTATCCCGCCTAGTGAATCAGCTTGGGATAAGAATGCAATAGCATGCTCGGGTCTGTCATTGTCACAGTGCTGGCTGGGAGGTTTTCATTTTGCTCAGTTAGGAGGTGTAGTATTTGTACAGACATGAGAATATATACATATGTATATATATATATATAACAGATCACATCTATCTCTGGATTCTGCAGAAATGTTCTTCACAGAGTTCTTTGTAGCCAAAAGTTAACTCTTTTTCCAGAAAGAATATGCAGCATCCTAAACATCAAGTGAGTGAATGGAAAGCCAGAAATAGAGCCTGCAGATCAATAGATTTGACTGAGAAAGCGTTTGCATTCTCAGGGGTAGAGATCATTGTGTTTCTAAGTGGATCAGAGATATGATCCTTGGCTGCTGTGAATGGAATGGAAACTGGATGCCATCAGCAGGAGATACAAGTGCTGATGTGGTGAGGTAATGTGGTAAGGAATAGCAGAGTGGAAGGAATGCAGTACCACTGCCCTGAGGAATCTTAAAATTAGCTCAATCTGGTATTCAAATGTTGGGGGGGGGGAAGGGGGAGGATGGGTGGAAAAATAAAAATACAAAAATAAAACCCCCCAAGCATTTTACCAAAGAATAATTTCTGAAAGAAGGAAGAGTGTCACTCAAGTTTTTCTGGACAATCACCTTGAGTTGCACTTAGTGTTTAGAGTCCATGCTTCCCATATCACCCTGTATGAATATAACAAGTGACTACAGGGGATAAAGTCATCAGGCTTCCATGTGGCAAAGTGTGGAAGGATACACCAGTGTGACAGCAATGGGGAACTAGTAAGGGCTCTCAACCTGCCCAGATGCATGCTAGGGACAAAACAATGCAGTCAGTCTTGCAGAGATGAGCCAGATCCTCTTCAAGTAGTAACTGCCAACAGGAAAACATCATGTGGTAGTGATGACATGAGGGGCAGAGATAGGTTGATAGCTACAGAGGTGCCCAGGTGAGATCTGATCCTAGGATTGGAGTACAGACTGAGAAAAGAGTTCCCAAAGATCAGAGTAAGGGATAATCAGTCAGCAAGCCAGCTCCAATAAAGGCACAACTGAAATGCCTCTAAACTTACTCAAGAAGCATGAGGAACAAATAGGAAGAATTGCAAATCCATGCAAGACTACAGGGTTACGATGTCATTGGCATCACTGAGACATGAGGGGATGGAGCTGACAATTGAAGCTTGGGGGTAGATGGTTATAGGTTCTTCAGGAGGGACAGGCAGGGGAGAAGGGGAGGGGGTGTTGCCTTCTACATCAGTGATAAACTAGAGTCCATGGAGCTCCACCTGGGGATGTGCAATGCAAAAACAGAGACCGTATAGGTAAAGGTTAAAGGGAAGGCAGGGGAAGGTGACATCATAGTAGGAGTCTGCTACAGACATCCTGATCAGGAAGGCAAAGCAGATGAGGCCCTTTACAAACAAATAGGAAAAGTTTCATGACCACAGGCCCTGGTCCTCATGGGGGACTTCAACCAATCTGACATCTGTTGGAAGGACAACACAGCACAGCATCACCAATTTAAGAGGTTCCTGGAATGCATTGATGATAACCTCTTGCTGCCTTAGAGGTCAAAATACCAGCTCCTCACACTGAAACATCTTGAGTGGAGATAGTATGTGTGGGCAAGGCAGCTATGGAGGTCAAATGAATATGTCTGACCACTGTGCCCAAGAATGCTGCACATGAAAGGCCACCATGCATGGAGCACAATGCTAGGTGTGGGGCATGCCTTATGAGCCATCTCTTCTGAATAGTGGCTCATTGCACTACCAATCACAATCCACGATTGCAGCTGGAAATCTGGCCATTGCAACTGGCAACTTGTTACAAACCTGCCACTGACCTTATCAGAGCCACAGCTCTGGGAAGGAAAGGCAGAGCTGAAAAAATGATGGATCATTTCCACAGAAACACAAACTAAAGCCGACCTCAAATGGAAGATACTTTTACTAGTAAATCTCAAAATAAAGGTTAAGTTTCCTTATAGCTTCTGTACAGATGTCAGGAGTCATGTCTGCTTTGAATGATATCAGTGGTAAATTTTGCTTTTGTCTCTAACAAGAGTGGGATTAGACTGAAAATTAATATGATGGGACTGTCCAAGACACAGCTGCTCTCATATGATTCTTACAGCATTGACTGTCTCCTCTCTAAAGTCAAGATGCTACTGCTTGGTTTATTCAGAGAAGGTAGGTGCCTCTTCTTTCTTCCACATGAAAGATAATACAGCTCCAATGCATAATGGTTATTAACCTTTCACAATAACTTCTAATATTGTCAGGAATGCAGACAAGAAAGCACAACTCCAAGCCTAGCTCAGGGTTACATTTCATGGGCTAGAAGCAGCAACTGGGAATAAAATATTCACATTGCTGCCTTTATTTTGAAACTGTGTACTGTAATGCTTGTAATTATGACTACCCTAATTTTCTCCTATTCAAAATTACAGGGTATTCCTTACCCCTTCTACAAGTTAAAAATGCAACAGCCATAGGACAGTCAGAACCTGCTGGTAGGCAATCAAAGTCCCAAGTGATGGAAATGCACACTCCACAGCTGCTTTTCTGCTGCATGCTGTCCTGGCAAAGAAGTTAAAGACTGGAAGTCCGAGTAAGGATGGGATCCAGAGAGCCAACGTGCAGATTCTACTATTGATGATATTGATGTATCTATTCCAAGGTCTAACCATGAACACTGAATTGTGTTTTACACCTTCACGAGCATGATGTTAACATTTCCATCAAAGGGGAGGTGGACAAGGAGGCAGAGGGGAAAAAAAGAAGACAGGAAAAATAAAACTTTATTAGGCAGGATTCTCAGTGAGCGATACCTGCTTGGCACAGAGCAGACTGGGTCATGTCAAGGAGAGAGTGATGCACCATCCTTACGCCAACCTCAAATTCTCTGTATCAGCACTTCTAAATTCTGCTCCTATTCTACCAACTGCAGGCCTTGGGCAAGCAGAAAAGACAGAAGTAAAATAAAGCTCTGCCATGTCATCTCTCTGCATCACACACCCCTCAGCAGAAGCAAAGGGGCAAAGGTGCAGGTTCAGAAATAAAATAAGAAGCAGAAAAATTATCATTGTTGCTCCCAAAGGAGCTTCTCCTTTATAGGGGAAAAGCCTTGCCAGGACTTTGCAATCAGATGATAGCACCCCCTGCATTGTTCAAGCACTGTCAAGGGGCATTACATTCAGAAGATAATCCAGCCCTTCAACTCCCTAGGCACTGGTTTTAAATACCTCTGATGAGATCCAACTGCATCCTATCTGGGCATGCCTCAAACACCTAGCATCGCATTTGGTTATGTCTACAAAAACCACCAGCTAGTAAGAAAGAGATAATGAAGAATGATTTTAGTCTTTTATTTGAGCAAAAGCTAAACATATGGATCCTGGCACAAAGAGTATGGAATTTGTGATAAAACATATGGATATCCATATGGAAGAGGGGGGGGGGAGGAAAAGAAGAAGAAGAAAAAAAAAAGCTTCTTGGCCAGAAATTCTGCTCTTACATTTTTATCCTGCATGCACAGTGCACCCCCTTCCCTCTGCAGCGCGACGCTGCCTGCCAATGGATTAGGATGTTATAAATTCACATGCAAATTTCACAAAATGCTCTACTGTTATCAACTTTATTAGATTTACGAATACAGTCCCGCTTATATTTTTTTATTCTCTTAATCCCTTTCATCACTTAATAGCTGAGAAAGTAATGGATTTCGGTAAAAAGGAGAGGCTTATTACAATCAATCCTGTTGCTCTATCTCTGCTCAACGCTCGACTAATGAAACTTATTTTTCTTCAGGACCTCTACAGGAAATCCTTTCCTAAGGAAAAAAAAATGTTTAATATGCTGCTGACTTGTAATACTGCAACTGTATTATTCCTCTCCTTTGGGTGTCCATCCAGAGGTTTGTCAGAGCTATTAATCGTACTTTATTCACTGAATTCTAGCCTGTAGTGAAACGTGAAGCTACTGAAGCTTGTTTAAAGAATATGCCAACTTACAGTTCAAACAACTGGAGGCCCTCACAGCAATTTTCAGCTCTGAAAACTCAAATATTCCTTTTATTTTTAAGTAATGAGGGTAACAAGGCCAGAAAGAATGTCTTTATCATAAGGTTTACATCTTAAACAGTCCCACTGTGCTGGGGATTCTCTGTCACCCAACTCAGCCTCCTCTAAGATCTTATTTAAAGCATGCCACATTCATAAGGGGATTTAAACTATCTAAGCTCCTTCTTTTGACTTCATTATGAGAGGTGTTGGTAATAGGTAAGGAAACACACACCGATGTACTACTGTAGCTAAACTTGCAATACTTCAGGCACCTCCAAGCCACAGTCCCGCTCACGGTGCTTGTCTCTTTGCTTGCTTTGTGACCTTTGGAGTCCTCTCCAAACTTGCAATTAGAGGCTCCAGAGCCTGACCCTGTGCTCCGAGGGCGTGTGGTACCCCACATGACATAGCCAGTGAAGTTGCTCAGAAAGTTCACCTTAACACAAGACAACCAGCACATAACTTGGACACAGACTGCATCAGGTTGGAAGGGATCCTCAAAGATTATCTTGTCCAAGACTCTTGCCATCAGCAGGGACAACTAGATCAGGCTGCCCAGGGCCACATCGTGTCTGATCTTGAGTGTCTCCAGGGATGGGGCCTCAATAAAATCTCTGGGCAACCTGTTCCAGTATTTTATCACCTTCACTGTAAAAAGCTTCCTACTTACATCCAATCTAAATCTACCCTGCTCCAGGTTAAAACCATCATCGCTCATCCTATCACTACAAGCCCTTCTAAACAGTCCTTCCCCAGCCTTCCTGTAGGTCCCCTTCAGATATGGAATCATAGCTATCAGATCTCCCTGCAAATTTGCTGAGAGTGCACTCCATCCTCCTGTCTATATCACTGATGTCCATACCACTGATCACAATACAGCCCCTTGTAGGACACTTGTCACTCATCTCCATCTGGAAATCAAGCAGTTGACCACCACCCTTTGTATGTGATCACTCAACCTATTTCTTATGCACTGCACAGTCCACTTATCAAATCCCTATGTCTCTAGCTTACAGAGAAGAACATTATGTCTCCTAATACATACATACAAAAGTACAGGGATATGCTTAGTTTGCTACAGAAGTGAGAGCAACTTTGGAGCTGTTTTTATGACAAAATGAATCAGTATTTTACCATTTCCTGGTACCTCTATGCAGCAGAGCAGAATATGAGATATCTGAATGCAAGCAAAAAAGTACTGAACTACCAAAACAGAGATACAGATCACACCACTCACTTGAACAAGCCTCCTTACAGTTTAAAAGCATTCAAGGAAATATTTTATTATCAATGTAAATTTATTTTCTATTTTGTTTTGCATCTCACCAGGACTGGAAATGGAAGAATCATGAGAAAAGTTACGAATGTTGTAGGCATATCTTTAGAAAGAAGAGATGCTGGATATATCCTGGGAACAAGAAGCAAAACTCCATTTCCATATTCCTGGAAGTGAACAATGTCTGCAACACGATGTGGTTTTACCCTTGTCTAAAGTCAGTCAACAGTAACATGGGACTTTCTACACTTCTGGGTCAGCTCCAAGGCCAATTCCACAGTCATACATGAAGGTTAAATGATGTAACGGGTTGTGCAGCATTTAATTAAGAAGCCAAATCCCCATCTAAAGTGATTACACTCTTAAACATAGGAATGATGTCTCTCTCTTTCCTATTGTAATTAGTACAGTTACTAAAATAAATAAATCAAATAAAATTTCAACTCATGTGAGTAAAAGGTGCACCTTGTTACTACAGACAAAAGAAAGGCAATAAGAAAGACAATGGCCTAGACAGCCAGCCGTGTCCTGGGATGCAGCAAAAGAAGTGTGGCCAGCAGGGCAAGGGAGAGGATTCTACCCCTTTAATCTGCTCTCATCAGACCCCACCTGCAGTCAGTGTACAGTTATGGAGCCCCCAACACAAGAAGGACATCGAACTGTTTGAGCAAGTCCAGAGGGGGCCATGAGGATACTGAGGAGGGATGAAGCACCTCTGCTATGAGGACAGGCAATAGGAGTTGGGGCTCTGCAGCCTGGAGAGGAGAAGCCTTCCAGGAAACCTTACAGTGGCTTTCCAGTATCTGAAGGGGGCCTACAGGAAGGCTAGGAAGGGAATATTTACAAGGTCTTGTAATGACAGGACAAGAACTAGTGGGTTTAAACTGTCAGAGGGGAGATTCAAACTAGATGTTAGGAAGAAGTTCTTTGCAGTGAGGGTGGTGAGACACCGGCACAGACTGTCCAGGGAGGCTGTGGCTGCTCCCTCCCTGGAGGTGTTCAAGGGCACTTTGGATGAGGCCTTGAGTGACCTCTTCTAGTGGAAGGTGTCCCTGCCTATGGCAGAGGGTTGCAACAGGATGATCTTTGAGATCCTTTCCAACCTAAACCATTCTATGACTATGTGTGGATACACACAATACTACACAGTTTGATCTTACAAATATCTCACATAGGTGATTTTACTCACATGAGCAGCCTGCTTGCATGAACCAAGTTATTCACAGGCAGAAGTGTTTGCAAGACTGAGCTCTAAATCCACTAAATTAATGGTGGAAAAATATAAAATATATAATTGATGAACAAGTGAAATAGGATTCTGTAGAAAAGGACTCTCACCCAGGCCAGCTCTCCTTCTGTTCCCAATTGATAGATTTGTATAAGGCTGAGTTTCTGATTAGTTCTGAGATAGGAATGCTTCAAAATGTAGGAATAATAAAAGAAATTAAAATGTGACTTTCTGAAAATGAAATGCAATACCCAATTCAATTAAAAGAAAATGCTATGATCTGGAATTGAACCAAGACTTCAGGATAACGTTATTTATTCTGTGCCAAGTTTAGATGTTTTCCAAAATGCCAGTTTACTTGGGTTTTATGAAAAAAAAATTGACCTTTTCACCCAGAACACAGGCTGCTAATTTCATTAAAGTTGTTAGATATTTTCTCAGCGTGCATCCATGCCAATTCTAGTATTTCATCCCCCTATTTTCATCTATATTCTGCTTGCAGGGAACTGGCCTGACAAAGCTGTAACGGTGGCATTACGTTTCCTGCTCCTGCCGTACCTGCTGCCAATGTATTTCATTATTCAGCCTCTGAGAACATTGTGGAGACTTGGAAAAGTAAGTGCTGCCCATCTAAGGCTGCCCTCTCCCTGACAGCCAGCGGCCATAAGCCCCTGGGTCAGGTAATCTGCACCACAAGCATCCCAGAAGAGCCGGAATGAACTCGACTGACAGCAGATGAGCCAAGCCTGTCAATTCATATGGTAGCTCAAGCTCATCATCTGTATTTACATAGTTCCTCAATCAAACTCCTGTGCTCTGTAAACTATGTTTATTACCCTTCATACAGGCCGATACAGCCTTAGCTTGCTCTCCTTACAGCAAAAGCAGCCTGAGATCTACGCTTGATAGCTATTTTCTCCCTTAATTCTCTCTTTTAAAGATGAGGGAGCAGTTATTACTTGCCAAACCAGCACATGTTCACAGAGAGAGTGCGGTCAAGTGGTCAGGAGCAGAGCTGATGTTAATTAGCAATGAAATGAGGAATGAACCAGCATTAGCCCTGAGACTAATCAATGGGAAAATCACTCCAAGCAGGCAGCTTAATGAAGTACTATACAGCTGTTTATTTTTAGTCTATGTTAGCCTGACAACAAAATCCCAATTAATTAGGAAAAAAAATAAATTAAATGTATTTCCTTGTAGAGCTTTGCTATATCTCTGATTTGTTGGAGGGCTTTGTTTGGGGTTTTATATTGCATTTGTCTGTACCTCTCCCTGGCAATTAAAGCCTGGCTAGAAAAATTAAGGTAGGTCAAAATACCATGTCCCCATCAGTAGCACATGTTTGTCATCAGCTATAACCTGCCTCCTTGCAGGCAGCCCATTCAGAGCTCTTTAAAGCACTTAACTCCTTGCTCCTCCACAGTGGCATAGAAGGGCAGAGAATCTTAGTCACCAATCTGTTCCTACCACCCCTGGGCTGGGGATAGGCTAGCAGAGGGAAGGACAAACCCTGTGCTATGATTTGGGTGAGGTAGCTTTGGTCTCCTCACTGTCACCGAGCTCCTCTGGACCCCTGAATGAGGACAGCAGAGCACAAGTACCTAAGTATGTTTGAAAATCTGGGCTTTGCTCTCTGCATGCGATTCCTCACACACAAAACAGAGGCAATATCACTTCCCAAACATTTGCACTGGATGACTGCAAGCGAATCTGATACTACCTGCCAAAGTCCCTAATCAGGACACTCAAGAATGATGAGCAAGCAGCCACCTGACAGGCTTATCTTTTGGGCATCCCTAAGCTTCACACAGTGTGGGATGCTCTCAGAGGATCCCACCAGCCTTCTCCCACCCTCTTACTGCACCTCCCTATTCTCAACCCACAGGCCATTGTCTGTGCCACAGGCAGTGCCATTTTGCCATCACACGAAGCCCTACATGGCACTCTCAGATAAAGGTTGGGAGGATGCTAAGAATCCTGAGGTCTCCCTGTCAGAAACCACAGGGCAGGGCACATTGCTGTGCCCTATGGGGTCCCATCAGCATCTCTCTTTTATCTCAGCTCTGCACCAAGTCCTTACAAATGCTTCAATCACCAACATTTTCTATCAAAACTCTGATACAACACAGTTTGAATATGGTCATGGTAAAATCTGTTGGTAGAAGAGGCCATGGAACAAGTTTGGTTGCACCAGAAGGCAGTACCACAACATAATACTGGTTTAACTAAAAACTATTTCAGTTTAGAATACTGCAACACGGCAAAGCAAAAATATTTGAGACTTAAGTTTCTTTCCCTTAAATACGTCAAAGTAGCTTTTTGGTATTTTCTTGCACAACAGCAGGACATAAAATGCTATTTACAGGACAGTAAAATTAGTTAACTGTTTTAACTTAATAAAAGAAGGAAATTTTAATGCCAACAGAAACATGAAATGGAGATGCAGGAGCACAGCAGCCCTAGTGCACAGTCCCTACCCACTGGAGTAGAAAAAGGCTCAGGTAAAAGGTCAGTTGAAGCCTGCTTTTATGGGTTTTTGTGTTTTGGGTTTTGTTTTTTTTTTTAATGTGTGTATTAGACAACTCATTGTTTGTTTGAACAAAGTCCTCTCCTATACTAACACAAGTGCGATTTGAGGAAAAGAGTTTCTTCATCTTTCCAACTATAATCAATAAACCACCTCTGAAACTATGTCAAAAAGAAGAGGGGAAAAAAAAGGAACTGAAAAAGAGTCTCATGCAGGTACATTCTCCAAGCTAAATGTACTTATGTGTCTTCAGGGATTTTTCTTGTCTCTCTGTATGTTGCAATAAGCATCTTTATGTGATCCTTTAGGCAAGCACTGCTACTCAGTACCCAGCAAGAACAGCACAAACCATGTGAATTGCTCTTCCCAAGGAAAAGAAGAAATCTTTAAACTGATATTATCAGCCCCTCTGTGACAGAGACAATTTCTAAGTCAAATTCACCTCCTGAAGATGGAGACGTTACAGTAAACGTATTCATTAGATCTCAAGTGACAAGCCTTAATTAAAATGTACTGTGTTTGCAAAACGAGAACCAAAATTGAAGACACTCAAGTACAGTAAATATATCTTTTACACTGAGAAGAGCGAGACAGACACTACCTTCCTCTTAACACAAGAAAATACCCCCAAAAAAGTGAATCTGAGATATTTCAGTAACACATATATTAGAAATCTTTTAACGCAGCATGATAGAGGAAGCGTAGATCCTGTAACATAAATTCAGACACATCTGCATTCTTAAACATGAACTGAGTTTCTCAAAGACTCTATTGTACAGATAAAAAGCAAGTTTTACCAGTCCTTCTTCTTTAGCCATTAATTCTGCAACCTGACGAAATAAATATTGCCAATGCTTTTCCTTTCAATAACTCCATTCATGCAAAGATCAGAATGTTTCACAAGCCTCAGTTAACCTGATTTGTGGGAAAGGCAATGGATATAAAAATAACTGACCGACTACTAGGAGGCAGAGGTGGAAGATTATTCCTGTTTAATAGTACACAGATGTATTATAAACTTCCATTACTTGTAGTCGATTTCAACATGTTTATGATCACTTGCAAAGGAAGCAAGGGGCATTATCAAAGCCGACCAAAGGTACCTCCTTGCGAGACTTGATTCTCTCTAACTCTAAAGTTTGACTTTCAGAAGGTTGGCAGGATTTTTGGGGGTTGGGGAGGGGGAATTGGGGTTGTTTGTTGTTGGTTATTTTTTGTTTATTTGGTTTGGAATTTTTTGTTCTTGTTGAATTGGTTTGGAATTTTTTGTTCTTGTTGCACTTTTGTTCGTTTCAGGATTGTTTTTGGGAGGGGGGGGGGCAATGGGAAGAGTCACTGGGAAACAATTATTTGTTAAAAAGTGCAGACCTGAAAAACAACATCACCAGTCAGGTAATCCCCTTTATAGGCCGATTTGATAGCTCAGGGAAAGCTAAACAAAGGCACAATGCTCTGCAACCACAACAGCTGGGTTGGAAATTGCTGCAGATTGTTAGGAAGAGCTGCAAAGTAGAGATAGGCAATGAAAAGGTTAGAAATGATAGTTTCTTTTTTGGGAAAAAAAAAAAAGACAAATTACTCTAAAGACCATATTCTTTAAATTGTTGAAGCAAAACGTGTTTATTTGATTTGTTTGTATGCTTATTACAAAAATGACACTTTGGGATTCCAGGAACCCGGTCTGTCAGTTTTTCAGCTTCTGCACTTTCATGGTTGCTTAGAGCTGTTTAATGCAAATACACTTCCAATAAGAGATTTCATGCCCCTAAATTACACCCAGTTAAGGGCAAATGAAAATGTAAGGTAAATAACTATAATCAGCCATATTATCTTTCTCTTGGCACCTCTCACTTTACAGGCATATTTAAAGGCATCTCTGGGGTCCTATCCTTTTTAACAAGCGGCAGCGTATTTCCTGGAATATTACTTACGATGCTATGCTGTGAACATTACACAGGTTAAAATGTTACCTAGAGACCTAGAAAGAATTGCATCTGTTGCAGAGCCATGCTTTTTGCCATGTTTAGGAACATCTGAAAAGACGAAAGCAAATTTTCAAGTATGGGATGAAAAAAAGCTAAAGACCACAAAAGTCAAGCTTTCACATCCGGTGCTCTTGATCACCACTGCTGAGGTGTGGAAATCCAAGGCAAGAAAGATAAGAATACACACTTCTGATACTCACTGAGCATGCTCTGGAAAACACTCAGGATTCTAGTTGAAAAAAAAAATTGTACAAGAACTTTAAAATGTTTCACCCCTATTGTTATTTTTTAAGTTAATAAAACCATGTATGAGGAAAGAAAAAGGTGATCTGAGCACAGCTGTTAACAGCCTCACAGTTTCTTGCTGTCTGCATGAAAAAGTATAAAGTGATAAGCAATAATGAATTACTTATTTGGCAAAGAAAATGTAGAAGAATGGGAATCTTCTGAAGGAAATATATCCCCAGTCCTTCAAAACATATTTGGATTATTCTGACCAAACTTGAGCTTGCAGCTGGGTAAATTTTTTTGCCCCCCTCCTTTTTTAATAGGAACTTCAGATTTCCACAAGTAAATATTCTTCTGCTACTAGAAGTGACCTAGCACTGAGTTACATCAGGCAAACTCTGTGAGAGAATCCATACCTCCAAACTAAGATCAGTTTAGCTTGTCTCTCCCATACCTCACAACTGCTACCATACTTCTGTTTACCAACTTTTTATTATCCAAGCTATTTTTATGTCATTAGTTTGCATACCTACTTATGCTGAGGTTCTCTTTTCTCCTAGGAAGCAGTTTCTCTACAAACCAAATTTCCTGTGGTCATTTGTCTTTTATAAAGCACCCTGCAAAGTTCTCAACTAATTTATCTCTCTGTGCAGCACCAGCACAAGGTCTCACTTGACAATTTAAGTGATCCTTGCTTACCTAAGTTGTGTCAGACCCCGTGTAAGGATGAATTTCTTCCCTTGTGGTTAAAGAAAGTACAGAGAAGGCAGCAGTCCAGGAAACACCTCACAGACTCTTGTTTGTGCTACTGGCATGTGGAGTAACCTTTGGAAAGTCACAATTTATCTGAACCTCAGTTCTCCATCCATAAACTGTTATGGTAACAGCTTCACAGGGTGAAGTCCACTTTTCGTAATCTTCAGATGAAAACTGCTGAAGAGGAACAAACTAGGGTAAATAAAGGACTGCTCCAGTTAGGGGGCATTGGGCTGCTTTATAAATATATCAGTCCCTAGGGCAGTCCTCTCAATATTAGTATGGTGTTTCTGCTATCACAGTGAAGCAATGAGATAGCCTCCTGATCTTTCATCAGCTCTGGAGTACCAGAAATGCCTGTTGAGTTTCTGTGAAACACAAATAGGTGCTTCAAGCTGGACTGAAAAAGACACAAACATTTGATTTCTGTATTCTGTTACAGGATCAGGATAAAAGCTGCTCACTTGTTTATTATAAATAATAGCTACATTTTCAGTTAAGTAAGGATTTAAAACAGAATATTGAAAAAATGATCTTCAGAGAAATACCTTTGGGGGGGGGGGGGGGGGGGGGGGCAGCCAGACACACAGAAACCTGTTTTTTGTACTCTCTTCCAACATGTGCTAGCTGTCAAGCACATTTTCTCATCTGTGCAATGCCACTGATGCCACTGCCCGAGAACCAACTCTTCCCGATGCCAGGGATGAACATACAGCGAGCTTGACACAACATGCTTCACAAAAACCTCACATGGTGATGCAAGTTCTTGTCAAAGAAAACACAGGTGACTGCTTTCCCATGAGTGACACTGAGAGCAGTATGCCTTAAACTTCATTAAGCACACTAAGTAAACACAGAAACACTCCAAAACAACCCCTTCCTCTTCAGTGTGTTTTATCTGCAGTCGTATCAGATGCAGCTGGAAAAGTGACTTTCAAATACCCAGTTTTCTGTTATGCACTCACCTAAACCTCATCTCCACACCTGACAGAAAGAAGCTGTACACAACACTTTGATTTTTCTTTTTGAATTAGAACACATTAAGCACCCAAGCTCTCTCATAAAAGATCTAAGGCCTAAGCTACATAACATCTGTGCAAGTAATGTTTTTTCCCACTTAATCCAGACCTTAATGATCAAGAGATATCAGAAAAGTGTCAAAGGAGATAAACCAAGTTATCCCTAATAATGCATCTACACCTCCTCGCCAGCAGCAGCTGATCTCAGAGCTTCACTCCTGCACCTGGGATATACAAAGACCTCAAAACTTAAATGTCAACACGATATGTTGATTGACTGAGAAAAGTCAGTCATTGTGCACTGAGTTTCTGTTACAGTCAGCAATGCTTTGAAGCTCTCTGCATAACCTCTTGAAATAAAGGTGCTATGCCATTCTCATGCAATTCTTTTTAATTTGTCTCTTCCAAAGCACAATTTCTTTGCTTTCTGAAGGGTATAAGGGCCTATATGTCATTGACATAGGGATTAAGGGTTAGGAGGTATCACCACCTTGTCCCGAGTACCAGCACAATGAAGAACCATTGCCATTTCTCATACATTGCTTCTATCATTGACTCAAGTAGCATTTTGTTTGTGCTGTAAACAGAGACCCTGTGGTTGTGATAGGGAGGACAAGAATGAAGTAAAATCTGCACTCAGTGCGTGAGACCAGACATGGACTTTTCCCACAACCTTCCAATCACACCTAAGCACTTCAGATCATCCCACAAGATCCTGCCTGGAAGCACAGACTAACTCAGCACTGGCTGTAGCACACTGCTACTTGACAGGTTTCAGTTGATAGAACCCAAATAAACATGAAATGACTGAAATGAACAATCATTTGCATAGCTGTCTAGCACTCCACTAGAAGACTGAGGTGGGGGAGGAATGTAACACAGTTACTGCAGAGCACTCATCACAGCTTTCATCACAGGACTTCCCTAAAAACACCCAAACAAGGCCCAGGCATGAAGAAACTGAAACATAACAACCCAGGATTTCACAAGGGATTCAAAACAGCCTGGAAGCCAGTGCTAGGATGCTCACAGAGACTTGTGCTGATAAAACCACATACTCCTGCCAGCTGTACAGCAACAGATTAGCCCAAGTGCTACTGCCTTCACACCCTGGGACATCTAATGGCTGTGGGCTGCAAGACAAAGAAAGGTGCCATATATCTAGGAAGAGGCCAGGTTTTGCCAGAAGGAAATACTGCTTTCTACTCACCTAGAGATAAGAGTGACCCCACTGTGTGGACATCATGATGCAAGGTATTTCAAGAAGGCTCCTGAACTGCAGGCTAAAGAGAGTAACTGTAGGCACAGACTTTTAAACTCTGGTTCCTAGCACAGGTTCCTCTTAACAATCATGCACTCCACTTTAGACCATTTCAGTGATCAGCTGCTCCTCAAACAACTCTTGATCAGGGAAAGGCAATCAGCCATCTCCCTCGCTGGCACTACAGTCCTCAACAGGAAGGGGAAGGGAGAGAAATCATCTGCACATTGCAGCAATTTGGCACTTATATCTACACTACATTGTCAGTTTATTTAATGTCTATGAGTAACTGGAGAAAATAGCAACTTTTAGGGCCTCCCAGGTGAGATGGAGGTGCTGCTTGATTGCTCTGCAGGTGAATCCTTTCTGAAAAGAAGCCTACAAGGCATGGTCAAGCACATAAAACCTATCTTTTCCTTTAGCTCTTAATGGAAAGCTGCAACAAGTGGGAACTTAATCCCACTGCAGGTAGATGTTTTCCTGCTGAATTCAATATGACATAGATCTCTTTTAAATTTACAGGTAATTCCTTAGGTTTCAGAGAAGGCTTTAAGCCTGTATTCATGGATATTAACAGTATTTCAACTAAAGTGTAAACATCATCACTCTAAGTATGGTCTCTGCCCTTCCCATTTCTAAGCTGTTCAGTAGATGTCTCTTTCCAGCTGGCACTGCATGGCCTGCAGCTAGTGTCAGGTCAGAATGAAAAACACCACATACCTCTAAGACACTTCAGCATGTGAGAAGCCTTTAGCCCAAATTCTGCAAGCAGTTCTGTGATGTGGCAAAACCAGCAGTTAAAATCCTCCTCAGAGGGCTGGAGCAGCTCTGCTGTGAGGACAGACTGAAAGAGTTGGGGTTGCTCAGTCTGGAGAAGAGGAGGCCCCGAGGTGGCCTTCTTGTGGCCTTCCAGTATCTGAAGGGGGCCTACAAAAAGGCTGGGGAGTGACTTTTTAGGCTCTCAGGGAGTGACAGGACTGGGGGGAATGGAGTAAAGCTGAAGGTGGGGAGATTCAGACTGGATGTGAGGAGGAAGTTGCTCAGCATGAGAGTGGTGAGAGGCTGGAATGGGTTGCCCAGGGAGGTGGGTGAGGCCTGGTCCCTGGAGACGTTTAAGGCCAGACTGGATGAGGCTCTGGCCAGGCTGATCTAGGGTAGGGTGTCCCTGCCCATGGCAGGGGAGGTGGAACTAGGTGATCCTTGTGGTCGCTTCCAGCCCTGACTGATTCTGTGATTCTAAATTGTTCCAATGGAAAGATCTACAGAAGCTTTGCTTGCCACATTCAGTTTCAGTTTTGGTTTGGTTTTACCCCAGTCTCATTCATAAGGTCAACAGCAAAATTTGGCTGGTCTGTGACAGAAAAGATTTTTACAACCAATTGTGTTTTAAAATGTAAGACTTGAGAAATGAGTTATTAAAACCATAAAAGCTGTTGCTTTTGTCAAAACAGAGCTTTAAATAAAACATTTGACAGCTGCCACTGTTCCTTGAGAGACTAAGGCAGAGGTCAAGGACTGTTATGGCCGGGAATAAAGTACTTGTCCTCAGCTCCCCTTTGCAGCAGACATACATCAGCTTCTCACTAATCATAATTTGTCTTTCGATGAATTTTGCATCGTTAAATTGCAAAGCATCCACTAGAGAGGGAGGGGGGAAGAGCTTGTGCACACACTCAGCTCTTCCCATCTGTTTCCAGAGCTGGACGCTAAAGCTGGATGTGCTCTCTGGTATCAGCACCCAAGAGCAGGCCAGAATTTTGCTTTGCCTTGGGGTTCTGAGTTTTAGGGATGGTGTTTCTCGGTGGTTTGGTTTGGTTTGGTTTTTTTGTTGTTTGTTTGGGGCTCTGGTTTTTTGCTTATTTGTTGGTTTTCTTTGTGTGGGGTTTTTCTGGTGACTAACGGGGGGGTTAATTCTCACCTCACATAGTGCCACTACACAGCTAGATAAAGAAAGGAGACTCTGTGTTTTACGCTTCTTCACTCACACTGCAAAGTATACCTTGCAGACAAGAAGTGTGGAATTTCTCCATGCTTCACTTTTCATTCTGCTTTCTTAAAAAGGTACCTTTAAGGAGATTTTTCCATCTGTATTTGAGACACTCCCTCTGTACTTGTTTAGAAATATCCTGACCTTCAAGAGAGACTTCCAGACCACATTAAGGCTGACACTCTTCTCTCTCTTGATTCTGCACCCAGCTACCACTAGATGGATACAGCTCTATCAGAAACAGGATTTTTTCACAGGAGGTCTTACACTGTGTCCCTCGAGTTTTCATCTGATGGCCTTCTACAGGATAGCAAAACACTTCACAGCAATGATAAAGAGATATCCCAGCTTTTCTGGCCACACTTAATTCCTTTCACAGAGCATATTTTTAGGATGTGAGTATTAACATCAAACAAGTAACAAGGTGCTCCTTTTGCCAACACAGTACCTCCACGACCAGCATCTAATAAATTGATTTTCAATGTTTTGAAGTCCCCCAAGTACAGAAAATGCTATGTACCACAAACATCTATGTGAGAAGCAAGAAAAAGAATACAGTGGAATGGCACTGGACACAAACTCTTAGGCAGGATTCGATTTGTGGCCAGTTAAACAGCACTAGCACGTTTCATCTTTGCTTTAAAATAAAAATACACTTGTAAGAAAGAAAATTTGAAGAGCAATTGGGATATTAGGTAGGTCACAAATCTAATTCACAGATTTGGTTTCTACTGTATAGGTAGGAAATGGTTTTAAAAGGGTAGTTCAAGAAACACCTGCCTTCAGAAGAGCATGTTATTACTATTGTGCAGAATCAACTTGAAGCCACGAATGCTGATGTTAAACTACCTGTAGGAACTGACTGCAACTTCACATTATGTTTGCTCTAAAAGTATAAATCATTACTGTGATGAAAGGAGATTGGCCACTCCACAACAGCTACAAAAACAATAGAAATAAAGATGGGTGACAGGCATTTCCCTGGATTCTTAGTGTCACTTAGACAATTGGCATGTTTAAATGTGGCTGGATATTCTTGGTTCACTGTCAAATGCTAAGGAAAAGACCTTTAAGTTGGAGAAACAGATAAAATTAGGAAACTCACCAACTAAATATTTTCTGAGTAGACTCTTCTGTACCAAGGAGGCAGGCAGGTTTAAAATCTGAAATATTTTTCTTATGTAAAAATAGTAATAAGTAGGTACCTTATATACTGTGTCCAGTTCTGGGCCCCTCAATTCAGGAGAGATGTTGAGGTACTGGAACGTGTCCAGAGAAGGGCAACGAAGCTGGTGCGGGGCTTGGAACACAAACCCTGTGAAGAAAGGCTGAAGGAGCTGGGGGTGTGCAGCCTGGAGAAGAGGAGGCTCAGGGGGTGACTTCATTGCAGTCTATAACTACCGGAAGGGAGGTTGTAGCCAGGTGGGGGTTGGTCTCTTCTCCCAGGCATTCAGCAACAGAACAAGGGGACACAGTCTCAAGTTGTGCCAGGGGAGGTCTAGGCTGGATGTCAGGAGGAAGTTGTTGCCGGAGAGAGTGATTGGCATTGGAATGGGCTGCCCAGGGAGGTGGTGGAGTTGCCATCTCTGGAGGTGTTCAAGAAAAGCCTGTCTGAGGCACTTAGTGCCATGGTCTAGCTGAGTGGATAAGGCTGTGTGATAGGTTGGGCTGCATGATCTTGGAGGTCTCTTCTAACCTGGTTGTTTCTGTGATTCACAGGTACTTTTATGAAGCCATAGGACAAGACTGGTACAGTCCTGTGCTCATATGGAACAAGTTACACTACACATACAACTGCAGCCTTTGTGCCACCAGACCAGATAGCCTGTCACAGGTCACAGTGCTAGGACCATGCTTCATCAGCAATGTCACCTTGCTATTTTGAATTATTTCTGATAAACCTAAGTGATTTAAGATCCCAGCTGCACTAACAATTGTCATCCTCATCAGACACCTCTCCACCCCAAAGGCAAAAACTGTGGCATTAAAAAATAAGCAACTACCTGCACAGAATCAAAGAATCAAGCAGGTTGGAAAAGACCTTTGAGATCGTTGACTCCAACCTATCACCTGACACCTATTTAATTAAGCCATGGCACCAAGTGCCTCATCCAGCCTCCTTTTAAACACAACTCTGAGCTCTGCCCTATCTCGGTGGGAAGAGGACAGAGCCAAATGCTTTGCTCCTGCCCAAGCTGCCAGCCACTGACTCCTCCTCCAATCACCACATTGGCATTCACCACATCAGTGACTGAAGAAGCACCCAGAAGGTGTCCTCCTCTTCAGGAAGCACAGCACTATCCCAGGGCAGTGTCACCACAGGATTGTGCCTGACTTTGTCCAGGTTCACCCTTAGCCACAGGGACCCAAAAGGCTTCTCTTACAGACCCAGAGTCCTGCTCTCCTCTGGGCAGAGTGAGGCCAGGTGAGCTCTGTGGGTCAGCATAGCCACAGCATTAGATTTTTGCATACAATTGGTTTACAGATAGGTAAAGTACATGGCCAGTATATACTTACAGAACCTAAGACTGCATCTATAGATTGGCTAATTGTGTTAATTAACTATGTGCATGCACAATTACCTGATTTGTACTAGCAGTCAAGGTGATCGTGCATGTATATTAGACACAGACTTGAACAATTTACTCATCCGAAACTCTGCTATTCTACTTATTTTGAAGTATCAGAGATCAACTTCTACAGAAGTCTAATGAATTACTGTCTTTATGGTTCACACATTTGCCAGAATTTACACTCCTATTGTGCCACTGTTGTACACCACTGTGAGCAAGCACACACACCTGCATGGTCACAAAACCTTGCATAAAGAAATGTTCACATCACCATCAAATAAAATCATACTAAAAAAGAATGGCCTGCATCCCTACAGACAGAAATTTACTTCTTGCCTCCTAAAGATCTTATTTCCCTTCTGTTATCTCTTCAGTGCTGGGAACTGCTGAGCTTAACAAAGTAAACTTGATTTTACTTATCACAACAAGCTCAGGAAGCTCTACAAGGAGCAGAAACCCAAACAACTCTGATGCAAATACTTAGCCTGAAGCCCTAAAGGCTGCTTAACATTTAAAACCCCACTGCTGCCATGCTGACTCGCTGGTTAGGGGGTTTCAAACACAAATGGGTCATCTACATTTAATGTGAAGTTATACCATAGCCTTCCAAACAAATAGATGTTTATGCCATCACAGGGCTGTTCAGGGACTCCAGACTGGAGCACATAGCTATTATAAAAAGCAAATTCTCTGAAAACTGCACATCTCTCTCCTTCCTTCCCCAGGTAACATCTTTAGCTGAAGAGGGATTCAGGATAGTACAATAATGACAGCAAAAGCTCAAAGATGGAATAGTGTAATGCAATATCAAATACGAGTACATCTCTGCCTGTTTGAAGAGGCAAGATAATCACAACTTTTCTGTTCACCAGGGACAAAACCCCCACTAGTTCAGCCAAGAAGAAACAAAACCTGTAGGCTGATGAAGGCCAATACCTGCATGTTCACATCAGGAAAAAAAACAACAACTAACATTTGATACAACATAGTCAAGCAGAAGGTTAAAAACAAGTCTCCAGTGCCATGCACCTCAAAGTCATGATAGCTGTGGTCATTTACAGAACTTCCTCAGGGAGAAACATCATTCATGTTAGAGATGATAAAGTAATTCGAATGACTAGACTTTATAAAGAGCGGTTTAAACTCCACTTCTGTCCCTCAGCACATATTAATGGAACAATTGTGCTGTTGTCTATGGCTTCTTCCCTCCTTAACTAGAAGATGCTCCCCTGGCCTCAGGCAAACTGTCTGCTTTAGATGCTACAACATAGCTCTCTTCATCTCATCCTCCTTCCTCTCCTCGATAGTAGTCACTAAAGCAAAGGACTCTTCAGCCAGTGGTCCTGACCCTGAGGCAGAGCTGTTACGATTTCATGTACAAGATTCATGTGGCAACACAACTGTAAAATTTTAAAGACAAATTACTCCTCATTTTTTTCATCTATGCACTATGTGGTACAAGTGTGTGTAATTCAGTAGAGATCTCTGGCAGAGCATCAGGGGCTTCACTGAACAATTTCTGGTGCAGCCGCTGATGGTTAACAGCAGTTAATGGGACAGGGCAAGTGCTGCATGTTGCACATGAATGCCCTGACTGATCCACCACCACCACCAGAGTCTGACTCATTCTCCCATGGCTGAATATTTATGCAGTCCGTTGGCTTTAAGTATGGTACCACTAAAGACTGAGCTAGCAGAACCTTCTGTATTTTTCCAATAAAAGAGCACAGTTTTCTTTTGTTACATTAAACAAAGGAGGCATGCTGAATGTTTGCTTATTGAAGAGTTCTGAGTACTATAAATATGTTCAAAATAGGAGTCAAGTTGCGATTCCACATCCAAATATAAGTCAACTCCTTTGAGACTTGGGGAATACAGAAGAGCCAACCCCAGCTCAGCTCAACATTCCTCCCTGGCCCCCCTCCCTGAGCGCATGTGTTCAAATGTGTTTATCTGGGAAGGTTCAGGTCAGTTCTGTGCTGTAAGAGCATCTCCCACAGCTGGAACATCCAAAGCAGGTAGTGCTCCATGTTGTAAACTGCTCATGCAGCAGGATTGAGAAAAAGGCATCTCCTGGTCACCGGCTGTTACCAGCTACAGGAAAATGAAAATACAGCATCTCCGCACCTGTTCACCTGATGGTGAAGGAAGGAAAAGCCATTACCAAGTGACAGGAGATGAGAAACCAAAATCCACTTCAGCAACTCATCCCAGCACTGGTGATTAATCTCACACTCCCACAGCCTGATGCACATTAACCAGATAATTAATAATTTCTTTAGGGACTCCAGCTCGGCAACTGTTTTATCAACTTTCACAGCATTAGCAGAGAGATACTGCATTTGTGATCAAACTGCTGCAACTATGGAAATGTTCTGCAGGAACAGTAAAAGCTTCCGAGCAATCTGTGAGCCTCAGTTTTACAAGGAACTGTAACATACGTGCAGAAATCAAAGCTGCTTCTTTGTCAGTGCAATTGCCAGACTTAAAATCTCAGCAACATCAGCACAATGAGAATAATTAACAGCAATACCAAACTCCCATCCAGGCTCTGTCTTCCCCCAGGAAAAGTGTTTTGTTTTTTTTTTTTTTTAAATATATTTTCTCTTTTAATGAATTTTGCCTGATGCAGTAACATTTTATGTCCAATCATGCACTTTCACTATCCTCACAATGGATAACAAACCAGATCAACTTACCTTAACACCAAAAAGGTTAAATGTAAAAACACCCAAACCAAACACAAAAAATAAAACCCTAATTGTCATGAAATGTTAAAATTTCAAAGGCTTTGAAGCAATTCAGTGAGAAGCATAGAAACACTTAGCATAGCTCTTGCTAGAAACCTTTTGCCATCCTCTGTGCGCTCACACTCCACGTTCAAGGAGTCATACAGGATCATAAAGACAATACCAAAGTGCTGGCACCAGATTATTTCTCCTAGCACTTAAAAATGGACTGCTGAGAAAAATCGTGCTAAATATTCTTTCAGATATTAAACTCTCCAGTGTGTTAGATATATGTCAGTATCAGGTGATTAAGAATGACTGATAATTAATAAACCACATCCACATGGAGTGACTGGGTATAATTTCTTTCAGCCTCTGAAAAAAAGAAGCCAGATTCACAGTTCTGCCTAAGTAATTTCATCTCTCCAAATGAACGCTTGTGCTAGCAAGGAGATGCTCCTTTTTTTTCAGTAGGCTTCAAAATAGGAAGTTACTTGGGATGCTTTTTTACTAATAGCTTAATGTTATTATTACTGTGAAGGTAAGGAAACAGGCATATCATTTGTGAGTATCTTGAAGCCTCCCAACCACAGAATGGGTTCCCAAGCAAAGTCTCAACTGCTCCTTTCATCACAAAACTATTCTTCCACTTGAAAGACGCTGCAGGTTTTGGCTACAGCCCAGCTAAGTATCTGCCTCCTAAAAGATATTCTCCTCTTAGGATTCCAGTCCTGGAAACGCACCCATGCAGAACTCCAGCGATAGCCATGCATATCTGCCCATGCAAGTGCAGCTGCAGAACTGGGCACTGATCTCTATGTGCATACTCCAAAATGGTGTTTTCCCCAAACTCTGTTCTAAGCTTAGGTTAGTAATAAAAGAAGGTGCTTTCTTTTGGTATATAAAGTGGCTTAATTGATATTTTTGTTTCATATGACGGTAACTGAATGACGCAATATAGCAATTTTTTAATCACCTACTTTAGTATTTATATGACTCTGCTCACCATATTAGTTGAGCCCCTTCATTTTCATAGTGTCAGTTACCATTATTCCATTAAATTAAATCCTTTTACAAGCATCTTTCTATAAACATGCACTAGAGATAACATAGCCACATGGTGAGGATTCACAGACTACAGTAAGCAGATTACACCTGTCTTGATTTTCGATGTAGCTGTCCGCAGAATATATTCTCCCATCAAACTGCACGCAGATCTCCTCATTAAAGCTGCAGGGGAGAATAATTACAGAACAGTACATTGCAGTTTACCAATTGGTCTTGCATACATAATGGCCTATGAAAGAAAAATTGCATCCTCCAACAGCTGGGAAAAATCTTTAAATTGTTGTTGTTATTATTATTATTATAAAATAGACAACATTTTAAACCATGCAATAACCTGCCTCCTGTACACAAGGCAGACAGATAGAGGTGACTGAGTCTATAAAGGTCTCAGGCTCTCAGTCCATACACATAATTATTCTTCCCTTTATAAACACTCCATTCCTCGACCTTCCTTTCTACTGTAAAATCCTCTCCTTGTGAGAAATTATACTGATTGCAGGGTAAGCCTCGAAAGCAAATCGGTAGTTTCCTGGATCTCCTAAAATCTGTTGCTAAGTGTTAAGCATTACGTTCCCACACCCCTTGGTGAGGAAATGGTGTCAGGTCCTCATCATCCTTCTCTGTCCAGCCAGGGAGATGGGGTCTAAATGGAAGCCTGTTATCCCAAGCCAGGTCTGAGTCTTTCTACCAGTCCCCAGCAAGGCTGACTGCGGAGGTGCTGCCTACTCCGGATAAACAGTGCTGGGGAGATCACCAACACCTCCAGATGGTACAGAAGGAAGGAGGCCATTGGTGTTTCTGTCCATTTACATTCCAGGGGTTAAAGCATCCAGAATATCATGAACTGTCCTTCAGAGCTTTAGGAAGCCTGATTTTTCACTTGTGTTAAGACATCTCACCTGCATTTGTCTTAACAGATAAAAGGCAAATCCATATTGATTTGGATGTCATTTGCCATTCCAAGATTCCAAGAGTTAGGACCCTCAGCTCCACTCAGCAACCAAACCCATCACTTTCCAGGTGCCACTGCTCAATACCAGCTTACTCCTCAAGCAACATATGATGTAAGGGAGAAAGCACAGACACAGGAAAAGCCAAATTCTTCAGACAAAACAGTGCAAACCATGCTAAGAGCATATTTGGGGCCCAGCAGGACATCCTGACACGCTCTTCTAAACCAGAAAGTAAGAGCTTAGGGCCTTCAGCAACAAGAGAACATGCTGCCAGACTGGCCCCACACATTCTGGTTCTCCCAAAAGATTTTCACACAATGACAGACTCCAAAAGAGATCATTTTGCATAAGCAGCCCAACAACCACCTTCTTCCAGCTCTGAGGAACAGTACGTGCAACCCACCTCAAGGTGCAGAGGGACACTTACCATGTAAACACAGCTTAATTGCTAGTGGCATTAAAATCACTGAAGAACAAAATCGCTGTGAAACTGCTTTCAGTACCAGCACTGCGAACGACTTGCTGCTGCACTTCACCCAGCTGCACCACCCAGATGAGCTGGCATGCTTCAGGCTGTCTTCCAGTCTCTATCGGCTCATTCCTTGTAACAGAGACGCTCTGGTGACAGAAGCCGAGCAGAAAACCAAACAGAGCAGAGCCTGCCCAGGCAGGCTGCCCGTCGCCAGGACGGTCACTCCTACAGACTGGGAAATCATCGGGTTTCTCTTAGATAAGTCCCCATCTGCAAGGCTGCAGGGCAAGGCAGCATCGCAGACTCAGGGGTTAATTAGCTGCAGGCTAAAAGAGATCACCCAGTCTGACCTCCCGTTCGAGCACTGTTCATTAACTTTCACCCATGTAAATACTGCTTTGTGCCCAGTAACTCCAGCACTTTTAAAAGAAGCTGGAATAGAGAACATCTCGATCCCTGCTTACCTTCCCCTGGAAATGCAGAAACAATGAAAAATGAAAATCGGTATAAACTTTCTTCCTCTCTGCTGCAAGCCTCACAAATTTTGCAAACTAGTTCCCCAGCAGTGCCAGAAAACATCCCAGCAAGTGTCCTCCACCAGGAGCTTAGTGGCAAAGCCCAGCGGCAACAACACGTTGGACTTAAGGATATCATGTTCTGGCCTTTACTCTGTGAAAAGGAGCCCAGCAAGACCTCCTGGGGCTTAGTTCCTATTTCCATTCTCCCTTACAGCAAAGAAGTCAAAGATAGTTCTGCCATGAATTACCACAGTAACAGAATTTAGGCCTTTGGGAACATTTTCCTCAACGTCACCAGTCCTAGACCAAAATATTAGTCAATTACAGCATATTAACTAATACAGCTCATATTAAAAATGTAAGCAGCTCACAGAAACTATGCTTTTTTTACAAGTATTAGAGCCCTGTAAAAATCTCTCATTCCCCCTACTGTCCCCTGATACTACTGACCATGCATTTTCAAATTGTCCATTTAAAGGTACTCTGCAACAAAACAATCCTTAATTATCAATATATATATCCCACAATTACAGAAGAAAAAGGCTTGTCCTATGTGTCTGCACAAGATACTGTAATGCCATATTCCTCTTCTTACTAGACAAAAGAGTCAGCCTACCAAACTGAGAGAAAATAGGCATTCAACTGGTTCCACCTCAACACAAGGAGGAACTTCTTTTCTGTAAGGGTCACAGAGCACTGGCACAGGCTCCCCAGAGAGTTTGTGGAGTCTCCTTCCCTGGAGACTTTCAAGGCCTGTCTGAATGCGTTCCTCTGTGATCTGTGCTAGATTGTGTGGTCCTGCTCTGGCAGGGAGGTTGGACTTGATGACCTCCTTGGGTCCCTTCCAACCCCTAATATCCTGTGAACTACTACTCTCTAAGCCATAACACAATGGATTAGCTCAAAATTGCCAAATTAGGAATCTGGTTTTCCTGGATGGAGAGGGAAGGATGGACCATACCTACCACAGACAAAGGCACTGAAGGGAAAGAAAGAAAGAAACAAACAAACCAAAAACCAAAACACCAAACCACAGCAAACCTCAACACAACAGTTTTATCAATTGAGTGGAGAAAGCTGTCACAGATATTTCAGTAGATCAGGACTCTGACTATGTATCAGAGAGGAGAAGCCCTGATCAAGTCACATGCCCTTTACTACAGAAGGTAAGATCAAAAAGTTTCAAAGGAAACTGATGGTGACAGTTTCTTCATTTGTATGCAATGTGACATACCAGATCCAAACTATTGGCTACTTTTTGAACTATTTGTCAGGGGAGAGAAATGATTATTTTCTTTTATATCTTACTTTCAAGAATTCTTAGTCATCTGGGGGTTCTTCCCCCTGCTCTGTGTTCTACCACCCTCTTTTTTTTTTTTTCAGCCAGGATTCAAACGTTCACCTTTGATGTAATATTTTTCTGCACATCAGAATAACTATGCCAAGCTTTAGAAAGGCAGTTGAATACAGAGAATAAAAAGGATGACATCACTTCAAACATGAACTTTTAATAAAGTTATGCTTAAGAAATGTCCCTGGTGATGATTTTTTTCTTTTGTTTTTGCCCTGCTTCTTCTGTACTCTTCCCACATGTTTGCAATAATTCAAATTATTGCCAGGTTAGTGGCTGTAGTTGACTCTGAGCTATCAACTACATATGAGCAGAAGTATTTCTCCCTGATTCTCACTGCTTCTATCAAGAAAAGTGTTAAATATAACACACACACTCAAAGACTCTGTAATATCACAAGTTGCTTTCATTGCCTGTAGGCCATATACCAGTTGCATTCACATGGCAAATGAAGTAAGCAGGAGGACTCCAGACAACCAGCAACACAACAAGGGGACACAGTTTCAAGTTGTGCCAGGGGAAGTATAGGCTGGATGTTAGGAGGAAGTTCTTCCCAGGCAGAGTGATTGGCATTGGAATGGGCTGCCCAGGGAGGTGGTGGAGTCGCTATCTCTGGAGGTGTTCAAGAAAAGCCTGGCTGAGGCAATTAGTGCCATGGTCTGGTTGACTGGCTAGGGCTGGGTGCTAGGTTGGACTGGATGATCTTGAAGGTCTCTTCCAACCTGGTTGATTCTAAGATTCTGTGACTTCTGACTAGCTCAGCTTCTCCATGGACATGACCCGATAAGTTTCAGCCCTGAGTTCCCTGTTGGTGGGCAAAATCTGAGTTGCTTTGTTATGTTTGATAGTAAATTTCTTCCAAATCATGCCTTTCTTTCCAAAAAGTATCCAAAGCCCTTGTCAAAATTCATCCATGTTAAAGAAAGGAATTTAGTATTCCTGAGACAATTCACATTTAAGGTAATAATATTCTCCCAGAAACAATGTGATGCATGCAGAAACTGCAGTAGTTGCAGCCATGTAGGTATACAAGACAGAGAGAGCCAGAGAAGAAATTTGTTGCAGTCTCCCGGGTGAAGCAGAAGGTACTCAAACCACAGGAAAGCAATACAAGACTCATTGCTAGCTCTGCTACAGCCCAATAGATCAAATGTTCAAGTTGTATCATTTATGTTCAAATAAGAAAACAAAAAAAGTGTTTTAAATGAATCAGTGCCATCCTATAACCATGCTATTCAGCATGATTCTAAATTAAGAGCTCAAGTCTAAGTCTCTTTTCAGTGGAGGGGGGGGAAAGCTCTTCCAAGACTATTTTCTCAGTCAGCCCAAATATTTTGTAAGCAAATAATTTGGAAAAACATCACTTATTTGTATGAGTCTATTGAGAATACACTGACATTTACAGAGAAATTACTGCAGTATACAGACATCTAGAAAGTCTTTAAAAAGTGTATGACAATACCTTTAGTGCATCAAGTTGCTGTCAGAAACTCCTGCCAGAGAAGGTTTTTTTCTCCCCACAATATCACCTGCTATCCATAAAGCCCAGACCTTCCTTGGGGTTATCATACCTTACAAGACTGTGAAAGGAAGAGAGCTTTACCTTCCACCAGGTTCACTGGCTCTTCAGCCAGCCCTGCAGCACTCCTGCTCCAGCCCTGTTTTCTCAGAGCTGCAGCTGCAATCCATCTGCATCTTCTCCTCTGGCACAAACCAGAGCATACAGGAAAGTGAACGTGTCCACAGTTTCTCTTGCTACTGTGCTGAAACCTTGCAATTCATTTTCCTATGTTCTTTAAGCTACCCAAGACCCACATGATACACAATACCTCGGATATGATTCTGCACCCACTTTTTCCACCTGTGTTGATATGAAGACCTCTGCACCAGCAAACATTTAAAGAAGCCATTCAACCCCCCAAAATGATACAAATTCCTCTCCTAGACACACAAATGCAGAGTTTCACATGACTTGCAAGTGGCCTGAAGTGTTTGTGTCCACCCTACCTGCAAGTCACTATCTGGTTGTGCAGTAAGACTTCGATTTGAAGCACACAGTCTCACAGCAAATATCCATGGTTGCAAAACACCTATGTCATTTGTATGCTAACCCATGTTACCATGCACGTCCCCACCAGCACATCAGGTGCCCAGTGAAAGTAACCCTGGTAGACCCCAAACCAAAACCAGAATAAAACTCTAGAAGAAATATAAACTGACAATACAAAACCAAACAAAGCATTACAGATGACCAGGATCTGAAATCACTGACACATTCATGAAGAATATGAAACCCAAAGACCAAGGTGGGGAGATCCTAGAGGCATAGTATCATGCAACAGCACTCTCATCATCCAACTTCTGACACTAAATGTAAATAGAAAAGTTACTCTTCCTATGCTCTCTCAACAGAGGAGAGCAACGTGGCAAAAAATCAGCTTTTCCAGGGACGTTCAAGGGTTAAAGCCTGGGGAAGGTGGCCCCCTGAAGTGGCTACTGACCTGCATTAGAAGTCTGACAGGAATAGGTAGCTCTTCCCACACGCTCAGCAGGCAGCCTAGGCTTGAGCAGACTGAAGTGGATGCTGTTTCACTTGAATACACAGTGCTCTAAGTAACAAGAATGTATCTGCTTGCTGCTACTGTCCCTGCAATAGGCACAACTTCCAAAGACAGGTTTTCATGTATCCGTATAAGTCAGGGTCAACTCACTACCAGGTACAAATCCGCACGATCAGGCTTTTAAATCAGGTGTTCAAACCGAGGTAAGACTCATCCTCACCTTCTCAGGTGCAAAGCAAATCAAGTGTTTCACTCCTCCCCAGGGTGCAGCCCCTGTGGTGTTGATGGGCTTCTGGCTCCTGACAAAGAAAAGCTGAGTGGTGAAAGTGATGACTGAAACTGGGAAGGACTGGATATACATTCCCCCAGGGGAACAAGAGGGTGGTGGAGAGTTCACTTTGTACACTTCAGTAGGGCCAGTAGGTTTTGTCCCCTGTGTAGTGTGGTGTATTTGTTTAATCACTAGGAGATGGAACAATGAAGAAGTGCTCAATACGCTTCTCCCCCTGACACCCCCCCCAGTCTGGCCGATGCAGTGTAACACCTTAGTCATCAAACCACCCTATTGTGCTGCTCAATACCTTCTATAAGAGTAGGAATATGAGAGTATGTCCAAAGATAGCAATGAACACACAAGGTAATTATTTTTAAGCTTGCTAATCACAATCAATAGTTTCTTAGCAAAACTGATGAGCTGGAGTTGGCTCCTATTTTTAACCAGTAAGATATGCAGTCAAGACTAAGACCTGAATTACACCATTGGGCAAGTATCCAAACTCCTAATGATTGCCAGCTAAGAGAAGGACGGGTTCTTGGTGGGTCTTACTCCTTTCCCAAGCATGGTATCAAAGGATTTTTTTCCCCAGCCTGTAAAGATGGACATGGATTGTAGCTGCTGCACAACTTTGCCAAAAATACCAAACAAGAATCTAACTCCATACATCAAAAAGGAGTTATACAATTCTAAAAAAAGCCTGAGGATGTTTGCTTGATTAATTTGAAGATTGTTAGCTGTCACATAAAAGATAAAATCCTTGTAGAACAGTGCTGTGTGCCTTCCAGGGGTGTACAGCTAGAGACAGATGAATACAAACTGAAGACTTGTTAGAAAGCTCAGCCCTTATCCATGCTTTGGTAGGATTTTTCCTTAAATTTGTCTCATATTTTGCTGTCTTGTTTGTTTGTTTGTTTTTATATTTCCAAAGTCCTGCTAGAAACCCTCCCTCATTTCCTTCTCACAAAGGTGTTTAACCTCCTAAAACAGAGCCTAAAATAATTGCCAAGATTCAGTAGAATCATAGAATCATAGAGTCAATCAGGTTCAAAGAGACCTCTAAGATCATCCAGACCAACCTAGCACCCAGCCCTAGTCAGTCAACTAGACCATGGCACTAAGTGCCTCAGCCAGGCTTTTCTTGAACACCTCTAGGGATGGTGACTCCACCACCTCCCTGGGCAGCTCATTCCAATGTCAATCACGCTCTCTGGGAAGAACTTCCTCCTAACATCCAGCCTAAACCTCCCCTAGCACAACGCGAGACTGTGTCCCCTTGTTCTGTTTCTGGTTGCCTGGCAGAAGAGACCAATCCCACCTGGCTACAGCCTCCCTGCAGGTAGTTGTAGACAGCAATGAGGTCTGCCCTGAGCCTCCTCTTCTCCAGGCTAAACACCCCCAGCTCCCTCAGCCTCTCCTCACAGGGCTGTGTTCCAGGCCACTCACAAGCTTTGTTGCCCTTCTCTGGACATATTCCAGTACCTCAACATCTCTCTTGAATTGAGGGTCCCAGGACTGGACACAGGACTCAAGGTGTGGCCTGACCAGTGTTGAGTACAGGGGAAGAATAAGCTCTCTAATCCTACTAGCCACACTATTCCTGATCCAGGCCAGGTACTGTGGCAATAATACCCTCTTGGAAGAAGGAACATGCTTTTGTTCATTTTGTTTCTACGATCCTCTGGTTAAAAGCAACAGTGAGCACAGAGGAGTAGTACAATACCATCAACTGTAATGGTTGCCTCTCGCAACAAGTGTCAAGGGGATCTGAAAACACACCCCCACCCTTAATAAGTGGAAAAATATCAGTGATAAACAATGCCAGCAGGCTCAAGTAATTCTTTTTATCAGCTTACAAAGACTAAAGTATGAGCCACCAGCACTGGCACTCCATTCATTAACTTGATGGAATTACAGCGGGTCAAAGGCTGTATAATTACTAAAGCAATTGATGTCCTCTTCATTTTCCTGTTATAATCTCTCAAGTTTTGGATATTTTCAACTTTGTTTCTGATGTCTGCTGATGGATGAAGATGGCTGAGCAGTAAAGGTCCTCATAAAGTGTCCACTTGTTTTGGTCACTCTTGAAGAGGGACTGCAAGTCAGCAACATAAGGACAGCATCTTGGTGATGCCATCACTTTCAGATGTCTGACACGAGCAAGACTCTCTACACCAGAAAAAGTGACACTGTGTGCATGCTGCAGGATTTTGAAGTCTTTCCCCAACATTATATGCAGTGTCACTGTTTATTAAAGGAAACTACTGCTCTGAGCCTTTATTTACTTCTGTTTATTGCTATTTTAGCAAGAGTCACCAGAGAGCAGCTATGCTTCTGGTCTACCAGGATTCTTTAATCACTGTTAGTAGACAAAATCATGTGTGACAATTAATCCAAAAAGCAGATTATATTTATTTTGGCTACACTGGCTTGCAATTCGTTAAAATCAACAAAGCCTTTTCATTAGCCCCCTGCTGATGTCCTAAAAACAGACATTTCAAGGCTCTCAAAGCACCGAGCTACACATGTGCAGCAAAGCCAGGACTGACAGAGTTACCATTGCCACACTTACCATAAAATCTTATTAAAATCCAAAGTTCTTATTTTCCATTCATAAGAGGGCTTAATTTCTGATCTCACACTCCAAAATCACAATCTTAGAGGCAGGACTTCTTAAATTTCAAAAAGCATAAGTGAATCAACAGTACAATTACCAGTGAAACATGTGCTCATGGGGTTGTGAGAAAGAGAGAGCGATAGAGGCAGGAAGGGAAGAAAGGAAGGGGGGAAAAAGTAGTTTAAAACTGCAAGGAATGGGATTAGAGATTCAGTAAGTCTAACTATTAACCTAAATGCTTGCTGAGCCCTCTACATTCTGGAAGCACATTTAAATAATTGAATTTCTAGTTAACAGTATGATCTTGCAACTCTTATTCTCAGTGATTTCACGATCTCTGGCCAAATCTCCTGATGGTGCTGCCTCAGATCTGCAATCAGGAAAACATATGCTAGAATCTGAGCACATCAGAGAATATCCAGATGAAGTTACATGATGTCCTATCTCCCTACCAACTCACTACTCTTCAAACGCTGCCATGAAGTGTACAAACCCAACAGCAGCCTTACCACAACCACTAAGGGCCATTGTTCATCCCAGATAGGAAATTAATGCTTTAGAAGTCTACATAATGGATTATACATATAAATATATATTTTTTTTAAAAGACACTGAATTACATCCACCAGTATTTTCTCTCTCAGTATGAATTCCCTGTTTAACAACCAAGTTTTTGGTCACTGCCCTCGCACACCCCATGTTGGAAAGTGATCTAAACAAGGTGGCCACTGTGAGGAAAGGCACTCCTGACCTATATCTGACCACGCAGAAGTATTATTTCCCATGTCACAGCTGGATGTGGATGCAGATCTGCTACACGAATTTTCAAGTCTACTACTGAAGTGGAGCTCCTTGTTTGTCCCCCAAGCACAATCTTGAACACTGTCAAGGATGATTATTAGACATCACTTCACACCAGGCTTCTCCCAGTATACAGATCTCTAGTGGATTAAAGGGAAGCCAAGAGCAGTCCTTTAGTAAGAGAACTGTTCTTAAATACACAGACCACCAGAGCACCAGGCTGCCCCTGAGACAGGAGGGTCACTTCATCTCCTGCTGCACCAGTGTCCAGCAGCCCTCCAGCCAGCTCCAGCCTCTCCAAGTTCACTCTGTGAGCATAACAGCTGTCTGTTAAAGCACAGAACAAAATCCAGCCTCGGAGGAAAGCTGAGACACAAAGCTTTTCTCCAATGGCTAATCAGAGTTCTGTCCACAGGGAAAACTGAGCCCCATCTGATAAACAAGTTATCATTTTGGCTCTCCATAATTAAAACTATTGTTGCTGTGGCAATACAAAGGCCTGAGAAAATATACACAAGGCTAATGTCATGCCTCTTTGGTGATACAATTTGTCATCCCAGTCTGGTTTGTGCCAGGACGGAACAAAATGTGACTCGGGGAAATAGTTGGCTTGACGTGGTTTGTTATTTAAGCATCAGATGCTGTGTGTGCTGTAAGACCACTTTCTCAGGCTCCCTAACACAACCATTAATCCTGTTAAAGTCAGTAGTAGTTTTAAGGATAATTTCCAAGAGGACAGTTCTGATCCCACATTACTACATTTCTTGAAGCACTGCTAAGAAAGAAACAAATAAAAAAATAGAGAGACAATGATAAAGTAGAATAATCACCAGGCAGAAGGATGAACATCTCATATTTAAAGTAGATATGAAATTAAAACACAACCCCCTGTTTACAGGTTCAGGACCACAAACACTGTTTGGTTGGCAGTTATTTATTCATTTGAAACTGTGCTCTCTAATGAGCATGTTGTAATCTAGCAAGAATTGTAGGTCACCCAGTGACCTCTGAACAACAACAAGTAATCTGCTCTTTAAGAGATACCATAAAACCTATGTCTCGCATCATGGATGCACACCTACCTATGCAAATATCACACAAACACACCAACAGGTGTTTTATAACATAGGACAATGATTTGGGAAGCTTTGCAATCTGCAGTCCAGCCCTCATGTGGAAACCTGTCTCTTTAATAGGACTCCTCAGATGTACAAGAGTCTACTCACACAGAGAACTTAGAGGTGCAACCACTGTATTTTAGTAATACTATAGCTATACAGGAATATCTGGTATGACAAGAAGGCAATTTACAAAGACCTAGTCAAAGTAAAAATCCCATTGATGACTGCCCACTGACAACCAGAGTTTTTCTTAAGGGCCAAGCACAAATCAAGACAGGCAGCTATGGGTTGTACGAAGGGCAAGTGCCAGAAAGGGGTGAGAGCCAGAAGATCCACCAAAACAGAGAGGCATGCACTTCTTATTTCACCTGGATTTCTATGGCTCTTGTGTTGCTGTGAAGCAAACCACTTTTTATTACACAAATCCCAGCATGAAGTTTGGTCCAGCTGTGTACCAGTGCTTCAGCTGCCTGTGTGAGCCCTGAAAGGTAAATTATAGATGAGAGGACTGGTGACAGAAGATCTCTGGGACCATCAGGGTTAAGCAGCACGGCAGCGCAGGGAATACGGAACAAGAAATGTTAGCAGTGGTATCTATAGAAAGGGACCTGCTTTAGAGAAGCATGTCTCTCCACAGGAAAAGGCTTTCCCTAGACAGCAGAGAAAGGAATCTGGGCAGTTCCCAGATCCAGCACCAAAGTCCAAACAGGGTAGTCCAGGGTATGGCAAACAGTGATCAGGATAATGACAGTGTAGATGCATTTATCACAGCAATATAAAAAGAAACCTCAAACCTTATGCTTTCTCCCACTGCTATTCTCCATACAAGATAGAAGAGGTTAGAAAAAGGCATAATAGGACACATTACACACTCCTGAAAGGAGCTCAGATGCTTTGGTCATTAGCACCTGATAAAACTATAAAAACACACATGACGGTACGCAAAAAGAATGGGAGGGAAAACTAATGGGGCAGAAGAACAACAAGCTGTCAAATGGGAGGTCCCAGCTCAAGAAGAATTTGAAGGAATGGAGAGATATATTCTTGGAAGAGGAAGGGTACATCAGGTAGCTGACATATTGAGTTTCCAGGAAAGATGGTAGAGTATTAATAACAGCGCAGCTGACGGTTTCAGCAGCTACCAACGAAATGATTTGCCCTTCTTTTTCAGCTGAAGAGGTGACAGTGTAGATATGGCAGCTGATTTACATACATCATCATAACTTCCACAGGAATATCTGATTTCTTTAGAGAGACTTGTAGTACCAGCTTTGCAGGTCAGTGTTAACGTCTAACAGAACTGATGGAGACAAAGGGGAAGATTCAGAGCCACCAAGGTGCCTAAAACAAGGCTTAACTTGAATTTTATCACCTAATTAAAAAAGGGATTCCAAAGCCCCCTTCAGAAATTGCAAATGCATCAGGGCTAACATTTACAACCATAAACACCACTAGAAATCAGTTCCTGCTACCCCAGCAGCACGGTGCCTGTCACCTCTCTAAACTCCACTGTGATTCACACCTATATAAACACTGGCTGTGTCCTGAAGGGCCCAGTCCCAAAGGTGAGCCTAGGCTACTCCTAACACACACTGACGGTGCCCTCTCTTCTCATCACCGTTTTTTGCCAGTGAGGCTCTAACAAAAACCACTCAAGTTCTGCCATAACAGCACACCAGCTGCTGTGCGAGGCATCTGCCTCTGGCTGTTGTGAACTGGCCAGCTGACTCCACAAACTAGTGTCTTTGGTTTGATTTAGCCCATGTCAAGAAAGTGTTCTTTTAGTCATAAACTGCACCCAAACTGCCAGCTGAATATTGTCACAAAGTTTAATTTTGGCTTGGGGGACCATTAGCATACCAAATACAGAACTGTTCACAGTATTTTCCCATGTACTTTTCCAAAAATGGCTGGACCAGATGATCCTCGAGGTATCCTCTAACCCATTTTCTATGATGGGGCCCTAATTGTACACAAATCCTTGCCCACTAGGACAAAGTCACAGGCACTAAGAAAGCTGAAGAACTGCCATTTTCAACCACAAGCTAGCTTTAGTAACATACTGAGGCTTTAGAGCACAGAAACAACTGATACAACAGCATGGCATCCTGGTCTGGACCAGCAACACTGTGGCCAGTAGGACAAGGGAGGTTATTCTGACCCTGCACTCAACACTGGTCAGGCCACACCTTGAGTACTGTGTCCAGTCCTGGGCCCCTCAATTCAAGAGAGATGTTGAGATGCTGGAATGTGTCCAGAGAAGGACGACAAAGCTGGTGAGAGGTCTGGAACACAGCCCTGTGAGGAGAGGCTGAGGGAGCTGGGGGTGTGCAGCCTGGAGAAGAGGAGGCTCAGGGGTGACCTCATTGCTGCCTACAACTACCTGAAGGGAGGCTGTAGCCAGGTGGGGTTGGTCTCTTCTCCCAGGCATTCAGCAACAGAACAAGGGGACACAGTCTGAAGTTGTGCCAGGGGAGGTTTAGGCTGGATGTTAGGAGGAAGTTCTTCCCAGAGAGAGTGATTGACATTGGAATGGGCTGCCCAGGGAGGTGGTGGAGTCACCATCCCTGGAGGTGTTCAAGGGAAGACTGGCTGAGGCACTTAGTGCCATGGTCTACTTGACTGGATAGGTCTGGGTGCTAGGTTTGGCTGGATGTTCTTGGAGGTCTCTTCCAACCTGATTGATTCTATGATTCTGTGGTGTTTGGTATTATTTCCAGTCTGACTTTAATATTTTCTCATCGTTTGCAGATGTCCCATCTATTTCTGACATCCTCGATGGCATGTAGATTTTGCTAAAACAAAAATTCAGGTTGTGGATTCTTGCCAGTAACAAGCTGATGTTGCTCAGAGCAGCATTAAAATGCTATCATGCTGTTAGATTAAGTAACCTATTTTCTCTGCTAGCACAGATTGTACTTTAGTTTTGCCCTTACACCTACCAAATTGCTGTTTCTTGCAACATTCTCTTTTAAAGGTAGTTTGCCAATCTCCAAACCAATGCTATTTTCACCAGCTGAAAGGTTTGTGAAAGAGTGCAGTAAAAGCTGGAGCTGATCCTTTTTCCAAAAGTATTTTTACATTTCAATAATAATATTACAGAAGAAAAAAGGCACTAAGGCAAAATAGGGAGTTATGTTTCTTCTTTACTCTTGGAACTAAGGCAAAATAGGGAGTTATGTTTCTTCTTTACTCTTAAGCAAGACTCCCATCTCCCATGAGATGACTCATTCGATATTTGCACATATGTTAGTATGAAACATGCTTTATAAAGTAGCTGTTGTATGTACTCCATAAATGTGCATGGTCCTAAACCTGCTGACATAAAAACAATGTGCATTTAACACATTTTCTCCTTTTGCTCCTTTCCATTATTTAAGCTTCTTTTGAAAAACCTCTCTCCCTTTGCCTCTCCTCTGCCAGCTACCCAATTTTTGGCATGATGGAGTCAATAAGACCCGAAACAAGCAGGGACTGTCAAATGTGAGCACAGGTGTTCCAGCTAGGGCACTTCTAGGACATTAAATAGAAATAGTAAATAGGCTGGAGAAATACAAAATACCCTGCAAGAAGAGACCAAACTACAAGAAAACAGCCACATTGATTATCTGATTAGTTTGCCAGTGAGTGATTAGTCAGAAAGACTGGAATTAGTCAGTGCAGCCCTGCCTCCCATGAATAAAATGTGGGGAGGACACCCTTTCCCACCCTCAGTGACAGATGATATCTGTTTTCTCCTGCGAGTTTGAATTTAAGAGCCACTGAAGCTCAGCAAGAGTATATTCTGGCTCAAATGAGCTGAAAATTGCATTCAATTTGAATTTCAAAACCAGAGGAGAAGGAGGAATAGGGGGAGAGGGAGGGAGGGAGCTCAGCAGGACCCATCAAGCCAGGTTCCTCTTGCAGCAGGTCCAGCTGCACCCAGGCAAACTGCGTAGCTGAAACCCAGAGCATGATGCAAAGGAAAGAGCATTGCTGGACAACAGCCCAGTCCAAGTTTAAAAATAAACGTTTCACTGTCAAGATCAAAGCAAACTCTGCTTTTATGTATATTACAAGCTATATGCTCAGAAGAAAAAGATTCTTGTAGTTAATTGAGGAGAGGGAGGCAGTCGGAAGGTAGGGGTGGCCAGAGGGAGAGGGGAGTAAAAGATACTAATCAGAGAGTACTTGCCAGAGGCTTGCACACAGTCCATGTACTGAATACAAGCATTGAATTTTCCTGAACATAAGGTTCATTTAGGGTTACATTTTTTAGCGTGGGGTAACATTAATTTATGTCTTCGTGGGTGAAGGGATTATTTCCCCTTCCTTTTGTGCATTAAATTTACAGTTATATCTGATGACACGCCTGCAATCCAAATATATCCTGTAATTTGATGGGATGATAGCAGTTCAACTAATATGCAATATAATCATGATAATATACCAAATCAAGAGATTCTCCAGAAAACTTCTTACCAACTTCAGTATGCAACTTGACCCATGGGCTTGGAGTACTAATAAAATAATTACAATTAATCATGAGTAATAATTAATAACTTAAGGATTAAAATGTGTCCATTTATACATTCAGGATCAGCATTTTTCTATGTACCCTTGAGAGGCTTTTAATTCCCTTCCTAAGCAAAATGCTTGCAATAGCGTTTTACAACCAGAGAGTCCAGCTCACTAGAGAAACAGGGTTTACTTTGTCTCATGATGTTTGTTATATGGCATCATGTTCATGGAGAGAAGAGTCCCTATTACAGACAATAACATACTCATTTCCTCTGATGCAGCTTATATTTCAAAGCCCAAAGTTGTTATTGCAAAAGGTTTCTCCCTTTTTTCCAACTAAGTGGTTTTGTTTTGATTTTTTTACACAGATATATCAGTAAATTCCCAGCTTTATTTATGTATGTGATGTGAATCAGGATCTGACCCTCAAAGAAAAACAAAACAAAACAAACCACACCACATCACAAAATGTGAGGTCAATTTTCCTGGCCATTGCATTTAATAAAAGCTCCCAGGCAACAGAGTTAAGCACACAGTAATAGATACACCTTAGTATGCTAAGCCTTCAGCCAGTCTTTGATTTCCCTCTATGGCAAAAGGCTGTATTAGGACACAAAGTGAGCCAGTGAGTTGGTTTTAAGCTTTTCCCATCTGTTCTTCTAGCAGACCAAGACACAATTTGACCAATCTCTAAATTCTGCTTGTGTTCACCTGACTAAAAATGCATATGCATTTGCAATCACTTGAAAAACTTCTCACATGTTGTTGTGCACTACATTGGTCAGAGGAAACTACTCAGAGCACAGGATGCTTTGTAGATACCCATATATGCAATTGTATGCCTTGCTTTGGCAAGCAGCTTTTGCTACTATTGTTACAAGTTTCATTCTTGCATCGTGCTTTTACTGCCTAGTTTGTGATGCCTGAGAAACAATGAACTTACGTTTTCATGCTGCCTCACTAAATGCTAGGGTTTTCTTAGTATAGACACTAGAGGTCTATTTCTGGAGGGGATGAGGAGAAATACGAAGAACAGGCTCCATCACTCTGCTCCTCAAAGAAAGCTTTCTTTGAAGATCAGATTATCTGCCATTGCAATGTTTATTTTACTGGAGATGATGATGACTTTATGGGAGGAAAAGAATCATAGAATCATAGAATCAATCAGGTTGGAAGAGACCTCCAAGACCATCATTCAGCCCAACCTGACACCCAGACTAGTCAACTAGACCATGGCACTAAGTGCCTCAGCCAGGCTTTTCTTGAACACCTCTAGGGATGGTGACTCCACCACCTCCCTGGGCAGCCCATTCCAATGCCAATCACTCTCTCTGGCAACAACTTCCTCCTAACATCCAGCCTATACTTCCCCCGGCACAACTTGAGACTCTGTCCACTTGTTCTGTTGCTGGTTGCCTAGGAGAAGAGACCAACCCCCACCTGGCTACAGCCTCCCTTCAGGTAGTTGTAGAGAGCAGTGAGGTCCCCCCTGAGCCTCCTCTTCTCCGGGCTGCACACCCCCAGCTCCCTCAGCCTCTCCTCACAGGGTTTGTGTTCCAGGCCCCTCACCAGCTTTGTTGCCCTTCTCTGGACACATTCCAGCATCTCAACATCTCTCTTGAATTGAGGGGCCCAGGACTGGACACAGTACTCAAGGTGTGGCCTGACCAGTGCTGAGAAGGACAGTAAGTATACCAGTGTACAGCATACTCCTATCAGAACAATCTTCATACTGGAGATCTACTGCTACTAATAATACACAGTAAGAGAATTGGCCTGATAATAGCTATGTGGCTTCCAGTCTGGAGCCAAACCACATTCAGTCCATCTACACCTACTCATGTGGTCATGTCCCTGATGGCACTCTGCTCTCCCAGCTAGAAAGGCCCTGCCTGATCTTGCTGTGGCTATTGGCACTCAAACTGCTCCATGGCCTGAGAGCTGTTAGCAGGCAGGAGAGGAACACTGAGTAAGCGTGGGTGACATAAGCATGGCATCAGAGGAAATGCTTGACAATTTCTCCAAGGTATTGGACACTAGAGTTGTTCAGCTGAATGGTATGTGTGCCCACGTAATGCTGCAAGGTCAAGAAGACCTTACGTTGTTTACTAGGTGAGTGCAGGTTTCACACACTAAAGCATTTCATCAAGATGAAGAGTAGGACTTACCTGCTTAGAAAAAACATACTGCATAGCTCCCCGTTTTTTTCTACAGATGTCAGACCCTTTTATAACTGAGCATCACTGATGCACCATGACATAAGTAACAGTACAAAATGTCAATACACCCTACAAAGAAAAGCTAAGAGAGGTAACAACTTCACACAGAAGCCACTTTCCACACATTTTTCTTCATCCCTTTAACTCACTGCTACCAAACTGAGGAGGCATTGTCAGGTAGGCTGCAGATCAGAGTTAAAATGCAAAACTCACTACATGCCAACTCCTCCACTATTTTCTCCTATGCAGTATTTCACTTAAAATGTTCTTATTGTAGCAATAATTGCTGTAAAGGCAGCAGAAAAAGATAATGCTACCTCTCTACAGCTAGATAAAAGAGGAGGAAAATGTAAAAAGAAAAAAAAATGCTGGGTTTTGTTGTTCTTAACTGAGACCACTCTGGGTTTGAATAATTTAAAGGGCAAACTCTAAAGGGCGCATCTTTAAAATGGTATCAAAGAGATTTGGCAAATCCATGCATCCAGTGAAATTACTTACTCCATAGAAACAACACTGCTGTCAGAGGCAGCATGACAAAGCCTGCAAGCAACTAACATGGTGGAAATCACTGATCCATGGCTATCCTGAGAAGACTACATCTCCCACTGAAGAGGACAGCACATATAATAAGTCTCCCCTGCGCCTTTCTTGGTACCTGACCACAGCCTGTTAAAGTTCATCCTGGGTTGTTACGGTGCAAGACTGCTGATGATTTATTAAGAGCTCTTAGTTCCATCAGACAGTTTACAATTAACAGCTTCTCCTTTTCTTAAATATAAATAAATACATAAATGAAATCAGAGCTGCTAAGTGCTGGGTGTACCCAAAGCTTCAATGACATCACCGGCAACTGCCAGTCACCCAGGCTGCAAAAATAAATAAGGGATGTGGGGTGGGAGCAGGGGGGGGAGGCAGAGTATTTACTCAATCAGTACCTATTTTTGAATTTCCTTCAAGCTGGCTTGGACCAAGAGCCATCAATTATTTAAAAGAAGTAACATGATGCTTCCTTTGTTGAGGCAAATCTGCAAGCAGACCCCAAGAGAGAATAAAAAATGAATTAGGCAGAATTTATTAGTGTGCTTGAAGAAAACAGATTCAGTTATCAGAGCTGACTGTGGTTTTAAAAATAGTGTATTTCTGCCCAGGAACAATAGTTTCTCTCTCTCTCTCTCTCCCTTACCCCACTAGATCCTCGATAATCCCACCTCTTCCCTCTTCTCATGCTTTTTTTTTTGTCTTCCTTTTTGAAGAGGGCATAATGCTGAAAGAGGCATCAATCATTCCTTAAACTTCTTCCTTCTTTTCTGACTTGACTTGATGTATTGTCTTCATTTAAATTACAAATACACTAATCTAAAACACTGTTTACCAAGCAGCATATTAAATGAAAGATGCAAGAAATTGCATCACTCACATTTAAAAAATTACTTTAGACTCAGGGACACAAAAAAAGCCCAGCGAGACAGGATGATCTGCCTTGGTTGCCGTATCTCAATCCCAGTAAATGAGATACAGTTCTTGAGGTTCTCTGCTTAGGACATTGCTATCCCCCAGTCAAACAAATGCTGCCAAAACCTTTTCCTTGTCAGATTGTCAGCTCGGGGTTCTGCAATGTTCCAGGGATGTGTAGGGCCAAAGAGACCAAGAGCTGAGTCTCTGCAGTTGGTAAGACACAGAACTCACACCCGAGACAGTCACTCCAAGGCTGTAAGCAAAGCTTCTGGCCACACTGAAGGCTGCTGCACAGCCAGAAAGCAGTCTGAGACTGATATCAGCTCAGGTGACAGTACTCATCGGCTGGGACTGTAACAGCAAAGGGAACACTGGCAGAACAGAAAGAAAGCACTGCCTTCATTCAAAGGTTCCCCACTGTATCCTTCCCACCAGGGAAAAGATGCATTTAGATCATTTTGAGTGGCCTTTCATGATGTCCAGCAGCAGGAAAGGGCAAATGACACTTTACAAAACCACTAAGCCTGCTAGCACATGAGCACAGTGGGGTGGGGGAGGCACAGCATTTCTCTCAACACTGGGACTCCTTCCCCTCTTCCTTGGGGTGGCTGCCAGCTGCTGGGAGGCTGGGCCAAGACTTCCTCACTTGGTCTCTCCTCCTCAGAGGGGCTGGGAGCAAAGGTTCAGGCATGGGGAGAGCACAACTCAGTCACAGCTCAGCAGGGATGAGACTCAGGAATTGGTTTTAGCCTGCCTCTTACTCCTCTTCCAACCCCCAAAACAAAACAAAGGTCAGAACTCATTAGTTTCTGTGTTGGTGGGGCTTCATTAACAGAGTACTTAGCCCAAAAGCCAAATAAGTTTGATAAGGACTCTGGGCATGGCCTCGGTATGCATGTTCTCATATTAAAGAAATCACTGGAGCAGTACTTCATAGAATTGTTTTGGTTGGAAGAGACCTTCAAGATCACCAAGTCCAACCAATAATTTACCAGCATGAGCCTGAAAGAAATGATAAATCTTTGGAAACAGAGACTGCTGTTGACTGGATATGTATGTGTTTCCTCAGATCAGCCTTGAGAAGAAACATTTTCACAGACCCTGGATCAGGAACAGTGTAGTCAGTAGGACAAGGGAGGTTATTCTGACCCTGGACTCAGCACTGCTCAGGCCACACCTGGGCCCCTCAATTCAAGAGAGATGTTGAGATGCTGGAACGTGTCCAGAGAAGGGCAACAAAGCTGGTGAGGGGCCTGGAACACAAACCCTGTGAGGAGAGGCTGAGGGAGCTGGGGGTGTGCAGCCTGGAGAAGAGGAGGCTCAGGGGTAACCTCATTGCTGTCTACAACTACCTGAAGGGAGGCTGTAGCCAGGTGGGGGTTGGTCTCTTCTCCTAGGCAACCAGCAACAGAACAAGGGCACACAGTCTCAAGTTGTGCCGGGGGAAGTATACGCTGGATGTTATGAGGAAGTTCTTCCCAGAGAGAGTGATTGGCATTGGAATGTGCTGCCCAGGGAGGTGGTGGAGTCACTGTCTGAGGCACTTCGTGCCATGGTCAAGTTGACTGGCTAGGGCTTGGTGCTAGGTTGGACTGGATGATGTTGGAGGTCTCTTGCAACCTGTTTGATTCTATAATTCTATATAGCACTCAGGTAGAGCAATGTGGATGCTGGAAGTTGGCTGAAGAGCTGAGTGTTGAAAAGCTAGGCCTGCTGGCTGTCACATTACCCCTCTATAGATACTAATATAGAGGGAATTAAAAGAATGAGAAATATCAAAAGAACTCTTACATAGAGCTTTGTTTGTTGTTTTTTTTTAAAGAAAATACCAGCATTTGGGGTTGGGTGGTGCTGACCACAGGGCCAAAGCACTGACTCCATCTTCCCAAAGCATCACAGTGCCTGCTTCTTCCCACTTCTCGCACCGTGCTCACCAGAAGCCTCTGCATGTGCTGTCACAGCTCTCTCTGATGGCCTGGTCTTGCAGGTGTGCAAAAGTTTGCACAAAAATAACTCCTTATTTCTCAGGCAAGTGTTGAACCAGCTGTACCAACGCTGGCTCAGCCAGCATCCACATCATGCTCTGAACAGATGCCCCACACCTCTGAGGGAACAACGCTACTGCAGGACCTACTTGTCTTCAAAAGGTATCACTCTAAGGCTGCTTTTTAAAAATCAAAGCAATCTCTTTCGACCACTTGAGTTTGCAAAATCCCTGCTGGCTTCTGATCTTAAAGATTTATTCTGGCCCTCTCTGGGCTTTTGCTAACCCAAACACGATTATGCATCGCAAATCTGAATACCTCCATGAATTTGCCGTTGAATAAATATTTTAAAGGCAGTGTCGAGTTTCACACTATTCTACTGTCATACATAGCTGTTTTCCTGTTTAACTTCCACACCAGATGCCTCTCTTACGCAGAACTGAAAAGACCTAACTCAAGTGAATGTGAAAGGCAAGCTGACACCAGGAGGTGCCAAGGCAGCATCATTCCACTTCTCTTCCTCACCTCTTCCTCTCTGGATGGTAATCACGAGATCTTGAATGCCAAACTTTGGAAAATATCCTTGCAGAGGTAGCATCTGCTCCCTTGGCATACTTCTTGAGCAGTTGTATTGGCAGCTTTAGGTTTGTCCAACTCTATCATATGACAAGAGTGCAGATGGGTTGCCTTGGATGCTTTGTCTTGTCGGATGCCGTTTTCCTTTTATTAAGGTTTTATTCTAAGGAAACGTATGTACAAATCTGTATGTGGAAGGCTGTATGTATACACAATTTCACACCAGTGAGGAGCTTTGTCTATCCTCTGTCTAGATTTTTTACTATCATTTAGCTTGGATTCCTGTAAAGGCCCTGACTTCTATTGAAGTCAGTATGTGGCATCAAGCAGATTAGGCCCTTACTGTGTGGATCTGCATTTCAACCAGCTATTCTTGCACAAGCTATAACTTTTCCCATCTGTGTTGATCTTTCATGGCAAATTAACACCTGAGTCCTCAGAATATTAGACATGTAGGAAAGCTGCTCATTTCCAGGTAACTTCTGCTCCCACTGAAATCAATGGGAGTTCTGCCATTTGTCCATTATCCAGGTAAATAAACAGCAGAGCTATGACATAGTTGCCATATATACTGAGAGTGGTATTTTTTCTCTTGCTTTTTCAGTTTTGCCTTCCCACCTTGTCTCCCATACACTAATCACACAGTTGCAGATCTGAATATACATGGGTTGGGCTTTTTAACTGTAAAGAAAACTGGAGTTCAAATTAGCCAGTAAATCAAAAATTGCTACAGAGAGAAAGTAAAGGATCCTGAGGGAAAATGAGAAGGTGGCATCTAATTAAACTGAGAAATACAGAACAAAGAAGGAAAACAGTAGTAGTAAATAAATAAACTCAAGAAAATATGAAAAGCATATTCCTAACCTTTCTGTAAGATCCTGATCTTGTTGTAAGACTATTTGCTAGAATGTTTCATGAATACAGTACAAAGTGATTTCAAAAGGTATTTTAAATTAAATGCAAAGCAGATATGCAATACTCTAAAGCCAGCCTGCATTCTCAGACTCTGTTTTACTACACTCATTGGTTATCTCCCAGACAGATAAAGGCACAGAGCTACAAAACTACAAGCTGTCTTTCGGTTTGTTGCAACACACGGCTCCAACAAAGCATAAAGTATACTGACTGGTGTCCAAAAGAGGCAAAAATCCAGTCCACCAACCTATAAGTCACCTCCTCAGGGAAAAGTTTGAGAAGGCCATAACTGATGCTAGGCAAGAGGCATCAAACATGGGCTTTGATGGACCAAAGCAAGAAGTTTATTTCAGAATATAAAGCACTGAATTATAATCCCAGACAACAACAGAGAGGGAGATATTCAAAACCTGCCTGGACATGTTCCTGTGTGATCTGGTATAGGTGATCCTGCTCTGTCAGGGGGGTTGGACTGGATGAGCTTTCAAGGTCCCTTCCAGTCCCTGACATTCTGTGATTCTATGATTCTATGAACTAGAGCCTAGGGAAAATCATGAGAAATTATCTTCCCACTGTCATTTTGCCCTGGACTGTAAAAAGAGAACTTTTGCTCTAACCTCTTTTTAAAATGGCACCTGTTAAATTCCCAAAAGATTTATTGTGAGAAAGGTTTGATAAATCCATACTGTTAGTCACTATTTCCTTAAAATTTTCAAAGGCAAAAGAAGGAAGAATGAGATAATGGACTGGCTGACATTCAGTGAGACTTTTGGGATTTGGGCACAACCACAGCACTGGGGAAAAAACAAACAAACAATAACAACAAAACACAAAAAAAAAAAAAAACCAACCACCAAACAAACAAAACCACCAATAAATCATCAGAACAAATCTTCTAGCCTTGATTTCTCAACTGTTTCCTGATCTTTATGTTCAGTCACTTGTGTTCACTTTCACTACAGCATCCCCTTTGAATCACCTTGTTCCCCAACCAAAAACATGCTCTAATAGGAGCAGAAGAGCTTAAAAGTCAAGTGCAAAAACCTATGGAGGTCTACAAAGAGTAGATCCTCTCACCTTTAAGTGAGTCTCCTGAATACCAGGTCAACAGGAGACATGCAGATCTTTCCATTCTAACTCATCTCCAGGGAATAAATATGTCAAAGACCAAAATCTGTTTGAGAAAATCAAGTCAGCTTGACAGTCTATGAGAGTATAATTAGGCTCACATAAGTGAACAGATCTATTTGAATTAAGAGGACAGAATACCCTTTTAAAAGTGAATAGTGTGGCACAATAGTAATAATCCAAATAAAGGCATTTAATGTGGAACTCTTCACCAGAGTATTCATGCATCATAAATCTAGATAAGTCTGTAATACATGCATGCTTTTAATACAAAGCATACCCATCTGCACATCATACATGCATAATAGACATAGCCACTTTAGATAAAACAGTTTGCACCTCTCAAACCTTTGAGGCCCCACACAATGCTTATATACAAGAAGCAATCATATTTAATTTAGAAATGAGGGAATCAAGGTAGCACATAAACTTGTCCATCCTTCAACAGTGATTCTCTAGGAGTAAAACCTGGAACTCTAAACCACAAAATACCACCCTTGTCATACTCAGCATATGTAATACAGCCAAAAATTACACAACCCTTTTTGTGTCACAAGCTGCAAGTAAAAATGACAGGGTGAAAGGCTGTGAGAATAACTCATTTTGCAACTGAGCAGATAATTTTCTTAGAAGTTGCATGTTGGACAGACTGTTATATGAAATCCTCAAAAATTTTCCTGCCCAAACAAACAGTGCACAGGACCTTCACTACAGAATGGAGCTCAAGAATCCTGAGTAAGAAAAGGATGTAGGTTTGGCTTTCTGATGTCCTGAGTGAGTGCTTTGAGCTCCTGCCTAAAATGAGGGAAGTGTAATCTTTTTAAGGATCTAATCAGTCAGAAGTTCTTCTAAACTAGAAGTATAGAAATTTTTTTGATCAATTTTCTTAACAGTCAATGAAGTTTTGGTGAAGTGATGAATCCCCTTGCTCCTCTTCTTTCTTTAAACAACATAGATAAGCTACATATACCATAGCTTACCAGGTATATTGCAGGAGGAGATGAAGCCATTAAGTAGCTACCTATCAGAGACCTGTCAACTCAAGACAACAAACCTGGTTGTAAATCCCAGGAGTTTCAGAGACAGGAGGAGACCACTTCAGAAAATCCAGAAGACTCAAAAAAAACCCCAACCAAGTAAAGAACAAAGTCAAAGACCATGGTGAATGTTCACCCCCAACAACAGGTAACAAGCATTATGTATGCCTTCAACTCACAGTATCACAGTATCACCAAGGTTGAAAGAGACCTCACAGATCATCAAGTCCAACCCTTTACCACAGAGCTCAAGGCCAGACCATGGCACCAAGTGCCACGTCCAATCTTGCCTTGAACAGCCCCAGGGACGGCGACTCCACCACCTCCCCGGGCAGCCCATTCCAGTGTCCAATGACTCTCTCAGTGAAGAACTTTCTCCTCACCTCCAGCCTAAATCTCCCCTGGCGCAGCCTGAGGCTGTGTCCTCTTGTTCTGGTGCTGGCCACCTGAGAGAAGAGAGCAACCTCCTCCTGGCCACAGCCACCCCTCAGGTAGTTGTAGACAGCAATAAGGTCACCCCTGAGCCTCCTCTTCTCCAGACTAAACAATCCCAGCTCCCTCAGCCTCTCCTCGTGGGGCTGTGCTCAAGGCCTCTCACCAGCCTCATCGCCCTTCTCTGGACACGCTCAAGCATCTCAATGTCCCTCCTAAACTCGGGGGCCCAGAACTGAACACAGGACTCAAGGTGTGGTCTAACCAGTGCAGAGTACAGGGGCAGAATAACCTCCCTGCTCCTACTGACCACACCATTTCTGATGCAGGCCAGGATGCCACCGGCTCTCTTGGCCACCTGGGCACACTGCTGGCTCATGTTCAGGTGGGTATCAATCAGCACCCCCAGATTCCTTTCTGTTTGGCTGCTCTCCAGCTACTCCGACCCCAGCCTGTATCTCTTCATGGGGTTGTTGTGGCCAAAGTGCAACAAACCTGGCTATAACTCCCAGGAGTTTCAGAGACAGGAGGAGACCACTTCAGAAAATCCAGAAGACTCCAAAAAAAAGCCAACCAAGTAAAGAACAAAGCCAAAGACCACTGTGAATGATCACCCTCAACAACAGGTAACAAGCATTATGTATGCCTGTTTAACATTCTTATGCATAAAGCTAGCACTGGTATAACTAATAACATGTATCTAATAATGCATGCAAACGTTGGTTGTTAAATTGGAATATCTGGCAATGCCACTAAATATTTAAATACTCTTTAGCACAGGGGAATCTCAGCAATGAGAACTATGAAGTATTATTTGTATTCCCTGGTATGTATAAATACACTGTCAGCTCCCTGCATTTTCATTTAGCATCAGAAACAGCTTTCCAGGGAGTTAGATGTTGCTGTAAGTGTCAATATCAATGTTACTATTTATAGCACTATAAACTACGTTTTGAGTTATATTGGTAAAGTTAAGCTTAGGTAGCACTTCTGGCATTAACACCTTAATACAGAAATATTGCTCTAAACGTAGTTTACAATTTGGAACATAAACACAAATTCAGAGTTACTAATAAATCACCTTCTACATTGCATGGAAACACACTGCCAAAGTGTGTTTTATGCAATACACAATGGAGCAAAGTGCAATGATATAGATGTACTTCAGTTTCCCATTTTTATACTGTCACTCAAAAACTTTTCTTCTTCCTTTTTTTTCCCCCCTAGCTTATCGATCTCACTAGCTTGTGATAGCATTTCAGCTGCTTGGCTGAGCCATTTTTAGCTTTTGCTGCTTTTTTAAAAAGCTAAATCAGGGCTCAAATGCTTCAATCAATTTAGCTTCTTCAATTAGAAAAGAAAGTTAAAAGAAAGCTCTAGGACATGATAAACTACCAAATTTCACCCTCTGGGCTTTTTTTTCACTTAGGTTTTTTTTATTTGTTTGTTTGGGTTTTTTTTTTCTTAATATCAATAGCATCCTTTTACATAATGCTATCCCTGATGTCTATGGTTAGAATTTTACTCAGAGCAAAATGACTCCATTCATTTTTACCAAGAGCCACAGTATGAACTTACCAGAGATGATTCATCAGAAAGCAACATGCATGGATAGGCAGTAACTCTTTGCACCCTCATAGCTGTCAACTTTGGCACCACTCTGCAGCAGCTCTGAGATTGCAGTGGAGAAAGGTATGAAATGTATGACCTTTTGCAACACTGCATGATACAGAAGGTGTCCAAGACCTATGTGAGATCCAAGTAAGTCCAACCACAAAAAATAATGCCAGTCACAGTCCCAAATTAAGACTGATGTCCAGTATTTGAACAGACTAACGCTTTTAAAAGGGCACTTCAAAAAAGGCAGAAGCTGCTCCAATGCAAAGTCAGCAGCAACAGAAATGAATGAATGAATGAATGTCCCTCATCTAAGTGACTCAGATCACTTGCATCCTACTTAGCTATATAGACTACACACCTGGAAAAATTCAGAATACCCTTTGGATGATTTGATTAGTCAATGGTTCAGACACATTTGAGTGGTGCTTATCACATTGGGTTTAAGAAGATAAGCGGGCCCAGGCTGCTCCCTAGATGTTCTAGATGTTGCTCCAAGTGCACTAAAGGGTTACAGAGGAGCTTGGGAGAATTTAAGTCTGTGTCTTCACCTCCTGTTCTGATAATTCAGGCATTTTGCTTGGCTTCCTTTTTAGGTATTTTTTGGTACTTCAGGGGAAAAGAAGGCCTTCTTACTTTGGGCCAAATAACCTGAGGTAGCTAATGAGAGAAAATTGAGAAGTGAAACTAGCAGTGTGTGCTTCATTTTAGTCTTCTCTTCAGGTTTAATCCCAGTTGTTAATTTGATCAGCCATCCTCCAGATCATAGGATCATATTTAACCTGACTTAACTACATGTTTTGGTTTGAGTGTAGAAATAAACTGCACTTGAGTGTAGCCATCTGTAAAATAGGTATAAAAGAATACGTAAGTCCAAGGGAAATGTTTCACAATGATTAATATACTCATGCAAGAAAAGTATTTGGAGAATGTGACAGAAGATACTAAAACGTAGTGAAAACTCATTCTCTTAAATGCATTTTTTTTATTACCTTTTACTTGCTTTTCTTCAAATTTAAGCTATCTACATATATGTCTTTTGGTCCACAATAGGCAGTTGCTGCTAAAACAACTGGCAAGAGATAATCAGACCTGAATAGTTGGGGTGATACTCTAATTATTTAATCAAAACAGTTTTTAGGTACTTCATTAGGGTTTAAATGGCAAATGGCATCAAGAGATTAATTAGAAAAACCTGCAGACACTGGAAACCTTGTCCTGAAATACCTGTACCACCCTGTGCACAAGCAACTCTTCCAATCACACACCAAGAGGAAGCACAGGCTGTTGTGTTCTACTTGTGGCTATGAGGAAGCTCAACCTGCATCCTTTAGGAACTAGTGGATGCCATGACCAATTGTCAATGTTGCAAAGGATTGCACAGAAAGTAAGCAACAGTTACACCCAAGCATGATTTAATGTAGATATTCAGGTGATGAATGAGCAGCGTGGTCATGATCATGGATCTCAGAGTGGTTCTGAACCTTACCATCACATTTTTCTTTCAGTGCAGGGGTGAGTGGGGAGTCATCTTTTCAATACCACAGAGACTTAGTGTTAACAATAAGATTTTTCTTAACCTCTTTACTGCTACTCCTGTCATTGTAGTATTAACCAGCAATAGAGACAAAGGTAGGCAGCATGTGAGCTTTTTGAAACTGCTAGAAAGGAAAAAGATGACAATTCACTTCTGAAGAGAGGCCAAAACTAATTTGGGGTACCTTTGTATGTGCTTATTTTATTAGAAACTCATCTGCCATCTTTATATAGTCACAGAGATCCACATGAATGCAAAGCTAATGCAAGCTCTTTAGAAACAGGGTAAAGCACTTAAGGTTTGCACCCAGCAATAATTGGGTCTCTCAACTATTCCTCAAAACACTGAGGTTTTGCATAACCCATTCCTGTGCAGGTATGAGCGCTTATTATTATAAACATATATTTCAAGAACAATAAGAAAGTGATGAATTGGCCACTTGCAGTTTTCTTGACAGCAAGGTGAAATGGTATCTGCAGTGGCCAGGGGATGTCCTGGTTCCTCCTTGCAGAAAGGTATTCAGCGCACGTAATAATTATTCATCCATCTCGTTCACACTAAAGGCATCAGCAATGCAATTTTAGCCTGATAATCAAGACCATATGACAAAAACCAAGGCCATTAGGGACCAATTTCAAGTATTCTCTGCAAGACAATGATTTTCCAACTGCACTTACATATGCTGAATAGTTACTTCCGCACGACCGCACCTGCTCTCTTTTATGTAACCCTCCATCCTCTCCCCATTTTTCTACCTCTTCTCGTAATGCAAAGAATGAAAGTTTCAAAGGATTGCTGGATTCTTCCTAGAAACAGGTTTGATTTTATTTATATTTCTGGCCAGCCACATGCTGTGAACAAATAAGAATCCGGCAAATGTAAAAGTTAGTTTGTGCTAATGTCAGATCAAATTCTCCTCTCGACAGACTTTATGGAGCTGCAACAATGTAAACGAGGGCAGGATTTGGCCCACCACTTTCACTCACTCCCCATACATATTCAAATTAAATGCATATTTTTGAGAATCTCTTCCTCCCTCTACATACACATGCATAATTCTGTCGCAGATTCTAATCTCAGTTACAATGGTGACTTCATGTGAGCTTTTTTTCAGGGTTTATGCTTGGACTGCACATTTGAATGAGATGCAATAGGACTATTTTGTTCGAGTAAAGCAAGCAGGATATGGCCCTTGGTCTCTGGGTTAAGTCTGCTCTACTGTAATAATCTCATCCCTTAATTATTTTCTGCTTATTTCTTACATTACCATTTCAGTATCAGTGACATAATAATGTTGTCTTTGAAAAGACTGTGGTGTCACTTTAAATCAGAGTCCCATAAGGTTAAAGGCTTCAGTTGCCAGAGGGGAAAAATGCCAAAATTATTTTAAAATTATACAGAGTATATAACTCCAAGACTCAAGCATCTTTTAACTTCAACCCTCCTAAGGAAATGGATACATTTTCACATTTTTCAGATATAAATCAAATATTAAAAGCAATAATAACCTTCATTATTAATGATGGAACAACCTCTTCTGGCAAAATAATAAAACCTATCAAATTAGTGAGTAAGAAGCAAAAAAAAAAAAAACCAACCAAACCAAGACCATATAAGGAAATGGCCCTTTAATATCATATCCTAGATCCTCCTCCTGTGAAACCTTTATTTGCATGAGTGATCCTGTCTCACATAAGAAGTGCTATGGACAATTCGTACAAGTGAAAATTATTCATGAATTTGAATAAGAGACTACAGGATCAGCTCCCAGCCTTCTCTTCTCTGTCAGTGATCAATCTTCTTGCTACAGTCCCTCCCCTTCAGATTAAAAATAAATAAATAAATAGAATAAGAATCTTGCAAAACCCAAAATACAGTTGGATTTCTCAAAAGTGAAGATATGGTCTGCTTACTCATTATTAGAATGAGAAGACATACTCCTGGATCGTGTCCTTGCTCATATGTATTCTAGACTTGTTTTTTAGTTGCATCCTATAATAATTTAGGGCATGACATCAGAAAGATCAATGCAGCTGCATCCTAGTATTGAATTAATCTCACAGTACTACTGGTGTCTTCTGGAAACTACAGTACTGAATCCAAAGGAGGAGAATCTTGGTTTGCTAGAAATAGTCCCTAATTCTTGTTGGGCAGTTTTCATGGTGTCCAGAAAACAATGTCTGATTTTTCTTAAATGCTTAGCTACTGGCATGCCCTTCTTCTCTGCTGCTCATGCATGCTATCACTCAGCTCTTAGACTTTGCTGATACTCAGGAATAACACGAGAGCTGAGCAGCAAAAGAAAATTCAAGAGAAGGAATGCTACTGCTGTTTTTCACCCCCTGTACGAGTCCTCATAGACACACAAAACAACCAGCCATGTCTCAAAGCATCAAAAACTAGAAGATACTGAGGATTAACCAGAATAAGATCTAGCTTTCCAAATTTCAAGGGCCTTACTCAAATGCTAAAAACCCCTCTACCATTTGATTTCTAGCACTGCCTTCAAAACAAATTTTATGTAGGCAGCATTTCTGCAATATGTTTCACAACTTTCTACCTCCCAGCAAATACCAATATTGCTTAAACTTCATTTAAATGTCTTAATTCAATTGAACCCAGAGGTCATCGACACCTCAGTAATTTCTATTTAAAGCCATTCAGCCAAAAACAAACAAACAAAACCAAAACTGGAGCAGCATCTCCTCTGGAGATTATCCTCATTTTAAAAGAAATTACCCAGCCTGACTTTGTATAAGATAATTATTGCAATTGTTTTACCTAATTAATATTGTTTGAGTATTATAATGCCATTCTATGCATCTTGAATGAGGAACAATTAACAGAGCTTTGTTCTCTTGGCATTCCAGGACAAAGCTGAAAGGAAAGCTTGGCCCTAAAGATTTGTTTTTCTCACTAAAGAATGTCTCAGACATAGCAGAGGTAGGACTCAAAGACATTACTTGAAACGGTTAGAACCAGGGCTGTACTGCTCATAGATGAGCAGTGCCTTCCAGATGCATCTGACAGCTTCGCTCCCTAACGTCCTACAAGTCCAAAAGACACTGGTACAAAAGCTTTCACTGCCAAAGTTTTTGGGGCTTGATCAGAAAACAAGAGTTTTACATATGTCATTCTCCAGCCTTCAGTGCAATTACTCAATGTTTCTATCAGTGTAAGCAAGAAGAGATCAATTTGTGGTATTTCAGTTTTCAGTGAGGTAACAAAATTGATCTCTATCCGTTTTGATGTAGACTGCTGGGGCACAGTATTAATTGTAATTACACTGATGTATGTGGAAGGAAAATGCCCTTCTCTCATATTAAGGAAGCATCTATAACAAATGGGAACATCTTATCTTATTCTTCCTCTATCTCCATCCTTTGGAAACCTTGCTCCCGCTTATGGGCAGAGACAGCCATTTGCCTGACTGAGAAATAAAGGATGCCTGAAGAACTCAGATCAGTTTGCATTGTAATGACCACCTTCTGAAAGTTGTTACAGTTAAGGATGAGAGTATCCCTCAGCTACACCTCTAAAGCTTAAGCTCATTGCCAGGTCACAGGCACACGGCTGGGGGCACCATGGTGCTTTCCAACAGGGACGTTTATCTCCAGGTGTCCTACACTGGAAGGTGGAAGTTCTCAGCCAGCAGTAGAGACAGTAGGCCTCTGAAAAATCTCCTCACAAATTTCACTGTTGGCTCTTCATTATTACTTTAAATCAAGAATAATGTGATCTTTGGTGAACATCTGTCCACGACCACGTCTCACCTTACCACAATTTATGCCAACAGATCTGTCAGATTTACCCTTTCTAGGCTAGAAAATAATAGAAAGCTAAACCTGTCACTTTGTCACCATTTTCCAGCTCTACATTTGTAAAAGAAATAACATTGGCAGGGAAATAATACAAAAATGTATCACACACAGAGGCTGTAGGAAGATATAATGTTCCTTTACATATTTGATATAGAGCCTAAATTAAGCTGCAGAAAAGGGGCCATGAATCTTCACAGCCTCATTATCAAGCCTCCCTAAGCCTCAAACACAGGAAAATACATTTCATAAACAAAGATCCAATAGGATTTTAATAGTACAATAAATTTCACTGACATTCACCACTAATCACACTTCAAAATATATTTTTTAAAACTAAGTTCAGTCAACACAAAACCAGAACCAGAAAAGAGAGTAATGCCAGCATACATTGTCTCTATTACACTTAACTTCAGCCCATTTGGACCAAAATCACTGTCAATGCAGTCGGTTGTAATTCTGTAGCAGCAAACACAAACACTCTCCCTTGTCTCTCTTTTACTTTCTTGGGACATGGACTCTGACCATGACCCTATTCAAAGACACAATTTTTCTGTTTCCACAGTAAGCTGAGACAGAAAAGGAGATCAAATCCCATCACTACACAACAAAGCTATCTCCATGATCTTCCTCACTGTTGCCCCTCTTCTCACCAGCAACCAGGTGCTGCCTTTCCCATCTGAACACAATTCACTCATTGTCCACAGCCGAGAAAACCAGAGCTCCTTCACTCGTTCATGCATCTCCTAACAGAGAAAAGGTTTTAAGCAATGGTAGAGATTGTCAAAGTACTTTTAAAAGTGGATTTCTTTTCATGATTTGAGCAGTCTTTGAGATGGTGAACTTCTATGGTATTTCTAAGACCTGAAAGGAGTGGCAGTTTTGTCAGGCTTTCTGTTCTCTTCTTTTTTTTTAGGTTTCGAGGTAACTGAAACTTTGTGGAGGTGAAAGGCTGTCAGCCAGCCATGAAGGATGGAGTGCTTTGGAAGGAAACTAAAAACACGGATGGGACTCGGGTTTTGCCATACACATGGTGACCTCAAACTAACGAGCCTTAGCTCAGATCACTTCAAAGACTAGCAACGTAGTAAGGTTTTCATACAAAGCCTCAGTTGTGCCTTGCTAAAGGTACCTTTTCACTGCAATTCTTCCATCTGCTTTAACTGTTATACTGGCATCTGACATCAGAGCATCTAAGTGCTGTCAAAATTGGAATAAACTCACCAGCTCATCTGACTAAACCCATTGAGGGCCTTCAGACAGTAATACCATTATTGACCTGGGTTGAATTCAAATGCATTTGGAGTGCTTGATATTTATCCAAATTATGCCCATTGAAAAATTCCTGGCAGAATACAGATAACATCAGATTAAAATGTATCATTATAATTACTTCAAAGAGATGTCTGGTAGAGAAATAATTAGGTTAGTAAATATTTTTAATTATATTATGATTTTTTAAATCGTGTTAAAACTACAACTTGCATCTATGAACACTGCAACAAAACTAGGAATCCAAAGAATTTGGTGTCTGAATATGAGTATTTGCATTAATCTAATACAGTTATTATACCATTAACTTCAGTGATGTAATTCCAAATTTACACAAGCATAATTAGAGCCAGGTCCAAGATTCAACAGATCAATAAAAATCTTTCCATGGGCTGCAATAAAGCCCTGAGAAACATACTGGAGTTCTAGTACCATAACACCTCCTAAGACTTCTTCCAGCTTGACTTTTCCATCTCTAAAATAACATTTCTGCTAAGAACTGTAATTCACCTAGCAGTAAATATGAAAATGTGGCTATGGAGACAACTAAACATGAGAAAATAAAATTAACAATAGGCACAAATTCTAATGCCTTTGGTCAGAAATATTCAAAGAATTGAAGAGAATCTCCTGAAGTCTGTACCACTTCTGCCTGGCACTGAGATTTCATTGTCATTCGGCTGTGTAATACACAGACAAGGCAAAAAGTAAATAAACAGAAAAAAATTATGCTAGTAGTGTCTGGGATTTTTAAAACAACACATTCCTTGCTGATTAATTGAATGGAAGCTTTCTGCTAACATTGAAAAAGAAAAGTGCCTTAAATACCACACTGCTTTAGATTGTAATGTACTTTTATAATCCTCTGTTCTTTAAACAGTTTGACACACTGAACATAAAACTATGTTTTACAGATGCTCTCCTCTTTTAATTGAAATCACATCTCTGGTCAAGATCACCACTTTCCTTCTGCTTCTCTAACCTCTTCTTGCCCAAAGGCCTGTAACTTGTGAATTATTTAACAATCATATTTTCTGCTGAAAATTGATTTCTGAGAGAATCCATATTGATTGAGATATGTGAGACTAATGAGTTTGAGGTTAAGGTGTTTAGGTATCATTATCTCTGAGAGTCCTGAATTAGAATCTTCCTATTTTTGTGTCTGATGTCAATACTCAATTTTATTTTATGTATCTCATTTGAGCTGTGCTTATGTATTAAAATGAAGAGCTGGGATAAGCAAACATTTTATGCAGTGTCTGAAGTGTCTAGAGTAGTCTCCCAGACACATCTCTCCTGTCAAATGCCACTGTATGAAGAGGATGTAGGCAAAGCTTTGCCAGACTTTCATTTTACCCAGCAGCAAAACTAAATAGCTGGTATGAACATCACTTGAGCAAAAAAAATGCGTTATGTGAATTGAAGATCTGTCTCAATGGGTGAGACTTCTGCAAATGACAGAATGCTTATATTGCAGCAGATAACTTTAAACTAGTTAGGTCAGACCTAAAGCTCTTTTCAGGCTTCCAAGAGATGGGACACAGCTCTGCAGAGTGGCAGGAAGTGTACATAGCACCTTGCTTGCAGCTGTATGCACATGCACATCCACAGGTAATCCTCACCTACATCATCCCCCTTTCATTTTTTCTCCATTTGCAATCAAGGAGTGGCTGGTGAAACCCTGTTGGCAGCCCTGCCATCCTTCTGCTCCTCAGCCCGTTTTTGACTTCCTGAGTGATAATGAGCTGTGATGTGTACCTACACAGCATCCTAGGAACTTTGCTGCTAGCCTCCAGTTGACTTGCTGCCCTTGCCCAGCTTAAAAAAACACTTTCTCAATGCCCTCTCCACCCACACAAGAAAGAGGTACTTTTAAACTGTCATACTCCACAGAGCAAGGGAAAATAAACATAATCTAGAGAAACAAAACATTTCTGTGACTTCCTACTATATATCTATCTACGTATATATATGTGTGTGCATACATATATAAAAATATATATATAAATTTAAACAAAAAACCCTACCCTGATATAATAAAATCTGACTTCAATTGCAGTATCTCCAAAGGCAAATTTCAGGCAGCTTGAAGCTCAATGAATAGTTGAGTGTTTTCATGTCTCCCTCAAAATAAGCTAAAAAAAATAACTTGCCATACTATTGACCTGTGTCTTTATGATGACACTAAATTAGGTGCATAGTTTTACCATTCAGTTCCCCAAAGCCTTTAGTTTTCTTCTGTGAATGCAACTACTAACAAGTTTTGTTAAGTTAAGATATATGGGCCCCACACATCTGGATTTCTGTGCCAAATCAGTGCAGAGCCAGGTGGGGGTTGGTCTCTTCTGCCAGGCAAACAGCAGCAGAACAAGGAGACACAGTCTCAAGTTGTGCCAGGGGAGGTCTAGGCTGGATGTTTGGAGGAAGTTCTTGCCAGAGAGAGTGATTGGCATTGGAATGGGCTGCCCAGGGAGGTGGTGGAGTCACTGTCCCTGGAGGTGTTGAAGAAAAGCCTGGCAGAGGCACTTAGTACCGTGGTCTAGCTGATTGTCTAGGGCTGGGTGCTAGGCTGGACTGCATGACCTTGGAGGTCTCTTCCAACCTGGTTGATTCTATGATTCTATTCTATGATCATCGAGTCTGACTATTTTTTTAAGAGGTTTGCATTTGTGATTTTTAGTTAACCCAAAGAAATATCTGCTCATAAGAGGGCAACATTTCAAATTCAAATTTCATGTCATTGCAAAATTTGGTTTGAAAAAACCTTCCCTTTTCTCCCTCTTTAAGTGGAGTTTCTTGCAGAGGTGAATCTCAGAAAACACACTACAGCTGATTTACTGTTGGAAATTACCAGAGTGTGTTGGGTTTGGAAGTGACATGGCAGACACAGATGTGGCCAGGTGCTGGTCACAGCTTGATGAAAGCATGCTTGTGTACCTGACTTAAAGACTTTATTCCAGGATTTACATTTTCACAGATTGCTGTTGTTCACCCCATTCTTGCTCTCAAAAAAACCCAGGGAAAGCAAACAACAACAAAACCCTACAGAGTATATGACCTTAGAGTTAGACTCCTTTGTGGGGTAGTTTTGGATCCAGCTGTATGCATGATGGAAACAGAAAAAACAAACCAACATCAAAAAAAAAAAAAAGAAGATAGTTCTTTAAATGACCTAGCTGGAAAAGGATATTTTTGGTCAATGATCTATTTTTATTTCTGCTCTGCTGTTCCTCATGAAGCTTGATGACAAAGATCTGTCCTTCAAAGCTATGCTATGGTTTGTGAATTACCATTTTCAGTTACTGTCTCTAGGTGAAGTCCACTAAACTTTTGTTGTCAGGTTTATTTTTGCAGACGGGGGGCTCTACCACTCTAGTAGAGGAAGTTAAATACTTTCTAACTGAGTTTTGCTTTTCTTTTTGTGAGGAGAAAACTGCAACACAGATTTTCAGAAGTTCTTTTAAAAAAAAATTATCAATAAAGTTAAAATAAGAACTATGAACTACATTACAGCATTTAAGACACGTGTTTAAACTGTTGACTACATCCATTTTAGTTAACAAATTTATTTTATGTCACTCTTAATCAGTGGAGGTATATTTTTGTTACTATTATTGATTTTGCAACCATGCCAGTTAATGCTATTATCTTGGATAGTACACTCTGAACAGTTACCCTTACAGACATTTTAAATAAAAACAAACATCAATTGGAGACTCAAAATGAAATCAGATCACTTTATGAACCTGAAAGAACAACCTTCATATTCCACCACGGAGTCTTCTTTGAACGACCTACCTTTTTACCCAAGTTTGGTGACACGTAGAATAAGCTTGACAAACTACAGGGGAAGAGGGTTATGTATTCTTTTTTAGTCAGATAAAATTGGCATAAAGAATTATTTAATTATTCCTTTTTAAGTGAGAAGTTCTCACGATAGATAGTCAAAGACTCTCAGACATCACGACGCAAAACTCAATCTAAACTTGATGGGTTTACAGTTTTTTGTATATGTTAAGATAAATTAGCTATGCCTGGCCTAAATTCAACCCCTTTTCCCTCATCAAGATGAAACAATAAACAGATCCTCAGATAGAGCTTGTAGTCACTAAAGAGATGTTGAATAACTGATATCATAATGCTAGTCTTGTGGAAACACAGGGACTATGCAGGACCACATTTTTCTGGAGGGTGGGTATCGCTGCAATCGCCTACCTGCACTTGGATGCCATGCCATCAATCCCTACTTGTCCAGCTCCTCCAAACTGCTCTGTTCTCAGTGCAGACTCACAACAAGGTGGTCTGCATTCTCCTGGTGGTAGAAAACATTTAGGTAGTAGGAAAGTCCATCACTTTGATTTAATCCCTGCAACTCGGAGAGTGTTCACAAAAACTAAAGCCACTGATGACAGAAATTTTGATACTAGGTTAAACAGGTTTTACATGACTAGAAAATATCCAAATTATTATGTATTACTCTGGCCACTCAGAAAGCCTATCAGCATGAGTGATACCCTTTAAAAACCTCATCTTTAACAGGCCAGCACCCTCAAGATATTATAATTTTAAGGTACTTGGGGCCCTAGATGTTAGAAGCCTGTTAATTATGGGTTCAGATAACAAGCTTACACACAAGCCTTATCAGAAAAAGGGCTTATCTTATCTGAATAAGGACTAGAATAGCAATGGTAACTTGGTAGGTGAATCTGCTAGCTATCCAGACTCAATTTTAACTCAAGGAATTTTGAGTGTTTTTCTTGAAGAGTCCAATTTAGTGTTTCTTTCTTCATTATAGTTTTTCCTTCTTTTGACCAGAGAAAGAAGAATAATAAAATTTGCCAGCAATTTATTTTTGCCTTAAGTGCAGGAAATTTTATTTTACTATTTTTAAAATTAGCTTCCAGTCTTCTAATCTATTTTTTCCCCTAATATCAGTTTGATCACAGAGAAACACTATAGAGTAAATCACAGTTTAGTATTCTGGATTTACTAATTTTGTGTGAAAATATACATGTATGTATAGAATTATAGAATCAGTCAGGATTGGAAAGGACCGCAAAGACCATCTAGTTCCAAACCCCCTGCTGTGCCCAGGAACACCCTAACCCAGAGTAGGCTGGCCACAGCCTCATCCAGCCTGGCCTTAAACACCTCCAGGGATGGGGCCTCAACCACCTCCCTGGGCAACCCATTCCAGGCTCTCACCACTCTCATGCTGAACAACTTCCTCCTCACGTTCAGTCTGAACCTACGCACCTCCAGCTTTACTCCATTCCCCCCTAGTCCTGTCACATGTATGTGCACATGTCAATTCTTTCTTATATAGAAATAGAATCATCATAGAATCATAGAATCAACCAGGTTGGAAGAGACCTCCAAGATCATCCAGTCCAACCTATCACCCAGCCCTAACCAATCAACTAGACCATAATGTAAATCTGTAAATTCAGGAGCCTTACATGACAGCCATGCTCTCATAAAGAGCATAAGGAGTCTTCCTTTCTCCTAAGGTCAGAAAGAAAGTAACATCCTGCACTGTAGCACAAAGAACAAAGAATGGCTACTTTTTCAGTGCTCATTTCATAGTACTGTGGCACTAATTAACAGAGAGGAAAGCGAAAGTAGGCAGTGTTATATCTGTGGAGTTAATTAAGCTATGTTGCAGGGGAAAAAGAAAAACCCATGGACAGGCAATTTCTTGATTTTAAAGGTTCGTACAGCTAGACAGTTTTATTAGTCAACACTACGCCTTTTTTTATAGTCATCAGCTACATTTTTTGTGAGATATGGCTCCTCAATTAATCTTTCAAAGCCTGATTTTGATTTATCTCAGAGGGAGGTTGGGGGAAAAAACAGATGTGTATTTGAGAAAAAAAAACCCAAAACAAACAACACTACCAAAAAAAAAAAAACCCAAACCCAAACAACAAGCCAACAGCTTGTTCCCTTTAGGTTCTGGTTACAAAATAAGTGCATTGATTTTATCTTTTAAACATGCTTCTGTACCCTCTCCATTTTGTCTATTACTGAAGGAGGGGGGGAAGTGAATCTAAATGTCTGTTCCATTTGATTCCCCGCAGATTTAAAATGCAAAGGAATTCTCACAAAGAAAAAGCGTTGGTCTAAAAGATTTGCTCAGCAGCACGCAGGAAGTCTGTGGCAGGAGCCAAGAATAGAACTCAGCTCTTCCAAGCTCCTGTCCACTACATTAATCAGTGAGCACAACTACAACAAAACTTACCTACTCCGAGGAGACTTTCCTCAGTGTGATGATAGCAGGTTCCCAGAGACTGTTACTTTTACTTTCCCAGCCTAGCATCACTCAATTCAGCATCTTTCACAGAATGGTTTAGGTTGGAAGGGACCTCAAGGATCATCCAGTTCCAACCCCCTGCCATAGGCAGGGACACCTCCCACTAGAACAGGCCGCGCAAGGCCTCATCCAGCCTGGCCTACAACACCTCCAGGGAGGGAGCAGCCACAACCTCCCTGGGCAACCTGTGCCAGTGTCTCACCACCCTCACTGCAAAGAATCCTTGCCTAACATCTACTTTGAATCTCCCCTCTGCCACTTTAAACCCATTACCTCTTGTCCTGTCATTACAAGGCCTTGTCAATAGTCCCTTCCTAGCCTTCCTGTAGGCCTCATTCAGACCCTGGAAGGCCACTGCAAGGTCTCCTCAAAGCCTTCTCCTCTCCAGACTCAAGAGCCTCAACTTTCCTTTTTATATTAAAAAAAACCCAAACCAAACTAAACCAAACCACCAAATCCCACATGAACCAAAACCAAGCACCCCTAACCCAACCCACCAACCCAACCCAGGGGTTACATCTCAAACAAAAGCAGTGCCAAGACGTTTATGAATTTCCCAGCTAGTAAGGAGCATAAATTTCTTTAAAAGGCTGACACATTTCCTAAGACAGACTGCTCCAGATCTTGAAAAAACACTACTTGATCCCTGTATCTACAAAAATCAGCTCAAGACTCAAATGCCCAAGAAGCCTCTTAGATGTATCACAGTATCACAGTATCATCTGGGTTGGAAGAGACCTCGCAGACCATCAAGCCCAACCCTTTACCACAGAGCTCAAGGCTAGACCATGGCACCAAGTGCCACGTCCAATCCTGCCTTGAACAGCTCCAGGGACAGCGACTCCACCACCTCCCCGGGCAGCCCATTCCAGTGTCCAATGACTCTCTCAGTGAAGAACTTTCTCCTCACCTCCAGCCTAAATCTCCCCTGGCGCAGCCTGAGGCTGTGTCCTCTTGTTCTGGTGCTGGCCACCTGAGAGAAGAGAGCAACCTCCTCCTGGCCACAGCCACCCCTCAGGTAGTTGTAGATAGCAATAAGGTCACCCCTGAGCCTCCTCTTCTCCAGGCTAAACAATCCCAGCTCCCTCAGCCTCTCCTCGTAGGGCTGTGCTCAAGGCCTCTCCCCAGCCTCGTTGCCCTTCTCTGGACATGCTCAAGCATCTCAATGTCCCTCCCAAACTGGGGGGCCCAGAACTGAACACAGTACTCAAGGTGAGGTCTAACCAGTGCAGAGTACAGGGGCAGAATAACCTCCCTGCTCCTGCTGACCACACCATTCCTGATGCAGGCCAGGATGCCACTGGCTCTCTTGGCCACCTGGGCACACTGCTGGCTCATGTTCAGGTGGGTATCAATCAGCACCCCCAGATTCCTTTCTGTTTGGCTGCTCTCCAGCCACTCCGACCCCAGCCTGTATCTCTGCATGGGGTTGTTGTGGCCAAAGTGCAGTCTGTACACCCATGAGGTGACAAGTATTTCAAGAGCTGCTTGATGTAAATCTCGATCTATATGACAGAGAGGAATTTTATTAGCGTGGCTACAATACATCTAGCTGCTCATCTGGCAGGACAGTGTTGTGAAAGGACAGAAAGCTTTGCTAAAGCAGCCCACAATACAGTTTGTAAGAACACCTGAAGCAGAGGACAAACATCCAGCAATTTACTTCAATACTACCCTGCTCATTTTCATGTTCCTGCTACCTTGTGCTAAAATTAGTAAGTCCTGGTGCACAAACACACCTGAACTGCACAGCTCATTCCACCAAGACCACAACAGCACCACCTCTCATTATAAGCACCTGTCTAATTGCCACTACAGCTCAGTTTTGTCTGTCACCACCTCAGTCACATCCTACCAAAATCATTCCTTCATTGTTATGAGCCACTCTGGTCTACTCTGCAGCAGAAGCTTGACCATGCTGCCCGGCAGGCTCTTCCCCTGCTGAGAGAGCTGCTCTGGGCACAGGAATGCAAGGGAAAAGAGGGGAATGATCTCGGCTGTGGATGTTAAATAAACAATTTTTTCTTACAACAGACCCTGGCACCTGTTCTCACCATGTCATGGCCTGTGATGACTTACTGTCTACCAAGCATGACCAAACGATTAGTGGAGCCGTGTCAGTGTATCTCAACAGTAATGGGGGCTCTCTTTCCATTTGCCTTCTATTGAAATCTGAGCGCTCCATTGGCTTGTGCATTTTCAGCTTGATAAATTCATTATTCTCCACCTTTTTTTTCCTTCTTCTTCTTTTTTTTTTAATTTCCTTTCTGAGGCCAGAGTTTTTCCAAAAAGCCAAGAGACTATTTCTGGTTTTTTTTGCCTCTTTGTGAGGGTTTGTTTTTTTTTCTCTTTCTAGGCAGATGTCAGAAAATGTCTCACTGACTCATCTGTTTCAAACAACATTTCAGTATACATTTGGATCTACATGTATTAGACAGCAAACAATCATGACACTTGGCTTATTTATTTATTTATGTGGAGGGGGAAACATGCAGTTGTCTAACATCCTTCAGCTAATGATATCCAGGAAAATACATTTTCAAATTCAGTGGCAAGGAAAGCATTCAATTCGCATTCCACAGCAAACAAATGACACCACATAAATAAAATACAAAACTATTCAACTACCATTAAAAATGTGACACTCATTCAAAGCAGAAAATTCAACAATGTGGTTGCTGCATTTTGTCTTTAAATATTTACACAGTATGGAGACAGGATTAGGCTACCCTAAGTTTGAATATTCTTGGAGATGTTCTCTTTTACTCCTCAAAGTCGTGCCTAGCAAAACAGAAAGGACCTCAGCCATTTGTCTGCAATTTATAGACATTCAGAGCCTTTTAAAGAGCACAATAGGTCCAATGCACTCATGATAGCTATTGTCATAAATCCCATGAAGAATAAAGGCACATTATATATGAATCAAAGAATTAATTATTTTTAACATCCACAAGTTTAAGAATGCCTCTGCACTTCAGTCCGGTAGTCAAAGCAGCAAAGCAACATCTGTTCTACCTAGTTCTACTTCGGTGACACATTTTGCCTTTCTGCCTCCACTTCCTATGTAAAACAAGGATAAACTTTATCTATCTTAAAATAAAGCTATCATTATGTGTTTGAACTGTAGAAGAGCCTACAAAAGTCTCCTGGATGAGGTCCCTATTACAGTAGATACTCTACAAACACCGAAACACATGCTATTATAATGTGGGAGTGGCCTGCTTGCATCCAGTAGGAGATTTTGAAGCTATTAAGCAGAAGAATTATTTTTAAATGCCTATTCATTTCATCCATTTTTTTTTTCAACAAATAGGAAAGGAAGCTATTTGCAGAATGTTAAAACATTCTTCTGGCTCTGTGAATACACAAATGTTGTGTTGGTTGCTCTGCAGAGTGAAGGAGAAGTAACCTAACATCACGTTCTTTTACCTATTGTGCCACTTACTGACTTTAACCCTTTTCAAACCTGTTAATTCACTGTTAAACTTATTTATCACTCAGGTGGACACAGTGTATCATGGGGACATAATGTGGTTCAATTAAGAGAGACCCAGCCAAGACAGATTTTAACTGGGTTTGAGAGCAGGAGAGGTTATTGCACTTGATAGACTTGGGAATTGGGGGGGGGATTTATTATTTATGTGTAAATTTGACATTATTGTTAACATATAGTTAATATATATTCCCCTAGAGCCTTGGATGGACATATTTTGGAAAAATCAAATCAATAAGTGATTTAGTATCTGTCAAGTGCTTTGAGATCTTTATTTGAAGTAAGTGGTAGAAGAGCAATATCTTACTCCAACTCCTTAATGTGCAAGCATGCCTTCTATTAATACTAGAACCCTTTGGAACCATTAGAGTTTATCAGCTAAATACATATTTTGGCACATTAACTAATTTTTGATTACCCAATTAGACTTTAACAGCTCCATCTATCATGTAAATTTTTCTTAATGTGCAGATTATGGACCCAATAGAACTTAATGGAGCTCCTTACAGTGTTCTGAGTCAATGCAGCTGGCACATGGACACTGAAGGAAAGTATTTTCCTCCAAAGTCAGGATTGCACACCTGTCTTCCCACGTTGCTATAAGGTGTTACAGCCTAAATCATCCCCGGGCATTGAGACAACAAGCTGTGATTCAATTTATACCATTTTGTATGTTGGCTCTCATATACCTTCACTTCTGCCATTCCATATCAGAAGTCAATTCAGTCACGACTACTCAAATCAAAAACCAAAGCCATTCAATCTATGCCCACCCAGTAGTGAGCCATGATACAAATGGGTTGCCCAGTGGATGGGCACAGATGCAGGGAGCTGCTAGCAAGGTCTGCTTCCCCACAGCTACTGTTGGCATGCAGAGACATACTGGAGACAGTGCCTCCATGCCATGTGCTGCTGGGGCATGTTCTCTCATCTCACTGTCTCTTAGAAGATAATATGTGGGCTGAACTCGTGCTGGGTCAAGGCTTTCCCTCTCCCTCTTGCATAAGTACTATGCCTTTTATCTGGTTGGGTCTTTCTCAATATAGTGTCCCAGCTCATATCATGCTCCTCATGCTCTTTTCCGCTACCTGCCTATGGCATAGAATGAACTTCACATTTCCTGATGAAAACATGGATGCTTAAGAGCCACTGCAAGGCAGAAGATTACTCAGACCACAGGGACAATAGCCAGAACAAAGCAGTAGGCAAGCAGAATAAAACATATATGTAGTAAACCTGCATCACTTAGCCCAGAGGTTTAATTCGTGGTACATATTTAATGCTAACCATGTTTGGCACAAAACTAATACAGAACCTTTGCTCAGAACCAGCTGTTAGAAATGACATGCAGAGCTATAGTAGACATAGTGCTCTGCTGACTTTACACCTACATCTGCCAAATCCCCAGCGATGAATGTAACAAACATGGGTTCTTGGTGGGCTGTTTCCTCTGCTTAAAGCAGGTCAGATTACTGCCATCAGAAGGCAAGAAAAACTGAATTAAAAATAAAGGCAGGCTGCATTCACACACACAGAAACAAATATTCTCCATGTTAAAGTAAACACAGAGTTATCTAATGCACCATTAATTCAATTATTTACCTTTTTAATCTCTCCTTTTTCTTAGCCTGTACAGTGAGGACAGCTGGATTCGTTTTGTTAGTTTCACTTTCCCTCTCCTTCACAGGCTGCAAATGCAAGATTGGAATGCTTTTGTCTCACTAAAATCCTTCAGTTAGCATTCCTTTCCTACCAGAAGTGCATTTTCTATTGCTTCTGCAAGAAGTCAATTTCAAAAATCCTATTTGTTTCCTTACAATGCTCTCTTAATAAAGCCTGATCGCGCCTCTAAGCTTTCCTTTTTTTCTGCATGTGGTCTCACCCTGTCGGTGCTTTCATTATTTTCCTAAACAAAGTCCTTCCCTGATGTCTTACTTGGAGCAGCACTTATTGCTCAAAGGCAGTGCGTGTTCAGCCCTTCCTGCGGCGACCAACCTCTTTCATACGATCTCTCTTCTCTGTCTGGAATGGATTTTGGGAGACATCTACTTGGAAGATGGTAAAACATCTCTTTAAATAAACAAACTGAGGTACAGGCTAAGCACTGCCTGGCAAAATATTAATATTGCTGCTAAATGCAGAGACAGGCTTAATTTGTTTCTATACTCCACATCCTACCAAGTAGCCTACTGACTGTTGCTCAGAGAAGTTTTACTTCTTTTGAGAAGAGACAGTAAGCAATTCTCTCCTTAAGAAAAAGATTTACCCTGCACCATGGTTCTCAAATGAGGTCCTTTATCCTTGAGTACCAAATCTCGTTTCCTGTGACAGAGCTCAGCGAGATCGACATGAAGGTGGCCAGTCCCCACACCCTGGCATCAAGAGCTGCTGACCTACTCAAGGAGATCAGAGCTCTGCATGCTCTGCCTCCCTGAGGAACAGGCCTTGAGCAGGCATATTTACATCATCAACAACGTCAGTAGAGGGAGAAAAATGTGATTTTTGTGTAAACAATGCTTGCAAGAAGTCGTAACAACAAAAACCACACAGCAGCTACTGTTGAGAGAAGAAAATGAAACCATTTAAAATGATCTTTCTACACATTTAAACAGTGTCCTCTGCTGTGGTAACAACTTACTGCTTGTTGAATCCTGTGCTGAAAAAAAAGATCTCAGATGTTGATATCTCATTCTTGGCATTTTGTTACAAAGTTCATGGTTGGGTTTTTTTTTCCCCTTTCTATTTATTTGCACACACTGCAGGCTGTGCTAGGATCCTCTCTGTTATTCTTCCAGCTACAATTTGTGCCTATAAAATATGTGTGCGCTAACTTATCGGCCACAAATTGGACATCCATGCTGCCAGCTCTTGTTCTGCACAGCCAGACATCCAGCTCCAGGGACAAAACTAAGACTGAGCTTGCAGTTTTGCCAAACTGCCAGCACCAATTGTTACACATCAGTTGTCCCACAAAAAGGATGTTCCTCCTGAATATTCCATGTCCTGGAAATCCATTCCACTGTTACTTCAGCTCTAAAAGCAGCTGGAATATCTTTGGTGTACAGAAACTGTTAAGTTAAAATGACAGGAAACATTTCTGAAAGTTGCCTAATGCTTTAAGATTTGGTAATGAGCACTTCTCGGTCAACAGGTTAAATGCAGTTTCAGGGGAGATAACCAAAGATATGATGTCCTCTGGTAATTATGCCCACTTCAAAATATTCCCGCTCATCTAATGGAATCAAAAAGGAAAAACAAACAAAACACAAATACAGGCTGGGCAGTGACTGGCTGAAAAGCAACCCTGAGGAGAGGGACTTGGGGGAGCTGGTGGACGAGAAGCTCAACATGAGCCAGCAGTGTGCACTTGCAGTCCAGAAAGCCAACCAGAGTCTGGGCTGCATCAGAAGTGTGGCCAGCAGGTCGAGAGAGGTGATTCTCCCCCTCTCTGCTCTGGTGAGACCCTACCTGGAGTACTTCATCCAGTTCTGAAGCCCCTATTACAAGGATGTGGACACACTGGAGCATGTCCAGAGAAGGGTCACAAGGATGATCAGAGGGCTGGAGCAGCTCTGCTATGAGGACAGACTGAAAGAGTTGGGGCTGTTCACTGGAGAAGAGGAGGCTCCCAGGTGACCTTCTTGTGGATTTCAGTATCTGAAGGGGGCCTACAAAAAAGCTGGGGAGCGACTTTTTAGGCTCTCAGGGAGTGACAGGAGTGGGGGGAATGGAGCAAAGCTGGAGGTGGGGAGATTTAGACTGGACATGAGGAGGAAGTTGTTGAGCATGAGAGTGGCGAGAGGCTGGAATGGGTTGCCCAGGGAAGTGGTAGAAGCCCCATTCCTGGAGATGTTTAAGGCCAGGCTGGATGGGGCTCTGGCCAGCCTGATCTAGAGTAGGGCATCCCTACTCATGGCAGGGGGGTTGGAAATGAATGATCCTTGTGGCCCCTTCCAACCCTGACTGATTCTGTGATTCTAATTGTAATTTCAGTGTCTAAAGACTGAAACTTTTCAGTTGTAAGCATTATAGTATAAGTAACAGTATTTTTATTAATGAACTCAGAGCACCATCAACTGTACACCATCAACTAGTACCATTATTTCTGTTTGACAAGTAGCAAAATGAGACAGAGGAGAAGAAATAACTCTCAACACGGATACGGCCACTGTATAATTATAAGAATCAGATGTGAATAGACAGCAGGAATTTGTACTGAACAAGAAATGTAAAAAATGCTAGAGAATCCAGGAATCGAAATGTAATTCCCACAGAAATTAATATCATGCTTTTCTAATGATTCTGTCGGAAACAACATTTACCAAATTGCCTTTTCGGCCCTTTGGGAAAAGCCTTCAGGGGTTTTGTTTATTTAACAGCAAGGAAAACATTAAATGCAGAAATAGTAGTTGACACTGCTTCATCTAGAGGAGCTCCCAGAGGACTGGAAGAACATCTCATAGAATCATAGAATCAAGCAGGTTGGAAGAGACATCCAAGATCATGCAGTCCAACCTAGCACCAGCCCTAGCCAGTCAACTAGACCATGGCACTAAGTGCCTCATCCAGTCCTTTCTTCAACACCTCCAGGGACAGGGATGGTGACTCCACCACCTCCCTGCACAGCCCATTCCAATGCCAATCACTCTCTGGGAAGAACTTTCTCCTAACACCCAGCCTATACTTCTCCCAGCACAACTTGAGGCTGTGTCCCCTTGTTCTGTTGCTGGTTGCCTGGCAGAAGAGACCAACCCCCACCTGGCTACAACCTCCCTTCAGGTAGTTGTAGACAGCAATGAGGTCACCCCTGAGTCTCCTCTTCTCCAGGCTAAACAACCCCAGCTCCCTCAGCCTCTCCTCATAGGGTTTGTGTTCCAGGCCCTTCATCAGCCCTGTTGCCCTTCTCTGGACACATTCCAGCACCTCAGCAGAGGACCTCAGTGTCTCACTGTAACACATGCTCAATTCAAAGACAATGGCAAATCACAGAAAATGCCAAACTCACACAAAGTAACTCATTACATGCATTAGCAGCCAAACACTAGATGCAGAAATTCCGTTTTCCAGACTCTGCCTTGAGGTCCTAAAACACATTTTGCCTACCATCACCTCTAACAGAGTCCCATTCAAGGCTGACTTCACCAAAAAGGAGTACATACTTTTTAGAGTTCCTGCAAACATACACAAGACACCACTAACAAAAAAGGCAAAGAAGCACACAGAAGTGCTTCAAAAACACCCTGCTTAGGCGCCCTAGGGAGAGGGATGCACACATCTGTGGGCTATGCTGGGCTGCTCTGGCTTGGCTGACTCTTGCTACCCTTGGCTTTACAGAGCTTGGCTCCTCCTTTCCAGGCTTTGGAACGCACCCTGGGTTTTGCACTCTCCGTGGCCTTTGTCTTTTATCAGTATAATGAATGTGCATGGATGCAATTCCCACTTCTCCCCTCTTTGTGGTGAAATTGGTTGTTGCTTGTGTTGGACTTTGCAGCTTTTCATGAAGAGCTCTGCACTCTCTTCTCTCTCCTTTTATACATATAGTCATCCACACAATATTAGCAACTAAATGCTTAGTACTGAGTAGGAAATGTGACATGCATTTAGATGAAGAGGAGCAGCAGCAACTTTCCAAAACCATATCTTAGACTACACCAAGTAACCTAAAATATGCAGATGAGCTGCATCTCTACTCACAGCCCAGGTTGTATCTCTGCAAAGGACTGCAACACGGAGCATGCTATGTGCACCAAACCCCATCTAGGGGCCATAAACTACTTTTGCCTAAGTCCTTAAGCAGCAGTGTTCATAGTGCCAGGCCAAGGCGAGCACTGACAGAAGCATCAGAATTTGCACCCATGCAGAAAAGAACTCAGTACTGCTAGTGTCCAAAGGCATCCTCTTGTTCCTCCTGTGAGAACTTGTTTCAAGTAAAACAAAATTCACAAACAGTATCTTTCATCAGCCTGTCTTTTCCCCAAGGCAGGTGGGTGCTCCAGAGTCAGCACAGTCTGTTCCTAGATACCTGAATGCTCCTCTGTGAAATGCCAAACACGCACATAAATGCTAAGCACCATCACTGGTCTGACCTGTAAGGTCTTTACTACCTCTGGAGTAAGGGAGTTGGTCTAGTATTTCTGGGTGGCCCATAATTACTTTGGAAGTTATTCTCGTTACTGCAGCATCTGCTGTACTGTTTAAAATAAGTTTATGGGTAAAACACATAGAATGTCAATCTGAGTTTGATACTTTTCCATCTCATTTAAATATCTTCCAGCCTACCACATATCAGATATGATCCTCTTCAGATACACCTTTTATTTCTTGGCTTATCATGCAAAATTCTCAAGCAGTCAACATCTCCTTCACTTTTGTCACAGGACACCATACAGTCCTCAGGACATGAGGTGCTAACTACCGCACCGTGTACAATCACAGGCTCAGTGTGGAATGTCTTACTTTAATAGAGAAATAAAATGATATAAGGTCGTAAGCTAAGACTACCATAAAGTGCATTGCAGGCACCCTATACTTAAATACTCCCAAGCTACCTCTTAACTCCAAGTGAGGCAATTTGCCTAGTGCCCATAGAAGTGACACAATTAATTCTCCTCCCTTAAATAATCCTAACCTTTCCTCTCTAATGTGTCTCTGTGAAAAGAATGTTTTCTAAACCAAAAATCATTTAAAAATAAAACACCATACTCTTAAAATCCTTTAACAGTTGAAAAAACAGGAGTCTGAAAAGAAATTTAGAAAGTCCTTCTTTCATTGTGTTCTACAGTCACTGGAGACCCCTTCCTCTCTGAAATGGAAACCAAACCCCACAGCAGTATAATGAGCACTGTAAATATACTCAGTGGACTCCATGAAAGTGGCTTCAATCATAAACAGCAATCTCAGCATGTTTCCTGCTAAATACTTGCAAAGGAACCAACAACCTCCAAATTAGTCCTTAAGATCTAAACCTTTCTGCCCTGATAATGCAGCTCTTCATGATGAGTATTACTCATTTTGCACATCATTTGATAATAGGCTAGGTACAAGAAAAATCATGAGCATCACCTGCACCTAACAGGGAGTTATAATTTCAACACAACTCAGCTTGAAGCATTTCCCAGAGGCAAATCATCTGCAGGTTTAGAACTATCACTTAATGCAATATACTTTCCATGGTTCTCTGGTAGTACAGTTAGAAAGTTGCAAATACAGTACTGACTAGTCATATCTTTAAAAAAGAACCAAAGAAGGAAAACAAAAAGCTAGCTCTCTGTATGGAATCACACAAACCCAGCCTAAAAGAAACAGTACCATCATCTGCAGAGTGAAATGTGTTGTGTCAAGCAAATTGCTCTCCAAATGGATCATTGCTTCTCAGTGTTCTCTACAAATGTCAGCTATCATACAGTTAAACCCTGCATTTATTCTAGAAAACTAGATAGGAAAGCATTATATAGGTTACATGGGTAGCTCAGTGAGGGTTGTTCACTCATGAAAAACAAATCTGAGTTATTTCACCTGAAAATTAATTATGGAGTCCTCTAATCAACAAGTGTTGGGCACTGTATATTACCCAATGTTTTAGTCAAAAGAATTAGAGAAGGAAATTAAGAGCATGTGAAGTGAAAGCATTATACAAGTTATATGGGTAGCTCAAGCGAGGGTTGTTCACTCATGAAAAACAAATCTGAGTTATTTCACCTGAAAATTAATTATGGAGTCCTCTAATCAACAAGTATTGGGCACTGTATATATTACCCAAGGTTTTAGTCAAAAGAATGAGAAAAAGAAATTAAGAGCATGTGAAGTGTACATTCACACTTGCTATTTAGCTTCAGATATGGGAGCTTCATGGTAGCTACAAACAGTAACATGGTAGTTAACAGTAGGTTCACAGCTTTTCTCGGTGTGCAATTTATTATTCAAGTGTATAAACTATGCCTAGAAATCACAACCTCAAAAAGATGAGCAAAATACGAGGATCTTGCAACATAAATTAAAATTGGTTCCACCACTACCAGGGGTAGTTTTGCTTCCAGCTTCAGCTAGTGTACTGTCTGCCCTCAAATTCTGATAGAAACAAAATTTCTGTAGTTTACCAAACCCATGTAGATGCTGATTCTTTCCAAGGCCTTTTACTAGACTGTACTACACTGAAATAAAAACTAGAGTTTTCATTTCATATGAGCAATCTATCTGTTTTGCTTTTGACCTACTGTTTGGAAAACTGAGAACACACCAATATATCACAGCCACGATCCTTAAATAGGTGGTTACCAAGACACAGAAAATAGGGCTAGGAGTGCCTTTTGTCCTCTTCTGTATCTTCAGACAGAATCATCGAAATGCCACAACACCTCAAGTTGGCTTATTCTGGGGTTTTGTTTTATCCACCTTAGAAGGTCATTCCCAATATCTAATCTGAATTTTGTTTGCTCTTGTATAACTAATTACTCCTCATATCCTCCCATTTCTCAACATTGTGATAGAGAACATTACTTTCTTTTCCATCAGCCTTTTGCATTCTTACAGCTGGTTGCCACGTCCTCCCTCAGACATTTCTTTTTCAGGTCAAGCATGCCCCCCCCATATCATCTGTAATTACTGACAGGTCACATTTCTTCACTCTCTCATCACCTTCATTACTTTTCCTTTGGAATTTCTCCAAATCTCTGTACTTTATTTGGGGGGTGCTGCCCAAATCTGTGCTTAGAGGTAGAGCTGAGCTCCTATCAAAACTGTGAAGTTGCCCCACACTGCTTTTTATTACATTCTCAGCACTTGCTATCAAGAAAAGCTCTTCATTTCAATGTGAACATTTCTTCTGCCAGCTTCAGAACCATTCTTAATTAACTGGAACCTTTAACATTGTAAACAGCATTAAATTAGAAGAAGTCATACTTAATTAGCTATCTTCACTTAGCCTACACCCCAAAATCACAGAATATTTCAGGGTTACTACCAGAAATACATAAATGCAGGCATGCACACACAGCTCAAGTACAATTAACAGAGAATCTAATCTGTATTCTGATGCGGATGTACAGAGATAAATAATCTACAGATATAATATAAACACCCACACACTGAGTAGGTCTGTAACTGAGAGGTTTATCTAAGTGATTAAGAACCCCACAACTTTTCCAATGCCAAAAAGAGGGGGAAAAAATAAATTGGGTAGCTAAATATAACCACAGCTAAAATCTGACTTCCTTCTTTTATAATAGATAAATGCACATGTGGAGGAGCTCGTATTTATTTTGGCACATCACACTGCCTCTTCCTCCTCCTCTATGTAAACAGGTTCAACTCCTCTTAAGTCAGTCAAAATACATATATAATGTAAGTATGTATTTGCACGTGTGTGTGTGTGCACGTGTGTGTCAAACCAGAGTAAATGGGAGTAGAATAAGGCCCCTTTTTGACTCAGGTCTCACAGGTAGTTGTGATAATGGAAACTCAAGGAAACTAATACACAGTAGTTACCTACTATATAATAATTATAATGTAATTATATTGTAATTACAGTACCTGATTATTGATGTACTGTAAAATAAACTGTTATCAAGTTTTTTTACTGTTCACTTCTATTTACAGTCATCTCCGATAAAGACTAAGCCTCCCCAAAAATGCATGATAAAGCTTCTTATCACAGGTTTTAATGCCTCTAATAACTACTGTAATTCTGTGTGATTTAGTGCTTTGAATAATCCACCAGGATTTTTCTCTAGATCTTTAAAAGGATTGTAATGTGTACAGAGGTGTCATAGTGATTAAATTTACAGGACACTTACCAAAACAGTGATAAGAAGGAATGTTTAATTAACACATGTACACGTTGTTCAACTGTACTATCATGCAAAAATGGAAAGACCTGAATGAGACCCCTATTTTCCTTTCAAAATGCTAAAAAAAATTAAACAAAGGATTATCTATGCTATACAATACAGGAGCAGACATTCTGAGGGCAACAGCAAATCTAGGCAGCATCTGAGAGTGGTATCAGCCTAGTGCCGCATACTGGGTAGAGTAAAGGTTCTGTTACTAGTTGGACGCCCTAGAAAGAAAAGGAAAAGTCATTCCCATGTGCATGGGAATTTACCAGCTGAGTTTGGAGATGTTTCTCCTTTGACTAGTGGATAGTTCAAGGACATTGTAGTTCCCTTCAACAATAGTGCCTGGAAATATCAGTGCTTTTAGGACTCGTTGCTAAAAGGCATCGCACAAAGCCAGCTCAAGGTTACCTTATCAGATGTTATTGAACTCTGTGTCTCAGAAAGGCACACAAACTCTCTAGAAAATCCTTTCTCCTTCCATCAGTAGATTTACTTAATGGCTAAGGCTATCCCTTATTTATGTAACAGGTAAGTAAATTTAAGTTAGGCAGCAAATTGTCCCAGCTGATTAAACCCCAAGAGGAAAGATCACCAGAGTCAACCAAGTAGCAGGCTGCGGAAGACAACCTTTATCTTCTCTAAGGGTACTTTCCACTTTAACTTCTACTGACATTTTGTCCACTGTGATGCTGACAAAGCAAGTGATAGCAAGATCTAAAGGTGCTATCATATACAATCAAAAGACAGAAAAGGAAAGTCAAGAAGCTCATGCAACCCAGATTCCCACTGGGAAAAGAGTGTTTTTAATATTAGAATTGTTTGTGCTTTGAAATGGAAATCCTACCATTTGCAAGTGCATACAGCAGAAGCAGAGTTCACATCTGGATGGGCAAGTGCCAGATAGTAACAAGGCATGAGAACAGACTTTGGCTCCATGAACAGAAACATAAACCTCTCCTTTGTAAAAATTATTCTTAATCATCTCAAAGGTCTCCTGGTTTAGTATGGAAGAGGACTGAAAGAATGACAGTCTTTTCTTTAGAATGAATCCCACGTATTTTGTATCATAGTCCTGGCAGAGGGCTGCAAAGATGAAGTCATTCCTTGACCATCATTGTGGGCATGGCTGCTCTGATCTGCAGTGCTATGCAGGGGCCCACAAATACTGGAAATGGTGTAACTGCATTATTAGTGTGCTCTGCACAGGCTTTTATATGCTGGTTCTCAGCAAGACTAATTATTCTAAAAGGAGCCTCACACTACTGCAATTATCCTGCTCCCAAAACCTGAGTTAGATCATTTAGGACACTGTGCTTTGCTATTCAGGCACATTCGTGCAGATTTATTTTTTGCAACAAAGACCTTTACTGGGGGGTGGGGAAGGAAGTTAACAGGAATAAGCTCAGGTATCATGAAGAAGGCAGAACACTTAAATATTACAGGAAATGAGAGTAGCCACTAAGGGTTTCAAAAATCACAGGCTCCTGAGACTGACTCTATATATGTGGCATGCAGGACCGCTTATCTGCATACTTCTTTATCTGCAACAGGTGAAGGAACCTCCTTCTTCCTTTTCTGGTAGTTTTAACTGAGCAGTAAGGGGAGGGAGACTATGAGAGGAATTTATTTCTCATCTCTGCCATCAATATGTTAGGAAGGCAGCTTTCAGGACTTGCAGAAGGTGTCTGAAAAATACACCCCCTTAGTGGACTACTCACTGGATAGGCTTGCCCACACTTTGCTGTCCTGCATAAGGCTGCAGTCTTTCTACAGGAAAGAAGTGTTACCCGTCCCCCCCCCACACACACACGCACTTTGGAAATCACCCAGACTAGACTCAGCTGGCTCTGGAAATTGAATGAAGCTTATTCCTTACAGAGTAGCACCATATACAAGCAGGTATTTACAGTATAGACACTGATATACAGAAATATACAAGGTAAAAGGTAGTACAGAAACACAACAGCCCTCCCAGAAACCTGAGTACCCAGAGGGGCTCCCAACCACCCATCTACCTTGTCCCACCCCTCAACCTTACCCCAGACATTGCCTTGTGCCCAAGGAAGAATGGAGGGTTGGCCAGGGGGGTTAGGAAGCAAATGGATTAATCAGAGAGACAGAGGGTTAGGTTAGAGAGAAATGCAGCCCAGAGCCCAGGCAGTGCCTGAATGCCTTATCTATATTTTCACTCGTTCTTGTACATCTCAGCAAGCCTATAAGTGAAGTAGACATCACCACTGTTTCCCTTTCACACCCTGTAATCTAGTTCTTCTCACATAAACATTCTAGATAGTTCAAACTAGCACAGGGAGGAATTTATTTCTCATCTCTGCCATCAATACATTAGTAAGGCAACTTTCAGGACTTGCAGAATGTGTCTGAAAAATACACCTTCTTGGTGGACCACTCATTGGACAGGCTTGAACACACTTTGCTGTCCTGTATAAGGCTGCAGTCTTTCTACAGGAAAGAAGTGACTTGTCAAATCAATTATGTTAAGTTTCTTCTGTCATGCAGCCACTTATAGTGAACTCCAAAAAAAAAAGCAGCACACTATTTTACAGTCCAGAAGAAAAACTGTGGGTGTAAGAACACTTTCAATAACAGGATTATTACAAGCATAGAGCTTGTAGAGAGAGGCCAGAACTCCCAAAGAAATTAACTTATCAACCCCATTACACTTTGTGCTAAACATCTGAAGTAGATCGATAATGCATATAAAACTTGCTTGACCATAGGTCTGGCAATGAATCTGGAAATAAGTGAAAGTTCAAATATTTGGTGCATCATCCAGACCAACTTGTGCATGAAACTGAAATGGATTTAAATCCAATTCTTCACTTCCTGGGGAAAAAAAAATTACAGTAGCAAACATTATTTTATGTCCCTATTAATGGAGATATTGACAAATTCTAACAAAAACCAGCATCTGCTCAGTGACACAGAGATTAGCAGAGCAGCCTTAGTCATTCTCAGTATCTCTCGTGAGTTAATCAGATGTATTTCCAACATTTCCACATATGCCTGCTCTTTTCCTCTGCACCCAGCAAAATTACAAGCTACTTCTGAATGTGATGGTTAATCACGTTTTTGTTACATTCCAGCACTAGACAGAGAACAATTAGATTTGCAGCTGAGAAAAAGGAGGAGGGGGAGGAAGAAAAAGAGAGAAAGGGAGAGAGAGAGAAAGAAAAGCTGTCACCTCTTCAGACAGATGACTCAGAGATGGTGCATCATCATCTTCAGATCTCAGAAACCAAATTATTTGTGAAATCTTCAGAAACATTGATAATGTAGCTAACTGCATTGACAGTGGGTTTTATCTTGGGTGAAATGATTGGGTTTAACTACCCCTGAGTAATAAGTCATCCACCAGCTTGAAGTTTATAATTTAAAAAATCCAGTATTCATGTAAGCATATCCAGCTTGCTTTTCCCTAAAGAAACTTGCCTTAGCTTTCTAATCCTCTCTCTGGTCTTCACCTTGGTACACAGACAGATGTTAAAGAAGGCAATGGAACCTACTTCACTGGGATATGCAGGCCATACACTTCATTATTAAAGAAAACATGCTTGTTTTTTGAGATAACTACATGTGTTCAACGAATTGCCAGCAGAACAGAAAACAAAGCAGAGAGGTCTATATAAGATCTAGGTGTTCAGCTATTTTTACTGAAGATGCCATAGATTTCAATGTTAGTGCTGCATGCAGAATGGTGAAAGGAATAATAGAATCAGTCAGGGTTGGAAGGGACCACAAGGATCATCTAGTTCCAAACCCCTGCCATGGGCAGGGACACCCTACCCTAGATCACATTGGCCAGAGCCTCATCCAGCCTGGCCTTAAACATCTCCAGGGATGGGGCCTCAACCACATCCCTGGGCAACCCATTCCAGCCTCTCGCCACTCTCATAGTGAAGAACCCCTTCCTAACATCCAGTCTGAATTTACCCATTTCTAGCTTTGTTCCATTCCCCCTAGTCCTATCACTACCTGACAGCCTAAAAAGTCCCTTCCAAGCTTTCTTGTAGGCCCCCATAAGATACCAAAAGGTCACAATGAGGTCACCTTGGAGCCTTCTCCTCTCCAGACTGAACAGCCCCAACTCCCTCAGTCTCTCCTCACAGGAAAGGTCCTCCTCATGACCCTTCTCTGGACACGCTCCAGCACATCCATATCCCTCTTGTAATAGGGGCCCCAGAACTGGATGCAGTACTCCAGATGGGGTCTCACCAGTGCAGAGCAGAGGGGAAGGATCAGTTCCCTCACTCTGCTGGCCACAGTTCTCTTGATGCAGCCCAGGCTCTGGTTGGCTCACTGGGCTGCAAGAGCACACTGGTGGCTTATAATGAACTTCTTGTCCACCAACTGAATTGATGTTAACCTGGATTTGTGTACAAAGGCAAAGATGCTCACCCTGTGGAAGGCATATGCAAGCTGAATTGCGTATGTTAAATTAAAGACATTTGCACTTTGGCAGAATTTGGACAATGACTCACTTATATTTAATTATGTAAAAATTTCTAGCGGGGCAAACTCCACTGTAGTGACTCATATTAGTGCTACCACATGATCTTCTGATAACTACATCAGTATATAACTCATGTCTCTGCTGCACAGAGTTTCTACAGAGAGGATGACATATTACCTGACTAGCATTAAAAGGACTCCATGTTCCCAGCAATGACTGGTACATTAAGTAATGCTTCAGAAAGTAGCACATAGTACACTAAGGATTTTTTTTTCCCCTGGACACAAAACTACATATTCTCTACTGATGATAATTCACTGTCATTCAAAAAATCAATTTTCTGTTTGTGTTTTATATCTTTAAATTTATAGAGTCATGGGGAAAGATTCCAGAAGTAGAAACTTAGATCATTTCCGTTTCTCAAGAAGAATTATGGTGCTGCAGGCCTCCTTAGGCTTCCAGTCCGAGATGCTCGCATACTGTGTGGCAAACACCTCCTCAGTACTTTCAAGCACAAAAACTTCTCCTAGATCTGGCAAGTGAGGGTACCAGTCAGCTTCTCATGCTTTGCTTCGCAGTTGTACTTGAACTGTTCCCACATTTTTCAACACAGGTTTGGTTTGCTTGGTTTTGGTGTGGAAGGTCCTGCATCTGAGTCGAGGCAATCCCAGGCACAAACACAGGCTGGGCAGTGACTGGCTGAAAAGCAACCCTGAGGAGAGGGACTTGGGGGAGCTGGTGGACGAGAAGCTCAACAGGAGCCAGCAGTGTGCACTTGCAGCCCAGAAAGCCAACCAGATCCTGGGCTGCATCACAGGTGTGGCCAGAAGGTCGATGGAGGCAATTCTCCCTCTCTACTCTGCTCTGGTGAGACCCCACCTGGAGTACTGCATCCAGTTTTGGAGCCCCTATTACAAGAGGGATGTGGGGATGCTGGAGCATGTCCAGAGAAGGGTCACAAGGATGATCAGAGGGCTAGAGCAGTTTTCCTATGAGGACAGACTGAAAGAGTTGGGGCTGTTCAGTCTGGACAGGAGAAGGCTCCAAGATGACCTTATTGTGACCTTTCAATACCTTATGGGGACCTACAAGAAAGCTCAGAAGGGACTTTTTATGCTCTCAGTAAGTGACAGGAATAGGGGGAATGGAACAAAGCTGGAGATGGGTAGGGTCAGGCTGGACATGCGGAGGAAGTTGTTGAGCATGAGAGTAGTGAGAGCCTGGAATGGGTTGCCCAGGGAGGTGGTGGAAGCCCCATTCCTGGAGGTGTTTAAGGCCAGGTTGGATGAGGATCTGGTGAGCCTGATGTAGGGTTAGGTGTCCCTTCCCATGGCAGGGTAGTTGGAGCTAGATGATCCCTGTAGCCCCTTCCAACCCTGATTGATTCTATGATTCTATGACTATCAGAACGAACTGATATGCATCTTATGTCAGGCTAACAGGATTGATGACCTTGAAATGTCCACTGTGAAGAAAAGCTGTACTGCATTGCTTGCCTTTGATTTTAAAAGCATCAAAACACTGTATATACTTCAACATTGTTAAGAAAAGGGGGCGGGGGTGGGAGAGTGTCCTTTGCTCATTTATATCAGGTCCCTTTCCTGAGCTCAGAGATTTGCATTACACTCCCATTAAACATATGAAAAAAGGATGCCTGCCGTAAGGCTTTCTAAACACCACTTTCAGGCTTACTGAACATGCTGACAGGACCCTTAAGTAAAAAAGGGATATAGAAAAGGTGTTTTCACTACAAAAGGAATGTATTCATGTGACAAACACAGCCCTTGTTAATGCCAGATGCTGACTATAGGTGTGAATGAAGAGTATGATGAATGGGGTGATGAGGAGGAAGCAATCTTAATTGTGCAATTAGTTATATTATGTTTGTGCAATGTTTTGCATAACAATTATAGGCTAGTGATCCAAAATGACATCTTTCCAAAGGAGTTCAAACAGCTAGGAAAACCACAGTACCTTCTGAGCAACTACTTGAGAAGGCTAATGAAAAATGTAAATGATCTCAACTGACCTTTGTATGGCTTGAGTGTGATGTTGGGTTTGGACGATCAAGCACATTGTGCTTTCTCCAGCTGAGAGTGGCAAGAAGTAGCAAGTGTAGAGAATGCCCCATGGGAGGGAATGCCCTGAGCCAGTGCAGTGCTAAAAGGTATGAGAGTGGAGTCTGGCCTCTGAGTGACAGAGCTGGTGGGAAATGATTGAAGGTGTTGGCACTAAGTGTGTGCAATGGGATGGATCACAAAATAATGAGCAAAAGGAGAGGATCCATTGTATGTTCATTTCCCTTCTTAGCCTCTACCAATGAGAAAAAACACCAAAATATCTTCATCATTCTACACTCTCTCATTCTACCTTTCAGTTATTTTCTTTTTCAATGTAAAATATTTTTCCCCCTAGGGGTTCACACAAATCTTAGATTTAAAATTGCAATCTAGATTAAATCTTACTGTTACAATTGTTACTGGGGGTAAAGGTAAACTGCCCAGAAGGTGATAACAACATGGGTGTTGAGTGCTGATCTGCACATAATCAACACATCCATGCACACAAGAGTTCATTTCATCCTTGGTATCACCCCAGGGATCCATACCAGTCAGAGCTGGTGCAGAGAGGTATAAGACATACTGCCCTATTGGATCCATGATTATTCAATGTAAGGGTTGGCACTTCTGGGAAGCAAGAGAGATGCCCTCACATGCCCCTCAAAAGTGTTAAACTGGCACATGTCCTTAGAACACACTATTAACTAAGACAAAGTTTGCTACTGACATCTGAATAGTAGGCAAATGAACATGAAGGAAAAAAGATTGGCGAGACAAGACTTGTGCCTAAATTTACTTACACAAGACACCCTTAAGTCAGACTCTCTATTGCCTTTCAAACGTGACACCATGTTTTTAAAGAGTTCTCTCATTCCCAATAAATAGTAAGCATATAGTTTCAAGCTCTGCACAGAACCCTCTGCATAGAACCTCAGGGCATGAAGAAGATGGGGTAGAGACCATTTTCACCATGTCCCAGCAGACACATCCACCCAGTTCATTGGCTTTAATGTTTTGACTGGAAGTGGAAATAGTTTTTTAAAAGTTGTTTTATCCAATAAGAGAAGAAAAAAAGAGCACCACATGACTTTGTGCCCTGGATGCTGTTTGTAGAGAATCCCTAAGCCATAGCTGGACTTCCACAAATTATTTACTATTGCAGACTGATATTGATTATACAACTTGAGGCAGAATCACAGAAAGCTGGACTGCATTGTATGTACACAAAACTAAGCTTCGTGTTCAGCCACATCTCTTCCAACTGACTGCAAACATCTCCACAGCAAATAGCCAAGGCTGAAACACCCCTTGGAAATTCATTAGCAAGCACAGCAAACAGCAGTCCTGAAAATAGCATCTTCCCATTCAGTGCAACGAGACATACCCCACTATATTATATGTTCAAAGAAGGAAGGGCAATACTCTTCTAAACCTAGCTTCTCATGCACCTGAATCCAATTACACATTCCCTTTATAACAGACATCTCTCTTGGTGCTGCTCTACAAAATCTGCATTGTGTCATCACCACCTTAAAGGTCAGCTGTTATATTTCAATAAATAGAGAAACTGTGATTTCCTTAAGCCACCTGTATTCCTCTTGCCGCAGTCATTTTGGCTCTCTTCTCTTGCTTAGCTCACTTTCATATGAATGTCAGATTTTGCATTTGCTGTGTGCTGTCATACAGACTCCCGCTGTAAAACAGTTTGTTTTTCACCCAGTTGGTGCACCAGATTAGCATTCCCCATCTCTCCCCCCTCCAGAATAGAATGTAATTAAGATCATGGGAAAATAACACATACACTAGTCATAAAGTTAGAGAATTTCAGGTTTGGTTCTGCTTTACAATTTTACATGCTCTACTTCACTTCGGTATATCTAAAGAAATATAAATGCCTTTGGTCACTGGATATCTATTAACTCCTTATGCATCAGATCCTGTGAGGCAGAGACAACAGCAAGATCCACAGCAGCTTATGAGAAGAGGCTCATGCCTTGCAGAATCACACCCAGTTCACCAAAACCAAAGCCTTTTGTCTAAGTGGTTCTCTCTCCCCTTAGTGTGCAGTGGTTGTGAAACAGAAGCCAGAATTATCTTTATGTTCAGTGTACAGGAAATGTTCCACAATCTAGGTGGAATTTTTCATCTGAGAAGCCTGCCAGGATGCTTCCTGTGATAGCCTGGAAGCAGAAGAATCACTTCAGTCTGCAAAGGCCACCTCTGGAAGGGCAGTGGCAGAGCTGGCACAGTGGCAGAGGCTTTGTACAACTCTACCTCCGCAATGGCACCTCCACTTTGGGTTTTCTGGTGGAAGGACAGAAACAACTGAGACCTTACATTGTTTGGCTGTGAAACTGAATGTCACCAGATGAGAAATTGACTGCTTCTTAACTAATAAAAAAACAAAAACAAAAACAAAAACAAACTAACAACCAAAAAAACCTAACCCATCAAAACAACCACCCAAACAAAAACTTTAACTGCTTCTACAGCAGGAATAAAAATATCATCACAAGAGTAAGCATGAGGTTTGTCTTCAATGTCTCTTGACAGGTTATGGAAAGGAAAAAAAAACCAACCAGGTGGTCTTCCACCATGAACGTGGTGGAGAGGCAACTCAGGACCCCTATTTCATGCTTACCATGGCTAAATCATATTCCAGTTTGTCTCCTTTAAAAGAGGGGAGAAGGTAACAGTTGTCCCCAAGAAAGAAGACATTCACAGTGCATCATTTGACACACAGTATCACACAGACAGAATTTATGACTTGCCCAACCTGTACAACATTGTCTGTGGTGGGTTTCTAGGAAATAAAATGAGATACTGTGGTGCTTCTGTAACTGCAAAATTCCTTAGATAAGGAAGAAAGTAGATTTTCACCTTCACTGATGTGCCACTGTAATTATTTTTTATGGCAATTCTCCTCCATTAGTGAGAGATTCATAATGGAATAAATAGAGAAATGAGATGAAGCCTGAGTATTCTTCATTGGAATCTAAATTAAACTAGCGTTACAGATTTGTTTACATATCTCAGTTGAGCTATGCAGTTTCAAAAGTTACTTTCTGAACATAAACATGTCTTCTGATGCTACATTACCCACTGTATACAGTAAAATATATTCTAATGTAATACAATAAAACTGGAAAACCAATAAATGCTCCTTTTTTATTGAGAAATTGGACAAAAAATAGCTTATTGTCAGTTTTTAAAGACTGAAAATCAATAGATGATGAAAGGTTGTATTTTCTGTTACCATTAGACTGTTGACTCTAGCAATAAGATATGGATTACAACTGAGGGAGGAAAGAACATGCAAGACACATAATTTGGAGCTTCTTGGGGTTTTTAGAAACTTCATTTCCAGTATTTGAGCAGCAGCAGCCATCTTGGCACTGCTGTTAATGGGCCCCAAGAGCAAAGCTTCTCCATTCTATAGACAAAGACAGCTTCAAGTATCTTCCTGTCTCTAAGACAATTTCTAACTTAAGGAGACTCTTAATCAGACTTGTGTCTGCTAAGAATCATGAGTAAAGATCAGAGAATCACAGAGTCAACCAGGTTGGAAGAGACTTCCAAGATCATCCAGTCAAACCTAGCACCCAAATCTGTCCAATCAACTAGATCATGGCACTAAGTGCCTCAGCCAGGCTTTTCTTGAATACCTGCAGGAATGGCAACTCCATCACCTCCCAGGGCAGCCCATTCCAATGCCAACAACTTCCTCCTAACATCCAGCCTATACCTCCCCTGGCACAACTTGAGACTATGTCCCCTTGTTTTGTTGCTGGTTGCCTGGCAGAAGAGACCAACTTCCCCCACACTTGACTACAACCTCCCTTCAGGTAGTAGTAGACAGCAACGAGGTCAGCCCTGAGCCTCCTCTTCTCCAGGCTAAACACCCTGAGCCTCTCTTCACAGGGCTGTGCTCCTAGCTCCTCACCAGCTTCATCACCCTTCTCTGGACACATTCCAGTACCTCAACATCTCTCTTGAATTGTGGAGCCCAGAACTGGACACAGTAGCCAAGGTGTGGCCTGACCAGGGGAAGAATAACCTAGAGTTCACATAGATTTGCATCCAGCCAATAAAAAAATCAAAAACCCTAACATATCTTCAAACAACATAATGAAGCTATTGCATGTGCCTGGATGAAGTCCACCTAACTGAGCTCCAGAGTGGGTTCTCCATGTCTAGCTCCAATACCCTGCACAATTCTCACATAATAACAAACATAGTCCAATGCTGGATGCGAATGAGGTTAAGTCAACTGTTCAGCTTGAAAAGACCTTTGGCTCTCATGCGTGTCTGAGCCTGCTGTCCTTCCTCACACATGTAAGCTTTTCATCATCTCTGCCCTGAATACAGAGGTCCAATTGAGTCTGTCATCTATATGTGGTTCAGTTTTACCCTAAAGATATGGGTGGAGAGAGAGAGAGGTCTGGAAAACACAGATTTTAAGCATCTGTTTTCCCAATAGAATTTATGCGTGGGAATCAGTTTAAAACCTGAATTTCTGTATTTATTAAACAAAAAGTGCACAACCACACTGAGCCTGGGAAGGCATTCTTGTCTCACAGTGCAAATACATTGGAATGGAAAACAAAAAATATGGAGTGATTAAAAACAGTGAGTGAAACACAAACACTGCATCCAGAGTCCTTAAATAGTGCTCTATAGCAATGCTTTTTGAAGTGAACTAGTAGGTATGACCATCATGTATAAACCCAAATATAGCTGTTCTACCCTGACTATGTTTCTAAACTCTGGAATGGAGTTTGAAAGGATGCCAATTATAATAGGGAGATAGGTCTGCTTTTAGGATTTATATTCTCTTCATACATTTCATAATAATACAGCAGCTCAAAGCTTGCTAGATGGAGGGTAACACAGTAAAAGCCCATACTGCCTTCAGATGTACTTTCCTGTCAAAGGGAACAATCACCACAGGGCCTGAAATTGACAGAGAATGAGTAAAGCTGGCTGATGTGCTTGTGCAGTACCTGATTTTACACGTGCACAGAGATGTGTAATTGTAAATCTATGGGGAAAAAAACTGCCCCAAGACCTCAGATGAGCTGCTGGCATGCAGACACAGCCACCCTGTTGTTTGCCTTAGCCACGCACTTCCACAAGGTTCTTTACTATGAGGGTTGTGGAACACTGGAACAGGTTGCCCAGGGATGTGGTTGAGGCCTTATTCCCGGAGATACTCAGGCTTGACAGGGCTCTAGGCAGCCTGATCTAGTTGAGGATGCCCCTGCTTGCTGCAGAGGGGATTGGACTAGATGACCTTTGGAGGTCCCTTCCAACCCAGACCATTCTATGAAAATTGCTTCAAACTGAGTGTACTGGATTTGGCTGGGATAAAACTGATTTTCTTCACAGCAGTTAGTATAGGTCTATGTTTTGGACCTCTGATGAAAACAGTGAAGGTAACAGAGGGATGTTTTAGTTACTGCTTAGTAGTGCTTACACAGAGTCAAGGCCCTTTCTGCTTCTCACCCCACCCCACCAGTGTGTAGGCTGGGAATGCACAAGAAGTTGTGAGCGGACACAGCTGGAACGGCTGACTCCAACTAATCAAAGGGATATTCCATAACATATGACATCACATTCAGCATATAAAACTGAGGGAAGAACAAACAGGTGTGGAAAATCTGGAGTGGTGGCACATGTCTTCCCAAGTAACCATGAGTGACAGAGCTGAACACTTGCCTGCCAATGAGAAGTGGGATACTGATTCTTTGCTTTGTTTGTGCATATGTTTTTTACTTTACCTCTTAAACTGTCTTCATCTCAACCCACAAGCTGTCTCATGTTTACTCTTCTGATTCTCTCCACCAACCCACCAGGCAGGAGCAAGTGAGCAGCTCTGTGGGGCTTGGTTGCTGGCTGGGGTTAAACTAAGACAATGTGGAAAACACAAAGAACAGTGATTTCCATATCATGGTTTCTTCTGCTTTCCCAGGTAGACAGCTAGCTATTTGTATAAAGGAGGCTGCTAAAACATATGCATAATCACATACCAAAAAATGATTCATGTTGTTCCTGTAAGCTTTTGCTTGAGTTTACCATGGAAAGTAACTTTGATGAAATAATTTGCCCAGAGCGCTGCTTGTCTAGAAGATTTCTGTAATTTAACTGCAGTTCTGTAAATAATTTAGTGATAGACAGGCCTTCAGTGTAATTTGGTGCTAAACCTAGGCAACATTAAGGAAATGGCCACCAGGCCAGAACTTAACTCTGCTGGGTCCTAGAATGTACATTAAAATCCAGTTCAAAACTATTCTGTTTTGGAATCTTCATTCAGTTTAAAGAAAGACAATTAGTTTTGCTTTGGAAATGAACACACAGAAATGTCATGCTTCTCTTGCTAAGGAAACCCTGCAGACCTCCATTAAGAGGTACAGTATTTTTGCACAATAATATAGAATCATAGAATCATGGAGTCAACCAGGTTGGAAGAGACCTCCAAGATCATCCAGTCCAACCTACTGCCCAGCCCTGTCCAATCAATTAGACCAGACCACAGCTGTAGTAATTCCACAGCATGGCATTTTGTACTGCTGCTGAATTATCAGTGACTTTCACCAGTCTCTCAGATCTTCTGTGCTGTTACACTGTGAAATAGCAAAAGCTATTGCCTTGATTTTTAGTCAAGCCTTAACTTGACTCAAGTCAGAGACTTCAAGATAAGAGGTACAAAATTGTATGCATGGTACATTGCACCTTTAATCATCTACCTACCTGAAATACTCAAGCAAGTAGTTAGACATCTAAATGTTCCAACTACAGGCTTAAAATAAATGAGTTTTGCAGTACATGACTGTGTCCACATAATTTGAAAATTGGTGTTCACATCACCTCTCAATCTAACTATCATTTCAGCCACAGGCAGATTGGAAACTCAAAGTCAGCAGCAGAGCCAAGACCAGGTCTAAAATTTAGCACTTCAGCTGAAAAAAGAGAACCAATAACTGTAGGATGCTTCTCACCCATGCCTGGAAAAACATTTTTCTATCACAAACATCCACCATCAGCATCACCTTCCTGCATCATCAGACTGTAAATCAAGTTATCTTCTGGAAGCCTCTTATGATTGTTACCAAATGAGAAGGCAATGGCAGGGAATTATAATAAACAAGGCAACAAAACCATCCCTCTCAGCTCTGCTGAAAACGTGCCTTAAGAAGCAGACACATTTATACTTCTTTTTCAACAGAAAAACAGAGAAGGGGGTGAAGTAGATGGGTTAAAAGCCAGTAAAAAGTAATAGAGAAAAAGCCCACCAGGTAGTGTGGCAAGAACCTCTAGATAAGTATCTTAAATCAGGGTAAATTACACACCTCATGCTGGTGACTCGGTCATGGGAAATTATGAAGCTACGTGATGTCTCATTTGTTGTGCTGAAAACAAATGTAAATAAATTACTGAGAGAATCTCATTTACATTTAGAAATTCATCCCGATGCATGACATGACTGCTGATGTTTTTTCAAATGACACTTTGAGAAGTGCCACTATTAAAACCAGATCATAGCCACCTTAACGAGAGCCAGGGCACGTGTGCATGCACGTGCGTGTGCCTATGTGCATGAGCGTGTAAAGACTGATGTTCTAGAGAAATCTCTAGGACCACAGGGGAAAAAGGCTTTCTTTTACTGTTTCAGAACCAAAGTGGTGGTATCAGAAGATCAAACCATCAATCTGTATGCTTCTGTGCATTCTTCCTCCCTCCAGAGCGGGAAAGAGAAAGACAACATTATGGATTGGCTGTTGCCAGTACAACAGGAAGTGCAAATACTAAAAATCATAGGACAGAAAATAGTGTGGCATGTCTCTCCATCATCAAGTGTAATAAAACTTCCCCTTAAATACACACACAAAAAGCCTTTTGATAAGCTTTTATCTCCCCCCCCCTCCAAGCCTCACATTTTAAGCTGTCACTAAAACAATTGGAAAGGATATCCAGGAAGCTGTAAGATGGAGAGCAAGCTAAACCGTGGTTAGCTAAGCAGCATACATTCAGGCAAATATCCAAATGCTTTAGGAGCTGTCACTCTCCATCCCGCGTGGGAAGGCTGTGAAGAGACGGACTTGTTCGTATCATGATTGCTCTTATTATTACAGCAGTGAAAACACTGCATACTAATGGATGTGTTTTCAGAAAGACTGTTAGATGGCTTTTTAGACTCTCTGCCTGGCTGTCTGGGCTTCTGTATCCCATACCTTCTGTCCCTTTCTTTGCTTCCCAAACAAAACTCTAAAAAAAAAAAAAAGTGTTTGCAACATGAGAGTGAACTAAAACATATTTCCAAACGTGGACACGACAGTGTTCTACAACCCCACATACGGCAGCATATTTATATAAGCCTGCATAGGTCAGAGAGTTTATTTGTTAAGGGACAAATAAGCAGGCCATGAAATAATTATTTTTCATTGTGCCCTGCCAAACCTATCCAGCCAAAGGCTAAATTGAGCTGCTATTGTGATTATTTGAACTGTGGAGCCAAAAGTCTTCACTGCAAAGCATCCCAGCTGTCCTAAATTTTATTCTGATGGCTAGTTTTCACGCTAGCTTGAAACTTGCCAAAAATGCTCCACAAAATAGGCAGGCGGAAGGTTTGCTTTATCCAGACCTACATCAATTTCTGATTTAGAGCTGCTCTGAGAACTTGATTATTAACAAATCACTTCCCCAAATTGTTATGACAAGATTCACATATGCAAATGGCAAGCTGCTCATATGTACACAGCAAAAGAAATTAATACAAAGGTTCCTAGATTTATTTATGGTTATTTCCTGTTGTGCTTTACTGCAAATGAGCCACGTTGACATGGGAACACCCAGGCCATAACTGCTCAACATGCTTCTGCCTTCTCCTACCTCCCTGTGGAAATGACATTACCTTCTGGCATTAGAGAAAGCAAAACTACCACAGCAGTTCTCAAGCTGCAAATTTGGGAGGATTACCCCCAGAACAGCTCAGATCACAGGCTTGGGAGGATATTTCATACTTTAAACAAGATTGATGGCGGAGGAGGGGGACCAACAAATATATATTTTTTAAAAACCTCATGCTTCAAAGCTTAGATTAATCCCTAATAATGAAAGATTAGGATGAGATCGCGTAGGGAGAAGATTATCCCATGTCTGCCAATTGTGAGGCTCACAACTTTCCTTGAGGCGTCTGGGGTTGGTCATTGTTAGAGACAGAACAGGAGGCTAGAAGGATCTCAGGATTGATTCATTTCATACCTTCTACATTTCTCTTGAAATAACCAAGACACAAACAAAAGACAATAAAGCTAATTGTTTTGAAAGCAGCAGTCTTCTACCTAAATGAAACGCCCATCATTTGGTATCAGGCTCTATGCACCACAACCCTGACAAGACAACTGCGCCTCGCTGCAACTGCCCTCCTTCTCCTCCATGTCTCCTACTATTTTTTATCATGGTTGTAATTTCACTGTAATTTCCTCAGGGCAGCAACCACTCCACATTTACACATGAATTAAAACAACACCTCGCACAATAGCATACCAGTCCTGATTGGAACTTGGACTGCTCCTGGGAATGCTGCTAGGAACACTGCTATAAAAAGAGCTCATAAATGTCTAGAGTATGGCACAGTAACACACACATACCTTTTATCACAGTTAGCATTACCAAGTGTTCATTCTTTTTTTTCCCAGTAAAACTGTGGATGGCCTTGTTTATTTCCTAGCTCCAAGATGGCTGCATGGTGTGTAGCTAAGATCCAGCACACCTTCACCAGCATTCTCTGTCAAGTTAGGCATGTACTATGTATGTCTGTATTTATTCTTCAACAGAATGATAGAAATGTTACAATGTCTCACTACAGATACTGAATCTTGCTTAAAATTTGCATGGAAGCTGGTAACAAGCTGGGGACACTCAGGATAAGGAATCAAAGGAACCCCACATCAGTCTCAGCCACATAATCCCTGTGCACCTGTTACAGACCTACTGAGTCTTGACCTGATTAGCACAAATTCCCTTCAAATTTCTTTCCTTCACTCTGAGAGGCTTTTGACCTTTGAACTAATATTTTAATATATTCTGGAATTTGTAATGTTGCATATAGTAAATTAGTTATTTTCTGGTACTTCAAATATAGAGTTGGAAAGGACCTTAAAGACCATCTAGTTCCAACCTCCCTGCCATGGGCAGGGACATCTTCCAATAGACCATACTGCTCAAGACCCTGTTCAATCTGGTCTTGAACACATTCAGGGAGGGGACATCCACAACCTTCCTTGGCAACCTGTTACTGTGTCTCACCACTCTCACTGTAAAGATTTTCTTCCTAAAATTCAGTCTGAAACTAGCCTCTTCCAGCCAAAAAAACATTCTCCCTTGCCCGATCACTACAAGCCCTTGTAAAAAGTCCCTCCCCAGCTTTCTGGTAGGCCCCTTTAAGGTACTGGAAAGCTGCTCTAAGGTGTCCCTGAACCCTTCTCCAGGCTGAACAACCCCAACTCTTGCAGCCTGTCCCTGTAGGGGAGGTGCTCCAGACATATAAAAGACAAAATTCTAACTTAGTCTGATATTCAGTCACTTTATCTGGGAGTGGGTGCAGAGGAGGTGGCAAATAAATAAATTACTTGAGAATAGGCACTCTTTAAGGTCAAGTTCCATGTTGGAATCACTCATTCCAATATTTAACATCTAGGAAAAAAATGAAGAAATGGCCAAAAGGTAAAATATATTGAAAATCTTAATGAGAATAAGAGAGCCATTTTGCTAGGTTTGTATTCTATGTTTGCATGGCACCAGAAGTTCACCTTAAAAAATCTACCATGCAGCAGTTGTTAGCAATTGTGTTAATATCTCTCAAAGTAAAATTAAACATGTTCAAATGACTTTTTTGTCAACTACCAGTTGATGGACCTCTTATTTATTATATATATGAAAAATTTTACACAAGCAAATTTTGTGGCAAATCCAAGGTCAGGATTTCTTTTCCTCTGGCTCCTGATGGGTTAGAAGAATTACAAGGCCTTCATGCGTTTTTCCACACAAACTTACATTCAGTGAAAGTATCATCCATGACATAAATATGGAGAGTTGCCATCTCCCAGAAACATCACATTGTTGGACATTGCCAGTCTGAGCACTTCAGCTTCTCTATGAACTTCCCACAGCTTGCAACTTAACTCCTGTTTCTTTTGCCCAGTGCCCCCCACAGCTTTAACCAAAGCAAACTCTACCCAGCGTAACACTTCCACTCCAGGCAAAGCTCATTCAGGAATCAACTTCTCACGCCTACAAACAGAGTGAGACCATGGTCTATATGGAAGAGGCTACTGATAAACCTGCACACACTCAGATATGCAACAAAGTCCAATGGAATCCTATTAGGGAATAATACAAATGACAGAGCTTAAAGAATACAGTTAGCTCCTAATTAAACAGCCCATAAATCTGTTACAGAACTTGCAGAATTTATCACCAGAACAGGAATCTCAAGACCTTTCACAAAGTCTCATTTTAACAGACCTGTTGTCCACTGAACCAACAACTTTGTTGCTCACAGACAAGATATCTCACCAACTTAAGTACTATTAAAAGATGATTATGCAGTGAGCTTTCCTGAAATTGTATAACATTTGCATGGTATAACACATACTCTTACTTGTTCGCTGCAGTCTGATTCAAAGTGCTATAAATATGTTTGCCCTTTCTGCTAAGCCTGCCTAGGGGATTAGCAACCCCCCAAAAGTTCAGTTGAATATTAACTGCATTAACTTTGCAGACTGTAACATACTGTTACACTCAAACAGCCTACGGTGCAGTATGGATGACTTGCTTAATAAAAAAATGTTTTCATGCAAAGCCCTACTGCTAGGGAAAAAAAATTTTTGCTCTCCCAAAAGAGATGACCTCTTCCATTTAACTTCATAAAGCAAATAAATAAAAGGAAGATCTTTACAGGGATGTCCAGGAGAAATGCTTATCATTTTGTCTGTCAAACCAGATGGACTTCCCTTGTCAACACAACACTAGCGCCACTCTGTTAGCAGTTGAGTCAGTTTGCCACAAAACCCCAACAACCTACTGTGAAATACAGTAGCAAAGTGTCATTTACTGTAGTAGTGTGAAGTTAAAAGCTAGAAAAGAAGTATGACTGTTTGCTTACTTATTTTCTTAAGTAGTTCTTTGTGTGCCAACTCCCATAAAAAACACGTGCCAAAAGACTTTCCAGCACAAAGTTATACAGTGGCAAAGACAAACAAAAGGAACAAGAAATATTTAGAAGTTGGAAGAGAAAGAGTTGACAGGAGCGTAAAAAGGGAGCTGACTTGATAGCTAATGGCAAGAGTAAAGAAAGAATAAGTTCTTAAACTTCCTCAGTGAAGAGCTCCCAGGCAGAGGGTAACTGACAGTATGTGTTCAAAGGGAAAGAAAGGTAAGGGGAAAGAGGAGAACAAGAATGGCTGCATCAAGTTTCTGAAGGTTACATGGTATGAAGGGGACTAGTAGAATTGCTGGAAGTATCAAATGAATTGTTAAAATACCTTTAAGGATGAAAAAAAAATCTCCCTTATTATAATCACAGTAATACAAAAATGCAGAACATGTCTAATACTTGATGAGATAGAAATCACTTAATACATTTTCTTTGCCTTCATAAAACTAAACACATGAAACAAACCTTCTTTATGTTCCTGTGGGAACATGCAACGACTCTCACAGACCTTAACACTGAACACTTCAATGAAACCTTCTTCATTCAGTCTCAATTCATACAAACACACTGTCCCATACCAAAGTCTTGGGTGTAATCAGAAATTAAATCAAAAAAGTTAGAAAACATGTTTCTCCATAACGCTGTGCACTTGCTTGCTTATGCCATTCACCATCACAATTAGGTTCTCTACAAATGGAGACCAACAATAGATATTGGTAGTTAACACAAGAACTTAAATAGCAGAGAGCCTCAGACAATAGCATTAAACTGGAATGAAAGCTTTACAGAAAAAGAGAAATGCTGTGCTGCCTGCAATCACCTCCCTCCCTTACACACACACAGACTGCACACCTGCTACCCACCGGCCAGATGGGACTGAATTCTCCTGAATCAGATCTTGGATTTTTAAACTCAGCTTGAGTTCAATTGGATTTCAAGACATCCAAATATACTATCACTTCACATTTAAAAAGTAACATCAGTGTCCAGGAACTCCTCGTTTCAGTATCGTTCCCACAATGAGGTAAGTATCAAAGTGGGATTGTTGACCCAAATGTACTAATACAAATAACTGAAACATAGCCTTGCAGCAGCATTTAATTCAATTGCATATGCTCACTTCCTGCATGAAACCCCAAAACAACCTGATTTTATATTATCAGCATGTTAAAAGAGATCGAGAATTTAGCTAATCTGTAGTGACCGGCAGTGGTTTTTTCAGAAGTCCGTGAAGGCAATTTAGCAGCCCAAACTCACTTACAGCCTTGTAGGAACCAGCCTTTAATGCACAAGCATCATAAAATATTAACACATGTTAAGAAAAAAGCTGGGAAACATTATATTCCTAGAGAATTTGCTAAGCTTGCAAAATGCGACACTTATCATCAATAAAACTTTCTTTGGTTAAGAGACCCCTAGCCTGCTCTTCAGAAAAAGGTCCCTTTCATCCTCCCTCCACCAACTCTCTCTTTCCTGCACTTTAATGGGCTGCTCACAATGGGTAAAGCCACATTTTCAATTGGGACTGGCCTCCAAACTACTCTTGCTTCACCTTTTCCATTGATCCTGAAACCGATTTGAGACTTGCAGGGGGTTAAACAAGTCATTGGCCAGCAGTGAGGTGTTCTCTGCGGGGACCATGGGCATCTGGAAGCTACTGCCAGTGGTGTTCCGCCAGAGCCACGTCTGGCAAGCACCGAGGCACAGAAATGCAAGTCCTGCTTGCTTGGCCAGCCTTGGACTGACCTTTAGTCATAACAGAGAAGAGGAGTTTTGTTAGTGAACACCGAGTTCTGGTCTACACATTTTTTAAATTGATTGTTTTATTGATGTAAAGTGCCCAGGTGCCCTCATGACAGTCACTAATATAGATTTTCAAAATAAAATTAATTAAGGGCCAGTCTGGACCACCTTTACTGTCACCATGCAGTACCCTTTTCTACAAGTAACAATGCTATCAAGCAGCAAGCACAAGTACAGTGTTCATAGAGTATTTCATTACATCTCAAAACACTTGACTATGGAGGTCAAGATCGCTGTCACCTATCTACGCGCGCGCACACACACACACACAGATACACACACTCTCACTCACTCTTCTCTCCTACCTTCTGAAAGGGGAACTGAAGCACAGAAAACTTAACCAAAAAAAGTCCGTGCTGGGATGACAGCTGTATTGCAGAGAGCTCTGTCCCTCCAGACCGCAGTGAGAGCATGGCTCGGCGTGAGCCTGAGCAGAAGCAGAGCAGCCTGGCACGCAGGCTAATCTGAATTACACTCATCCAACCCTTGAAATGGTTCGTCATTAGCTCTGGGTTAATGGAGTCCCAATGAGTAGTGTTATTTTCATCCCCTGCCTACTGAACACAAAATTCATTTGCAAATATCCTGTAAAATACTGCAAAGCAAGCCAAAGAGATATGACAACATAAGAGGCATACTATTTATGGAATGCACTTACCGTCATTTAGAAAAGGAAGCTGACATGAGCAACAGCCTAAATTTAGCAGCACATTTAGTTTTTATTCACCAGTCACAATGACAACATTTTAGAAGGCTACCACACACCTTGTGCGCCAAAAGGTTCAAGTGAAATCAAGACAGACTTTGATCTGAAAGGAATTCAGGATCAGCTCCTTAATGAATACAACACTGAGTTAAATTAAGGCAATCACCATCTTGACTTTCTATTCCAAGTAGATATAAAATTACATTGATTGCAGGAAATGGTGGCATTCAAACAATATTGCAACGGCCAAAGCCTGAAAGCTAAATTCATTGTCGAGCTAAACTAGGCTTTCAGAGGGCACCATTTGATTTGAGGGAAAAAAGCTTCTACGAACCACATGTTTCCAATTAATAGTTTAAAAGGCAGAGTAAAAAAAGGGAAAAACATTAGTCAATATGCCACATGCCACTCAAACAACCAGAGTCTCTGCATGTAGGTACTGTACAAATACATATATAGAGAGAGGTAGATGTGTTATGAGTGTGTTGGGTTTTTTTAAGGCAGGCTGTGCTACAAAGGCCAAATTTGAGATTTAGAAAGACAAATGTATTTCAGAACAGCCTGAGAAAGCTTTCACCCACACTTCCTTTAATTCAACAGTAATTTTAAATCAACAGTGTGCAAAGTTAAACCCAGTTCTCTCGAAAACTCAGATAAAGAATTAATTCGAACCCTTACCTTTGGCACCTTAAAGACTTTTGGCCATGACTTACCTGTATAAATAGAAAGAACTAATTTACTACAGAAATGCCCATGGGCAAACATGTTCTGGCTAATGAAGTGTTCAGCTTTTGCATGATTAACCAGCTGGTGGGGGTGGTGTAAAAATCACAGGGCATAAAATAATAAGAAAAATTGATTAGCAGCTCTTTTTTAAAGCAGTCTATGAAAAAATTACGTATTTTTGCACAGCAGTTTGGAAAAGGACTGTACAGAAAGATAGAGTCAAATGACTTACCAAGGAGTCAGGCAGAGACTGTACCAGGAACTCACTCCTCCAAGACCTGCATCGCAGAGAGGTTCAAGTGAAAAGTGCGAAACCAACCAGCACCATGGCCGGACTACTTACACAACTGGTCCTGCCACTAGTCATAAAGGTAATTTTCTACTATATTGCAAAAGACATCACAGAAAGTTAAAAAAATATGACTGTGCTTTTGAGTCAGTTCAGTTTCTTCCCCAGTGCTCTATACTCACAAGTGCCTTAGCTGGCTACAGGTATTCCACAAGCCAACTCAAGAAGTGCCTCTGTATGAGCCAAGGGATTCATATGCTACGTAGAAATAATGCTCACATTCAGGTGGTGCTACATAAAGAAGATGGGGTTTGTACTCACGAGGGACAAAACTCCCCTTGCCCTTCCCATCTTGTATATGGGACTTCTTACAAGCTCACATGCTCTGCCCTCAAAATAGGACCCAATTAGTGTACAAATACTTGGCAGACAGGTCACGAAAATAAATGTATCATTAACTGTCCCCTGAACCAATGCAGGCTATGCTGAAGCAGTTTTACTTCATACAGATTTGCTCAAGGTCTCTTCAACTAGAGTACAAGTGGCACGTTACAGTTTCTTTAAAAAGGAAAACCAGATATTTTTATAGCCTTGGATTACTTCAGAAATACCAAGCAGCTGCTTATGTAAAGCATATGCACCAGTAACAAGAAACTGCAAAAAAATTAAGCTACAGATAATTTGCTCTAGGCCCCAGTAATAGTCACAGTCCTCTATCTCCCTTACTTCTATGGAAAATGCATGTTTTATGTCTATTTATGGACTTTTACTGGCTTACAGCTACGTACCATGGGAGAAACAGGCAAACGATTGGCATCTCAGGGATCTGCAATGTGTTCCAGCCTGGGGGATGCAGCTCTAACTTTAATGCTGGGACTTCATGGGTTGGGAACCTACTTTAAGTCCTTTTGGCAATATACAAGCAGTCACCTTACAGCCATGGCTAATTTCTAACTGTAACCAGACAACGAGTTTCCCCTCTCATGGTATATGATGTATCTTCATGTGCTCTGCTACCTGGATATGAATTCAATTCTTAAATCATGCTGGTATACTGTGCATCTGTGGCTCAAACTGTTCAATCATAACATGGGAGTTTTTGCAAGGAGTAACAATTTTACCTGAAACAGGAGCTAATGTAAGAAGCAAAGCAGGAGTTAACGCAAGAAGTAAAGCAGAACTCTGAAACCCTTTTGCCTTCTTTCTATAGCTCCTTCATTTATCTTTATTTCCACTTTTCTGAGGAAGAAAGTACCCCTTTAAATGCACCAAAAGTGAGATTTTCCCATGCTGTTTCTATATACAAGCCATGCAGGTTATCCTGAGAATGGTTCACTTCATGTAGACAACATACACTCTGCTTCACCCAAAGATTCACACCAAAGACCTGGTAGGGCTTGTGCAGGTTAGATAACTCTACAAATACTCCATGGTGGCTTTCCTTAGTTCTCACGTGCCTCTAGCAGTCACTTGACACTTCTGACATCAAAGAGGTTTCCGCATGTTCTCATGCATTTGCTGGATAGATGGCTCTTTCTACATAGTTCTTGCATTTGAGCCTCCTCTAACCTTGAGGAGACATTTCTACATATTAACACCTGTGAAAGTGGGCGCAGAACAGGCATAAACCAAAAGGAATAGAGGGAAAATTAAAAAGCTGCTATGCAGCAACATTTCCCTTAGTACATCAGATGAGGAAGACCTCTATCTCTAGATACAATTCACAATAAACCAGAAGTTTCCAGTTAAGCAAGAAGTGGCATTAAATTCCATTTGAGTCTAATTTCTATGGTCAAATTGAATCTTGAGCAAATTTTTAAATGTTAGGTATTTCTAACTCTGATCAACTGGGATCCTGACAACACTGGAGCTGGTAAACTGTGTTTGAAGCTATTTTCAAAGATGGTAACAGCTTAATATAGTTCCGACACAACATTTATTAACTGCAGCCATACTTGCTAAGAAATTATACAGTAGACTAAATAACATCATAATTTTGGCTAGCCCACTTGTCTTAAAAGTTGGGTTTTTTTTAATGCCATTTTTCACTACAGAAACTGAATGCTTGTTAAAATCACAGGGCTTTAAAGGAATTCAGAAATATGAGGCACAGCTGTTTTACAGATGGAAAAAATAATTCTTCAGACCTGTACATTGGACTGCATCAGCTTATTTATCTGTTTACTTAAAAGCAATTGTTTTGGAAGAGTCCCCCAATGAGCACGTGCTCTGTGCTTTGCAGAGGGGTCAAGCACAAGATACAGACTGCAGACTACAGGTTTAACTTCCAAGAACATGCATATACAAAGGTATTTGGGTGCCTAATTCCACCCATAACTCTCAGTGAAATAGATAGAGGGTAAGCACCTCTGAGGACACAATCCTTTGACACTACCACAGATTTTTCATCTGGATCCAGGTTCATGCTATTTTTGACAGCAAAACAGCAGAAAATTAAAAAACATTTTGCTTCATGGCCTCCTTATTCCCTCCTGTATTGGAGTTTCTCTAATTTTTAACACGGCTCCCAGTAGAGGACACAACAACCAAATGGGCTGGTCTTGTTACCAGTGTTTTGCACACTAATTAGTAACAATGAGAGCTTAAAGCAACCAGTAGGACATTTCATGCCACTACTGCTTAAGTCTGCGTTGACTACCTCTGCTTCAGCCATACCCATGAAGAATATTTGGAGGGTTCTTCCTGCCCATCAATTTTTAGCAAGGATATGGTTTCCTATAGTATTAGAAATTGATAAGTAATATTGTTAACCTATGTGTCACAGCTAAATATCAGGTGTTGAGAGTATATGAAAGAGCCAAAGGCCTTTTTTTTTCCAATAAAGTATTTTGATTACCTATAATGTGATTATATAGTTGACCAATGAGTAACACAGTATGAGATTCATCCTATAGCAAACAAGTTGGATACAGACTTTTACAGTGCACACACACATCCCACTCAGGCTGGAAGAGAACCATGCTCTGTTGCTTCACTGCATGTTCAGCAATTTACTTCTAACTTGGATGAAAAAAACAATGATTTATTCAAAAGTCATTTAAAACTCTTTCTGAATAACTTCTGAAGGACAGCTGTCAAGAAAGCAGCACATCTGAAGAAGAGATACATACAGAAAACCTGTAAACCATCTTCTCCAACTGAGAGACCAAACTGCTAAAATTAGTTCTTGGAATTTCTCCTTTAGGTGCCAGTTTGAGTCTTGTTCCAAATGATCATGACCTAACAATCCTTCTGACAATAATCCACAACTAGTCAATGAGATCTATTTGCTGATTAGATGCATGGAATCCCCGCACAAAACATCACATTTGAAACCTCACTTTTAAAACTACACTTTTGTTCTAGCACCCTGAAAGTAACTGTAGAAACACAAAGAACTCAGATGGCCTCTCAACCCCCATTGGAAGTGACAAGGGAGTCATTCTAAAATTGCAGGCATGCTGTCAAGTGCAGGTGTTTGTAAACAAGTTTGGAAATGTTTCTAATTATAAATTACAAGAGTTAAAATTAGAAGTCAAATCCTTTAGCTTTAAAAAAAGAACTTCCAAAAGGGTTCACCTAAATGAGAGCAACTAGTGATGTTTTAGTCACGAGAGCAGAATTTCTGTCCAGAGTGACATACTGCTCTTCATCAAACTTTCCACTATGACTTACAGTACATTTCTTTAAGAAAAGAAGTATTCAATAAGAATTTTAATTTGCTATCATACTATGACACTGAATATATGAATATGCTATCTAAAAATACTCTATGCACAGGTCTTCTGCATGTCATATAATTAAAAAGATGAGGGGGAAAAAGAATTATGTTCCCAAAAATTCTGAACCTGTCCTGCCTGCCAACAGAGTGGGGAACTTCCCACGCTGATCTTCTGAGAACTCAAACCAAACTCTCCTTGAAGCCTTACTCTTCTGCATAAAGTTCTCTCATAACCTCCCCTACTGAAGAAATAGGACTTTACCTCTGCAGAAGCTCTAGGAAAAAGCAAAGCTTTTACCAGACTCCAGGGAAGGTGTTTCTCTTTTTAGGGAAAAGAAAATAAAGGCTAATGCTGGAATCTCTTAGTCTTGACATTATTTCTTAAGGGAAATATAACAGCACATCTCAACACATTACAGAATCACAGAAGCAGCCACGGTTGGGAGGGGCCACAAGGATCATCTAGTTCCAACCTCCCTGCCATGCCCAGGGACACCCTACCCTAGATCAGGCTGCCCACAGCCTCATCCCGCCTGGCCTTAAACACCTCCAGGGACCGGGCCTCAACCACCTCCCTGGGCAACCCATTCCAGGCTCTCACCACTCTAGTGGCAAAGAACTTCCTCCACACGTCCAGCCTGACTCTCCCCATCTCCAGCTTTGCTCCATTCCCACCAGTCCTGTCACTCCCTGAGAGCCTAAAAAGTCCCTCCCCAGCTTTTTTGTAGGCCTCTTTCAGATACTGGAAGGCCACAAGAAGGTCACCTGGGAGCCTCCTCTTCTCCAGACTGCACAGCCCCAACTCTGCCCTCATAGGAGAACTTCTCCAGGCCTCTGATCATCCTCGTGGCCCTTCTCTGGACACACTCCAGCATGTCCACATCCCTCTTGTAACAGAGGCTCCAGAACTGGAAGCAGTACTCCTGGTGGAGTAGAATAGCTCTGACTGATTACAAGTGAACAAAAAAGAAACTATTTCAGAGAAACCTGACTGCAGCCTCACCTCAAGCAAGCAGCAGTCTTCTTCCTGCATGGTCCTGAAAAATCAATGGGAAATGGATAAAATAGTAAGGACTTGCTCCAGCACCAAAGTGGGATTGATCCTGTCCAGCAGACATCCCTCTACTGCCCACCTGAAGCACAGGCAGGTGCAGTGAGAAGAAAAGGAACAACAGCTCTTCAGCTTCTCCACAGACAGCTTCCTCCTCCCTCTTCACCATGACAGAGGAAAAGCTCAAACTCGTCCTCCTCAAAAACCATGACAGAGGTTGCCCTTGGCCTGTCAGACAGAGAGAGCTATTTCATGTAACAACCACTACTAAGCCCTTCCTTTTTCTTCCCTGCTTTTTCTTTATAGTATTTGCTGTACCAAAATAGCAGTTTCCATATTTTTTTCTGGACAGCATTTTGGAACTCGCTACCTTCCACAAACACAACTGTACCAGTTTAGTGCCTGTCTTGGAGTTAACAAGTACGGTGCTGCATCAGGATGAGAATACAAATGTGCTTTCAAACTGGGAGCCTTGCAGGTGGCACTTCCCTTGCTGCAAGCCATGGATATAACTCGGAATTGCTTATCACTTGAGCCAAACCTTTATCTTTTGCATTACTGATGCAAGTATGGGATGGAGAAGCCTAGTTTTCCACTTAGGTGAAGAGACCACAGCAGAATCAGAGAAGAGACCTCCGAGATCAGTCAGTCAAACCTATCACCCAGCCCTCTCCAATCAACTAGACCATGGCACCAAGCACCTCATCCGATCTTTTCTTGAACACCTCCAGGGATGGTGACTCCGCCACCTCCCTGGGCAGCCACTCGAATGCCAGTCACTCTCTCTGTGGAGAACTTTCTCCTAACATTCAGACTAGACCTTCCCTGGTGCAACTTGAGCCTGTGTCCCCTTGTTCTGTTGCTGGTTGTCTGGGAGAAGAGGCCAACCCCACCTGGCTACAGCCTCCCTTCAGGTAGTTGCAGACAGCAATGAGTTCTGCCCTGAGCCTCCTCTTCTGCAGGCCGCACCCCCCCAGCTCCCTCGGCCTTTCCTCACAGGGCTGTGCTCCAGGCCCCTCACCAGCTTTGGCGCCCTCCTGTGGACACCTTCCAGTATCTCAACATCTCTCTTGAATTGAGGAGCCCAGAACTGGACACAGTAAGTGGAAGCAGAGGGAGGACACATCTCACCTGCAGCTGGAGGTTGCTCCCCGACTTTTCCTTGGCTCGAGTACCTCGCTCTCCCCTTTCCTGGCTGGTGCAGTGAGAGCTCCCCCTCCTGTTCCAGTCTAACCAATGTTAGACTTTGCCCTACTGGAAGGGTGGCCTGGTTCAAAGAAGGTTCAAAAGCAGGCTCAGTCAGCTAGGTTTCCTCCTGGAAACTGACATCAAAATTAATTCCCAGAAGAGGAAATATTATAATCCTCCAATTAAAATCTAGGTAAAATGACTTATTTATTAAACATAGATATATGTGCACATGCACAGCTTTGAACATGTACTCTGACACACGCTGTGTGTGCATATCTGCTATATACATGTGCACACAGACACACAGCACTGCAGATTTTTAATGCCACTAATCTCATTACTCTTCTCACTCAACATAAGTATTTATCAGTTTCTACAAGCCCACCTAACTTCTGAAGCACCTATGCTTTTGCATGTACCTGCACTGTGTTCCTCTGGAACATTTTCTTCCTAAATTACTATATATTGGAGCTGTGTTTGAAAGTTAATAAAAACCCCATCCAACCCAAAAGCTTTTCACTGAGGGCATAAATATTTTAACAATATCTTTGTATTTAGGAGACTTTGCATCAAAGTCAAGATCAGATAGGGCAATTAACCCATTACAGGGTTTGGGTTTTTTTTAAGATGCTAGATAAAAGAAAACACATTTAGGAAATGCTTAATCAGACTTAAATTATGCATTTGAGAACTAAAATAATCTCTGAGATTTATTTCTAATATTTTCTGCATGCTGAAATGAAAGCATGAAGAGCTGCACAATTGAATATATCTTCTACCAAAAATAGCTGAAAAAAATACTATAGAAGAGTGCCTGCTGGGTTGGTTATAAAAGTAAAGTATAATCCATTAACTGCTAATTAGAAGCATCAGAAGCAGGCTTTGCTGCAACGAGAGCTGGCCCCTAAGTAGATGTTTCTGTAACCATTTAAAGGCACAGGGTTTCTCCAGTTGCTGAGAATGGAGCTTGGATGGTTTCAGCATAAAGGCCATGTGAAAAGAGACTGTGGCACTTGGCCATGTTACCCAGCTGTTTTCTAAATATGATGACAGGTGCCATTTTTTCCATTTGATCGTGGAACGTAATACATCTTCAAACAAATTTTCCCCAAATAGTCTGGTGCAGTTACATTTCAGAGATTCAAATAGAAGAATGTGTTTTTTCTCTCTGACAGACACACACTGCAGTCTTTGGCAGATAATGAAATAGCTGCTTTTTCCTCAAAGCTGATTTTTGTTATGTGTATTATTTTGCTTTTAACTGTTATTGTAGAAGGGAGAGAATAGGATTTGGGCAGAGGATTTAAAGCTGAAGGAATATGAAGAAAAATAAATAAAAAAGGGGAAAAAAGAAAACTAAAAAGCCATTCTTTATAACTAAACTTAATAAATTTGCCTTGCAGCAGGGAAGGAGTCTCCTTCTCTCTGTCCACTGCTCCATAATTTCTCCTATTCTTTATCTAACCACCTGGTCAAATCAAGCTCCTTTTCAACTACTGAAGGCCAAAAAGGTCTCTCGATCCAGGTGCTTATCCAAAGGCTTTAAGGTGTGAGAACAAAAAAAGATGAAGCTCAAAGAAATGCCAGTGCCACAACTCCCTGCAGAAGCAACAAAGACACAGAAAACAAATTATGGACACGTGCAACAAAGAGATGATGGCTTGAAATGGATGACAGGCTCCAAACCCAGCCATGCTAGATGTGAAGCCAAAACGGAGCTTGGCTTCCTCCAGGGCTTGAGTGGCTTCAAGCAGTGGATGATGACAGGACACAAGTCAGGCTGCATAACTTGAAGAATCAGGAAAAAAACAAGCAGATAGCTAACTTCCCTTGTTAAGAAAAGGGAAATAGCCAACACAAGGGGAAATAGTTCAGGTCAGTGTTTTGGGCTTTTAATCTACATGGATTGATAAAGGAAGAAAGTTTGTGTGGGACAGTAAAGTGAGGTTATTTAGGGTTGTTTTTTTCTCTCTGTTTCCTTTTTTAAATGGTCTTTCATTAAGAAAAACTAAGATGGCAAAGAATCATTTTCTGAAGTTAAACATGTACGAAAGAATAAAGCTATGACTGCGGTAGAAATAACAAAATGAAATTTAGCTTAAATCAAGGTCTTAAATATTTGTTGACCCTGGCAGCAGCTTCCACAAGGCAGATGGGTATATCTGTTTTTATTTTGCATGTAAGAAAACAAGCATAAAACGCCCCAATGCCGTGGAGGGAATCAGTGTCAAAGCCATGATTAGTAGTTCAGAAGTTATCTGATTCGGGTCACATGGTGTTCCAAAAACCATACCTAAATATAGCATGCAAGAGATCTGCACAAAGAGCAATCCCATCATGGAAGCAAACTAAACTCTCCACAAAATTAATTAGGGTTATTTTGAGTCAACCAAAAGAAAGCGTGAAGGAAAAATAATCAGCCCTTGCCCTGCCCAGTCCTGCAAGAGCAGATGTCGCTGGTGCAGGCAAGTCCCAGTTTCCAGCCTGGGCACATAGGGGGATGCTTCTCGAGGCAGAATTGGAAGAAGATTCTCTGCTGGAAGTTGTTACCTTGAAAAACCTTCATTAGGGTTGCCCCTCGTCAGGGCAGTGTATAACATGCAGCCTATAAAGCTAATTCTAAAAACCTTCTCTATCAACCTCCCTTTAGGCATCAGAAGTGCCCACACAGAAAAGTCTACAAAGATCCTCAAAAGGCAGTAAGAGCAGAAGAAAGGGAGGGGTACTTAGAGGCTCTCTTGAACTTTTCTTGGCCCTTCTCCTTCAAGTGGAAATGCCATTTCCTACCTTCCCTGCACATCCAATCACCAGTCACCACTGACTTAGAAGCTGATTTCAGCAAGTTCTCCCAAGTCACAATTTCCCTTTAAATCCTTTTAAAAAGTAAATAAAGTCTGATCGTGAATGCTATGGGTGCTCACAATGACTGATTTACCTTTGTATCACCTTCGTTCCCAGGTACCGAGGGAAACACCCTTCTTCACTCAAGCATTAGAACAAGCAAGACAGCATCGATGTTACCTCGAAGGCCAAGCTGAAGTATAGGCTGTGGTGAGCAGGAAAGAGAGCAGGACAAAGCTGAAGCGAGGCAGCGCTGTGAGGAGGGCTGCCGTCAGCAGACACAGAACAGACTTTCAAGCCCAAACCATGTAGCAGGTGCTCCAGAAGGCAGGTAACGAACAGTCTGAGTGCGTGCGGGACGAGAACTGCAGATTTCGGCTTAAACGCTTCGGGCCATTAGCAGGTGCTTCAGGCAGTCATCCAAATCAAAGTAAGGAAGTGGAAAGAGCCAAATGCTGGTTAAAGAGGTTTGCAAACGCGAAAATCCCAACGCGAGCAGATAAAACGTTCCCCTGGTCTAGGAGCAGGCTAGTAAGAAAAAAAGCATATGCATTTTTTGTTAAAAAAGGCTGTGTTGGGGATTTTACTACCACGTACTCAAGTCCCAAGATGCAAATGTTGGCTGGGATGCTGAGATCAGCAGTTATATGTCCTCAGGTGGTTAGAGACAAGACAGAAAAGAGCTGGCATTTGGGGAAAAGAGAGGGCCCATTTGATAACGGTTCACTTGAGCGTAAGATGGTTTCCCCTGTGGGTATTGTCCCAAAGAAAGCTCCAGGCAAGTTTAGACTGGTTCATTACTTGTCACATCCAGAAGGTGAGTCAGTTAATGATTATACTGACTCCCTTTTGACTTTGGTTTCACGTGTTTTCAACCCAAGAACTGTGCTCTCATCAACTCAAAACATCACTCACAACAAACAGAAACAGGGAGGATCTCTGCTATTCCGTTGCTCACAGCACATCTGGAGTTATTGGTCAGGATTTCACCGGCAGCTTGCAAACCACATTTTTGGTAGCTCACAGAGCACTTACAACTAGTGTGTGTGTGTGCCACTTTTGTACAGGAAAGTGCTGACCAGAGACCTGGCACTTCTTTTATTAGGACTAGCCTCCTAATCTTTGAAGGATTCCTCATAAAAGCTTACTTCTGCAAGGGTTCATTGCCCAGGGTCTCCTCAAGCTGGAACAACACTACTTGGTTTAATTTACCTTACACAAACAGAACTAAGAGGCCTGGCTACTCCAAACAGGTCAGTGATAATATATTTAAATCAGATGGTCACTTAACACTATTGGTAAAGTTCTCCTTGCTGAGGGTTGCATCTTTTGCCAGAGGCTAGCAGGCTTGACAGAAGGAGAGAAACAAATTCCTTTCATCAGAGTAACGTGAGTCAGTATGTGGAAAGATACTTCCATCTGCTCTGTTTCTGGTGACATGACATTACCATATCATTTGGTACATGTTTGTTACAGAATAGATAAAACAAGACATCGTGGCAAGCATTGTTTCTGTCCCACATCTATGGGAAGTTCTCTCAAACCATTTCCAACGTATGGCACTATAGGCACAGCTAAGACTTGCAGTAGAAACGCTGGAGGGAAAAACTCTTTGCTGATTACTTCAGAGTTAGGGCACACATAGACATCTATGGTGCACTTCTAAAAAGAAAACCTGCTGTATTTCTCCAAGTGCTCTCCAAAGAGGCACATTTGGCCAGATCTAGAAATCACCAAAGGAACCTGCTGTGTCCAGCAGCTCCCGGACACACACAACTTACTAGACATAACCCATCAGCAGCATGGCCTGTGCTGCTTCCACATTAATTTTGTGTTCCTGTATGTAAGCAGAGCCCTGGGACTTTCATGGTCTGTGGGCAGCAAATCAGCTGAGCCAAAAGGGAAGGTTCCACCTGACTAGGCCACTAGGAGCTATATTAAGCTTGTCTCAGCTGGAGGTCATTCTGCATATTTTAAGGGCTGCTTTCTTGGTAGTTGGTCAAGCAATTGGTGTCCAGATACTAAGAACCTGAGTTTTGTAACACCTGTAATATGAAGAACACTTTTGAAGCCCAGACCCTACATATGTTAAGGTTTTAACTTCTAAATTGTTCAACCAAAGTAATTTCTTTCAGGGTTATACAAGCTCTTGGGTTTGTTAAATTGTTGCTTCATGTCTCATTCCTAGTAGGCTGCTGGTAGCCCTGAAGCCAAGAATTCATTTTCACAATTTCAAAACCTTTTTTGATACTTCCTGACCAAATGGCTTTGCCACAGAAATTGGTTTGTGCCACCATTTGCTGTTAACATAGTTTGGAAGTGCTAGCACTTTCCTTTCAGAGGGATGAAGTCGGGGAGAACGTATGGCAAATCCCAATGGAACTGATATTCTTTTCCTTACTGTCACTTTATAGGGAAAGCTTGGCCTATTTCTCAGCAGCTGTGAAACTGTCATCAGCAGGATTCTCTACAAAGCTTGGTGGCATATGGAATATATTGCTCACTTCTTAATACTGTAAAAACAACCTTGCTACATAACTGAGCTAGGCAAAGAAAGCAGGTGCTTGATTAAAAAAAAAAGAAAATTATCAAGCACCAAGCTCCTATAGGCTTTCCAGAAACTCTAGACAAGGATATTCTGGAGATGACATGGGGTTTAAATTAAGTAAATATTGTTAAGAAGGTCCTAAGTTTCAGAGGTGGGACAGTCCCTTAAAAACGAGGAGGTGAAATCCCTGTGTCACAGGATAACATCATATTCTGCCATTTCACAAAGGCAACATTCACATTCCATACCAGAGATGTTATCTCCTCTCAGACACTGAAACTCTGAGGATTCAGACACCATTTATGATGCAAAAGGAGACTACTTGTTCAACTACAGTTTTGGATCATCTCTTTTAGTCACAGCCTAGCCTTATTTTTACAGCTGTGAATTAGGCAAGAAGTAAACTGAACAAAATAATGATAACAATGCAAATTTAATTCTGGTGACCATGCACATTGGATTACAAATAATACAGGGCCTGAATTGCAGGAGTTCAAGTTCTTGCTAAAGAAGAAACCCACAGAGCAACAAGAGAGAAACAAGCTTGTTGAACTTGCTAGACTCTTAAGCACAAAGTATGACAGCATTTTCATACACTGCCAGAAAAGTCAAAAAGTACCTGTCAAAAGTGGATTACAAAGAGCTGCAGTTAATGTCCCCACTGTATATAAGCCACAGTGAGTGTCCACTAAGATATTATCTACATGCATACACACACATACATACAAGTGGTGATCTGTGTTCTGCTGTATCTAGAGCAATGGTCACAGCAGGTGAAACCAAAGGGCCACTCATATGTATAGGCCTGTTTGGGACAACAGCTGCTTAGTGAAGGTCCTGAGGCAGGCATATAGTGACAGTTCTCCAGACTGCTCTTCCTGATAGCCACGTATTTGTGGCTCAGAGACTTCCTTTAACACAACACATGCAACTTTTCCAAGATAGTGAGCCACTTCTAGAAATCTTCACTTGCTGTTACAGACATGTTCTTAGAGCAAGGATCTCCAGCTACATTGGATGTTTCTTGTACTAAGTGAGCTATTATATTCCAATGTGGAGAAATCCAGCCTGCTGTCCTCACGCAGAGGAAAGAGTAAAATGAGTATCTGGGCAGCATGTGCTGCTAGAACTGCTGCTATACAGGTCTTTCTGTGCACAGTCCTGCAGACAAGAGGGGCCTAGTACAGCCATTACATGGTGCAGCAGAGAAGATTCTTCTCAGATGGTGGCTGTTTTGAAGTCCTGCCCTAGAGGTTATGTTTTTAAGTGTCACATAGATTAATAAATCCAGAAGTACAGTTCTATTGATGGCGGGGGTCAAAAGCCACCCATTAGTCCCTCGTTGCTGTTTAGAGAAGACTAGAGTGGCTTTTTAGCAGCACAGAATAGGGAGTGCAATGCAAGACACTGAAGAAATACCAGTTAGATGGACAATCACGGGACACTGTGTATATGTCATCTCCCCACAGTCACACACTGAGAGGACCAGTGCTCTTCCAGAAACATAAAAACAACAACAAACAAACAAAACAAACTAGTTGGTGATCATAATTCAGCATGTTTGCTATTTATGCACCTCCTTGTTGCACCAGTAGCTGCTGTATGCTCTACCACCCAATAACGTGATTAAACTGGAATAAGAGGATGAACACCCAGAGAGCAAGAACAAAAGGCTCTCCTTGTGGTTTGCATGCGACACACAATGCAGAAAATAACACAAACTAAAGCCCACTGTCTGTCTAAGTAGGCTTAAGTAACACTTAGCTCTTTTATAACACTTTTCATCCAGATATCTCAAAGTATTTTACATAATTGTGCAGACTAAGGAAGAGCTAGAATGCAACCCACCTCCAGACCCCCAGTCTCTTGCTCTTTTCATTAGACTACATTGCTATCTCCAGGTATGAACACACACAGGTGACATGCAACAATGCATGTATGCATTGAAGGAACAGTTTTCTCTTCATTTTCCAGACACTGCTTGGTACACTATGTTACTATTACACACATGAAGTACATCTCCATGTAGGATGCAATCCTTCTTTCAGTCATAGTAGTTCAGCAGTCAAAAATCAAACTATAAATGCCTCTTCTCAAAGCTTTTGTTCTCTTCTATTTATAAAAGAAAAAATCAGGTTGACTGATTTTCAAGACAAAGTAAATATGATGATGGGGGAAGGAGAGAAAACCACAAAGAGTTTGACAGAAATTGGGAAAAATCAGTGTTTTTCCTCCAAAAGAGTCAAGCATCCAAAAATTCTCTCATAAGCAGGGTTTTGTAAGAAAATTTAAATGGCCAACATGGATCAAGCACAAGTTTTATTTTGACTATGACCTGTAAAAACCCACATGGAGAGCAAAGTGAGTCAATAAAACATACCAACGTTCACCTGCATTCTCAAGTCAGAAAACTACTCTGTCAACGACTATCTTTTGACACTTGCTACAAAAACAGGAATCCACAATAACACTTTGAAAGGAAGTTCCAAGTTTACACCTAAGAAAAAACAATTCAGATGTCTTTGATAAACAAATTACGCTGGGCTACATCAATGCCAATGAGCTTCTGAGCAGAAGTAGCTAACACAAACTGTGTGTACAAAAGTACATGGCACACCTATTTATTTTTGTTTAAAGTTTGCAATGAAAACAGGACTGTTCAGAACAAAAATATATCAACAGTTTATCTCCATTCTCTACAGCTAGAATTGCTGACTAAGGAGTTTGTGTAAACTTGGTTCAAAGGAGACATAAATAGTATCTTTTAAAGCCATCAAAAAGAGGCATTAAGAGTGGCCCTAAAACAGATCTCCTCTGTGTTCACCTCAGTTCATTTATTTTTGTTTTGCTCCATTTTAGTGTATGTATACATCCTGTGTTTTCAGCTCCTTTTTTCAGCCCACTCCCATCCTCCACACTCCCAATCTGTCAGTTAGGCTCCAGGGACAGGAATTAAAAACGACCACATTTAGAAGCTCTACTTGCCTGCATAACAGGCTTTACAGAAGAAGAAAGACTAAAAAGCTGAGAAGTTTCCCACAGTCTTGGCCTACTAAAGCCCACAGCTTGCCAACAGCAGGCCATGTTTGAGTGTCAAGGAACAGGGCACTGGCTTGTGCTTCTGTGTGATGGGAAGTGCTGCGGTAATCCTGCCTCTTTACATTTCAGATCACACTGTTTGTGGAGAAAGTCAACACTGTACTGTGTCCAGTTCCTCAATTCAAGAGAGATGTTGAGATACTGGAATGTGTCCAGAGAAGGGTGATGAAGCTGGTGAGGGGCCTAGAACACAGCCCTGTGAGGAGAGGCTGAGGGAGCTGGGGGTGTTTAGCCTGGAGAAGAGAAGGCTCAGGGGAGACCTCATTGCTGTCTACATTCTACAACTACCTGAAGGGAGGCTGTAGCAAGGTAGGGGTTGATCTCTTCTGCCAGGCAACCAGCAACACAACAAGGGGACATAGTCTCAAGTTGTGCCAGGGGAGGTCTAGGCTGGATGCTAGGAGGAAGTTCTTCACAGAGAGAGTGACTGGCATTTGAGTGGGTTGCCCAGGGAGGTGGTGGAGTCGCCATCCCTGGAGGTGTTGAAGAAAAGACTGGATGAGGCACCTAGTACCATGGTCTAGTTGACTGGCTAGGGCTGGGTGCTAGGTTGGACTGGATGATCTTGGAGGTCTCTTCCAACCTGGTTGATTCTATGATTCTATGCCCAAAAACACCCTGTTGTAGTATTGCACGGAGGATACAACACGCTTGCTGAGAAATAGTGCTGACATTAGAATACATTTGATTCAGAATGAATGATAAAAGCTTATTTTTGGCTGGTTAAGGTAGTATTTGATTAAAATAGGATTAAATCCTCATCAGACTTGCTTTAAAATAGTTTTGCATCCATCTCATTAGTCTGAATCATTCCCATCTTACAATATTTTCCAGTATTAAAAAGAAAGAGGCAAGTTTCTGTTCATCAAATGAGCAAACAGGCCTGGAAAGTCCTTGAAAAGAGTAATGCAAGGAAGTAGAAGGAAGGATTCAGTCAACTGGCAACCAAACAGAATCCTTCTGCTATTTCCCACTGAGAAGTAACAGTATCTGGGCTATGGATATGTTTGTCAAACATATCTATAGCAGGGATAATTAGGTTAGTGCAGCAAACTAGGTGCATGCTTTGATGTGTTCATGCAGTTGCTATACTAACCTTTCTTTCACCTGGTAGGTTAAGCTCACCATCTCCTCACACGTATTTGCAGACTTATGATGTACCCTCTGTCCTCATTATCACGTAGTTTGATAGCTAAACATCTTGGAAATTATATTCAAAGGTGTTGTTATAAATAAAGGAGACTAAATTAAGACTATATACAGACTTCTCTCACAGAGAAATAGCCACCTCGAATTTCTCATGGCTCTTTTCTGTCAAGGAGTTTACATACTTTATAAACAAACAAATATTCCTACAAGGTAGCTATTGCTCCTTTACCAAGGCTGTTTATGAATACTATCCAAAATATAGCATCCTATAAGTGGAAAAACTGGTGAAAAAAAGAACACTCTTGCTCTGCTTTGCAAAACGCCTCAGAGACATTTCAATTTCTGTGCTGGCATCACTCACAATAACAGGTTTGAAATATAAAATAGAAAGCTTTAAACTCCCTGTCTTGGGCAGTATTTTTTAAATTATTATTCCACACTATTACCAGTGGTGATACCCTTCCTGTAAAGATAGAATCATGGAATCAGTCTGGGTTGGAAGGGACCACAAGGATCATCTAGTTCCAACCCCCCTGCCATGGGCAGGGACACCCTACCCTAGACCAGGCTGGCCACAGCCTCATCCAGCCTGGCCTTAAACACCTCCAGGGATGGGGCTTCCACCACCTCTCTGGGCAACACGTTCCAAAGTCTCCCCACCCTCATGCTGAAGAACTTGTTCCTAACATCCAGTCTGAGTCTACTGATTTCTAGATTTGTTCCGTTCCCCATAGTCCTATCACTACTTGACATCCTGAAAAGTCCCTCCCCAGCTTTCTTGTAGGGCTCCTTAAGATACTGAAAGGCCACAATAAGGTCACCTCAGAGCCTTCTCCTCTCCAGACTGAACAGCCTCAACTTCCTCAGTCTCTCCACATAGGAGAGATCAAACCCAAATCAATGGTAAGGATTCTGCTGAAGTCTGTACCAGAGTTTCTGTCACCAGAAAGAAGACCACTGCAGAGCATAAAGAATCTACTACAGTATTGAGACTGATTCCCACTGATCTCAGTGAAGCCATGACTTTACTCTGTATGACTTTTCATACAGCTAGAGAAAGATTTCATATGCAAAGATCCTTGCATGCCTACATCCTCCTATAAATCAGAGTTCTCTGCTGCCTGTTCTTCACTAAACTTGACAGGGGCCTATTAGTCTCACTTTTTCTACATCAGGTTTCTGCGGCAAAAAATTACTACCACCTTTACTTAAATTGGTGCATTTATAACTAGGGCAGGGCCCTGCACACACAAGACAGCTCCAAGACTGTGCCTTGTACCCACTGGAGTGGAGTGGAACCTACGCTCCTGAATTTCCCTGCGTACAGACGTAACTGGCACTTACTTCTGAGCAAGGGACACAACGATGACAAAGGCAGCATACTCCCTTGTGCCTCCTCTAGCACACAATTCCTACTTACTATGTCAGAAACCTCTGCATCTTGGGTATTTATGGATCTGAAACATTCTAGCTCAGATGAGAGCACTGTTGACAAGGCAAGACACTGCTCTAATTGTCCTTGTAGTGTCCGTCCTGTGGGACACGTGGGCCTTAATTTTCCAGCCATGTTAGCCAGACACATACATATTAACTAATTCATTCAGCAAAAAGAAAAAAATACCAAACAAACCAACACAACACTCTTGCTGCATTTGGTTGTTGTACCTTTGCCTTTACTTCCAAGATAATCCTCAGTTATGACATATTCATTTTGCAGGATGCTATCTGGCTGGCTGAAGTCATACCTCTGTTTTATACAAGGGCAAAAAATCCTCTCATCTGTAGTCCTTTACCTGTATCCACAAAACAACCCATAAGAATGCCTTAAAAGAGTCAAGCAGCAGACTTACCTCCTCTACCCCAGCTCTAAGCCCATCTCAGCAGCAGCATGTCAGCAGGGCTGATGTGAAGCCTGCTGCCTGAAGGTAGCCAGGAACCCCAGCTCACAGAGCCACTGTCAGTACTGGGAAACAATAGTGAGCAAGGGAGACCAAACTTCCTCCTATGTGCAAACTCAAGATTCAATTTTCTGCAAGGTTGCCCCCAGTAATTAAAAGGTTCTGTAATTTATCCTGAAAAGCCAGTCATGATGGGATCCATCAGAATTGATGTTATCTTTTACCTCTGCATGTACCAGGCATGTGGATTTCATATGGAATACGGTTTACAAGATGAATGCTGGCAAGACTTTCCACTAATTGCAAGAGTTACTAAACTGAACCTTCACTAAAATTAAGTTGACTATTAAAAGCTCAGTGAGTAACTCAGCAAATGGAAGCACTGTATATAGGATTTAGCAAGCACACAAGTGATCTGACAACCACCAAGACACAAGTCTTTACTGAACTTCCTTTACCTAAAATGGGTTCCATACAGCAGTCATAAATTCACTGCATCTAATGATTTAACATACACAACACCAGGTCCTTCCTGCAATCAGTCAGCAATGGGTTATTTTGTATACTTAGTATCTAAGTATTATATTAGGTACAAGTACATAAGCCTAACACACATGGTTATACATAATACTGTTCAGTTCTGTCACTGTATAAAATGTTAGTGTCTCCATGGAGGTCTAGGAGTCCATAGAGTCAGCCAGGTTGGAAGAGACATCTAAGATCATCCAGTCCAAGCTATCATCAGCCCTATCCAGTAAACTAGACCATGGCACTAGGTGCCTCAGTCAGGCTTTTACTCAACACCTCCAGGGGCGGCGACTCCACCACCTCCCTGGGCAGCCCATTCCAATGCCAGTCACCCTCTCTAGGAAGAGCTTCCTCCTAACATCCAGCCTAGACCTCCCCGGCACAACTTGAGAATGTGTCCCCTTGTTGTGTTGCTGGTTTCCTGGCAGAAGAGATCGACCCCCTCCTGGCTACAACCTCCCTTCAGGTAGTTGTAGACAGTAATCTTCCACAGTAAGAGGTAAAACATCAAGACAGGAACACTCACAAAACTGCCCCTAGCAGATTTTACAAAACTGTGCCTGAAATGCTCAGTGAGATTATTAAACACATAACTGAAACAAACAAAACTAGGAAGATGTGCTTAGGCGCCAATGTTTGTAGGTATTACAATACCAAAATAACTGTGTAATAATTTAAGCATGCTAGTCTGAAAACCTGAAGTTAGTGGATTGAAAGTTACAGCTTAATGTATAACACGTAGTCTCACTTAAAATAACAGATCTCCTAGCAGTGTTAAAAATACACAAATAACATTTTCAGCTGCTAAGATGTCACTATCGTAGACAGTTCTGCAAATTTTAGCTGCCTCAGTATAAACACAACCAGGCTTTGTAAGAAACACACATAGCATTTGTTATTATATATTAAATTTATTCACTGTATAAGAGTATCTCTTTTTTTTCCTGTGGGTTTATATAATTTCTGGGTTATGTCTCTATACAAACATGCTTTATGCTTTGAATTGTTGTCAAGATTGCACATGTATATAAATCAAAAGAAGCCATAAATAATATTCAGGTTGCACAGTCTAACTATCTTTGGCAAATCAGAAAACCAGGAATTCCCTGAGAAAAAGATCCCTCTTTCAGGGAAAGAAACAAAACAAAAAAGGAAAAAGGAAGGGGGGGGAAAAAAAGCTCAGTCTAAGAATGTGGAGGAAAAGTACAAACAAAGGTAGTCTTGCAAAAAAAGCAGATGATTCAGGAAAAAATCTAAGAGATTTCCTAAACACTCATGTATTTATATATATTTCTAAATACTAAAAACCAGAAGGTCAAATTGAATATATGCAGAGTTGTGTGAAAGAGTTAAAGTTATTGATGAAAGACTATTTGCTGATAAGGATGCATCTATTTGAAATAGGATAGCATTTGGGACTACTCGAACAAAAGTCTACAGAAAACTGATAAATCAAGGAACTGAGCAGGATTTAAACAAACAACAGACATGGCTGAGAACACACAAAATGTCACGAGTACAGCTGAGAAATAAGTGATGGCACAGGACCACTTACTCAGCTACTAACAAGACATTATTTGCTTTGGCCTCTGCAGAGTGAGACAACTATCAATCCAGCCACAGCTCCAGAAAGTCTTGAATGTGAAGCCCTAAAAAAGCCATTATAATTTCTGGTTATGCACAAAAACACCTCTCAAAAAAACAAAGTATCAGCTATATACAAGATAATCACAGGTAAAAGCCTAAGTGACTTCTTACAGAAAAGGGTTCTTCTCCACAAAACTGCTGTCACAAAACAGCAGGGTCTGGATTCTGCAAGAAAAAGCCTGGATGTGATAATAATTCTGCATGCTCTGCTCATGTCTACAACTACCTGACGGGAGGTTGTAGCCAGGTGGGGTTGATCTCTTCTGCCAGGCAACCAGCAGTGGAACAAGGGGACACAGTCTCAAGCTGTGCCAGGGTAGGTCTAGGCTGGATGTTAGGAGGAAGTTCTTGCCAGAGAGAGTGATTGGCATTGGAATGGGCTGCCCAGGGAGGTGGTGGAGTCACCATCCCTGTCCCTGACGGTGTTGAAGAATAGACTGGATGGGGCACTTAGTGCCCTGGTCTGGTTGATTGTCTAGGGCTGGGTGCTAGGTTGGACTGGATGATGTTGGAGGTCTCTTCCAACCTGGCTAATTCTATGCTTCTATGATAAAGCCTTCAGCCTTATTAGTTATCCCCATGTTTTGTGCAGTGACAGCAAATTCACAAGTGTCCATCACTAAGCAGACAGCAGATCAAGACAGCCAATAGGAGATGTCAAAGGCTACACACATCCACACTCCCACTTCTCAGCTAGGACCTATATATGTTTCAGCAATGAAACTCAAATTTCTTCATATTGCTATCTTTTTCTAGATCCCCAGGCTGCTTCTGAAAGAAACCTACCAGAGGGTCCTTTCCTTCAAGGACACAGATGGAGAAATCAAGATGCATCAAACATACAAATCCACCATTCTCCGAGATGAGCTTGTGCTCTCTGAGGTCTGTCAGGACATGAGGGGAAAGATGGGAGCATAGAGGCTCAGCCTTGTCAAGATGGAAGTGCTTGGGAATATCCAAAGCAGTTGGCCACCTGGGAAAGCTGGCTATTGAAAACGTAGGTACTCACACAGGTTAGGCAACTTCTAAGGTTAGGTGGCAGTTCAGTGGGGATATTGAGGATCTCAGTTTGGGCTTTCACTGCCTAAATCCCACTTAAGTCCCACTTAAACCATCTAATCCTTTTGTGGATCTGGGCCTAAAGCCTTGCCAGGAAGGAGAGAGTCTATGCATGCAAAAGCTGATGGTCAGTGACAGTCTGGTTCTGTTAAAACTAAAATACACAGAAAATGACCTTATTTTGAACAAAGGAATAATGCAGAATAATCAAAGACAAGTTCTAGCCACGGAAAGTTAATGGAAAGTTAATCCAGCTGATACAGATCACAGTTCCCATCCTTAGACCACATGACAGTTTTGCTGACCTGAAGAACATTATAACCCATAAATCACAGGTCTTCAATAGCCCATGGGAAGAAATACATTTTGAAATATTTAAAAGGCAAAATTACTAGAGGAGTACTCAAAAAAAATCCGTCACTGACCCACACCATCTAAGAGGTAAAACCAGAAAGGAGAAGAAATTTGTAAAACACTGTAATGCTTACATAGAGTTAATAATTCAAAGAACAATATCCTGTGACTCAGTGACCAACTAGTTTGCCATGCTCCATGAAATTAAGTAGTTTCAGTCCAGTTTATGACACCCAGGAGTCCACCTGACAAAAGCCACCGATTTATTTTTCACTTACCTGCAGTCCTGTTGGCTGTCTCACCCATGATGTACAGTGTGAGTAGATATGGGTGTCAGTTTACCCTATAGCTCCTGGTACTTCCATATCAAGATTGCTTTGGCTTTGTTTTTTGGGTTTTGGTTTTTTTTTCAAGGTGCCTGTGCTTACATCAGTTGAATTTTGTTGACAGGACTGCTGAGACAATGTTTTCATATACAAAACCTATGTAATTGACTGAAACAGTCTTTGCATAAAACTAGTAGATTAGAACCACAATAATAAAATACTATTTTTGTTATTATTCTATATATTATTGTGTTTCCAAGGGAAATATCACTAATTATTACTAGCTGTCTTAATGGTAAATATTTTTGCCAGTCCCCAAGTATACACTGCTTCATTTACCTGACTGAAATCTCTCCATAGGTAAAACAGTGAGGTTTCCATTTTGAGGATTCAAATACACCCTCAAAGAACATTCCTTGATGAGAATTCTTGCCTTAGTCACCTTCAGCTGCCCATCAGCCAGCACCTGAACTTTACAAACTAGGAGAGAAACAAAGGGATTTGCCTCCCAATTCCTGCCTGCAGAGAGGCAAAGGGTTCTAACAGCTCATTCACTAACTCCTGCATGCTTGGCATTACAAATTCACTATTTGGTGCAAAACATACCAGAGTAGGTAAGTATGTATGTCACTGATCATAATGATGCCAAAGATACTTTGAGGAAAGGAAAATTGCCCATTGTCCCATGGGATCATGCTGCACTCCTTCCTTAACACTGCAGGCTCTCTCCAGATTGAAACTTGGGTCTCTTTGACCAGGCATGACTCTTCAGATGTCCCCCACATGGTTTTCAAGGGGTGCAGGAGTTACTAACACTTCATGAAGAGCATGATGTCATGCTAAGGAGGCCAGTGTGGTTTCCTCAATTTACTTGGATATTTGCCTTGAGTCTCAGTGTGGTTTCACCTGCATTTTATTTGCAGTTCAGGATTTATCCCAGGATATGTACACAAAGTCAAGGAAGTATCTTTTCTGTCCAGCTACCTCCTCCCTTTTAGTAAACTGTTAATATATTTACAGGTCTGATTTACAGAAGTACCCCAATACACTCTTAACACTGACACAGATGAACAACAGAAAACATTTTGCAATTTGGCTTTTTTTTTCCCTTTTCCAAACACTCCTTTTTAAATGATTTCCTTTGACTTCTCCAAAGCATTTATTATCATTAGAAATCAGTCCTTCCAGCTGTTAAAGTATGCAAAAGCCAAATCTTACCTTCCCAACTTATAAAAGCAATCACCCCCCTTCATCTGGCAAGGCAGCTCAGAAGGACTGAGAAAGCAGAATTTATCCTGTATCTACCTAGACATTTTAGCTGCACCCTGTACTTGAGAGAGCCTGGTCAGCTCTAACAGATTGATGAGAAATTCTTTTAAATACCTCTGGATGAATAATATGTAAATCATAATTACTAATAAAGCCACACAGATGTACAAGACATCTATAGACTATAGAAATAATCTAGAAATCACCAAAATTCCAGTCTAGGACTCTTAAGATTTCCAGATAATAAAACCATCAAGACAAGTAAATGCACAAGACAGTAAGTCAGCATACTGCAATGGAGATAGTGCTGTCTATAGAACAGTAAGGGTTAATTTTTTTTAGACAGGTTTAGAGAGCCATGAAAGTTGTGAATTTCAACTCACGCTAATTGAATTGTTACATTAAATAATGCCAAAAGCTATCTTTGTTTGCATTTCTTACTGACTACTATTTCCATCCCAGGTTCCTCCTTACATAGCACAGACGCAGCAGCAAAGTAGCAACCAGGAACAAATTGAGGGAGAAACATTAGTGGAATGCAGCAGGCTTGGGGGAGAGACCCATTTATGCAAAGAAAGTGCTGAAGCAGGGACATTTGTGCCTGTGTCTCCATCTACATATGTAAGAGGTTTGGTAAGCGCATGCCCAGGGAGGAGGATTTGGTTATGGTTAGAATTTGTGAGTGACAGCCATGTGACAGCTGGGAGTCAGCAAAGATTTTGTAGGGATGGAAATTCCTGAGATAGGACACACAACTGCTCATGTGATCTGCATGTGCCTATCATCGTGCTGTATTATAACAGCTGACACTATGGTTTACCAGTTCTCCCAAAGAGAGGCTATAAACTGGAAGAGGATTTGTGGAATGGTGGATGAGAAATGAAAGTCATAACATTTAAAAAGGAACAGATAAATATAACTTGTTTTCACATTATCAAAACAAGCAAACAAAAATCTCCAACCAAACCACACCACAGTACTAAAACTTGCATTCCCATGATTTATCCTTAGTGACAGGTTATTGTTTCCTTAAAATATACTTTTTCCCCTGCTAACTTATCTAGAAAGTCCTCGATCCCACAAACGCTTCCAAATACTAAATTTTAAACACACGAATAATCCCACTGATTAGAGTTATTCCTACATCCTTGGGATCAGGGCCTAAGTCACAACATGCAATTAAGCAAAGGCATTTCCAAAGAACCGCTTCATTTTCCCCTCTGGGGGTCTTACACAAACATGAAGCCAGTGGAGATGTGCACTTTAAATCAAATCTGAAACACTGAAATACTTTCCCTTTAACACTGAATCCAAGCTGATCCAGTATCACATGACCTTTACCGTAATTTCTATTAAAATCATTTCATGTCTGGTTGCTTCTGCTATCCTGGCTCATTTGTATTGTTTACAACAAGTCATTGCTCTCGACAGTTAGTGGTGGCTGAATCCATGGTTACCAGTTTTTACATTCACTGGTTAAATGGAATGCAGCTCTTCGGTGGGGTTTCATGGAGAAAGCTCTTAAGAAACCACAATCCAGCTATCAATCAGGCTAACCTGGGAGAAATTAATCTGATCAACAGAAGTATTGTTGTGTATGAAAAATTTATTGAAAGGGAGCTCAAAGCTTGTATTAGTCGCAGTTGCAAAACCTGACACGTTCGGATCAGACTTGGTGCACAGAAGACTTAGGTTATGTGGTCTATGTCTGACATTGATCCATGTTGTGCCTTCTCTGATGCTCACTGCTAATAAAACCATACTCTTTTTAAAAAAAATTAAATCTCAAACACTTATTTTACCACAAATGTGCTTAGGATATAAATAGTGCTTAAATACAGGTTTAACCAGACTGCAGTCCCGGCAAAGTAACTTAAACAGACACAGACAAGATAGTAAAACACAAAACAGACAGCCTTGAGTAGAATTCAATTAAGACAAACAACACCCCAAACAGTGCAGCATTGTTAACAACTAAATTAAGCCTGCAAACAAATATATTTTATTGCTACCTAAGGACAATACACACTAATTCCATTTGTCCTCTTATTTATAGTTTGGCATAGGGTGGGGTTACCAAAAGCAAAAAGCAAAGCAAAAACTTATTTGCAAGGTGGACCCCCAAATCCTTTAAAATGCTTAAAAACGTAAGAGAAGTTCTCTACAGTTTGATGGCTACAATAATCGTCCCATAGGCTACATAAGAGCAACAAATAGTTAAATCAAACATATTACTACCAGCTCATCTACTGCAAAGTCACTGTATCAGAAGCCCGAATTGATTTGTTTCCTTAGAACAAACTGAAAATGAATGTAACAGAACATTAAAAAAATAAAAATCCCTTCTGCCCTGCTAATCAGACATTGTATAATGCTTGATCGCAGCTTTGCACCGTGCTATTGTTGCCTATATCATACATACTTACAGGTTCTGGGTTCTTCCAAGAGTTTGGTGCAGTTTCAAGGACAAATGTCTTAAGGAAGTCTTTCTACTGTGCAGCAGTGATCCTAGCTCTGATCTCATTACATGAGCAAAGTGCTACAGCTGACAATATAAAGGAAACTTCCTGCGTGAAGAAGAAATCTTGGAAAGTCTCAGGGTTAAAAAGGCTGCTTAAATGTGCTGCTTGATTTGCTCCCTAGTTGTGTATACACAGTAGCAGCTGATCTCTGTTTGCAGCCCTGCAGAAAGAAACCTTTGCTGAAAACCAATGGCATCACATTTCAGTGGAGCTACTGCCAGGCTCTGGAGAGCAAAGTAACCTTTGACAACTTCACCCAGTTCGAATCACCGGCGTTTTGCAGCATGTCCTGCAGGACTTTTGAAACTGTGTATTTTACTGTATTCTTTTTATTAATGCCACTCTGAAATCCTGCATCCCAGGCAGCTGTGACACAAGCAGAAGTCTCTCTCACTGTAATAGGAGGCTTTGACTGTGTCACGACTGTGGACTGCAGAATTCGCCACAATATATTTTGCTTTGTCTTGATGATGGCATTTGCAGATGAGAAGCTGCTAGCTGCACTCAAAAGCATTTTCTGCCTAAGAATTGCTAAATTAAGTGCAATAGGCATCCTGTTTATCCTAAATTCATCCCAAGCCTGCCTTGCATCACTCACACACTTCTCAGCATTTTTTTTTTCTGATACAAATCAAGATTTTGGAAGTGGGGGTGGGGGGAGGGCAGTGGTTCTTTCATTTAATATCTCATCTAGAGCCTTTTAGCATGGACATTGTTGCACTAAAACCGTGGAGCACAACATCTCAAATTTGGCAAAGTTTGATATTCTGACTGAAGTCCCAGTGTGACTAAATATCTGTTAGCTCCTACCTTGGCCCTCTAGAACCAACCAGGGATGGGCAGAACCTGCATCAGCTCCTGCAGTTCTTACAGCTGTCCAAGTAAACTAATTAGACTAGAAAAGCAACATTTAAACATAATCCTGCTGCTAGCATTATTTCAACTCTTAAACAGGGAAGCAATACTCAGAACACAATCTCACATTTGATGTTAAAGAATTATCAATAATTAATTTGGATTTAGTTGCTTCACCATTTAGCCTAGGGTGATTCTCTGATGGCTAATGGGGCCTATACATTCCTCTGGCACTCGGTCAGAATGTGACTGTAGAGCTTGCACCCTGCTTTCCAAACAGGACCTACTTCTCTCTCCAGGATAACCAGCAAATTTCAGAAACAAAATCTAGAAGAGTCCCTTATAAAAGTGCACCACTGCAGAGTTTGGTCAGGAGGAGTTAAAGGTTTTTTCCCCAAGCATTTGTAGGATAGATTATTCACCACCCTCTTCTCCCCTCAGGCACTATGACTATTCTAGCTACTAGTATATTGCGTGTTATTTCTTTAATATTTTGAACTTTATTTCAAAGGGCAGAAACCAAAACTGACAGTACATCAAGACAGCATGCTCTGTGATTCAAACAGCAAAATAATTGAGGTCCCGTGCACACACAACATCTGAGTGTGTGTATGCACGTTGCACACGCACACACACTCCGACTCATAAGCACAAGCAAGTATAGGGGTGTGTGGTTCAGAGGTATTCATAGTTCATGTTCTCATCTCCATTCAATTAAAAGCAGTAAGAAGCAGCAAAATCCGATTAGCACAACATCTGAAATAATTTTTATAACAGGTAGGCACCTTTTATAGCAAGGTAACCATACTGACTCAACGTGCACTTCCACCCATCTTTGACCAAATTTGCCTCTGTCCTCTGGAAGAAGGATCCTGCCCGCCCCTTGACAATGTCACATTAGAGAAATGAAAGCATGCGGTGGCACCAGCAGGATTAATCTCACTCTCATCCCTAGAGAGACAGTAGAAGGGAGAGAAATGAAATCCTGGCTAAGAGACTGGGCTCATTGACTGGCTCCATCACCTCCAACACTTCACCTCACCTTTCTGTGCCTCAACTGACACCATCACATTTCAGGTGTGTTGCAAAAGCACAGTCCCTGTGCCTCCATTGCTCAAGCTGCAGGGCCAGGATTGCATGTCAGAGAAAGGTAAAGGGCTAAAACCTCAGGTTGTGCATCCAGCTCCCAGCTCTGCCACAGAAAGGGCTGTGACCTTGGACTGCCTGCTCTCTGTGCTCCAGTGCCCAGCCTGCTGCCCAGACTCCACATACCTCCTTCTCAATGCTTGCCCACCTGGTCTCCTTTGACTGAAATATGGCAGGTGATGTTTTTTTTCTGTTCAGAATTCGGTGCACAGTAAAACAAGCTCTTTTTGTCTAGTGGAACTCAAGACATTAATTTAAGACAAGTAAAAAACAAATCCCAGTGGAAGCAGGAATTTCAGTGAATGAAGTTTCCTCCTCAGGAGCCTCTAAATACCCTAGTGTCTGTGTTGAAAGGCTGACTTCTGAATGCAGCACATGAGCAGTGTTCAGCAGCCCTACCTCACAAAGTCCAACTGGCACTTGCCAAAGCTGGAGGTAGACTCCATTTCCTCCTTACGTCCCCTCTATAATCATGTCCATTCATTACAGGGTCAGTATGAATCCAAGGACATAGCTCCTTCATCTCCCTTCTTTTGTGAAAGTACATGCAGATTTTGATGATGGGATACACAAGAATTGTCAAATCTTTCTCCTCCCAGTCTTCCCAACTATACCTCAGCATGTGACACACCACATTCCCTTTTACCTTCTTTCTCATTTTCTAATAGAATTTTGGTTTTGCAGGATTGCATCTGGCAGGGAGCATACTAACAATTCAAAGTCCATTTTCCAAACTTCAGAAGGCAGGGTAAAGTAGCCTGGCTACTAAGAAGATGCAAAAAAAAAAAAATGCTTGGAGAGGATGAAAGCAAGAGCTGGGTAGAAATTAAGAAGGCAAAGCCAATTTTGACCTTACCTGATATCAGAAGAAATGCGTCTCCATCCCTCCTCCACCTGGCCCTTAGAAGACTATACCATTGCCTGCTCTTCTGAAGTCTAAACTACTACTAGGTGGTCAAGATGGGCCATGCTCTGCCTTCCTGACATCCACCAGTCGTAACAATTTAGAAAGCTTCTTGTTTAATTCATGCAGGTCTTAAAATTCAAAGACATCATCAAGAGGAAGTAATTTAGTGCTAATACTATGAACAAGTAAAAGCAAGCAAAGTCTCAGCTTTAGCATCAGTCTCAGGGTATTTGATGCATATTTTAAAACCCTGTTGAGTAATAAAAGACCAGCTTTCTCTTTTAGAAAGATATTCCTGGCTCTTGTAATAATGGAGGAAACTAACCACAATAAAACAGAAGACCAGAAAAAGCACAGAGACACTTTTAAGAATCACACCCTTTTAGCTAGTCTCAACATTTTCCATAAGCAGTATCAGTTTTAATTAGCAATCTCTGACCCCAAGAGGAGTACAGAAAGTAACGAGAGCCACACCTGAAAGCACCTGGAAGGTCAGACTCCAAGAAACACATCCTATCTGTTTTGTTCATACACTTAAGATTTGCTAAAGTCTGAAACTCTTCATCGAGATCTCCCTGTATTCTACACAGATTGTACACGTGTCCTATCCCCAGTTCACACATATACACATTAACTGTGACTACTGGATCTTCTTTTTAGCATTTTAATACATTTGAACCCACACCAACGTATGGAACACCTTCCTCATCCTCCCACACTGAGTACCTATGCTGTCCCCATTAAAATTCCTCCCTAAGAGTCATTTCTCCTTTTTAATCTATTAACACTTTAAACCAAAACTAATACAATCATCAAGAAATTTATATGCCTAAGCTAGTTGTTGCTCCCATTAGCAGCTCCATACTACCCAATCACTCAGAATTCTCTTTCCTGTTGTATTTACTGTGCTTGCATTTTGTGCTATGTGTGCAAATGAAACTGTTTGGGTTTTCATAACGTTCTGGTCTTTTGTTTGTTCTCTGAAGTATCCAGAGTGTTTTGAAACCTATGTTGGTAAGTAATAACATAGATGTAAATATCACCGTGGAGGCATCAAAAGAAATTTGGAGTTTGGAATAATTCCTTCAAGGTGTCTAGGTCCAATTTAAATTCGCTTCCAATTTTAACTGAGGCTTCATAACCAGATGAACTTAAATGAAGGTGTACCACTTCATGCTACACTGGTAATCCACGCTAACTAGGAAATAAATTTTCAGTGATTAAGTCGGATTGTTCATACAAAATGCCAGCTTCAGCTTTTCACCGATACAAAATAGCTTGGAAAATATATACTGCATGTGTTTATTATAGCTACAGTTGCTATGAACATCTATAACTCTCCAACAATTTCTTTGATTTATGTTCAAAACCATACAGGGCATGAAATGATGCCTGCAACCTTACATTTCCCTCAAGAACATTGTGGGGAGAAGATGTATTCCGAAACATCATGTTAGATTCCTTGTTATGTCTCCTTTTTAAAATAAATGTATGATAATCAATTACACATGCTTCAAAGCAACTGCCACTAGATTCCCCAACAGAAAAGCTGTTGGAGGAAAGTTCCATTTTCTTTCCCCTAATGGTTCAGTTATAATAAGAGATCTTGCTCGGATATTTAAAAGGGAAAAAAATGTATTATAAAGGATAGGCTCTGCTCAACTTGTATATGCAGGCACAGGTCTGTGCTTGCCTAGACTTGACTCATAACAAGGTTTTCAGAGAAGTAGCATCTCCACTATCAACATGCTAACAACAGCATGTGCGTGTGAAGATCTTGCACCTAATCTCCTTGTCATGTATGCTTGTAGTAATCCAACCGATGTCAAGAGAATGACGCAGATGATAAACTAATGTATCAACCTCGACTTTTCTTTCAACCTCAATATGCAAAACACTCATTTAAGTAGTCCACTAAGCTGTAGCTTCCACTAGAAACAGAAACCTGCAGACGTTTACAGGAATATCAATTAAGCTGAATGGGAGCTCTGCCATTAACATTGGTGCATGTAAGTTCGGACTTTGCAAGTCTGCCTGAGTTCCATGAGGAGGAAGTTTTCTCCAAGGTACTGAGGACAATGGATTAATATGCCATTAATAGGTGAGCATAATATGGACAATGTCCCCACAATTTCATGGCTTTGGCACAGGCACATGGGCATCCTTGGGCAGCACCCTTGCCCACAGTGAGGAGACTGAAGTATCTGGGAATGCTTGCAGCATGCAAGTATCCAGCGTAGAAAAGGTCTATTGCTAGACTAGAAATATTTTGTTTCCCCTGCACCAGGAAATTCTGCCTGCATTCCAAACTTGGAACTCCTGTTCCTCTCATTCTCAGCTTTTAATACCTTGAATTATATCATAAGCTGGCATACCATATAGGAAATTGGATCAGATTGGACAAGCCCCTCTAAGGAGGACTGACACCTACTGGCACTGAGTTTCAAGTGAATAGGAAGTTATCTCGATCTCGAGCCTTGTTCCAAATAAAGCATATCCCTGTTCATCCCTCCAAGTGTGCGAAATTTGTGTGCCAGATTTGGAAACAGAAATAAATTCACTCATTCTGCCTGGTTGTGTCTTGCTTTGAATCAAACTCTCAAAGAGCAAAAATTCACAGGAAAGAAAATGTTGGCTTGCACCCTTTTTGAACTGCAGTGCTATTTTATCCATTACTAATGAAGCCTTGGAGGAGGAGGGGAGATTACAGGACATGCATGCCTATTGCCCAAGCAGTCCCAGCTAGATAGCATCAACAGTTGTTCTCCTATTTTCACAGTGGGAAATGAGCAGGTACTAGCTGTATAGGAATAATCAAGAGGAATCTAGGTCAAAAATCAAAGCAAGACTGCTTTGTCCATTTGACAAAACTCACATGCAAACACAATACCTATGTAAAAACAAGGATCTTACTGGTAACAGTTACCTCTCACAAGCTTGTTAAACGAGCATGCAAACATTGGCCTACCTTGAGTAAAAGACACAATTCCTTTCCTGCGACTTTTGAAATGGCATTCAAAATCAATATAAAATTGCAATATTAGGAAATTTTATAATCATTTTTTTCCAAAAGGCAGACTTGAAAGGGTCTATTGTTCATGGGTAAATCTTCAGTTAGTTTTTCTAGTACTGGTGGTTCAATCGAAAGATTTGCCAACTGCCCCCTGGAGAAAACTGAAGATCTGCATTTAAATGGAGATATAGTATTTCCAAATGCACAGTACCTGCAAGGCAGATACTGTCAAGGTGTCTTAGTGAGTGGATCTCAAATTGTATTAGATACATTTCAGTGCTGTAACTATCCTCATTTCATAGGACTAGGGCTATTTCCATATAATTTTTCTGTCTGCATGCTTTATAATGTTTGTCCTGCTATGTCAAAATTAAACTCCCATCCACAACGAAGCTCTCACAGACCAACAATAAGGAATTAGAACCTTCCATATAATTTTCTGATATGGACAATGAAGACTGTATTAGATAGCTTGACTAGAAATCTTAAATAATTGAAAACTCTGATGACTTAATAGAGTAGTAAGCTTGGTTTACAATGCAGTCAATTTAGAGCCATAAAAACACTGTGTAAAAATTTTATCTTGTGGTTGACCATTACGTCTCCTATTCATTATTCCAAAGTATTTCAACGGCATTTTTCTTCATCAGTGTGGCTGCTGGCATTTAGCACCCACTCACTAAATGCACGTGATTTTCCTGGAACAGCTTTAGGAAAAAAAAAAATAAATCAGTAGATCACTACAAAACTGTTCCTTGTTACAATATGCATCTTTTCACATTCTGACTTGAACTGACTTCATGTGCAGCAAAATACCTTCTAAACTGCCGAGACATAACTACAATAAATCAAAGCCATATATGTGAAGTTGAAAAGACCGGTGTAACTACTGATCCTGACACATCAGAGCACCAAAAGGAAAGAAATAAAAATCAAACCTCATGAATACTTCGTTGCTAATGTGCAGGAGTTCAAAGAGCAGTGTTCCTCTTAGGAAAACATCTCAATTTTCATATCAGAAAAATCATCCTAACCTTCCAGAAAACTTTGTGTGAGTATCCAAGGAAGGCAGAGAGAAGGTTCAGAGTGCTAAAGACACTCGTGATGGGTTTCAGACACGTAGGCGTTAGTCCAGGCAGCCTCTCACTGAAATGCATGTTGCAATTGAAATGTCCCTGTAAACAAGGTTACTGCGAACGGCCCAAGATATCCTTCTCAGCAACACCTTCACCAGGAGCCCTTCAGCTGTCTACTTAGTTTGTTATACCTTATCTCACAGCTCTGACATCCTAATGCTGATTCAAATTCAGGATTCAAAATGAAAGATGAAATATCTCTAAGATCACTTAATATTGAAATACCGTTGCAGTAATAAGTGGTGCCAGGCTTGAGATAGGGATATAGTGCTCTAGTGGTAACCTTTTAATTTCTGACAAAATACCATGGAATAACTGTGATGCTGCACACACAGTTAATGCAATTGATTTGTTTTCCTTATTTTGATAATGAGCACACTGAAATGTCATGTTTACCTTTTCCTGCCCGCAGCGCACTTTAAACTAAGTCCTCTAAAAGGAGACTTGCCAGATTCCTGCACAGGCATGAAATGCCTCACACAACAGACAACCTCCCCCTCCACCCAGCACACAGAACCATGGCTACTTTGATGGTATGAAGACAAGGAAGAGCATAGCCAAATGAGTCGCTTCGTCATTCTAAGTCTTCACATATTTTCAGTGGAAATGCAACCCATGCTCCTATGTATAATTTCACGTAGGTGATACTGTAAACTACTCCCATTCTGAAAGTGAGGGTAGGTATGCTACACCAGAACATTATGTCATCGGAAACAAAGCAGGGAAGTTAACACCAAAATGTACTGGACAAGTTTTACACTTTGTATTTGAGACAGGGTGGCTAATAAATGCCTAAAACTTTGGTGGCTTTACCCAAAGGGCATTCAGACTTCCCTCCAGGCCATAAATAAAGATAGGTTGAAGTATGAGTGTCATCTGTTTTTTTCTGTTGGTTTGTTTGCTGTTAAGACTCTCCTTAAGAGCAGAAAAAGAAAAGATGGGATGGGAGGGTAAATAGGGGAGGGAATTACAGGAGAAAAACCCAAGCTGCTCAGCGTCTACCTTCCCACACTACCATTCACCTTCATTTTCCTCTCTTTTATATTCTACTCATTTTCACTTGCCTCACCCATTATTTAGTCATCTCCTAAAATGCAGTCCTCTCCTCTTTGCCATCATGAGAAACATATTAACCAGAAGTACTCAGGAGCGCTTCCTCAGCAGCCCTTCAAAATGTACCTCCAGACCACTCTCTCCTTCACAGCATTAATGCCCATGGGAAAACAAAAATTATTTAAGGGGGGGGGGGGGGGGGGAAAGAGGGAAAAAAATATAAAAATCCTAGCACCTGGGGCCCATTCAGACTCCCATATGCACCCACTTCTCTAGCCCCCACCCCCGCCCTTTCGCCGGGTCTGGGAGGCTGAAGTGCCAGAATAAGCAGGCAGCACGCTGACTTTCCGCACTTTCCTTCACCCCTCCTGATTCTGGGTGCGAGCAGCTCCGCTGCTTTTGTGCGTGTGTCCCCGGCGTCAGCCCGCCCGGACATGGGTCCGGCCACCGGGGCAGGGGCAGAGCACAGTCCGGCTCGTCCCGCCGCCGCTCCGGCCCGCCGGGCATAGCCACAGGGAAACAGTCCGCAGCAGCGATGCCCTCCTGTCCGCTTCCAGCCGGGCCTGCTCGGCTCCCGCAAACCGCTCGCATAAGTGTTTCAGGCAGGAGAGAGATGCGAGGAAACGACGGGGGCGAGGACGGGCTCCTCCAACCCCCCAACCTCTTCCTGCCGGGGCGGGCGGGCCCCGCCGCTGCCCGGGCCGCGCCGCAACCGGGACACTTGGGGGCTACCGAAAGGGCAGCGCGGCGTGGGGGCGGGTGGGGAGGAGAGGGGGGGAAGGAGAAGGAGGGGTGCAGCGCGACACGGGCAGCCGTCACGACATTCTCACGCGCCCCGGCACCGGCTTTGAGTCTAGTCCCCGCTCCCAGCCGCCAAAGTCACCCCGGGACCCCGGCCCCAAACTCTTGCTGCCTTGTCACTTCCCCGGCACTCCTGACCCTGGGCAAGGGGGAGAAAGGCAAAACCCTACTGGGGTAAGATCTGCCAGCAGGGATTAAAAAAAAAAAAACAAACCAAACACAAATTAAAAAATTCATCTCCTCCCCCACCAAGGGCCAATAATTTTAGCTAATTGTCCGAGAGGCGAGAACCACAGAGCCGCGGGTGGCCGGTGCTGTTGTGCGGCTTTTCACGGAGCTGTTTTTCTTTAGGAGAATGACTCTGAGCAAGTGCAATTGGCAAGGTCTGAAGGTGGAATGGGGGGGTGGGGGGAACGCTTCTGGCAGCGGCTCGTCTCCAAGCAAAAACATGCCCCCGATGCAATGTCAGCTCGCAGAGGCGCGGGGTGGGGAGGGGGGGCTCGCTTTACCTGGTCAGCTCAGAACCGCAGGCAGGTTAATCAGGTGAGTCGTCGGGGATTTTAAAGAAGCCGAAGCCGGTTTCTTTGCTAGGAAAGTCTACAACACCATGCAGGGACATTGCAAAATCTTTACACACGCCTCCTTTAACTGGGCTCCCGCGACCTCCGCCGGCGAGGGGGGAGCCGCCAGCGGGCGGCAGGCCGCACGGCGCCGCGGCGGTGGGGCGGGGGGCGTAGGGGGCAGCGGTGGCGGCGGTCCCGGCCCGGCGGGCGGTGAGTGGCGGCGGGCGGGCGGTGGTGGCCCTGCCACCCGCGGCCCCGGCCTCGGCGGCGTACCCGGGCCTCCCTGCCGCCTTGGTAGCGCCGGTCCGCACTCGGCCTGACCCGGGACGTCACGCCGCCTGTCTGTTTTCTCAATGATAACTTGGCAGGAGAAGGGGGAAGCGGCCGGGTTTTTCCTGGGCTCGTTACCGGGTACGTGCACGTTTCTTTTGCATGCGGATTTTTCTCCCCCCACACCCCCCACCCTTTTTTTTTTTTTTCCTCCAAAGCCAAATAATCAAAAACCCGGGACAGGAAATCCGGGGCGCGGCGGGGGCTGCCGCCCCGCGATGGTGGCGGCCGCTTTGCCGGCGGGCGCGGGGGAGCGTCGGCGCGGCGAGGGGAGCAGGCATGCGTTCATCTTTGTGTCTTTCATTTTACCTTCAGGGTGACATTCAGTGCCAGGCGAGCCTCGCCGGTCACCGCCAAGTCCCACCTGGAAAAAAAAAAAAGAACCAACCAAAAAACCCCCACCAAACCTAACGGAATAAAGCCCCCACCCCAGCTACCGAAAACGGGAGTGCCACCCCCCTCGGCAGCCCCGATGCGGGTGGCCCAGGCTTGCCGGCGGCGGACGGGACAGCTCGCCCAGGGGACGCGGGGACACACACAGAGGCACGCAACACGCCGCCAACCGCCAGCAGGCCATTTGCCGGGCCTCCGCGGGCCAGTTCTGGGGGAGGGGGGCACCACAGAGATTTAAAATCAATTAAAAAAAAAAAGAGGGGGGGAGGGGAAGTCAGCAGCCGAAATGCAGGCGGAAAGCAGGCGAGGAGCAACGCTGCTGGCGGTTGCAGCCGCCGCACCGCCGCTGCCGTGCAGGCCCGGCGCCGCGCCCACCCCCCATCTGCTGCCAGCCTCTGCAGGGGAAGGCGGCGACGGGGGGCACCCCACATGCACAGGCTGTTGTGGCACCAAGATGAACTTGGGGTGCTCCCGGGGGCTGTGGGGCAGGAGTGAGACACGGCGGCAGTGTGACAGATCGCTAAACACAATGGCGTCCCTGCCGAGGAGAGCGCAAGAGTCCCGCAGACCCTGGCAGGATGTAATCACCGGTGTTTGAACCATCTTGCCCTGCCTCTGCTGCTAGGGCTGTGGAGCAGCTATTTCTGAAAGCTGGACGTTTTGAGGTAAAACAGACCGAGCTTAGTTCTACAGCATGCCCGAAGTCAGTGTGACCAATATGCGCACTATGAGCAACATTAGTAGTGGTAAGGGCTGGCAAACCACCTGCCTTTCTCTTTCCTTCATTTTTGTAATTCAAGGTAAAATCCCGAATGTCTGTATGAATAGTCCCCTGCCATTCAGGGGACTTTTTACATGTTGCACTTAACGCACGTGCCCAAGAGTTTCCAGGAATAGGCCTCGCTTTAAAAGAAACTACCCGTGGTAGCTCATACTGAAACACCTCTGTAGCTGAAGATCAGCTGTTACACACACACACACTGATAACATCGCACAACACCTTCACAGTGACCACAGAGCATCCCAGCAGTGCCCAAAGTCAAGTTTACCTCTTCTGCGTTGCTGTTCTGCACCACTTCTTACAATGTTACAACACAGTTCAAACACATGCAACTAACTACTGCAGTAGAGCTCCTGAAGGGACACATGTAGCAGGGCTGAAACTAAATTAGTTTCTGCAACTGCCTCTGTTCGGTCTTAATATTAGCATTAACGCATTCATTTTCCTCATTTAAATACAATACAAGGGAAAATTGCCTTTGCTTAATATTGCTACTAATCAGGTTTTGCTATTCCTGTTTTTATAAGGGAGAAGTTAGTGCACACCTTTTGTGTTGCTGGAGGACTCTGCTCTCATCAGCATCTTATTTTAAATGGTGAAGTCATCTGTTGCAACTGGAAAAAGGGAACAAAGGAAATCCTCAGAATATAATACTGTCCAAGCACCACTCTAAGGAGTCTTTGGTGGGTTTTGGTTTGGTTTGGGGATGTTTGTTTTTTGTTTGTTTGTCTGTTGGTTGGTTTGGTTTGGTTAGTTGGTTTGTTTGGGGATTTTTTTTGGTTGGTTGGTTTTGTTTTGGTTTTAACTCAAAAGCTACTCAAGATGCTTTCTGGCATGGCTAGAAAGATAAGTTTGTTTCATGTTCCTGTATTGGAATTGTTTTGATCTGCATTTATGCTAAAGTCTTACCTGTCTTTACTGTCTCAGCAGAGCATAGAGCTTACTGAAGCAGCTTTTTGGTAGACTTGAAAAGCACTGTGTACAGCTTGATTGTTGTCTGTATTTTGTCATTCATTTTTAAGTGAGGCTCTTCTGATTGATGTGGGGAATTTTTTTGACAGGATGAAGTGTATGACATAGCTACCTGAGATGCCACTTGTAATTATTCCGTACCTCAGCTAACAGGAAGATTTTTACTTGTGATTGTTACACTTTTCAAAGTGAATTAGTTAATCAAATTGCTATTTTTGGAATGCACTTAAAGGAACATTAAAATGTATTAATTTCATTAAAATAAATGAGCAAATAGGCAACAAAACAAGTATTAGTCAAATAAGCAACATCTCACCAATGGAGCCAGATTCAGCCCTAGTGAAATCAACCAACTTGCACATGTCTACAGCATGTTTAATTTGGCTTCCACAGCCACACACCTGACACTTTTATTTGGTTGTTGAAGGTGTGTGTATTGAAAATGTGTGTGAGCCATGCTGCTTCTTCACTGTGATGCACCTCTGAAGTTAAATTCTCCTGTTTTCCATTTAGCTCAGCTGCACAGTCCTGTCTCATACGCAGTTTTTGGTGTTGAATGTACACCACAGACAAGGGGAGGCATTCCCAACCCCAGTGTTTAGTCTAAGGGACATGACGTGTATCTGAAGTGAGGGTACAAAGAAAGGGATTTCAGCAAAGACTGTTCACAACCAATTGCATATATTCTTCAATTAATAGGCTGTACTGAAGTCTCTGCTACTATCTTTCATTACTGCTGTTACTCATGCCAGTGAGGGTAGAGGAAAGGTTGGTACGTCTATAATCACACATTAATTTGCTATGTAGATATATCCTAAGAGCCTCTCAGCTCAAGGAAATTATGCTGAAATAAGGTCAGATGTGAATGTAAAGCAGAACTGTGTTCAGATATCTTATTCATTCTGGAATGACCAAGTTGTTTCCTGGTTTCACTTAATCCACTTTCAAAGTGGATTAAGATAATTCAAGAAAGTGAATTCTGATGCTGGCATGAGATTTGTCTACACATGGTTTTAGTTGAATATAATTACTGCAGTGTACCTAAGTAAGTGTTTTGAAGTAATTTGATGTGTAGACAAATCCAAAGTCCCACAGGTGAAAACAAACATCTAGTCTTTCTGTATAACGTGAGGTTAACTTAGCCTAATGTTTGTCCTACTTCTTCTCTTGTGAAGCATATTTAATTCATTAAACCACAACAGCTACATGTTTATGGTCAATTTCAGGACAGCAATGCCACACACACTCCACTAAAAGAAACAATGTAACCAGGTTATACTCTGAGTACTCCTCAACTGCCTTAGAGTGGACAGTAGTTTCTTTACTGGATGAGATATCTGGTTTTCAACCATACAAATTCTGAGTAAGTTTTATAAACAAGAGGGAAACAAACACCAAAGTTCTTCTCTGTCTTCTTTAAACTCTCATGATCCATTTGAACTTTGTCTGTGTACCATTCAAAGCAATAGCACCCATGCTAATTCAGCAATATTAGTTCCTGAGTAAGAAACCTCTCAGATTTGCACAGAAGGGTTTGTAGAACAACGGGGCCTTCAGAAGGCACTTTAAAAACAGGGAGCTAATTTATAGTTTGCTTTCCAAGATCCAAGTTAGTAAGAACCTCCCTGAAACTCAGGCAGCTACAGTGCTTTGAATCAAGTGTGTTGTATCACTACTGGCCTACAAGAAACTTACCAAAATGATCAAAAGACACAATTTTCTTTGCAGCTTTATGCCAAGCAGAAAGTTTGTCAAATGTCATTTGGTCTCTTTCTGTGCTACAGATCTCCCTTAGAAGAGAGGTGACTCTGTCAGGAATTAATACTCCTAAACTTTAAGGTTATTTGTTGGGGATTCTTTTAGGACAAAACACACAACTAGATGAGAGAGAAATTATGTAAGCTCAGCTAGTGAAGCAGTCAGGTTTTCTGAAAGAACCACAAAACATAAAAGCTAGATGGTCCAAACTGCTGACCCTTTAAACACTAACAATGGAGAAGCCAGTAACAGCTCTATAGCAAAAAAATACCTGACTCCTACTTTGTGGGAAAGGCAGAGAGTACCCAGAGGACTTTCCTTGTGCAGATGAAGTATTCTTACTACTCCATGGAACATGGCAGTGATGCCTCATGTAGCATTCTCATCCCTAAGCTTGATTTGTGATTATGAGCATGGTTTTGCTCTCCTGTGCTGGTCTGGGTTGAGGGTATAGGGAATGGATTTCATACAAGTCTTATAAGTCTCTTTCACATCAACCTGCCTATTTTAAGAATGACAAAAAAAGTTAAAACATGGATAAACATCAAACAAAAAACCATGTTCTTGAATTCTGCCATGCTGGGTAACTTTGACCATGGGTTTAGACTTGATATTAAAGTTCAAACTAGACTAGATTAGAAAGCAGTGATTGTTTTGGACCTCAGAAAAACATGCTTCTTCTGAAATCCCACTCTTGTAAACAGTTCGAATAGATTGTTTTATACTCTGCTTCCACTGAGAGGTCTCTGAACATTGGAGGCACCTGCAGTGGTAGGATATCCCAGGTTTTCCCCACTCCTGGCATTACAGGGGAATTACTCATCCAGTGAGAAAGGTGTTTTTAAATGTCTGAGATGATGGCACAACAGGCACAAGAGGAAGTCTCAGCACACAGCCAATGCAATGAAATGAAGGATCCTCTATGGGAATTGGTTACTAGTGCCAGTGTTTTATATTTGTCATAACAACCACTGTCTGTTTTGTTTTTTGTTCTAACAATGTGAATTATGCATTAAACATTAATACAAGCAAGTGTACTTTTCTTTTGATCTTCAAGCATAATCATTTCTAATGAGAGTTTATACATGAGCATTGAAACAAATCCCTGAGTCATGTGAATTTACATTGGTTTTACTCTGTGGGAAAGATATCCCACATGGGTTACTCATGTCTGCAAACCATAGCATACTTGTAAATCAGAAGGAAAAAATGAGCGTGCATTTGGCTGTTGGAACAGAAGTACCTGCATGTAGACATTTGGCTTGTATGCTCATTGTAATGCAATGTTAAAAAGTTAATTTATCAGAGATCAGGATTTGGGGTGGGGCCCTCACCTAATATGAGATCCAAGTCTACTCAGAATTAGAAGGTTGCCTCTTAGCTTCTGCAGTCCGGCTTCTCGTAAGAACTGAGCCTAGCATCAGAGGAATTTCAACTAACTGAGAAGTAGTAAACCAATTAGAATTTGGCTCTCTTGATATAGACAAAAGTTGCCAAACTGCCATCAGCAAGTAATAATATCGCAAGTACATAGCAGACAAACTGTACAGTGCTAAGTGGCACCTTTCCAGGTGCCCTTGACAACCAGCTGCAGTGCAAGGCCGGCCCAGTCTGGACCAACTCTAGAACCTGCTTTGCCATATCTGATATCTGCTGCTGTCATTTTAACATCAGTCACAAACACTGCATTCCATGAAAATATAAACACTCTGGATTGTGTAACTCCCAAGACAGTTATTTAAAACACAAACAATTTAAGTCCTTACACAGATATGAAAATAACCAGCCATTAACAGCCTACACTTAAGCAACTGTGCTGTATGTGCAAAGTACATGCAACATACTTGGAAAAGCACAGGCAGAAAACAATGCGTGATGTGCCTGATTCCTGTGCATATGGGCACTGATGGGCATTTCCAAAATGCCTCTTGCCTTGCCAAAGGAGATCTCAAAGCCAAAGATTGTGGAAGAGGAATAGCTGCCAAGAACGTATTATGTTTAATGGCAGATCGTCTCTATCTATGATTCAGGTCATATCTCAGGAATTCTCAAAAGCCCATTAATGTGTTTTATTCTTAATGTATGTGCTAAAGTACTCCTGGAAGGCAGACATCCACAAGTACCCCACATAATTCAGTGTTCTCACAGGAGACTACAGTCACACGCCCTTTTCTCTGGCTTGACTAACCTTAAATGCTGATGGTAGACTTTCAAAAGAAGGAGTGGAAGAAGCCTTCATATAGAACAGTTTATAGATGGAAGAAGAGGAAACATGAAACCCTTTACCCCAAAACTTGAATTCTCTAATGGTGGTGTTTGATACAACAACTGACAAACTGATACAACTGCAGTTGAGAGCTGCTGTGAATCTTTGTTACAGAATCTCAATACCCTTTGGAATTTGAGTCTTCCCTGAAGTTGTAGAACTTGTGCATACTAAGTCAAAAACTGAAGAGGTCAATATCAAATCATAAAAAAGATTAATAGGTCAACATCAGATCTTAAATAATTTTGGACGGAAAGACATCAACTCCGTCCTTCCCCTTCTTGAAGCACATTGTCATTATCCAGCTCTAAAAGTTCAGTGAGTCGTCTGTCTTTTTGAAATGCATAAGTACATCCCTAGTCACACGCAGAAGGCTGTACTTGCAAAGATGTGATAGATAGAGGTAGAAAATGGTGTATGGAAGCGTGTAGGAAGGACTTTCTTAGCATCGGTAAGGGTGACAAAGCCTGTTGGACCATGAGTTCCCACATTGTGATCTCACTCTGGAATGCTTGTTAAAACACTCCTCTGCACTTTGGCTCATTTGGTGCCCAGTAAAGATGCTGGTTTCTAGAGCCCTAATTGAAATGTGCTGGTATGAATTCATCTCTCCTCTTATACCAGTGGGCCTCTAGCAGGAGGCCAAGAGGCCAATGGGAAGGAGAGGACATCCATTTTAATCCAGTTCATGATGGAAAGTTATGAGAAAAATGAAAATATCCCAGAGACTTATATTGAACTGCTTAATCTGAGTCAGAACCTTGAATTCCCTTACTATACATGAATGTCATGGTATGAGAAGTCTTCTTCAGTAATTAGCTGGTCAGAGCCACAAACTAGAAACAGGCAGATAGACAGGATCTCATGAAATCTGTGGATTTATACCAGTTTATACTATCTGGGGATCAGACCTTCTATTTCTAATTAAAAAATGGGAAATTGCCTTTTTTTTCCATGATACTTTGGTCATACTATACAGCAGTAGCAATAAACCAAGAAACTGTAAATATTTATGTAACTAAGAAGCAGAACCAATGTGAAATCTTTAGCAAGGAATTCCTACAGCCACATTATTATGTATTTCAGCATTGGAGCCATCTGGATTGCTGCTTAATTTCATGACAGCAATGTAAGCTCATTTTTTTGCTTCCATCTTTTCAGTTGCCATTAAGGCTGCAACCTTCCCATCCTCCTCATGAGCTAATCTCCCAGTACCACCCCAGGAAGAGTGAGTGAAATTACACCATGAGTGTTTTTCCATGGGCGGATATCTACATGTGAAGGGAAACAATTGAATTATAATTACAATTTTGAGACTCTTGAAGTTAATTTCTAGGCAGTGCAGAAATTAGTGGGACTTGTTGCTGCCAGGAGCTGTGTGCTCTCCTCTCCTTCTGATCTTAGCAGGATTATAGGATTACAGGTGCTCAACTTTTTGCAGAACTAAGTCCCAAAATACCAGGTCCTTCTCTTGTTCCATAGAAGGCAGCGTAAAAGACCTGCTGCCTTCAGGCCCAAGTGAGTTGTGCCTGTGTTGATGCAAAGCAATTTCTACAAAAATTAGGGTAACTGCTTTGGATTTGCACTAACAGAGATGTGTTCTCATTAGGTATTTATAGCATAATAGCATTGTTCAGGGTATGAAGGTAAATTTGTTAAGTGCTGTACAAAACATTTCATCTGATAAATTTCCTGCATCCAGAAGCTGTACAAAAATGATTGCGGAGGGAGGGTGGCAAACAACAGGATATCCTGGGAAGAAAGTACACCAGTAATTGCAGCAAAGGCAGCCAGCTACAGAGGCTTTTCCTTTGTGCAGGGTAATGCTAATTCTGCTAAGGAGGTGAGTTGTTTATTTCATTTTTAGCTATGATCTTTCCACTTCATTACTGAATCACAATTTGTTAATAGCTTACAAATAGCAACTTTATAAAGCTTTAGAAACCTTGTTGTATCTAAGACAGTATGTACCAATTTATCTAAATATCTATACAATAAATATCTATAAATCTAAACCTATAAAATCTAAATCTATAAATCTAAATAGTTATAAAATAAATATCTATAAATCTAAATATAAAATAAATGTCTATAAATCTCAAGGGATTTCCCATTGGAATGGGCTGCTCAGGGAGGTGGTGGAGGCACCGTCCCTGGAGGTCTTCAAGAAAAGACTGGATGAGGCACTTAGTGCCATGGTCTAGTTGACTGGATAGGGATAGGGGATAGGTTGGACTGGATCATCTTGGAGGTCTCTTCCAACCTGGTTGATTCTGTGATTCTATGAAATATAATAGTACATCATCTAGTAGGTTGGGGGGGGTTCTTTTGTGTTCAATTTTGCTGGGTTTTGTAAAAGAAGTTTAGTAAAGGAGGGATAATTTTTGTTTTTGCTTTTGTTTTCTTCAAAGATGCAGGAAGGGATATAAAGGATAGTCCCCAAGTATGTATATATCTACTTGTAGATAATGAAATAGAAAATAAAAGATGCTTCCAAATAGTGCCACTCATTTAATCTGCTGTGTAGTTGGATGTCAGAGTTTCAATCATCTACACCAAAACAAGGAGACCCACTGCAGAGTACCTGTCTTTTCAGTTTTGGGCTAGACAATCATAGCCCCAAAGAGATGAGGAGAACGATCAGACTTCCCTGTGTTGCCCCTCTGGTCAGATGGCAGCTCTACTCCAAAGAAGAAACAAAAAAAAAAAAAAAAAGACAAGGGAAAAATACAGACGTAGCCACCTGGTGTTGTCTTCTTGCACAGAAAGAAGGAGGCAGGGGAGGAGGGAGCCGGTGTCCAGCCAGGTGTGACAGGACTCACAAGCCAGGCTGTTGTGCTGTGTGTCCTCCAAACAGGCTTTTGTGAGGGAAGGCATGGGGAAACTAATATTAGGGAAATGTTTCTCTTGCAAACACCTCTGCATTCCCATTCGCCTTCTCCCATGAGAAGGCTAAGGATGCCTCCTATTTGGATGAAAGTTTTCAGCCTGGTGTTTAGGTTGGTGTCTGTGTCCACCACCATAACACAAGGCATATGTAAAACATCATTAGTGGACATGTTCTTGAAGTTCTCCTTCACTGAAGGCAGTTCTCATTTTAGTTACAGGAGAATTAAAGGAAATCAGTCAGAGAGGCTGATATTACTGGCTTGGTTATCAAACCAACATTTCCTAATACTGTTCTTTCTATGTTACCCAGAGTTTAATTGTACCCCCAATTTTCTCTAATCACTTATTTCAACACAGGTAATAATACTAGTATTGGATATCATTACATGAGAGCAATTTTACAAGCTGGAAGACTCCACCGTAATGTTTTGCTGCTAGGTATCTCCTGAGTAGTAGAGCCATTAGCTCATGAACACCCCTCCAAGTCCTTCTGGAGTCATTCTGAGAATTTCAGTGACCTCTGTTCTAGGCCTCCTAAGTTGATCAGGCTTGAAAGCAATTTGAACAGCCACAGTCAGCCCCTGCTCTGAGCCTCTGGGACATGGGTGATAGCTAAGACTACAGAAAAAACTTGTCCACAATCAGCAATCAATTATTTTAACAGATATAAAAGCATATTCCCAACCCTTATTTGTTGCAGCCATATGCACAGTAAGATACTGGATTTTGCCTAAACATTCCTCCTCCCTTCTTTTGTCAAATAGTGACTTTTAAAGAGACTAGTGTATTCATTTCTAGTTGTTAGAAGACTGCTACTCTACATGCCTACCTGTGTGGACAGGTTGTCTAAGTTACCAGGGCAGTATAATACCCAGGAACATCCAGGAACACTTTCTTCTGTTCCAGAAGTATATGCTGCTAGTTGGGACAATTCTTTAGGAAAAAGCCAAATGAAAAGGGCTTTTCACTATTTTCTACTGCACCTCATTTTTCCTCTCTTGACTTTGTGTTACTTCAGAGGATGTACAATGTGGGATGCCAGTTTTCCTCTCCGTGACTTCAGTGCTACAAACTGCCACACAAGAGCAATTCCAATTGGTTTCCAGTAATTCTACTGTTCTACTCACAAATACAAGAGTTAACATTCAAAAAGTTATTTAGGTGCTGAAAAGACAAACAGGTCTCATACAGGGGGAGGAGCTGTAGAGACATTTTAGGAGCTAAGTGTTGCTGCTAAATGGAACAGTGTCACAAAGCTCCTACCTAGTTTGTAACACTAAGTTTTAGTACTTTGTGAAGGCATCACACAGTGCATGCATTTTATGAGGCTACCACGTGTAGGTAGCAAGTGTCTGCATCCTTCATATTCCTAAATCCATCACCAACATATCACTGGGAACTCAGGGACTTCTCTCTCCGTGCCTCAGTTTCCTTATATCGAAGTAAGGGCTATGTCTTTGATACATCCCAGATGAATGGATCAAATTCACTCATTAAATATCAAGCATTACAATCAATCACAGGTTTACCCTGTCTGTTTTACCTAAATATCTTAAATTGTAATATCAAAATAAACCACTCCTAAAATTAGGTGTGGTTGCAGAAATTTCAGACCATGTAACATCAATCTTCGTAATTTCAATGGATCTGATGCCAAGATATTAGAATTCCAAATTATATGATATATGTTTTTTACTAGTTCAGGAAAGTCTCATTGTAGGCCCTCAATTATTTTCCCCCCACTTTGAATACTTTTGATATGAAAGCTGATAGCTACCAAGAAAACAAACAACCACAACTAAAACTCCAATCCCATAGCACTTAAAGGTTGAAAGTTCCACAATTTTTTTTCTCTTGAAAGATTTTGACTTTGACATATTGATGAAAATTTATTTCCTAGGTAATGAGTAAAGGAACTGAGGAATAATTCCATGACCATGGTTGCTCTCACTTATGTGGATCTGTTACTGGTGGTCCTTACGTAAAGAGGATTGTGTCTAAGAAAGGTAGGATGCTACACTTTTAATGATTTCTTCTTTCTGTGAAGACAGACAACTTCAGACCCATGAAGTTCCCCTTTTATGTGGCACTTCCTTTAAAGCAAGTTTGTCTTCTTGAGTAAAATTTTCCCTGTCTGTGAAGCAAGATAGCAAGATATATATATACACACACACATACACACGTCTATCTATATCTTCAACTATCTCACTTATTCCATTGGATAGATGTTATTACAGCTTAGAAGAATAAAAAGTACAGGTTTATCTGCTGAGTATATAAGAAATGTTGCTATCACCCAAGTCAGAAATGTAAGTTCACTTATTTCTGTTTTAACCTGAATACACCACCTACCCTATAAGTACCTGATGTTAGTAGCAGTGTATGTACCTGTACAGCTGCAAAGTCTGTCCATGTGTCAGTGGAAGACATCACTGAATCACTGGGGTTTTTTTGCTATATTTAGAAGATTCAATCAACATAAAAATATTTAACTCTTTCTACTGATGCAGAGATGCCATATGAACAGCTCCAAGTATATTTTGAACCTGAAGGAGTCTATTCTGTGTCCTACTAGCTGCTTCCAACATTTTTCACTTAGACAAGACAAATAGGGAGGGAGGAGGGAAGAGAAGTATTCAGCAAAAGCATAAATTAGAAACAGAAAAAAATTCTAATTTATCTCTAATTAAAAAATCTGCACTCATTTCTTTCATAGAATCATAGAATCAGTCAGAATTGGAAGGGACCACAAGGATCATCTAGTTCAAATCCCCCTGCCATGGGCAGGGACACCCTACCCTAGATCAAGATGCCCACAGCCTCATCCAGCCTGGCTTTAAACACCTCCAGAGATGGGACTTCCACCATCTCCCTGGGCAACCCATTCCAGGCTCTCACCACTCTCATGCTCAACAACTTCCTCCTCACATCCAATCTGAATATACCCACCTCCAGCTTTGCTCCATTCCCCCTAGTTCTGTCACTACCTGATAGCAAGTCCCTCCCCAGATACTGTGGCCCCCTTCAGATACTGGAAGGACACAATAAGGTCAACTTGGAGCCTTCTCCTCTCCAAACTGAACACCCCCAACTCCCTCAGTCTATCCTTATAGGAGAGGATAGACTCCAGCCCTCTGGTCATCCTCACGGCTCCAGGAGGATCTGCTCCATGATCTTAGAGGTAAGACTGACTAGCCTGTAGTTCCCCAGCTCCTCCTTCCTACCCTTTTTGAAAATGGGAGTTGTGTTTCCCTTTTTCCAGTCAGTGGGGACTTCAGCAGACTGCCATGACTTTTGGAATATAATAGAGAGAGGTTTAGCAACCTCATCTGCCAGTTCCCTCAGCACCCATAGGTATATCCCATTGGGTCCTGTGGACTTGAACACTTTCATGTTCTAAAGGTGATCACGAACCTGATCTTCACTGATGATGGACAGTATGATTCCTTGTTTAAAGATCTATATTATAAATTTCAAGCATATTTTAGATGCCTCATTCTTTTCTTGTGAATATAAAATTATTAAACCATAAGGTTAAAAAATAGTGATATGATTTGTTCAGAAAACATTGGCTGATAAACCTATGTATGAGAATACCTAGCTCACTTCCATTCAAATATTATCCTAACTAGAAGAAAATGTGTGAGTTCCTCACCCATTCTAACAGTCATCATTAAGAGATGTTAAACTTAGCAACAGTTCATAGGCAGCTTCTGAAGACTGGCACCAATGTAAGGATTTGGAATTGATAAATGTGAAATAAAGTAATTTAAAAATAAAGCATTGTTATCCTGTATTTGGATGGAGGTTTGAAATAGTTAAGCACAAAATACCAAGTATGCTGCTCAAGGATATGATAACAGTTTCTGGGTAGGAAGGGGAAGAGAGAGGAAGGCAAACTTTCTACTCCATTGTAAGAAATACAAAAATATTAAGTAGAAGCCTGTGAAAACATTGAGGTCTGGAAGCACAGATTTCAGCAAAGAAACTTATGTTACTTCTATGTATTTCTGCACAACAGAGCCAAAATACTGTCTGGCATTTCTGAGCATTTCCTCAACCCAAACAGTAAGAGGAAGCTATTCAAAGTCACGAGAGTTTTGGTGTGAACTGCAGTGGAAACAGAACAGAGTCTTAATCAGTTATTTAGAATGAACTTACTCATTTACTATCTTTTCTCCATATTTCGAGCCCTAGCCACTTATGCATTATTGATATGCATTCAACAAAAAAATACTATTCTTGCAAATACTTTGAGGGAAGGACATTGCATCTGTGATGCTAGTGCTGGATCTTGGAGCCATGAGTCACCAAGAAAATACAGATAAATACTTATTTTTGTGCTTTGACTAAAAAGTGGTTTGCGACAGAATATAAATATGGAGAAGTAACATCTAAGTTTGTTACTAGTACTCTATTTATTAGGAATGGCAGATTAAATATTTAGATGGAAACACCACATTAGCACCACTTGTGCCAGTTTGAAGTTAGCTGGAATGTTTTGGTGAGAAGAATTAGATTACAGGCTGCAAAAAGGAAACAATGGTGGTGTCTATTTCATTCATAGGCTTGCTGAGATGGCTAAGAACAAGAACATAAATATAGATAACAGAATAGCTCTCTGTCTCTCTGGAGCTGAACTCTCTCTAACCTAAGATGCCATCTGTGTGGCTAATCCATCTGCTTCCTAACCCCCCTGGACGACCTTCCAATCTACCTTGGACATAAGGCAAAGTCTTGGGTAAGGTAGAGGAGTGGGAGAAAGGTGGAAAGGTGGTTGAGAGCCACTCCTGAGGACTCAGGTTTCTGGGAGAGCTGTTGTGCTTCTGTATTACTTTGTAACTTGTATATTTCTGTATATATTGTGAATATCTGTTTGTATATTGCGCTAAGCTGTAAATATCAAGCTTCATTCAATTTCCAGAGCCACTGGGTCTGAGTGATTTTCCAAAGTGGGGGGGGTGGGGGGATGGGGGGGTGGGGGGAGGTGGGCCCGTGGGTAGAGCCCAAACCATCACACCACTTTTTTCTTGCAAGTGTATTTACTACATTCAGTCAATATCTCAAGCGTACTCCTGCACCTGCCTGGTGAAATGAGCTTCAGGTCTCTTCATACACATCATAACAGTAAAAAAAAAAAAAGAAAGAAAGTATAAATTACTATATAATCAGCAACTTAATCCTAGCTACCCTGCACTACTATCTGCCAGGTTAGTGGCAATTTTACACATGTGGTTAAGCACATAAGGCCCTTGAAACCTTTGAAAGCCTGAGATTTGCATTATTCCGAAGACTTAGTTTTACTGATAGAATAACACAAGGGCAATTACAAGAAAAACAAATAAATAATGTCTATTTTTGTTAAAACTGAAATAAACTAAGAAAACAAAAGAAATAAATTATTAAGATGGTTAACCCTGCATTCTCAATATGACACATATAGTCACATGCTCATCTTTCCTTTCTGTCAAGATCTCATTTTCTGCAGGAATATCAAGGAGATTGCTGCTCTCCATTTCCCTAAAGTTAGCACGGCAGCATCTGCTAAATGCAGTAAGACACCCTGTTTACCTTTGTTGTAAACTTAAGGCTTTTCCATTTAAGAACTGTATGAATGAATCAGAATTCATTCACAGCTATACCTAGAGGTATCTACTATAAAGCAGAGCATTCGTTGTTATTCTGATTTCATGCCATGTTCCTCTGCACTGACGGTGTTTGGAATGTCTTAGACATAATCGCAAGCGTAAGTGAAACAAAAGTGAAAGCAATGTATTTTTCCTCTCATGTACTGCAAGTATTTATCAACAGACAATGGTGATAAAAATTCAGATGTGAAAGGTCTTGCCTGATACCTCATTTAAACAACACAGTAGTTTAGCAAGCTACTACAATGAAGTGTCTTTCTCACCTGCTCCACAAACAAAAGCAAAAAAATCCCCAAAGCCTCTGTAAGTATTTAGGATTGCCCCCGAAATCCAGTGCAGTACTTAGTAACTTATATCAGAGATTCCAAGGGAAGTAGTAAGGATTTGGTTTGCTGGGGTTTTTGGGGGGTTATATATATATACGTATATATAAATTTCTCATCTATCAAAATGAAATTTACATATGTCAGTAAAAAAGTGTGAGCAAAAAGGGAAGATGAATTAACACGTGTATGAATGTGATCAGTCTTCCTTCAGTTGGCACTTCTGAGTCAGAAAATACTTTTTCTCACACTGCAGAAACACACTGTTCGAACAAGTACCCACTAACACCACGTGGCCCTCTAATCACCGTCATTACCAAGGCAGAAGCAACTGCTGTTGATCACCTACAGCATCCAGTAAGATCCATTTTTCCAATTAAATGTATATTCTCCTTCTTGAATGGCTGTTTTTATTTTGTTTTGAACACAATTACAGCTGTATCTTTGTTAACCCCCGTGGCAGTAAGTCATTTGCAGAAACTGTTGCTCTCAGTAGCAGTAGCTATTACTGATTATAGTATTGCTTAAGGCAGATTCCTTGTTGTAAATGGCATCGAACATTTTTACCTGCATATTGCAACAACACATTATGTTCATTGGAATATAAATAGAATAGAAAGTAATGCATCTGGTCTAGCAATAAACTAGTAGACTTGCATCCAGAGACATACTCTGATAGAAAGCCCAAGTATCATCAAAGCATCCAATACGAAGCCTCTCTCTCTCTCTCTCTCTCTCTCTCTCTCTCTCTATTTGCTAGTGACCAAAGATTACATTCAACTGTGAACTGTGGTCCTAATGAATAAAGGACAAAGTTTTCAAGGACAGCTTCTGAGTTTGAATGCCCAGCTTGAAATACCTGAAGCTGGATTTTCCTATTGCTAGGTTCCCAGATTTTTTTTACTGGGCTTGTATCCCACGCAATGTCAGGGAAAAAAACAAATCCAGAGGAACAGGCCCTGCATCACTTCAAATCAAAACCCATTTCATTTAAGAAATTGATCCTGGGGTTTAACATCTGCCAGAAGGATGGTATGATCCCTATTTGCATAGACAGATCAAAAATACAAATATAAACTGTTCATTTGGTCAGTTCTATTCTTAGCTCACCTCATTTCTAAAGTTTGATTTATTTGGCATCAGAATTCTGGAAATTTGACTCACTATAATATTAGCCTTCTTATTTGATACAAAAATACTGTGAAAACTACCTTTTTTTAAAAGATAGTTTTATAGAATCTCTACACATATGAAAATACCAAGTTTACACTATGCTACTATAAATATTTATGGACTTTCTTTTGTTACAAGAAATTATATTCCAGTAGCTTTTCAACAAATGTCAAAGTGCTGTGTTCAGCCATTATAGCCTTGCTTATAAAGGCAGGAGAACATTAAGGCTGTTAGGGAAGTCTGCTGGAGTTTGGGACTCAAATCTGGTTCTGTCCATAATCTGTCAGTGACCTAAACCAATGCACCAGATTAGAACTTCCCCTTAACATCAGCTTGTCCAATACTTAACTCACCCATGTAAAGTGTTTTTCAGCTCTAGTATGTCAGGGGGAGAAGGGAGGAATCCTGCCATAACTGATATTTGTAAAGTTATTGGTGAGTTCCTAGTGCAAGGGGAAAGAAGCTTGTGGTTCTCTGGCACATAATTATGATTAATAAAGACAAGGTAAGGCTATAACTGTACTGTACTTTGCAAAGATATTTTCCTCTTCCAAAGAAGTTCTATCATTATGGTCTGTACCAAACCACACTGTGTGATCTCCCAACAACCATGCTGAATCTACCTTCTCAGCTGCAATGTTGCTGTATGAGGCTGTTCCATCTGCTTCAAAAGTAAGTACCAGCCTATCTGACTCCTGGCAACACCCCACCATAGCCCTGCCAAGCAAGCAGAGACAACTAGCAAAACAGAGCCATGAGGCCAAATCCATCCTGGGCTTGTGCAGCTCAAACCAATGCACGTCCCCTAAAATTCAGTAATCAGAAATCCTTCTCAGTGACCTGCCAACTCATCTCATTACAGTATGTTCCACGCTTACTATTTTCCCCCTTTCACTAGGGTGGACAGTTGCCTACCAGAATACTTTCAAATGGAGAGAAAGAGGTGCCTGGTCCATAAAGACTGTGCTGTGGCCATGGCTGCCCCAGCTCTCCCTTCAGCCCCACTGTCAGGGCAAGAGCGGCCTGTCTCGGTGCGACACATAGATCCCTTGGGCCTGCCACACAAAGCGACAGAATTTAAGGAGTACCTTGTAGCCCCGGAAGGGAATTCCGCCTCTTTTCTCTGATCTGGCATCCACTTAGCATTGTAATTCTTCAGCTTTCACCAACTTTCGTCCGTGCCTCCAGCCCCCTGGAAGCTTCGGCCAAACGCCGAGGAGAGGGAGAACAAAGGGGCGAAGAACAAAGAGCCGGGGAGGGGAAGGGAGCAGAGGGAAGAGTACAACTACCCCCTTCCAGGTCAGTCCTAGGAGCCAGGGCTCAGGCCGCAGCCCCAGGGGGCACCCCTGCTCGCTCGGCCCGGAGCCCCAGCTTGGCGGTATCCTCGGCGGCTGCCGCCACATCGAGGGAGCCCTGCCGGTCGTCCTGCCCTCCCCCTGCTCGGGCTGCGAACCCCCACCGCGCATACACTAACACCCTGAGAGGGCGTACTTGGGGTCTGGCTCGTGCCCGACCGCGAAGGGCCCGCTCCTGCCGTGCCCTCAAGAGGGACGGTGAGAGACGTAGGTGGGAGGCTGTTCGGGTCCCCGCGGCGCGCAGCCATGCCTTTCTGCCTGCTCCTCAGCGACACTGCGGGGAGAGACCCCGGCAGAGCAACAAGTGTCAGGTCCCAAAACCACGGTCACCGCTTCCCAGAGCTGGAGCTACTTTGCTGGGGGAGAGAGAGCTGTCGGGGCTTTTAGGGACCCCAAGAAACCAGAGAGAAAGAGATCAAGGCGAAATAGCTTCTCCCTTCTGCTACGAAGGTCTTGTTCGCCTGACAGCAACGTTAAACTTTTGTTTAAGTGTCACTAAGCACCACTTCCAGAAGGCCCTCTCCTCCTGCACGCTCCCTTACCCGGTGAGACCCGTTCGCAAGCCTCTGCTCCCTCCAACAGCGGCTAAGCACGGTGCAAATCTGCAAGTGCCCTCGCTACCTGTTGCTACGAGACCCCTGCCCTCCGCTTCGGAGAGAGCAATTTTTTTCCTCTTTTTTTTCTGTAACTACGCGAAGTGTCGCCGCAGAAGACACCGCGATGTGAGAGCTCAGCCGAGGTGTAAACCTCCGGTGGCTGTGGGCGGGCAACGAGCCGAAGGGGTAAGGTTTGAACAGGACGGGCAGTAGCGATCGACAGCCCCTCGAAGCGGCGGCGTGCGCTCTGCGTTGTTGCCCTACTTCAGAGCGAAACGAAGAGGGTAGGGAGAGACAAACGACGGCTGCGAGGAGGCAGGGGAGTAGTTTTGTCATCAGGGGAATGCATGTCCTAAAAGCCATCCTGCAACTACCTCTTAGGAGTTATCATTATTCTTCTTGGGCAGGAATTTCCAAATTAAAGAGTTGATTGGCGCCGTTCTTCATTTGAGTAATAACTAAAGGGAATCCGAGCTTTAACTAAGAAACTTTTAAGAGAGTAGACTTTCCCCCACCGCGCTTTTTTTTTTTTTTTTTTTTTTTTTTTTTTTTTTTTAACTAGAAATGAGGTAACAGAACCTCACTGTCCTGAAAGCGAAATGAATCTAGTCCTTAGTTGGGAGCGGCAGCGAGCGCGACCGGGGTGCGGATTCCCACGGGAAGCGCTCCCGCAGCGGCTCGGGGTCCAGAGTGGGGCTGCACTCTCCCTCCACCGGCCCCTTCGCGACACTCTCATCCCCTCGGGGGAAGATCCCCCTCGTCCGACAAGCTTCTGTCATGAGCAACCCCCGTTAGTGAAATCGGAGGAAGATGGAGAACGAGACAAGCAATTAAAAAAGCTGCGATTTGGAGATGACGAGCGTGGGGTGCAGCTGTAACATGGTGCCCTGGGAACGGTAGTAAAACTTCAGCCCAGCTTGTGCCCTTAGTTAACTAAAGTCAATTACCTGCTCCCATATGAAAGGTTTCGCGTATGGTTACGTGTGAGGAAATACAAGAAGGTGATGAGTATGTTTTTGTTATGATTTAATCATATAAATTAAAGGAGAAGTGTAAGGATACGCCCAATTCAGGACTTAAAAACAAAAAAAAAAAAAAAACAAAAAAAAAAAAAAAAAAAAAGAAGGGGGAAAAAAAAAATAAAGCATTAATTTTGAAGGAGCTCTCTGTCCAAAGCCTTTTCTGCTGCATAGAGCAAATCGAGGCTCTCGGAGTCCACTCATCTCATTAGTGCTGGTTGTTTGGGGTTTCTCTTTTCTCTCTTTACTCTAATGGAGTAACCTTTCATATGCGACTGCAATTTCGAGGGGATAAAGGGTGAGTAGGTGCCAAAACAAGCTGGGAGTGGGTCAGAATTTTGCGTTTCAAGCAATTCTGCACAGAGCAATTCTGCTTACAGAGAGACACCGGGGTGTCCTACTTTAGTAATTCTAATTAAAACAAGGCTTAAAAGATGCAAAGAAAGAGAAGAAAGAGCAAGGTTCTTGCTTTATTTCCAATGGGCGTGGGGGATACCGTCAGGAACAAAGTGCTTCTAGCTTGTTCTAACGTGCACCTTTGTTTAACAGGGGAAAAAAAAAAGTCAAGCTAGTCCTCTGATTTCAACTAATGTATTTTTAACTGGATTTATTTTCCCTGCTTTGTGTGATCTGATACCTACCGTGTAGCCCTGGCCCACTTTCAGCCCTGCGGGTGCCCTGTATTGTGTGCGTGTCTGAAAAAAAAGGAAAAGTCTTCCATCTCGCACTCTTGTGCCGTGTACTTGTGCTTAGGAATTGAATCGTGTCCAAGCTAATGGTCAGCAAAATACGGATCCTATCTCTCTTCTCGCTGTCTAACAACGAGAGAAGCTGTGACTTTGCTGGGTCCAGCCTAGCTAGCACGACTGTGACCGTCCGGCACCTCGAATCAATAACGCAGCCAGTTTTCTGACGCTTCTTGTCCACGCTGCTTATTGAAAAGGAGGCTTTACTGCCACCTATAAATAGCGTTGAATCCAATCACTGATTTCCCCCCCCAAACCCCTACGTAAAGCAGCAAAGTTATAACCGAAGCTACTACAAGTTCTTGCTGTTTTGCGAGAGCTGCCGTGAGGGAGGTCCTGGCACCAAACGCGGCTGCACTGCAGCCTCTGAAGGGAGCAAGGGGCTCCCCGAACTCAGACACGCAGCAGCTGCCTTTGAACTTTGTTCACAAGCATGTGAGGGAGAGGAACAAATACCAATACTCACCGTGCTCTTTGGCTTTCCAGGTGTAACTCCGTCTCTCCCTCTTCTTTGTGTATAAATGAGCAGAGGTTACAGCCCGGGCACACGGTATAATGCCTTGGATAACCCCGACCCTGTTAATTTAATGCTACGCTAACCTGAGAGTGTGTGATTGGAGCTCAAGTATTGCTTCAGAAAAGCGCCTCTCCACGCTGGGAGCAAATTTACCTCCTCTGTCCACACCCCTCCTTTCCACGCGAAGTCTCCCAGCCCCGCATTCCTCTACAAACCAGGACACCTACCTTTCCGAGAGGCGTATTTGCTTACACAGATTGATTTTTTTTCTCCCTTCTCGAATCAACTATGCAATTTCTTAAGCCCACGTGCCAAGCCCTGCCTGCTGCGTGGGACTCGGTTCCACGCATTCTGCCACGCCGTGGTCTGGGGCTGCCTGGATAGCAGCCGAAATCCGGCGTGGAGGAAGGCAGAGCAGCACAGTGGTGCGGGGACGCGCTGAAGCTTCCCGCGAAGTCCGCACCGCGTTGCGGCCCCCGCCGGGAAAGGGACTGCGGGAGAGAGTGGCCAGGGGGCATCTCATCTCCCCAAAATCTCAGGCGCAGCCCCTGGGACAGGACACTCTACCTGCCTGCACAGGAGGGTGGGAGCTGGCAGACAGTGGTCACTGTACGCGGAGCGATCAAGCCCTCTTCTCTCCGCACTCTCTCTTCCCTCCCTCCCTCCCCCCTTTTTAAAAAAAAATACATTTATTTCCCTTTTAATTCCCTCTACATGGAGGTTGATGAATACAGCTCGTTACCCGCGCTGATGCCAGGGTAATAATTGTCAGGGGGTCTGAGCGCTCCAGGGAAAGGAAAGCGGAGGAATAGAGAGGGATACAACCTCCGTTATCTCGCTATTACTAATTCCCAGCCGACTCGGACTCAGGGGACACAGTGATCGCTTAACAAACCCTCCTCCTCTCCCTCCACCACTCCTTCCTTCCTTCCTTTTCCCCAGCACATTTTTCTCCCCCGCGCTCGCCCACGTTTTGTTCCTCCACTTCAGGAGGAATAAGCCGTGAAAACTCAAACTTAAAAGAAAAAGGAGAAAAAAAGAAAAAAGAAAAAAAGGCAAAAAATAAAGAAGAAAGGGTAGGTGAGAGACAGACATGAGGAAAATAAAAAAAAAGGAGAGGAGGGAGGAAGAAAAGGACAGAAAGTGTCTGTGCCTGATCGCTGACCATCTGTGCAAAAGGTGATCATTGTTAGGTACTCACATGGCTGGTGGCAGAGCAGCTCTTAGCAATTAATAAGTCTCTCAGCTTGAGCTCTTCTTTCCCCTTTTTGATGGCAGCGCTCTCTGTGTGTCTCTCTCACTCACTCACGCACACACACACACACACAAACCCGATCAGATGCTTCAAGACCGGCCACTTTGCGAGGGGAACAACACGGGAGGGTTTGTATTACTCCAGGTTCGTGTGTGTAGCCTATAAATAGCGAACTTTTTGATGGAATCAGCTAACAAATGAGAGGAGAAGGCGTAATTTTGCGCAGGGAGCCCCCCTTTCTCTTTGCAAGATTAAAACCCCCCAGGCAGCAGACAGAGCTAAAGTTGTGGGTGTGTAGAAAGGAATTTCGCTTTACTGTGATCGTGTGCGAAATTTTTGTTTGTTTGTTTATTTTGGGGGTTGTTTTTGTTCCTCCCCCTCTCTCCCAATCTATATGTTACATTCTCCCTCCCTGCTTTCCCATCCAGGGGCAGGAACTGACCCGGATTAGCACCGAAATACAAGTTGGAAATATGGTGCGTTTGCGTGGTTGTTGCTGTTTTGATTTTTGGTTTTGTTTTGGCTATTTTTTTGGGGGGGAGGGGGAGGGGGGGGGAGCGGGGCGGGGGATGGTGGGGGTGTGCGCACACGACTGTGGGGAGCTCCGTGAGATACCGGATAGAAGTGAAGCAGGCGGGCAGCCAGGCTTTCTTTCCATCCTGAGCCCTCACTTTGATAGCAAGTGGGGATCAGAAAGAAAACGGGTGGGAATCACTGGGCGGGGGTGTTACTTTGATGGGGTTGAAGTGTTTGCTCACAGCTTTGGGTCAGCCACGGACCGACCAGATAGACCCACTCGAGAGAAAGCCTCGTGAAACACCTATCCGTGGAGTTTCCGCGTTCCCGTGGCGCGCCCGCCCGGCCCATCCCAGCTCCTCTCTCCGAGGGGCGCAGTGCGGCCCCGGACACAGGTGGGCGCCGGGTCCATGGCTGGGCACGCGTGGATGTCAGGCCAGAGACTTGAGCGCGCCCGGCTGTGTGGAGACGAACAGGGGGGTCAAGTGTCCCCCACCCCAGCGCTCTCCTCGCCTCGGAGGGCAGCGCCTGGCCTGACCTTTTCAGGGTGCGCAGCAATCCCCCTCTCTGTGGGAGGCGGCGGCGGGGCCGGCCCGACGGCTCGACGGGGAGAGCAGCCCCCAGGTATGGGGCCGCACGGGGGCCAGCAGAGGGAAGCAGCCGGCTCCAGCGTCCAGCCTGGACTAACGCGAGCAGTACTTGGGAAAGTGACGGCCGGGTCGCCTCTGCCCTCCCCCTCTTGCTAACGGGCTGAGCGGTACCGGTGGTTTTGGCCTTCCCTCGTAACGACAGTCACCTGTCTCTGGAGGACAGTGATTTGCGGGAAGCTGAAGGCTGAGTCCCTGTCAGGGGCTTAGACCTGCCGCTGATAAGGATCCTACCACGGCAGCTATGAAGAGGTTTTCTCTCCTGACAGGTACCTGACAGGGCTGGCCGGGGAAGAACTGCTGACCTGTCTAAAGAAATATATCTGTGTCTGCCAGAATGGCAGGACAGATGGTACCAGTTCTCTCCGAGGCGACTTTTCTCGACGGCATACACTGAGCGGAGTTGACGAGTGTTTTGGGTTTTTTTTTTAGGGCAGGGAGGCAGCGATGCCGTTAGAGATCCTGTAGCACGGACTTTCTGTGAAATGTCCGCTGCCGTGAGCCCTTCCCCGTCCACGCACCCGTGACCTGCCGCAAAAGCGCCGAGAGGAAAGCGGCTCTCGGCACGTTGGCTAAAGCCAATGGCGGCAGCGTGCTCCTAGCAGCTCCCAAACCGGCCCTAACGGTCGTACCGAGCTCGCCTCCATTCCCCCTGCAGAGAAGCGGCCGTTGCTGAGCCCCTTCGCGGCGATGGGACGTTGCCAGGACCCCGGCTCAGCCCCGTGCACGACGCTCTGCTGCGGGAACGCGCACGGACCCCGGAGGGTGCAGGCAGGGGCGCTGCGGGCAGCGTGCGCACGCTTCGTGCGGTCTCTAAGCGCTGCTGTTCCTACACCTCCACCGAGGGAGACGTGTAGCTGCCATACGCGCGGCCGGGCGCCACCGCACCCGCCCCGTCCCCTCTGAGGGCTCCCGCTGCCGGGAGGAAGCAGCGAGAAGCGACCCTCTTTTACCCGTGGCGGGCGTGCAGTAGCCCTCAATACGCTCTCAAATGATGTTTAGTCTGGCGCACTTCTCTATCCATATACATTTTCAATCTCATGGGTCATAAACTATTAGCAAAGGGATTTCATTGTTCACCTTCGCTATCTTACAAAGGAGAAGGAGAAAGATACAATGCACGCTCCTAGGAAGAAGGAGACCCCGACAGGGTTTCAATCGCAGCCTTTTCCGCCGCCTCGGCGCGCAGCGCGGCGGGATGGCCGGTTCGGGGAGCCTACCGGAGCGACTCTGCTCGGGGCTGGCGCCTGGGTGGGGATCCAGTCAACCTCTCTGTGGGTGCTGCTCTCGGCGAGGTTGCTCTCTGCCCCAGGCGCTTGGCTCCGGCTCAGCTGCTGATTGTCCCATAGGGACCTGGGAGGTCAGCGGCGCACGGAGCAGCAGCAGCAACATCGCGAGTTGTGCTCTACTGGAAGCGGAGAAAATATTGCGGAGGAAAGAGTAAAATCTTGGGGCTGAAAGGATGAGGGGACGCCTGACGCAGTCTGATTTTCTCCCCCCCCTCCAAAAAAAAACAACAACCAAACCAAACAAAAACATTAGGAGTTTAGTTCTTCACTGAAACCTAACAAACGACACTCCAGGGGGTGAAGCATAAGCTCCCCGGTGCAATGCGGCGGGGGGGAATATATTACGACAAACTGAGGGTCGGAGCTCCGAGGAAGGGACCAGCCAGCCGAGGAGAGCAGCGGCAACGAGCCGCCGCACTAAGGCCTGCAAAGAGCCAGTGTCGAGCCGGCAGGCCGACGGGCAGGGTAGGTAGGCAGAGGCAAACTCACGCCTTGGCAGTTCGACTAGAGAAACGTAGGACCCAACCCCGGCAAAGCTGCTGAAAGCCTGGGCTTGAGACAAACACCAGTGTTATTATGGTGACAGCTAAGTTAGTTTCCTTCTTACTTCCCCCCCCCCCCCCACCTTCTTTAAGGAATGTAGTGCGACAAAATTTAGACCAAGAGGTGATTATAAAAACCAATATAGTGACTTTTAAAGAGAGACCCACTTTGCAATTTTACACCGAGGAGGAAAACGTTCCAGCAAAGTCTGGGGTCATCACCAACAATATAGCAGTGTTCCCTCCCTGTTTAATATACATGGTATGGGAAATGAAGGGAAAACGTAGCTAGCACTTGTAGTGCCAAAGGAAAAAAAAATCAAATTACTACATCATATTTTTGGGCTATTTTGCAGGACACCGTTCAAAAATAGACCTACATTTAATTATATCTGTAATGATTTTCTCTGCGCGGCTGCTAGTTAATAGTAGGGAGAAAATGAGGTTTCTATTAAGACTTTTACATTCTGATATCTTAAAAAAAAACCAAAACCACAACAAACCTTTTGTGTTAATCGCGCATCTGGGACTGCAAATCACCAATCTGGATCAACTTTTAATTAACACATTGACCTGCCGAAGAAGCAAACTCCCTTAAAAAAACAAAATAGACGCTATACCTATGCATGTATTGCTGGATCGGCGTGACCCTGGAAGCCCCAGGGCTCACCTCTCTCGGAAAGAGACGAGGAGATGCGTAAGCAACGCACCCGCTCGTCTCCCGAGGCTGCTTCCCTCCCCGCATCTTGCGCGGGGTTGCGCTGGCGACGATGGCCCCGGGAGGGCGGACGAGGGCCGGAGCCCCTCGGCAGCCTGTGAGAGTAAAAGGCCGTGACGGAAAGCGGAAGATTTGGTCTCTTCGTGGCTTGTGTGAAAAATACCAATTGGGGGGGGGGTGTGTGTGTGTGTGGGGTGTGAACACAGGCCCACGCGTGGGTGCTGCACCTCCAGAGCCATGTTTGGCAGCTCCCTCTCACCCACAAAGCACAAAGAATGCTCAGCGCCTTGAAATATGAACCCTTGTTTTCTCGGCTTTTACCTCACCAATACTTTATGGCTTTTTGTTTTGGTTTGTTTTTTCCCTTTTAAATAATTTTTCCCTCATTAATTTTGTTTCACTCCAATATAGACTTCAAGGAGGTTAGATGCGTGACTTCCTCCCTCCCTCTCCCTTTCTTTCCTCTCCCCCCCCACCCCCTAACTTATCCTTAACACAGGGACTGAAGTATGTTACTGCCAAGTTAAAGTATAAACTGCTCCACAGGTAATAATTAAAGAGCTTCTGTCTAAATCTCTTTCCCCCTCACCACCCACCAAACACAGAGGCTTTCTTTCACAACAGATTATATTGATCACACACAGAGGCATGCTCTCCTCAGAGGAGCTGCCTGCGAGATGCTCTCAATTTGATGTGCTCAGTGCACACTCTCCTGGACCTTCTTTCACCTTTTGTTAAGCCGAAAGGTTTCTGCAGGAGTGTATTTCTATGAACACTTCCAAATCCCATCGAAGAGGAAATTCCACAAACAAAAGGAGACTGACAGCTGCTTAGATTCAGACAACCAGGCTTTGGCCATACCTCACAATATTGTTCCATATTCACACGAGGAGTGAGTTTAGAAATAAGAGATATAGAAGGAACAAAGTAACTGACGTCAGTAAGGGAGTATGTTGATCAGGAAGACTTCCAACTTTTTCTAGTGCTGACACTTTCCAAAGAAAAATTTCAGCCTCATCCTAACAGCCACACTGAAAGTTTTAGGGGCTCTGACTTATTTGAGAACATACATTAACCTGACAGATAGGTGTGACATGCACCTGACATCAAGGCAGGGTCAAGAGCTGGCCAGTTTCAGCTGGTCTCATATTTGATTTAGTTCAGGTTGTATGCTGTGGTGTTTTGATAAGAAAAAAGAAGTCAGCAGTTTGATTTGTGGGTTTTTTTTTTTTTAATTAAATAAATAATTATTTTTTATTTCACTGAAGAGTGCCACAGTTTAAGTTAAGGAATTTGTTATTGCTGTTGGGCTGTTTTTTAGGAGAGGTTCTCAGTCTGCATGTGGCTATGTCATCACTTACTGTTAACACTTAACTGTGTTCCCCTTGAGTAAAAAAATGGGTAAAGGTACTAGGAGACCTGCATGGCTGAGCAAGGAGCTCCTGAAGGAAATCTCAGGGAAGAAAGAAACTTACAATTCATGGAAGAAGGGATTTGTCACTTGGGAGAACTATAGAGAAGTTGTTAGGGCATGTAGGAAGGCGAGGAAGGCCAAAGCCCTTTTGGAACTGAAACTGTCAAAGGAAGTAAACCAGAACAAGAAGGGCTTCTTCAAATCTATCAGCAGGAAAAGGAAGAACAGGGAAGGTGTGGGGCCACTGCTGAGCGAGGAGGGCAGAGAGGAGCCAAATTAGGTTCAACAAGGACAAGTGCAGACTCTTGCACCTGGGAAGGAATAAAAAACTGCACCACTGAAGGGTGGGAGGTGATCTGCTGGAGACCAGTCCTGTGGGGAGGGACCTGGGAGTCCAAGTGGATAACATCTATGGGACAGCAATGTGCCCTTGTGGCCAAGAAGGCCAATGGGATCCTGGGGGGCACTAAGAAGAGTGTGTCCAGCAGATCAAGGGAGGTTCTCCTTCCCCTCTACTCTGCCCTGGTGAGACCTCATCTTGAGTACTGTGCTCAATTTTGGGCTCTGCAGTTTAAGAGGGACAGGGATCTACTGGAGAGGGTCCAGCAGATGGCTAAGAGAATGATTAGGGGATTGGAGCACTGCCTGATGAGGTGAGGCTGAGATATCTGGGACTTTTTAGTCTGGAGAAGAGAAGACTGAGAAGGGATTTAATAAATGTTTATCAACATCTGAAGGCTGAGGGTCAGGAGAGGGGGGACAGGCTCTGCTCACTTGCTCTCTAGGATAGGACAAGGAGCAATGGATGTAAGCTGCAGCACAGGAGGTTGCACCTCAACACATGTGGGAACTTCTTTACTGTAAGGGTCACAGAGCACTGGAACAGGCTTCCCAGAGAGGTTGAGGAGTCTCCTTCTCTGGAGACTTTCAAGGCTTGTCTGGATGTGTTCTTCTGTGAACTGTGCTGAATTGTATGGTTCTGCTCTGGCAGGGGGGTTGGACTAAATGATTTCTTTGGATCCCTGGCAACCCCTGAGATCCTGTGATCCTGTGTTTCTTATTCTCCCAAGTGAGCCAGACACTGGCAAGAGCTTCTGTGCAGCTTGTCTACCTCAGGAATATGACATCTCAGTGTTGTGCCTTTGCTGGGCCTGACCCCAGCCAAGGTGCATGGAGTAACAGTGAAGGCTGCCCAACTGGACACAGCAGCAAACTGCTTCATTTCAGCAGAACCCCACCACTGCTCTCCCCCTCACACCTCTCTTTTCCATGGGGTCTTGTCCCTGAGTTGCTTCAGGTGCCTCATAAATATTTGAATTTTGCTTTTATACTGCACCAGTTCACTAACACAAGCGGAATGTGGGAAGCTGCTTGCTCTTTGCTGAGTTAAACTATTCTTTGCATATATTTGCTGCACATGCTGTGCCTTCTCATAGCCACCAAAACCTTCTGATCACAGAGGGTTAAATCACAGAAATTATACAGGAGATACTTTCTCTGATGTTTGTGTCCATGCAGTGTAAAGAATACTTGCAAAACTCCAGGCTAAGAGGACCACAGCACAAGTAACACCCCTCAGAGGTGACAGCAATGGATGCATAAATGGGGGACTAAGAATCAGATCAGGATTTAGGAATTCCATCCCTATTTTTTTCCCTCCTTTCCTCCTATTTTAGTTCCCCTGTCTGTAAGCTGGGCATGTAATAGACACTGGCCCTACTGGCTTTTCATGAGGCAACTGATGTTTGAAAAAGAATTGGAAATTCTGAAAGGACATAATCTGTGACAATATTCCAAGGTGGATATGCTGCCGGTCCCTCTATTAGAGTTGGCAAACATTTCTCAGCAGAGACCACATTTTCTGTTGCCTGTAGCTTTAGAAAAAACATCACCCCTTCGTCTGGAAACTGATATCCTGACTGTCTGTACCGAGCAGATTATTTTGAAAACACCTGCCAAAACAATTTGTCCATTTCCAAGAACAAGGTTATGGAAAAATAAACAGTTTTGCTCATACTCAAAAAAATGGAAACTTTTTCTCCTTTGATATGCTCTGCTGCCCTCAGGCTTTGAAGCACAGGCTCAAAATGTGATTTTTTTTTTTTTTTAAATTTAAGAGCATGCCTTTCTATCCCTGTCAAAAATTATTCAAATGTGGCTAATCTGTAAATATTAGAAATGTTGTCACGAACATACTCTAAGTAATGATTTCTTTTATTCTAGCAGTAAAATGCAATTGCTGAAGATTGGTCTTCTCTGAAAACAGAAGCTTAACGATAGAGTGGTGTAGTTAGATTCCCCCTTTAATCCCCACCTCCAAATTTTTCCCATGGGTCCAAGCTTTGGCTTAGGATCTAAGAGGTAGGAATCATATCTTTTCTAAGCTCTGAATGATTTGAAGGTTGTGTCAAGAAGAAAGGTCTATGCATGAATACATCAGGGATTAAAAAAAAATCCAGCCTGTGACATAGCAGGCGATAGAAGCAGCCAAATGGTCCAGAAAGAAAAGCTGGGGCTGGTATTTGGAGACAGGAGCCTGGGACTGATTAGGTAAGGAGACACAGAGGTTGTGCAGAGAAAGTGGAGAGAAACTCTTTGGTTGAGGAGCCTGGAGGGGAGATAGGAGGGCAAGGATAGCAAAACCAACTAGTGTTGACAGCCAAAAGTAAGAATGTGTAACTGCAGGATGTCCGGAGTAGCTGGGCTGAATTTAGTTTGAAATATGGTAAAAATTCTGAAAGTCAGAATGTTTTCTTTTACTATTTTTTAACTGCTGCAGTTCAGCTATATCATTAGTGCTTTTTATTTGGAATAGAGATTTCTTTCTAAGGCTAAAAAGATACTTAAATTACCTTTGAAGTAAGTATTTCAGAGCTGATCCAAAACATTTTAAAAGTAACTTTGTGTCTGTGTATCACCACTGAGCCAAGGAAATGTGTTATGTAGCCAACACTAGCATGACATGAGGCACTGGGATGTTAAGGAAATGACTATCCTAAGGGTTTCAGAGCACTTCATTTCAGTCACTGTACATTATGGTACACAACACACAGAGTTTATTCCACAAATAAGCAGAAACAAAACCCTGCAAGGAACACTCCATCCATGGGGATGGATCAGAACTTTGTAGTTTTTATTCACAAGACTCCTGTCCAATTTGTCATAGAGTTGGGTACAGTTTATATGTGAGGTAAAGAGTTGCAAGAACAGAGATCAGGAATTTGTGGCAATGTGATCGCTGAATTTTACCTGCTGAATTTCTTTCCTTTCCCCTTTCACCTCAAAACTTCTACAGTTTGGGGACAATTGCCTCAAGAAGTAACGATTAACAGAGATTTCTGTATTATAAGGGCCTGTCTTGAAATTTGGGGGTCTGGTAGGCTAAAATGAACCCCTCTCTACCTTGGATAAGATCATGGGACTGTGTATTGGTAAAGAGGTGCAGGATGTCAAGTTGAAAAAACACCAAGTAGTCAGTATCTCTAATTGGATACTCAAAATTAGCAGGCTTCTTTGTTTGTTTGTTTTCACTTTAATCTCATTTGTTTGGAATAATAAAAAAAACCCAAACATTTAAAATGATAGGAAGATCTCATTGCTTCAATTTCAGGTTGTTTACTAAGCATCCAGCTATTATTCTATGGCATGGTGGGGACAGAAGAAAGCCAAGAGTATTGGGTTCACATTAGATTTAAGTTGCATGCCCCAAATAAAACTTACGGAATCCCATTTAGGTAAGCTTAGCAGTAGAAACCATCTCCTGAAATAAGGCTTTGCCCAGGTACTATTCTGAATACCAGAGATGCTTGTGAAGAATATCAAGCAGAAAAAGCCTGCTGCCTTGTTAAATTGCACTCATGTGCCATTGAATAAGAGTGGATGAAACACAAGCTTTGTAAGGTTACTCATAAAAAGAGATGAGAGAGACAAAAGAAGGAGAACAAGCCTAGGGTATCAGAGAACATGGAAACAAGGTGCTAACCCAGAAGAGACCGAAGTGCATGTCTGTACCAGTGAAAGCATTCAATATCTAGGACACTTTGACTTCAGGTGTACACCACAGCCATTTACCTTTTGAGTATTACTCCCTTCCCTCATTTTTTTTCTTTCTTTTTGTTAAAGTACTTCCAGTTGCCTCAGAACTAACATTTTTTCTGTTACATAGTCTGAATTTTGAGGAAAACAGTTTTTCCTGGAAAATTCCTGATGATCTCTAAGTACATGGCGTTGTAATTAAAGGCTATATGATAAAGTGTCTGCACTAGGGATTGGTACTGAGCAATGTGATTAGCTTTCATTCTCTCACTTCCTACTGGGTTTAAATGTTTAAAGATTTTACAATACTCAATGCAAATGTGTGTGTGTCTGTGTAAAATATTACATAGCTGTGCAAGATTTGCCTCCAATCTAATTTATTTGCTTTAAAAAAAATCAATTTAAATGCAGCTTTTTTGTTCCTTGATTCTTTGTTTCTTAATCAACTTTCATTCCTTGATTCTTCAGTTCATTCAGCCCCATTTCAAATTTAAGGGTATTAGTGATATCTCACAGAAGCTTTTTATTTTTTAGGTTCTTGAGTACTTATGAAACATAGCAGACTGGTAGCTTTTAGACAGTATTTCAGTTCATCTGCTGATCAGGTACAAGACAGACAACAACTTTGTCCTACCAGACTTAAGTATAATAGCAAAAGCATGACTGAACTGGAGAGTCCAAACACCCTCCAGATTTTTTCTCAATTAGCACATATTTAATTGCTTATTTATTTGGTACCCTTGGCACCTATCCAGTGGGAACTGGACTAAAACTGTTTCCAAATGGTTTCAGGTGGGTAGATTTAGCATTAACAACCTGGGTTGCTCTACATAGGTCTGGATTTGAACATATAACAGGAAAAAAGCTGCTCTTGAATAATTAAAATCCTCTTTTCTGTATTAGGACACAGAAGAGCTCCAGAATCACACACTCATTTGAACAAGGAAGTGCCATCAGCAGGCCTGTGATCCTGACCTCAGTTGAAGGATCCTTGGCCTGGAGTCAAGCAGTCACTAAAACAGCCAAATTAACTATCTGCTAAGCCATGGATTAAAATTCACCCACTGATCCAAGCCAGTAAGTGAAACAATAATTTGCTACTCCTCCTCTATTCCACAACAGAGCACCATTCAGCATAAAGCTGCAGTTTAGCATGAGTTTTTAAACCTAGAAAAAACCATGGTTCATTGTAAATGTATGCCTTTAATAACTTGAACAAATATCATAAATAAATGCAGATGTAAAAAGAAGAAACCGATCTGGTATTTAGTAACAGAGAGGCTCTATGAGAGCAGAGTGAAAAGACAGCTTTAGGAGTTCTGATGCAGTCACCAGTCACCATTATTTTGAGTAGCAACTCATAACAAATAAAGTGCCATCTCCTCTGAGCACAGACCTCTTCAGCATCATTTTTACCATCACAGCCTAACTCTCTACTTCTTTAACAATCCATAGGCTTGATTGAAATGTTATAGAGCAAATTGGTTTATGCTTTCTGGAGACCTCAGAGATCTGAAGTAGTCAGTGTATAAAAGAAGCAGCTTATTTCAAACCCAGGGATAACAAAGCTGACCTACTACAGAACAGAGCCTTCTCCCATCAGTATTAGATGCAGTGCTTGGATTTAGTATCAAAGTATGTATGCTTCCAAGTCTATAATTTTTATGCCCACGTACAAGACAGCACAACTAATATAATCTCAGTTATGCAATGCAGGAGTGGCCATCTGGCCGGATAGGAACTAATTTTGACCCAGATAGCAGCAAATGCTTTTGTGTCAGGGACAGAATTTTTAGGTGTGATATCCACATCTCTGCTGAGCAAGATTAATAAAACCAAACCCAAGGAACTTGAAGATGTAGTACAAAAGTTGTGTTAACAGAAAATAGAATATTCACTATTGTATTTTTATAGCCTGCATTATCAGTCTCTTTGCAGAGCTAGATTCCTCTCACTAGTAAGACTAGAACAGGGGAAAAAAAAAGTGCTTTCCTTAGTGTATCTGACCAAGTCAAAGATCTAGCATTCATGTCAATAAAGCTTTACTATTGCTTGTGATGGTAATCCTGTATCATCTTGCCCCTGAGGTGGCTATATCTCAATCATGATCACTCTAAAAAGTATGTACCTGCTTTGATGTACAGTAATCTGACTATATCTCTGTTTACTTTGGAAGGCTCAAAAGCAACGATAGGGGTTGCAGTAGATCATTTACATATAAGGTTAATGCTCATTACAATGCCACTGCAATATTTCATGGGTACATGGTCAAAGATTTTGTTCATAAATGAACCAATGGTTAGACTTGCACACTTCTAACTTTTAACTATTTTTTAAAAGTTTATTCTAATTTTCTGGCTATGAGGATGCCTCTTCCTATTAGCAACAGCTGGTGCATCTTTTACACTCCTGTTCTTCAGAATCTCCCCACTCACTGTGCTAGTTTGAGCCTAGCTAGAATGTTTTGGTGAGAAGAACTAGATTACAGGCTGTGAAAGGAAAACAAGGGCGATGTCTACCTCACTCATAGGCACGCTGAGAGATACAGGAACAAGAATCCAAACATAGATAGGGCACTTCTGCTGGGGAGCTCTGAGCTACATTTCTCTCTCTGGCCTCTCTGCTGTTTCTTTGATTAATCCACTTTGCTTCCTAACCCCCTGGCCGAACCTCCATTCTTCCTTGGGACTGGGGTAAGGTTGAGAGAGGGGGGTTGGAGAAGGTGGAAGGGTGGTTGGAAGCCCCTCCTGGGGACTCAGGTTTCTGGGAGGGCTGTTGTGTTTCTGTATTACCTTTTACCTTGTATATTTCTGTCCATAACTGTATATACTGTAAATATCTGCTTGTACATTCTGCTAAGCTGTAAATATAAGCTTCATTCAATTTCCAGAGCTGGCTGAGTCTAGTCTGGGTGATTTCCAAAGTGTGGGGGGGCAGGGAACACCCAAACCATCACACTCACTGACCTGTGTCACTAATAGGTAGAAGGTGGAAGGCAGAGGTGATTAGGGAATTCAATTTAAGATGATGAAAATATTCTGGATGTACTGTACAGACTCAGTAGTTCACTCCTGGGGAAGGCTTTCAGGGCATAACCAGAAGTTAGCAAGACATCCAGTCTAAATTTGCACAGGCTCCTTAAAGGCAGGTGAACATCTGTTTCAATAGGTTTGAAGTGTGAAGAAGAGCTGTTTAAAGAGTGTTTAAAGCACTTTCAGGGGTTACATTTTGTCCCTCACATTTTCTTCTTTTGGTAATTTTTTTTGGTTGTTGGGGTTACTGCACATTTTTGTGGATGAGGAGTTTATACAGGCTTAGCTGTGACACTTGGCAGGGAAGTGGTAAGTGCTTGAGATCTGGTAGCTATAACTTGTGACTCAGATTAGTTTAGCTCTCCTAAAAAAAGTTTTTAGACTCAGTATGCAGGATAAAATATTTTGGCAATAATTAAAGTGAAAATTCTGTATATTTGAGCTCTAACTATTGAGTGAAAACTATTTCAAAAGATGTTGTATGCTTTTGTTACAACAGACATACTAATGTTCTGTCCTGTATAGAATATATGGGCGAGGACAACAGTGTGTGGAAAACTCTATAAACCTCCATCTTCTGCACAGAGAAAATGAGCAACAATGATGAATCATAGAATCATAGAATCAACCAGGTTGGAAGAGACCTCCAACATCATCCAGGCCAACCTATCACCTAACCCTAGACAATAAACTAGACCATGGCACTAAGTGCCTCAGCCAGGCTTTTTCTGAACACCTCCAAGGACAGTGACTCCACCACCTCGCTGGGCAGCCCATTTCAATGTCAAATCACTTTCTCTGGGAAGAACTTCCTCCTAATATCCTACCTTTGTACCTTCACCAGCACAACTTGAGAATGTGTCTCCTTATTCTGTTGCTGGTTGCCTGGCAGAAGAGACCGATGCAAGCTGGCTACAGCAGCAATGAGATCTCCCCTGAGATCTTCTCCAGGTTAAACAACCCTCAGCCTCTCCTCACAGGGCTGTGTTCCAGGCCCCTCACCAACTTTGTCGCCCTCCTGTGGACACCTTCCAGTACTTCAACCTCTCTCTTGAATTGAGGAGCCCAGAACTGGACACAGAAGAAGGTAAAGACTGTAGAAGAGCATGAAGGGGGCTGACACTGAAGATCAAACTCATTGATAACTAAGAGTGTTGGGATGAATAAAAATAGAAATTACTTCCCAGCCATTACTATCTTTTACTATCCTACTTTAATGATTTTATTACTGCTATCTACACCTGACAAAATATGTATTTTCTAGTAACCATTCATTTATTTCAGTACACTTTCCCAATAAATCAATGCACCCTGGATATGCAGGTGAGCTTTTCCTAAGTTTGTAAAGTTAGTGTTATAGTTTGAATTTTAAAACCCTAGAAAGAACATAAAAAAAAACCAGACTCCAAACCCAACCAAAACAAATACAACAGACCCAACAAAACCCCATAATACAAATTAAACTAATTTAGTGGAAGAATAAGTATTTACAGTATCCTGATTTAATTAGAGTCATAGATGTACCAACGTTCTTAACTGTACTTATGTTTTTAACTATGTGGCTGAACCAAGTGCTGAACTGGAACAATAAGTGTATTATTAGCAATGCTGTATTCAAAATCTGCTTGAAGATAAGCAGATGGGTAAGTCTGAACTCAGAAAAATAGATTTTTTTAAAACCAAATAAAGTTTCCTCCTGAGGTTTCTTTTTTTACTGTTTATCAAGTATGCTTTTTGTGGTGGGAGAGTTACAGCTATTAATGTGAAAGCTCAATGGGTCCTCTCTTCCGGAATAATTTTCTTGCCTGCATATTTATACCTTCCCCACCCTTGATTTAGAAACTCTCATTCATCTTGAAACAGTTGGATATCAAACCCAACTCTTTCTTCAGATTAGAATCTCTTGCAAGTTGCTCAGACATACCAGTGCCATAGATAAAAAGAGATTCAGACCTTTCCTACTTTACTTGGTTCCTCCTTGCAGAGATGTTACGACCTGTAAGCTTTGCTGGTGGTCAGGTTGCTAGAGCTGACTTCCCTAAACTTCACTCTGTAGTTACAGAGTTGTCATCTCCTGAGAGCAAGCTGGGGCAAAATTCTTGTGTTAGATGACCTGACTTGTCTTTTGGGGCAATCACAGCAATCACAGCTGCTGCACTCACACTCAGACTTCAGAGGTATTGACTATACCATCTATTTGAATAGGACATTTTAAACAAGGGAACGACTCCATTTCTGGACAAACATTTGCTGTGCTTCAGACATCACCATCAAATAAAACCAAACCAAAAACCAAGGCTGACCTTCTGAGTGTTCTTTCACAAGATATCAGAATGTTTTGCCCTGCTCAGAAGAAAACTTCTGGTTGATCAGGAGATACCAGGCCAGGAAGCTGACTAGGCTGAGCACTGGGGTCGTTCAGCCTGGAAAAGAGAAAGGGTCTAGAGAGACCTTATTGTGACTTTTCAGCATTTAAAAGAGGCCTATATAGAATATGAGGACAGACCTTTTATCAGGGACTGTAGCAACAGGACAAAGGGTAATGGTTTTAAACTAAAAGAGAGAAGATTTAGACTGGCTATAAGGAAGAGATTTTTACAATGAGGGTGATTAAACACTGGTACAGGTTGCCTGGGGAAGTGGTAGAAGCCTCATCCCTGGAAGCACTCCAGGTCAGGTTGGATGGAGCTCTGAGCTACCTGAGCTAGCTAAAGAGGTCCCTGCTTACTGCATTGGGGTTGGACTAGACAACTTCTAAGCATCCCTTCCACCTCAAACCATTCTATGATTCTACACTGTCCTGCACAGGAAAAATGTTGAAACTACACTGCAACCAAGTGGGAATTGCCTCCTGGTTTCTAAGAGTCAGTGACTCTTGCTTCATTCAGAGGAAAAGCTGATCAACTTTTCCTTACTGTTGGATGAGAAATGATGTATTCATATGAAGCTTCTCAGGAAAGAGTATTTATAGTGTCAACATCAAATTCAAAGAAGCCAAAAATCTCAAGGCTGGTGAATACAATGGCAGGATTCTCTTTCAGTTCATTTGTTCTTATAACCAACAACTTTTTATAGCAGCAATTGACACCAAGGTGCATTTCACATTAATCAAAAACAAGTGTATTTGGAAAAAAAAAGATCATAGGATCATAGCATGGTTTAGGATGGAAGGGACCTCAAAGATCATCCACTTCCAACCCCCTGCCATAGGCAGAGACACCTCCCACTAGAACAGGTTGCTCAAGGCCTCCTCCAACCTGCCCTTAAACACCTCCAGGGAGGGAGCAGCCACAACCTCCCTGAGCAACCTGTGCCAGTGTCTCACCATCCTCACTGCAAAGAACCCTTTCCTAATATCTGGTTTGAATCTCCCCTCTGCCAGTTTAAACCCATTCCCCTTTGTCCTCTCATTACAGGACCCTGTCAATAGTCCCTCCCTAGCCTTCCTGTAGGCTCCCTTCAGATACTGGCAGGCCACTATAAGGTCTCTTTGAAGCCTTCTCTTCTGCAGGCTGCAGAGCCCCAACTCTTGTAGCCTGTCATAGCAGAGGTGCTCCAGCCCTCTGATCATCCTCGTGCCCCTCCTCTGGACTCATTCTAACAGTTTGATGTCCTTTTTTGGGGGGGGGGGGGTGATGAAATGACAAAACTGTATTAGCTGTAATGCAAAGTATTTTGATTTGGAAGTCTTTATCATTTTATTCTGCAAATGAATTAAGAAGATGGCAAGATTAGCAGGTAGGAAAAATATCTGTGGAAATGCTACTCACTCGGTTTGATGAACATGATAGTTATGGAATAGATAAGGAGCCTTCCGAACTGGCACATAAAGATTTCCTATTTGCAAACACTTGGAGAAGTACCATTGATTTAACCAAACCTTGAATGTTGACATGACAAAGTAGTGCTAAAACCCCTAAAAGTTCTGCTCAGATATTCAATGCTGCTTACTTTGGGTCTGCAGTTAATTTTTAACATTGAGAGGACAAGCCAGTGACCCTGTGTTCTCACTCAGGAATGTCTGGTCCTTCACTGGCTGCCAGGTGCTACTGAATTCCCACTACACTGGAATATTTTGGTGTTTAAAGAAGCACCCAATTAAAACTTTTCTGTGTTGCTATTGACTTTTCATCAGGCACCAAGCTCCAAGGAAAATTCTTGCTTTAGAGAGAGAAGCATCAAGCTATGTGAAAAGTTTGTAAAAGCTAAGGATCACTCAAGGAGGAGTTAAATGGCTTTTGATTATAATTTCTCATCAGGTTTATGAAACTGCTTTAATGAAATCAAGGTAAAGCACTTCAAATGCAGTAAACTTATGAATTTAGCTTAAAATAAGTACGACAGCTGGGGGAGGTATAGGCTGGATGTTAAGAGAAAGTTCTTCCCAGAGAGAGTGATTGGCATCAGAATGGGCTGCCCAGGGAGGTGGTGAAGTCACCATCCCTGGAGCTGTTCAAAAAAAGACTGAATGGGGCACTTGGTGCCATGGTCTGTGTGCTAGGTTGGTCTGGATAATCTTGGAGGTCTCTTCCAACCTGGTTGATTCTATGATTCTATGACAGAAGTATGTAAGTAAATTAGGACACTGTAGAAAATGATTAAGACCTGTGCAGCTAGTAATGCTACTGAAAAGAGAGACATACTTATTCTGAATTTCATTTATTTGTGGCTAGCAAGTGACATCAACAATGACTCCTATTAGCTGCATCTTTACAACTTTATCATACCAAGACCATAAAGTGGAATTAGATTGTGTGAATGGTGGCTCTTTCTTTCTGCTTCAGTGTACACGACTAAATGATGAAGAGAAAATGAGAGCACTAGCAAAATCTAAAAACCTTATTTAAAACAAAAAGTGTAATTGTTCAGAAATAGACTATTGACTTTCACTGGGGTAAACAGCTCATGTACTGATTAGGCTTGAAGCCATAATTGTTCTTGTCACCCAAACTCTGCTCAGTCAATATCTTTTTATCATATACATTTTTAATCACATATTAATAAACAAGAAGGTGTGCTTTATTGATGGCTGGATTAGTTTATTGACCAACTCAACAACTCTATATATGGTTTCTGAACACAGAAACAAGGTCAGTGTATAACGATGAAGAGTAGTACATTTACCAGCTTTAATACTCTCCATTCTACCAGTCAACTTCCTTTCTTAGATGTGATAACTATATAGTTTCTCCAGCAGTCTCTAGAAATTACTTCATATTTGAAACAATCTCACTGTTCAAATGCATTTTGGGTTGAATTTCAGGAAACCAGAATGTCTATGAGCCCCTCTAACAGAATTTTGTTACCTTGACACCAAGCTGTGCAGTTTTCTAAATCTTCTAAGAATTCAGCTTTTCAGACACCTGTAGATTCTGACCAAGTATTCTTCAGTTACTCATATTTTGGAAAATACTTTGTTTTTTTAGATCATAGAATCACAGAATGGTTTAGGTTGGAACTCAAAGGTCATCCAATTCCAACCCCCTGCTGTAGGCAGGGACACCTCCCACTAGAACAGGTTGCTCAAGGCCTCATCCAACCTGGCCTTGAACACCTCCAGGGAGGGAGCAGCCACAACCTCCCTGGGCAACCTGTGCCAGTGTCTCACCATCCTCACTGTAAAGAACCCTTTCCTAACATCTAGATTGAATCTCCCCTCTGCCAGTTTAAACCCATTACCCCCTGTCCTCTCATTACAAGCCCTTGTCAATAGTCCCTCCCCAGTCTTTCTGTAGGTCCCCTTCAGATACTGGAAGGCCACTATAAGGTCTTCTCGCAGCCTTCTCTTCAGGCTGAAGAGCCTCAGTTCTCTTAGCCTGTCCTCATAGCAGAGGTGCTGCAGCCCTCTGAGCATCTTTGTGGCCCTCCTCTGTACTTGCTCTAACAGTTCCATGTCCTTCTTGTGTTGGGGACTCCCAACACAGTACTCCAGGTGGGGTCTAATGAGAGCAGAGTAAAGGTGGAGAATCCCCTCCCTTGCCCTGCTGGCCACACTTCTCTTGATGCAGCCCAGGACACGGCTGCTGTCTCCTAATGAGTTCAGATACTTCTAATGAGTTTCCACCTCAACAGGCAGAGTCACTTCTTTACAGTGAAGGTGACAGAGCACCAGAACCCACTACCCAGACAGCTTGTGGAGTCTCCTCTGGAGACTTTCAAAATCCACCTGAATGTGTTTCTATGTGTTCTGCTTTGGCAAGAGAGTTGGATTTGATGATCTCTGGGTGTCCCTCCCAACATTCTGTGCTTCTGTGAATTCTTTAATTTTTTTCTCAGTGAATTGTTACCATGAGTATTCCTCTCAAGTAATTCAGGTTTGGAATGATGGCCTCTAAGACAGCTGTATGATATTAACAATTAAGATAGTAATGGAACATGACAATACCTGTGTGTATTCTTTCCTGTCAGGCAAAATCTGTGCAGAGGAAGTCCCATTCTCCATACCCCCCTTTTTTCCCTCCTTTTTTCTTACTGCATTTATTTTTTCAAAGGTATGGAAAATAGAGTAGAAATAGATCTTTCCATCAGCATCTGCATTTTTACACGACACTGTTTTGCAATAGAGAAGTATTCAAATGAAAATATGTTGATGACCAACTCTGTCAGGCACTTATATGATCACCTAAAAGCAAAAGTAATGTGGAAAAACAGCTGCCTGTCAGCATGAGCAGAGTTGCATATCAGTGAGAAACAAAGGTGAGGTATGCTTCCAGTGTGAAGTTTGTAGTCTCTAAACTCCAAATGATTTTATCCATAAGGCAGAGACTTAAAATACTTTAAAATGATCAGCTGCTGCAGTATCTCTGTTTCTAACAGTGTCTTGTGCCCAAACCGTTCAGATGACCATGTATAAAAAAAATAAAATCAAAACTCCCAAGCCCCCTGACTTGACTCTCATATGCTGAGCTGCTATTGCTTTGCTTTCTCATAAGGTTCCTCAGATGCCTCACAAGTAAACTCCATTCCCCTTTACAAAGAGCTGCTCACAGGGGGTTCTCTAAAGAGGTGTCTCCTTTTCTTCTTCCCTGACCAAAAGCTGTATTTTGTCTTTGTCTCTCAAGTACAGTATTCATAGAATCATAGAATCAACCTGCTTGGAAGAGACCTCCAACATCATCCACTCCAACCTAGCACCCAGCCCTATCCAGTCATCTAGACCATGGCACTAAGTGCCTCAGCCAGGCTTTTCTTGAACACCTTCAGGGATGGTGCCTCCACCACCTCCCTGAACAGCTCATTCCAATGCCAATCACTCTCTCTGCCAACAACTTCCTCCTAACATCCAGCCTAGACCTCCCATGGCACAACTTGAGACTGTATCCCCTTGTTCTGTTGCTGGTTGCCTGGAAGAAGAGACCAACCTCCACCTGGCTACAACCTCCCTTCAGCTAGTTGTAGATAGCAGTGAGGTCATCCCTGAGCCTCCTCTTCTGCAGGCTGCACACCCCCAGCTCCCTCAGCCTCTCCTCACAGGGCTGTGCTCCAGGCCCCTCATCAGCTTTGTCACCCTTCTCTGGACACATTCCAGTATCTCAACATCTGTCTTGAATTGAGGAGCCCAGAACTGGACACAGTACTCAAGATGTGACCTGAACAGTGATGAGTACAGGGGCAAAATAACCTCCTTTGTCCTGCTGGCCACACTGTTCCTGATCCAGGCCAGGATGTCACTGGCTTTCCTGGCCACTTGGACACACTGCTGGCTCATCTTTGTTTTCCAGAGATGAATTCAATTATTATTTGACTAATTTTCCAACTTTTTAAAAGTGATTTTTATGCTATTGGTTGGATTTATAGTGTTTTTTAGAAATAGGGAAAAAAATCTCATTATGATCCAGTTTGCTGGTCAATGAAAATGCTTAAGAGTTGTATCTACTAAGGTAAAGCAAAGGTGGTGTAACAATGAAGAGACAAGTTCTCGTGTGAGTACTATTAAAAACCCACCAAGTCACTTCAGTTTTAAATGGGGAATTTGAGAGAGCAAGTATAGAGAGAGGATCCTTCACTCTGGTAATATTGGAAACTACTGCAAAAGACAAACTAAGGCAATAGCAGAGGGCCAGGATGAACTGCACATAACAAGGTCTTCTCAGGAAACAAAAAGTGATACATGAACACATCCAAACCAAGCACAGACTGCAATCCTGCAGATGACTAACATACTGGCAAAACCATTCATATTCACATGAGTATTATCCCTGTAAAAGTGCCAAGTGCACCAAGATATTGTGTAGAAGTTCTGGTCATGTAAGGTAAAGCTTCCCAGAGGCATCCTTTAATTGGTCTAATTTTCTCTGCCAAACATCATCAAAGTTTTATATGTTCAGGCCAGGTCTTGTCACTTTACTATTTCATCATTTTTTTGGATTGCCTATTCCCAGCATAAATGTTCTCAAGCATATTTACTACCTGGATGTTTCTCTCATTTTCATGTGGACATCTTCTTCCCCAAGATTCCTATCGAATCCTTCAAAAGTAGAGAAGGGGAAATTAAAGTGTGTGATCTTCAGTCCCACATGGTGAGGAAGGTAAATGGCTGTCCTGATACTTTTCAATTTCAAGGACAGGCACAGGAAATCTTTCCAGCACTTTAGGCACACAGTTGCCTCTACTTCTTAAGTTCTGGTCTTTTGAGAAAGCAACCCCCAAAACACAAGATAAAACAGTGACTATGCAAGCTGTAGCTTCCATGTGCTACTCTTTATGTAGATGTGTAGGAAGTATATAGAGTTAGGTAAGCAAAAGCATTTCTGGGAAAGTTGTTATTAAAGGGAAGGCAGCTGCTAAAGCCAGTTTGTGAAATGATTGAAATGAGTACTACACACAATGAATAGGCTGATTTCCATAGTAGGAACACACTAAATTATGCCAGCGTGGGCTGACTCACCACAAATAGGTGCGTTTTACTCTTGGCTCTGACACTGACATATTGCATGGCCCAAGGCAAATCCCTAAAACATTTGTTTTTACTTCTCCATTTATATGATTTGGATAATACTTACATACCTGAAGGGGATAGTTTAAGATACAATATGTTTAAGATACTACAAAGATTTTAAATGCTGTAACACAGCCTCATTAACACCATCAGACTAAAATAAACACCAGGATGATTTAGCTAATCTGGTACATGTTCCTGGAACTGAGGAACTTTGCTCAACAAAGAGCATAATCTTCAAAGAGCCAGAGGAAAAAGATGGTACAACCCACAGTGAAGCCAAAGTACTTTGCAAGGGTGAGGGAATTTGTAGAGGAGGAAGAACAAGTTTGTGTAATAGGTAAGAGTTCACTTTTAATTATTTAAGTGGTTGGGCAGAGCTGACAAGAAACATGTGCTCAGGAATGAGTAAAGAAAACAAAATCTGTAGGCTTGAGTTATCCCCTCGTATCAAAGATTCGGATGATCTTGCCAAGGTGAGACCTGAGGGCTTGTTTCTGTTTGCTGTAGAATGTTAAAACATGGGTGTCATAAAAGATCCTCATCATTCAAACCTTCCTCTCATGTCAGGAAGGGGAGATACCCTGCTCCAAAACAGGATGAGATGTTCTGAGGGCTCCTGAGGACTGGATCATGCGAAAACGATCACCACTTATTCTACTGAACTTACCAGCAGGGAAGGAGAAGTCCTAGCACGGTGAGAGAGAGGGTGGAAAACCTTCTGAAACAGAAGGGTCTCACTGATGTCACTGGGTAGACAGACAGTCCTACCTTGACTGTGCAGAGCTCATCTGCAGCAAGGACAGAAGCAAGAAGCCCTAGATCTCTGCTGGAGACTCTGGACCTGTTACTACTGTCCATCAATCCTTAAACCCTATTTACACTAGAAAGAATGCATTTCTGGACTACCCAGCGAGAGCAAATCCAACACACAGAATATCAGATAAGGTAATGCAGCAACATTAGCACTTCTAAAGCAGGTTTGCTTGCTCTTCTCTTCTCTTCTCTTCTCTTCTCTTCTCTTCTCTTCTCTTCTCTTCTCTTCTCTTCTCTTCTCTTCTCTTCTCTTCTCTTCTCTTCTCTTCCTCTATTAATTTTTTTCCCTTCTTCCTTCTCTAAAATATTTTTCCACACTTAGGGGCTTAGTGAAAATGCACATGCTTAAATGAAAGGAAGCCTGGCAACAAAGAAAGTGGTATAATAGGATGTGAAATCAGGTTAACTAGTGTAGAGGTAGAAGGGAGAAGCTGGAAGTGAATGAGGAACAAGTGAAAGTTCTTGGAGTGAGTGAGATACAGTCAAAGGGTAGAAAATGTGTTACTAAGCAGTGAAACAACAGCAGTCAGGTTTCAACTATTAAGAAATGAAGCCTGGGACAATTAGTACCTAGATGATTTTTTTATTATGTATATTTCTTTTGCTATTGTAGTAAACTTGAGAAAACAAGTTGACTGACCTAGCTCTGAGTGTGTGGTGATCTAGATAGAAACTCCAACTTCTGGGATAAACTTCTGACCTGTCTTCATTCCTGGTTGGAAAATGTCTTCTGCTATAGCTTAGTCCCACAGGAAAGAGTTCTGACTGTCATCTACGTGTGGTAAAGTCAGATAACAGTTGGACTCGATCTTAAAGGTCTTTTCCAACCAAAACAATTCTATGATTCTAAGATCCCCAAGATTGCCCAGCAATGAAAACCAAAGAGTGGGTAGGTGGTGAAATCTGGAAGAGTTTCCTCTAAAGACCACTTCTATTCCTAAACAAAGCACTCTCACAGTCACACTCAAACAGTATAGTTATGTATGAATAAGGTAGGCTGGATTTATCTCACATCCCATGAGAACATCAAGGTAACTTCTAAGTTGCTGGTATAGACTCCTTGGTAGATGGGACACTTTATGTACCTTATGTATTTCATTCATTTATTTGTCTTATTTACTGCTTATGATGACTCTAAGATGAGCACTGAATCCAGAGACACCAACCTATTGCTGGGTATAAAAGTGTCCCCCATATGAGAAAAGAGATCTTTTTATGAGCTGAAAATACTCTTGTTAAGTACTTAATACACATAATTTGAGAGACACAAAACCAGATTCATCCTAAGCTAATAAAGCTGATACATTTTTACTACATCTATAGACCACAGAGCACTTTACTTTCAAGAAAAGTTGACTAAATCACAGAGCTTTCTTAAGGAGACTTCTCTTGTCTTCAAAAAGTCCTTAATGTGACATCTGTCCCTGCACTGTCACCTCTTTTAAAACTAACAAATGCATGACATATAATACAAGAGTTATAAATTAAAGAAACCCACCCCTTTTAAGTAATATTCTTTAAATCTCACTTTCTGACAGTCCTCCTATTTGCTCAGTAACTGTAATAGGCGTATTTTTCAGAAAATAGTGAATAAAAACTGACAAGCTATCGGGAGAATCTGAATGCATAATTGATAGGAGCATAAATTAATATGATTAGGCCTTTACTGGGTGCCACTGCTGCCAAACCTACAAAAGGGGCATGGAATAAAACATGGCTATGTTCTCAGGGCTGATAGGCATCAATATGTAATGCATATTATCTCAAGCCTTCTCATGTAGCCTGCTTATGACAGCACTCAACCTAATTGAAATTTTTATCTTTCAGTTGCATACAGACAGTTTTGACTAGCTGCTTCCAGGGAAAAGAAAGAAATCCAAATGACCCAAACGAAGGTTTCTCTGTAGAGGTATATAGGCTTCTTGCAAATAACTTTAAAATGGCTTTCTGCTTTTATAAAGCTGCCTTCAGAAAGCTGCATTAAAGACAACCCAGGACTTGGTTTGCTGCTCTGCCTTTTAATTAAGATTCACAGTGCATTTCCCTAAAAGAAAGAAAAGATTCAAAAGATTTCATCTCAAAAAAAAAAAAAAAATCAATATGTTGTATGCTTCCTTCAACTTGAGGCTTTATTTTGCCACAGTCCTTTAGGCTCGTAAAGAGATATTTTTCTATTTATTATGACATTTTTAAGGTAAACCTCCCTCCAGACTTGTGAGGAAAAGGTCAAATTTTGTGTGGTAGTTTCATTTACCTGATGCTAAATTAAAAAGAAAAAAAAAAACCCTCTAATTTTCAGGACTTTTTAACTAGAAATTCACATGCTGTGAAACAAAAAAACCATGATGGCTATCAGTTATGAAATGTTTCAAACCATTTGAAATGGTGAGAACCATATGAAATGGTGAGAACGTAATCAATATTCACTTTTCATGAAGGGTTTTTTTGCCTTCATGAGTCAAAGCTGATTCCAAAGTGTCACATTTAGTATTTTCTCTTAACTGAAAAGTTCTGCATTGCATGAGTGTTCCTGAGAATGCATGCTACCATTACTAAATATTTTTGTTACAGTAGTGCTGGGTATTGTACAAATAAGATAAGGAGTCAGTTTCTACTCTGTTGTTTACAGGCTAGAAGAGGATTATCCCTGGAGTAAGACACATTTAACCTGTAAAAAAAGTAAAAATAAAACCCAGAGAGGGGCAGAAATGGATCCAAAATTCATTTGGGCTTTGCTGAAAGTAATTTCTTATGATATAGGAATAAATATCTTTTTTTTCCCTGAAATGTATTTTAAACACCATACATTTACTTAATCATGTTACTGGTTATATTCATACCATGACCTGAAGACAAAGGCAGTATAGCTAAAAAAAATTACTTTCTTCTGTTAATAGACAGTCTTTTTTTTTTCTTCTGACTTGTATCTCTCTTATCATAAATGGCAGGGCATCCATAAATATAAAGAGGCCACACATTTTGTAACTTAAAGAATGACACATTGCATTCTCAAAGATCCATGTTCCTGCACCTGTTATTTCAAGTAATTTATTTATTTCAGAGGCTATAAAGCACTTCCACTTTCATTTTATACCTGCCCTTGGTAGCTGCAAGTTCAAGACACGAAACAAACCTGCTATGATTTTGTTTCCATTTACGTATCACAAACAGAGAGGTCAGGGCAGCTGATAGAGAACAAGAGCTTATGAACTTCCCCTCGAGCACCATGGAGAAACTCCAAGTCTTATTTCACTCTAATGTGGATTTGTCATATGAATGAAGTCTTAATGAAACACATCCTGAAAGCCTAATGTTGCACGGTATTGATGCTCTTTGTTGTTACTTTGGTGCTCTATTGGAAAGGTATCTTCCCTCCCTCTGCAAGAAACCACAGTGATAACTGTGTAACTAGAGCATAATCTGTGCATGCTCTGCAGTGTTGTGCAGATTGACAGAGGGATAGGGGAGACTTAAGGCTGTAGAGATGTAAAGGTTGGATGCTTAACTTGTTTCAGTAGTTTGAGCCTGTGTAATTTTATTGAAATTATTTTTGCTACTAGGGAATGTAAATATTTACAATGTAGTGGTTATGAACAGAGAAAAGAGAGAGTAACAGGAAATCCCCAACTCCAGCAAACACATTGCTTGGAAGATAGTTTCAAAGAATGGCTCCTGATTTTGCTTCTTAAAATGATATTAAATTCCTGAAGGGCATCTCTCATCAGTGCATACCTTGGACTTGAAACTACTTAGAATCACAGAATCAACCAGGTTGGAAGAGACCTCCAAGATCATCCAGTCCAACCTAGCACCCAGCCCTAGCCAATCAACTAGACCATGGCACTAAGTACTTCAGGAGATTCTTAAGAAAGAAATAACTATAGCTCAGTACTTCCTTGAAGCAATAAGTGATGATGCTTGAGCCATTAAATGTTGATAGCAGCACAATTTCACAACAGCGCAACAGCACTAAGCATTGCAGGACAACAATCTAAAGTGAGTTTTAAAGGGTTGTGTCTTAACTCCCCCTGTTTCCCAGACAATTTGCATTTTCTTAGGAGCATGAATATGGACCAGTCCAACTAGTGGTAGAGTCTGCAGCTCAAGATAGTGTTTGGGGCACTAAGCTTCTTTGTTCTCTAACCTGGTAAGTTACTGAGTCCTTTTTTCTTTTAACCCCCTGTAATGCTGTCCTCTATGCATTTTGTTTCAGGCACCCAGAAACACTCATTCAGTCCTCTTGTACTGCTTGTTCTTTGGAGAATGGTGCACTGCACACTGGAGGAGGAGGCTGAAATAATATCCATTTCAGGCTTTCTCTTTTTTCAGCTGTCAGATACTGCTAACACCAGTACTGTGGATGGCACAGACAGGTATGGCAAGAACAAAAGGTATAGCAAGAATGGAGTGCAGAACACAATGCTTACAACACAATGCACAGATCTCTTGTAGCAGGTGTGAGGAGAGCATTGGTGCCCAGCTATTTGGTATCTCCAATTTAACCTTATAGCTGCACTGGTCTAGTTCATACTCCAGAAAAAAACCAATATATCACTGTTGGATTACATCACCTACTGAGTGAGAAAAGGGGCAGGTAACATTCTTACCATTCCTCTGTACAAGATATTTGTGACTTTGGAGGAATGGACATGCAACAGCTTGAGTAGACAATGAACTCTTGACCTTGGTAACTGGCACCGGTTCTGCTGTGCTGCATAATCTTATACCACAACTACATCCACAGAATTCAGTATAAGTAATGGTTTTAAAATACATCTTTAAGTTAAAAAATAATTCCTTATCACAGCATCACAGGATGTCAGAAGTTGGAAGGGACCCAAAGAGATCATCAAGTCCAACCCCCCCCTCCCCTGCTGTAGCAGGACCATAAACTAGCTCAGGTCACAGAGGAACACATCCAGATGGGCCTTGAAAGTCTCCAGAGGAGACTCCACAGCCTCTCTGGGGAGCCTGTTCCATAGGTATGAAAGTGCAAGACTGCACAGAAACAGAGGTTGCATCAGTTCCAGTCCTAAACCTCCACCAAACCTTGCAGGATGTTGACAGAAATGCTACTGTGCAAAATGCTGAAAGCCCAAATCTGCCAGATATCTATGGCTTTTCACGAGGCTAAACTTGCCTGAAGTTAGCAAAGTTAATCCCTTTTGAGGTGTTAATATTCCCTCTCCTCACTGCAAAGCCATTTGAGGAATTTCAGCATTGTGACGTTTTCAAATTGCCAAATTGAAACACTTTACATATCAGTAAAATGCATTGTGCCGACCCTGGTTTAACAAAGATCATTTATCACCTCTGGAAAGTTGCTGAGTAAATCCTTTTGACTTTGTGCTATCCCATTCATCCTTGTTTCAAATAATGCAATTCTAATGTCCTATTGATATTCTTTTAGACTTTTCCTCCCTTCTTCCATTTAAAAACTGCTTTCTAAATACACCTGATGCAACTAAGTTTTATATTTGTCTCCTTATGGAAGTATGCAGAAGACGAGCTCAGCTATATTGATCTCTGAGGAAATGTGGATGAGGTAGATAATGTGAAACCTTTTTGTCATTACTAACAGTTATATAGGTTCTGGAAAATTTCTGTGTTTGGCTGACTAGATAAGTGGATGCACTCACATTTATTTGATTGGAAAAATATGGAGACTAAACTGCGTCTCCCCAGTTTGTGTATGGAATTGATCTTTTGTGTATTAACACTTTTCTATTACAGCAAAGGAATTGGTGATTACGAGAACAGAAGCACTCCTTCCTTTCTGCTGGAATCTTTGGACACCAGTCTTAAAGAAAAGGGAAGGGATGTAAACAAGTTAAGAAGGGACAATGAAAGGGCACAAGGCAAAGTGCTGAACATTTCTCCATCTAACCTTCAGCAACTGAAGGAGAAAGAAGTTACTGTTCTTGACTTCATTAGCTCCTCACATCTCTCATACTTGTGACAGACCTACTCTTACTCTTCTTGATCTGGGGAGGCTGCATGTCGTGGGTACTTGTTAGGTTCTGGCTCGGTTGCACAAATCAAGGCTGGCTTTATGCTGCTAGTGGGAACATCAGCTAGAAGTTATTAATGTTTACATGCAAGTCCCATGACTTATGTAGAAGCTTGCATGAAAGGTGAGTAGAAACTGAATGAGGTTGCTTCCACTGGAAACTATCACTTAATGGATTTTGTTTTCCCTCTCTATTCTAATACTTCTGTAGTTGTTCAACATGCCTCAACACACTCCCTTTCTATGGCTTTCCAGACTGCATTCTACATCTGCTCAACCACAGACACTGAGACAACCTTTACAAACAAGTCCAGGCCATGAAATCTTAATTCTGAATCCAGGCCATACTTTTCTTTGGTGATAAAGAGATGTTTTGGTTCTCTCGTATCACTTATTCCCTTCTCACTTATGTTACTGCTTTCTTGTCTGAACTGATTCAAATTCTCTGCTTTGTGGAAACAATGGATTGATAAAGGGTTTGGGTTTTTTTTGTTATTAAAAGTGTATCTTTTTCTTTGTGTAGTTTACAGTGTAACCACAAAAGCCAGCTAGACAGGCTTCAATATGGCAGAAGCCCATTTTGGCAAAGGGAAAAGCAGCTGTGAACAGGAATCATGTAAGTGGAATCACCTCCATTACAACAGCAATGGCAAATTATAGGCTTAGTTGCTGGTATCCAGAAAATGTGAATAGCAGAAAGACCCTGGTGCTGCTTTCTTAATCTGATGGCTTTTGGGACCAAGGCTAATCAGGATGAGGTGGTCAAAGACAGCCACCCTCTTGAGAGCAGGAAAAAACAAAATTGCCCACAGTTCAAGTAAGTCTACAGCTGAGATTCAGTGTGACTGGGCACAGCTCTTGTGAATGTACTGATAGGGAGCCAATATGCTAGCTCCTGGATTGATACCTTCTCAGCCAGGATCTCCCTTCCTCCTCCTCTGCACTCCAGCACGCATTTTTATGATTATTTTTTTCCTTAATTTTTTCCCCCTGAGCCCTACAAGATTGCATGAGATATTTTATTGTGAGATCCATATACACCTGAGAAAAACCAATTCCCCCCTTCCCCCCCCATATAATCCTGCCTTGTCAAAATACGAATTCCTCAGGTTTACATGCATGTGGTCAATCTTCTTTTCAGGTTGATTCCTGACTCACAATACAATTTCTGATAATGATGGTGATTGGCATAAAGCTCTTCTAATTGCAATAAATCTTGTGCAGACCAAGCACTCTCTTCTGCTCTTGGTGACTCTCTTATGCATTTTAGCTTTTCACATGAATTTAGACTGGTACTTTTAAACTCCAGTCTTACTGAAAATTTATCAGTCATGGCAGATATTTGCTTACATTGGCAGATAGATACACACAAGGTACAGGCAAAATGAAAAGTGAACAAGTTTTGCAAATAGGCAGAATGATGCATGGTAGGAAAGAGATACAGCTCACAAAAGCTGGAATAGAACCATTGGCTTTAAGGAGCTGTACCAATTTCTGTTGTCCAAGCATCTAGCCTATTTCTTAAAAGAAATAAAATAATGTTTTGGATGTGTTAGGAAAAAAAAAAGGTCATATAAATTACAGCTGCCCCTATGACATTTTAAGTTGAATGACCAGTACTTATTCAGTCAACTACAGTAGGTCTCACTGTCCTTGGCAGGATTACAAGGGTAATATTTTTAACATGGATGAGCAGCCCTTGAACATTTCCTTCAATGTATTAAGCATGAACAAGCTTTTCTTCCGCATTGAGTGTACATGTCTTCTCCTCACACTTATTTTTCTCCACCACATATATTTATTGAAGCTGTTACACAGGGGGAAAACATCCTTTCCTATAAATGTTTGTCTTCTTGGTCCTTTTTATGGGAACATCACAAACCAATAGACTGATCTTGTTTCATATGCCAGTCATGATTTATTATTTATTTATTCTATTACTGTGTCCTGGGCTGTATCAAGAGAAGTGTGGCCAGAAGAGCAAGGGAGGAGATTCTTCACCTTTACATTTCTCCCATCAGACCCCACCTGGAGTACTGTGTACAGTTCTGGAGTCCCCAACACAAGGAAGACATTGAACTGTTGGAGCAAGTAGAGAGGAGGGCCACAAAGATGATCAGAGGGCTGCAGCACCTCTGCTATGAGGACAGGCTACAAGAGTTGGGGCTCTGCAGCCTATAGGGAAGAGAAGGCTTCGAGGAGACCTTATAGTGGCCTTCCAATACCTGAAGGGAACCTACAGGAAGGCTGGGGAGGGACTACTGACAAGGTCTTGTAGTGACAGGACAAAAGGTAATGGGTTTAAATTGGCAGAGGGGAGATTCAAAGAAGATGTTAGGAAAGGGTTCTTTGCAGTGAGGATGGTGAGACACTGGCACAGGTTGCCCAGGGAGGTTGTGGCTGCTCCCTCCCTGAAGGTGTTTGGCAGTTTGGATGGGGCCTCAAGCAACCTATTCTAGTAGGAGGTGTCCCTGCCTATGGTAGGGGGTTGGAACTGGATGATCTTTGAGGTCTCTTCCAATCTAAACTATTCTATGATTCTATAATCAAAGACCACATTCACTACTGTCAGAGTGTATTGCTATGGCTTCTTCTTCCTTGTTTGCAAAGGAACTTGTGGGCAAGTTGTGGTGAAGCTGTGGTAGACACATTGTTAAATACTTCCGTATTTTCTTATTGACAGGTCTCATTTGTTTGAAGTGAGTATATAGTACCCAAAAAAGATGGGGAAATGAACTAAAAAAAGTAAAATATTGTTGACTTCGCCTTTATAAAAACTTTTGGGAGCCTTGAAATATCATCTACTGGCAGCTGGACATGTAGGACTTCAAACTGATGAAATAAGAATATAAATATCTTCTACATAAGAATGATTGATAGAACAACATGACTGGTACACAGAAAGCACATATTATCTCAAACTCTGTCTCTCAGAGTATTCACTTTTAGAAAGAGAATTGCTACCAGTTAGGGCTTAAAAAGAGTATTCAAAAGCTTTACTAGCATGGGTTTCATACTTTCAGTATGAAAAAGCAGAGAATGCTTTTGGATTTGTTCCTGCAAACATACATTTTCTTAAGTGTTTATGAATTTACTAGAATATATTCTTTGCAAGTAATGCACTTTTTCTAGGCAATCTAGTGGCTGCTCTTGCATAGAATCATATAATCATCCAGGTTGGAAGAGACATCCAAGATCATCCACTCCAACTTAGCACCCAGCCCTAGACAATCAACTAGACCACAGCACTAAGTGCCTCATCCAGTCTTTTCTTGAAGACCTCCAGGGATGGTGACTCCACCACCTTCCTGGGCAGCCCATCCCAATGTCAACAACTTCTTCCTAACATCCAGCCTAGACCTCCCCCAGCACAACTTGAGATTGCATCCCCTTGTTCTGTTGCTAGTTGCCTGGCAGAAGAGACCAACCCCACCTGGCTACAGCCTCCCTTCAGGTAGTTGTAGACAGCAATGAAGTCACTCCTGAGCATCCTCTTCTCCAGGCTAAACAACCCCAGCTCCCTCAGCCTCTCCTCCCAGGGCTGTGTTCCAGGCCCCTCACCAGCTTTGTTGCCCTTCTCTGGACACATTCCAGTACCCCAACATCTCTTTTGAATTGAGGAGCCCAGAAGAAGAAGAGTTGTGTTAAGAACTTTAGGTATTGATAACTGGCAATCTAACTTTGAGGATGCAGACGAGGAGTTCTGTATTTAGCATTCAAGTCTACCATAGATTTATACAAAACAACAATACATGCAGGCTGAAGTGGAAATAAGATTCTTTATATTTCACATATCCTGAATAAAATTGTGTGGTTTAAATTATATATTTATTGCCTCTCCCAGAAAAAAACATAATTCTGCTGTTTTTCTAAATTTGAGAAGTCCAGTAGTATAAGACATATGGAAAGACTCTGCAAGCCTATGTGTAGTAGTATACTGAAAGAAAATGCCTTCATTTGCTTGGACAAATTCTCATTGTAATTATTTGAGACTCCCCACTTCCTTTTCCTTTAAGTGATATTCCTTAAAGTATGTCTTCTCAGCTCAAGTGTCAGATCAATTAATTTTTTCTCTCTTTGTTTGCTCTGGAGGAGACTTCTTTTATTACAAGAAAAGAAAAAAAAAGGTACATATGTGATAGTAACTTTAATTATTGAAGGTTTTTGACACCACCAATGAAAACGCTTCTCACAAAGTCAGCTTTGAGCATAGCCAGTGACAACACTGAAGGTCAGTGTTCAGATTTACATGCTTACTGTGAAAACAAATGGCAGATTTTTGCACAAATAGAAGATAAAAATATATATTAAACCCCAAACAACCAACCCTATATCCAGAGTAATTAGAAGCTCCTGATACTAAGCAACTAAACAAGATTCCTTGTAAAATGGAAGCCTAAAATTGATACCCTTTCCTGTTTCATCTAAGCTAAGGTGACTTTGGTTCCAGAAACATATTTTTAAAGTTTCTTCTGACACAGGTGCCTGGCAGAATTTTGAATGCTGGAACTAGCTACCCAGTATGTCCCCTAGTATCAAAGGCACTACGCACTGCATTCTGATTCATCTCACCTCTCAGGGAACCTTCATGGAAATCTGTGAATATGAGGCCCAAGAACTTCCAGTGTGTGATGGCATTAATTTTTGACTGGTCTTATAAGAGTCAATTTCTTATGAAATCACCCAGACTAGACTCAGCCAAGCTGAAAGTTATAGAATGAAGCTTTATATTTACATCTTAGCACAATATGCAAGCAGGTATTTGCAACATATACAGCTATAGACAGAAATAGACAAGTTAATTAAGTAATACTGAAACACAACAGCCCTCGCAGAAATCAGTCCCAAGGAGTGGCTCCCAACCACCCTTCCGCCTTCTTTCCACCTCTCTACCTTATCTCAGAGTTTGCCTTATGTGCAAGGTGAGGTTGGAGGAACGGCAAGGGGGGTTAGAAAGCAGAAGGATTAGTTACACAGACAGCAGGTTAGGGAGAAAAGTGCAGGCAGCCAGAGACACACAGCAACCGTGTTATCTATGTTTATGTTCTTGCTTTTATACATCTCAGCAAGCCTATGAGTGAAGTAGACATCACCATTGTTTCCTTTTCACAGCCTATAATCTAATTCTTCTTACTAAAATATTTCAGCTAGCTTCAAACTAGCACACAGAACAAGCCAAAACAACAGGAATTTAGGTATCTTTTAACAAACAACTCAACAGACAATTCCAGATGTCCTATAGCTTTGTCATTAGTCATGCTTCTAGTTGATAGACAACAAATAAGAAAGTGCTATGGGGTGAAGCTTGATGTGTTTTGCACATCTAGGTTATTTAGAGCAGTTTGGTTAAACGTGGCCAAAAAGCAAATCATAGAGGGCATTGGAGGAGGTAAAAAAAAAATAGAAATCTGTCCTTAAGCAGTAATAATTGGATTTGGGGCTCTCTCCAGCACAAATTAGCATTTATGGCATCTGGCCCATAGACCAGATGCTGCAGGACTATGGAGGTGTTCTGAAACGTCCAGTTAATGGCAGCAAATGGCTGCTAAGGGAAATATGGGAGACAGAGATCTGTAAGGAAGACAGTGCTATCACCAACCTCCACCTCAGAGTGTGATGGGCTGATGGGACCTAAGCCATTGCTCAGAATGGATGTAGATAGTCCTTCTCTGGAGAACTTGGGGTGGGGGTGGGGGAAGAAGCAGATTCTTCTCTAAATTTTTTCTCTGATTAAAGAAAAGCAATTTGACACTTTGTTCATGTGCACCTAATGTGGTTGAGTCAGTTCTTCCAAAAGTGAAAGGATATACTGCCTCCTACATAGCTCCTTTAAAAAGGCCATCTACCATTCCAACTACTCTTCCATTTCAGGAAATTTTACATTTTCCTTCAGCTATATGCCAACTTGGCAGACTAATTCTGGTATGCAGCAAACCAGAAGAGTCCAAAATGCCACTGAACATTTTGTTCCATGGGAAAAATCAAGGAAGGCAAGGAGAGAAATATTACAATCCAGAACATTCTTTCTAGGTCATAATTCTTGCAAAACCTTTAGCAAATTTTGTGTCTGTAGGAGATTTCAGGCTTGGTGAACTATTACTTTGTAAGACTTTCAGAACCCATGTGATAATTGCATACAAGCAGTAGCATTATTGGAGTCTTTACAGCAGATCAACAAAGAGATCCAACAATGTACCTGAACAATCTAGACTAAGAAGCACCAAAGGACAGACAATTGAAGTAAAGGAGCAGAAAAATACAGACCAGTAAAATTAAGCCAATGAGGTTTAGCAATCATCAGCTTCTCAGTGACACTTTTTGTTTTCCCTGCTAGATAGGCAAGATGCACAAAGTCTCATTTCAGTTCTGTCTTTTGAAGGAAAGACTGAAGGGGATTTGAAGATTCATTTTACCAGTCTGTCATTGTGACATGAAGTAGTACTGTTCTGGAAATTTTCCAGCAAAATGCTGTTTTGAAATGAAAAGTGAAATTCTGCTTGCCTGCTTATCTTTATGAAGAGAAACTGGATTTGTCTTTCATTGTCTTATCACACATTGCTGACACAAATTGTTCCTAACTATTAACAAGACCACAATGTACAAACATGTTCTATTAAAAAAAAAAAACCAATCTCTTCCTACCTACATGGGAACTTGGAAAGGGAGAAAAAAAAGTTCCATCCTGGTGAAAATCTGACAACATGTTTAATAAATTAAAAAGGATTTAATAAGAAAGAGTGATTTGCCATTGGAATGGGCTGCCCAGGAGGTGGTGGAGTCGCCGTCCCTGGAGGTCAGAGTTGGAAGGGACCACAAGGATCATCTAGTTCCAACCTCCCTGCCATGGGCAGGGACACCCTACCCTAGAGCAGGCTGGCCACAGCCTCATCCAGCCTGACCTTGAACACCTCCAGGGACGCAGCCTCAACTGTCTCCTTAGGCAACCCATTCCAGGCTCTTACCACTCTCATGCTGAACAACTTCCTCTTAACAGCCAGCCTGAACCTCCCCATCTCCAGCTTTGCTCCATTGCCCCTAGTCCTGTCATTCCCTTATATCCTGAAAAGTCCCTCTCCAGCTTATTTGTAGGCCCCCTTCAGATACTGAAAGGCCACAATAAGGTCACCTGGGAGCCTCCTCTTCTCCAGACTGAACAGCCCCAACTCTTTCAGTCTGTCCTCATAGCAGAGCTCCCTCAGCCCTTTGATCAACCCAGTGGCCCTTTACTGGACGCACTCCAGCATCTCCACATCCTTCTTGTAATGGGGGCTCCAGCACTGGATACTGGTGTTCAAGAAAAGACTGAATGAGGCACTTAGTGTCATGGTCTAGTTGCTTGGACAGGGCTGAATGATAGGTTGGATTGGATGATCTTGGACATCTCTTCCAACCTGGTTGATTCTACAATTCTAAAATTCCTTAATCAAATTTAATCTTGGGCAGCTGAAGATGAATTCCTCAGCATACTGCTTATGAGACACTGTGACATGTAAATGGTTTACAAGGGACCAGTATCATGAAAATTAAGAATCAGTCAGTTCACTTCCAAGAGAGGCTCTGGGTTTCTCTAAGCAGTACCAGTTGCATGCTTCCCTAAGTTGCTGTCTGTTAGTCGGAAATGCATTCTACAGAAGAGACTAAACAGAGAATTGTTAAGTATTTTTGGTTACTATTTGGTGTAAGTTTCTCCTTGCCAAGGACTCCCAAGGTGATTACAGCTGGACAGAATTGAGTTATAATGACATTAAAAAAATTAAGAGAGATGTAACAGCTCCTCCCTCCTATTTCCCCCATCTTCCCACTCCCTGAACAGATTGGCACTAATTGCACTTTCCACTCACCCGATTTTACTTTAAGGCTTTTCAAGAGGATTGGCATGTATAGCCTGCAATTCCAGGCTGTTATTCCCTTTGCAAAAGATTCAGCTATATTGAACTGAAAATCTCACCCTCTAACTATATATTAATATAGTTTTAAAGGAATTCTCAGATTTTTGTTGCTAACTGCTCACTTGGGTTGAAATGTGATGCACTTGTTGGCAGTGTTGCCCCAGAGGGACTGCAGTGAGACAGACTTACTCAAGCTTCACTTGAACACAGAAATGAAAATCAATAAACAATTTGAACTTCTCAGAAGAGAATTTTTCTCCTCTAATGAATATACAAGCTTGGTTACAGCTTAATTTAAAGAGTGAATTTAGTGTGTGTTTTTTCCCTGCACCAGGAGCATGACAAACACAAGCTTCAAGTGACATGTCCCAAAGGGAGACTTATTGTTAAGAAAAAAGTGAGGGAAAAAAGGGAAAAAGAAAAAGGCAAGCAAGTAAACAACAGTAACAACAACAACAACAACAAATCCCTGGCCCCATGACAGTGAGCAACCTTAAAAACAAAGAAACTAGAAGGCAGTTGCAAAACAGATCTGCTTTGTGCATGACCACACAGATCCCTAAACTTCAAGTTGCTGCATGGAAAACTATTTAATAGATGGATTTTTATTTGCTTTTAGGAAAAAAAAAAAAAAGGGCAAATAAGGTCAGACTGTATCTTAGGGATGTGGCTGCACATGCTCCAGTGGATGTTTGAGTGTAGGATAAGCATGTGTGTGTTTTGTGTGTTGGTTTTACAGAGACATGTATAAAAGCTTATTTATTTACAACTTTTGCTTTCAGTATTGGAATATATTAGTAGTACTACTGCCATGGAAATTAATCACATTAATTAAATCAAGAAAATGATGGTAGAATCAATGTTTCTGAAATAAGACAGGCTTGCACTCAGCTTCTGGAAGTGCTAGGACGGTATGAGCTACTGTGGGTTTGTTTTTCAGAATTTCTGCAGCTATCAAGCTTTTGCCATCTGATTGTCTTGGTAAAGTGGTTCATTGAAAGCCACAAAAAGTGATTGAGCAAAGCATTTTATTTTTCAGCTCATTAAGAAATAGACTTGAAGTGGAAACTTTGATCTCATCTGTGCAAATTGGAAACCAGATAAATCAAATCTTACACACGAAGTGCACATCAACTAGGTGACATAGTAAAATAAGAGAGATCTATTTCAAAATGAGCCTTAAAAATGCATGAGAAAAAAAAAAAAAAAAGGAGTGCAGATTTCAACCAGTTTGGTTATCTTGGTGCAGTTTCTATAAACATAAGCCCTCAGAGAACACATTTAAGGCATTCACACAGACAATAGGTAGCTTGACTTTCCAAACCAAACCACTTAGAGTTACATTTCTTGTTGCAATAAAAAAAAAAAGCTAAACTTCTTTAGCCCCTGAACTCTTTTTCATGTTTGTAATCTTAACACCCCACTCAAAGGAATCTCTAAAGCTTTTCATTTAAACTACAATTATTCTTTTGTCTACTGGGAACCCAGTGCAAAGATGATGTCCTGTGTGCAAGAAGCAAGCAAGCTGAATATTAATTAATGAACACTACTTAATATGCAGAAGAAGAGGAGCAACAATCAGTCGTGAGCCCTTCCATATTAACTGGTAGATCATTGTTATTCTGGGAGGCTTCATAAGGCCAAATGCAGGTTACAACTAGTTTAGAAAATCTCTTTAATTAAGAAACATGAAAGTTTAAGTCTCTCATTATAAATATCTTATTGTGACCATAAAAGCCATCATTAAATGGTGTGATGGTATAGCACTTTCATTGCAGTCTGAGGTGATGGTTTTGACTTAGGCTGTTAATTTTTTTGCAGTGGGATTCAATAACAAGTAAACTACCATATTATCACTATTTTACCTAAGATGCAAAGAAACAAGTTTTCATTTTCTTGAGGACCTGTGAACAAACAAATCTGCATAGGCAACCTCTTTCCAGGTATGTGGGCCAGGAATTTCACAGGAACAGGGGAGCCACAGAGCTGATCTCCTGTTGATCAATTGCCATGACTATTGGCAGCCTTGCAGAACAAAGAACACAAACAATGTCGTCCGATGCTTTTTGTTTTGCTAAATTAACTGAAGCAAGAAGACAGAACATGCTCGCCAGCATTGCTAAAGAAGACTGGCTGTTCCCATTTATCAGATGGGAAAGCAGAGCTGTAATAAGATGAAGTGTGACCTAAGGCTCCCCGTGAACCCAGCATCAGATGAAAATGAGTGAAACTGTGCATATTAAAACCACAAAAAGAATACATTTTTAGAAAATTTGTACTTGACATCTAGCCTGTCCAGTGACAGCTGTGTCAGGTGCTCCACAGTTATTGTTACTGCTGGGAACCATGCAACACATAAAGCTAAAACCAGCCAGTGCACTATAATGGAAAGAACACCATCCATTTGCAGATCTTTCCAATACACCTGACTGTGAAAAAACAGAGAAGCTATGGCAAGAATCATAGTCAGTTCTTAACTGTATAGAAGGTTAACAAATTATGACAACAGTTCTTTTAGCAAAGGACACAGCAGTGTACATTAGGATAGTATCATAGAATCAACCAGGTTGGAAGAGACCTCCAAGATCACCCAATCTATCAACCAGCCCTAGCCAGTCAACTAGACCATGGCATTAAGTGCCTCATCCAGTCTTTTCCTGAACACCTCCAAGGATGGCAACTCCACCACGTCCCTGGGCAGCTCATCCCAATGGGAAATCACTCTCTCTGTGAAGAACCTGATTCTTGGTTTTGTTCTGTAGACTGAGTGCTGAGACTTTCCTACGTTTGCTGCACACAACATATTCTCCTAATATGTTACATAAAAATATATTTCTGCTTGTTTGCAGTAAGAGGCTTCTCTGACAAATATGCAGTTTATCTCTGAACCATTATTCAAATAGCTTTTACCAGAAAAGTTTGGAGAGGCACCAAGATGTAGCTACACCTTACGGGGATTTAATGATAAGCTCTTTATTGTACATTACGTGAACATGTTCTTATGCACTATAGGCATGGTAAAAACCTTTATTGTTTTAGACAGTCTGTACAGTTTCAGTGCCTTGAATTGAGAAATATCACCACTGATTTGGAAGAAGTATACATTTGCATTTTGCTAATGTCCCTTCATTAATCTGAAAACACAGCAGCTCTTGTGGAATACTTACAGGTTCTCTCAGCAGAGCAAAGCAATGCCATGAAATCTGACTCAATTAAGGATTTTGGAGAGTTATTGCTCCTCATCACTACCTGGTGCTATTTAAAAAGTACCCTCCATTTCTGGAGATCAAGGCATGATGCAGTCTTGAAGAATCTGAATCAACCCCTTTTCTGTTTGACTACTTGTCTGAATACAACTAGCCCAGTGCAACTATACCACTTACTATACTGGAAGCCAAATGACACAAAACCCCCCTCCAACCAACACAACTCCAGCAAAATCCCACAAAACTCCCAAACTGTGGGATGACTGTGAGAAAGGATAATGTTTACAATGCATGGAAAACTAATGAGTCTGTGCTTCCAATAGCCTCCTCAAGCAGGGCAAAAACTTCCACTAAAAGTAAACTCCTGTTGACATGAGGAGAGCTGAAATTGGCAAAGAGCTGCCAATGATAGAAAACTCACCAGGCCACTGTTACATATTGTCATAAAAATTTGCCTCTTTTCAAAGTTTTGCATTTGCTGGGGAAAGCTTTGAGGAAGAAGTGTTGGCCAAGAAAAGGGCTGTGTTTCCTGCTGGTCTGTTTTGTCCCAGAATGGAGGCAGACCTTGCTATGAAGCTGCACCTGGAGAGAGGTGCTGGGAATGCTCTGTGCTTCTCTGGACCTTAACTTATGCAGGACAACCCATGGTATGTTCCTACATTGTGGAGCTTCCCATTTTCTGTATAAAGTCAAGCCATAAAACATGCTACAGTTTGGTAAAAGGATGAACCTATAAACCAGGAAGGAATACATTTTTCTATGAGAAAAACGAAGTTAGAAAAGCTGGACACAGGAAACACTGAAAGAGATGGGGAGATAGGGGGGGAAAGGAGAAGTTTTTTAGGACACAGCAAGCCAGAAGTCATTCTCAGGATTAGAAACATTGTTAAAAGAGTATACTAACAAGTGCAGTAAAGGAATAGAAACATAAAAATGGGTCAATCATGATCTGTTGCAGCTCACATCCAATTCCTTTTCCTCCCTTTCACTTTGCAAACACATTTATAATCATATTCTTTCCATCTACTGTAATTCTTATGCAGAAAAAATACCTCTGTCAGTTACAGTCATGGTTAGAAAGCTAGAGACAAGTGCTAAGTACAAAACGAAGAGCCCTTTTCTTTAATGCTACAATAATCAGGAGATTGTTTTGGTTTTGTTCGAGGGACAGCAGGCAACAAGCAAGTCAGTTTGTTTTGTTCAGAGACCAGAGAGATTTTCTAAAGATCTGATATCCTAAAACATATCCCATTTCATCTTGTAAGTTTCCTTTTCCTAAACTCAGTATCATATTTATACTCTCTACACTCAGATGTTTGCACACCATGCAGGTTGTCAGGATGCAGCATATGTTTAACCGAAAATAGCTTCTCTGAACTTAAAGGCAACATGAGCCACAGGCCATACCAATCACATTAGATTGCCCATTCCTAATGGGAAAACCTCTTCTTCTCTAGCTTTCCAAATTAATTAGTATCTGAATGTTCTAAATGATGTCAGTAACAGGAGAATGAACATAGCTTGTTTACTCTGAGACACCATCTGAAATCCAGTGCTGGGTAAGGCTATGCATTGTAAAGAAAATTTCACCTTCCTCACTAAAAAGATAGCTGTGACTGAACAGGTTTTCACAATTAACTGATTTTTCACAGCTAGAAAAAGGCTGTCATATGCAAAGGAGAACATACCAAGGAATCCCTGCAGGTCTGCGTTATAACATATAATGTCCTGATATACAACATACAATTACCTGAAAAAATCCCAATATATGGAACTTAGTGCTCCTAAAAGGATATTTTAAAGTACCAATTAATAACTCTGAAAAGTAATTAAAAAACAAGTCGAGAGCTTCCATGCCATATAGCCTTGGATCCACTATCTCCAGTAACAGTTTAAACTGCTTTTTCTACATTTGCTTTTTTTCTCTTTGGAAGCCTGAGCTGCATGGTGGATATCAGCACTTGATTAAAATAACATTGCCAAAAATAGCAATTTAGGCACTTTATGAAAGGATCATAATGTAGCAAATATCCTAGGTGTTACAGGCAGCAGAGTAGCCTGAGGTTCACTGTTCTAATACAGAAAGAGTTACATTTTGTTTACTAGACAGCCGTAATCTGCCATTGGAATTGAATTAATTCATTAGTTAAATCAGTGCTTAGCACTGTTTATTACCTTTAAGTAACATCACTGCAATTTAAATAAGAAGAATGTGTAAACAGTAAATAAGCTGAGAAAAGAAGAGTCCCATGAAAGATAGGATATATACTCTGCCACCTAACAGGGCTGAGGGTTTTTCCCTCCCTTTTTTTTTTCTCAGCACCTAATACTTCCAACCACGTCATGTTTGTTTTTGAGTTGCACTTGTGAGATTTGTCTTTACCTTACTCAAGCTCTCTTCACCTTTCAAAACATTCTCAACTAGAAATAATAGAGCAATAATGAAAATAAGAAAAGGAAACAAAAGGAGGTCTTAGGTGGGGGTTGGTCTCTTCTCCCAAGCAACCAGCAACAGAACAAGGGGACACAGTCTCAAGTTGTGCAGGGGGAAGTATAGGCTGGATATTAGGAGGAAGAGAGACTGATTGGCATTGGAATGGGCTGCCCAGGGAGGTGGTGGAGTCGCCATCCCTGGAGGTGTTCAAGAAAAGCCTGGATGAGGCACTTAGTGCCATGGTCTAGTTGACTGGCTAGGACTGGGTGCTAGGTTGGACTGGATGCTAGGTTGGACTGGATGATCTTGGAAGTCTTTTCCAACCTGGCTGATTCGATTCTATGATTCTTATATATGTATATTCCTAAATTATCTGTGAATCAGTGAATCAACAAATTTGTGAAGGAATAATTAAAAAAAATCAGATCAATATGAAAGAAGATTTCTCATATGCCCACATCTTAAAATTACTTAGCAAGCAATCACTGAAATCCCTACATATTTATGCCACTTACTACAGAATTTAGACAGAATGCATAGAGAAAAATTCCAGTGATACTTTTAGGCTGTTCTTTTTCAGTAAAAATGCACCACAAAGGGAATAAAGAGATTCTTTACCCAAATTAATGGTGAATTATTTTGTCATGAGAATAGAAGTTTATATTCATTTAAATGAAAGCACATAAATTGTTCTTGACAAGAAAAACAAAGCTAGCCTTAGGCAGTATTTTCATTATAGAAAAAGGCACATGTCCATGAATATCTAGTATAACATTAACAAAACCTGTTCAATTAGCTATGCATGTGCCATTGTTATGAATATTTATTTGCGTCGTGGCTAAGTAACATCGATCTCATTTTTTCAGCTTTGTATCATTCAGAGATACAAAATGAAATGAACATTACTGCCAGCCAGAGAGAAGTTCTGCAGAAAGCTGGTCAGATAAAACACTTATGAGGAGAAGCCTCTTTGCTACTACACATTTCAGTATTTTTCACATTGGAAATCTACTGGAGGAATTATAATCCATTTTAAAGTAATTTTGATTAAATTGACAGTCTAAGCTCATCTTTTCTGTAAAGAAAGGATACTTATGTAAAGACAGCTTAGTTCATTTTCTCTGGTTACTTCACTTGAATTGTGTTCTATTAAAGTAGAGGTCCCTTTTTCATCAAATAATAGAAATTCTGATAGAAAGCACTGGGAAATAGCAACTGTGAAACAAAGGTGTATACATACAAAAATTACTACACTTATGCTTGATAGATTTAAGAATCATTCAGAATAGTTATACTGGGGGGAATATAGACTCATAGAATGGTTTAGATTGGAAGACACCTCAAAGATCATACAGTTCCAACCCCCCACCATAGGCAGGGACACCTCCCACTAGAACAGGTTGCCCAAGGCCTCATCCAACCTGCCCTTGAACACCTCCAGGGAGAGAGCAGCCACAACCTTCCTGGGCAACTTGTGCCAGTCTCACCACTCTCCCTGGAAAGAGCCCTTTCCTAACACCTACTTTGAAGCTCCTCTCTGCCAGTTTAAACCCTTTCCCCCTTGTCCTGTCATTACAAGACTTTCTCAATAGTCTCTCCACAGCTTTCCTGTAGGTCCCCTTCAGATGCTGGAAGGCCACATAATGTCTCCTTGAGGCCTTCTCTTCTGCAGGCTGAAAAGCCCCAACTCTTGTAGCCTGTCCTCATAGCAGAGCTGCTGCAGCCCTCTGATCATCTTTGTGGCCCTCCTCTCTACTTGCTCCAACAGTTCAATGTCTTTCTTGTGTTGGGGACTCCAGAACTGTACACAGTACTCCAGGTGGGGTCTGATGGGAGAAATGTAAAGGTGAAGAATCTCCTCCCTTGCTCTTCTGGCCACACTTCTCTTGCTGCAGCCCAGCGCACAGTTGCTGTCTGGGCTGCACATGCACACTGCTGGCTCATGTTAAGCTTTTCATCAATCCAGACCCCAAATACATGATGCAACTGTTGTCCCATTAACAGTTTCAATTATACTTTAAGGTGGCTTGAAAGAAAACAAATGAGTGAATGTAAAATAAGGACAACAGTAGGTAAGAGTATAGGTGACTTGAACACCCAGAGAATGAAGGTGTCTAAATGAATTCACAAAATTCCCTTCCAAAGCAAGGCTTAAGTTGAGAGTAAGATACATTTTCTCTAGCTGATCTTGCAAGCATATACAGTCCATATTCCTCAATATATGGCACTTTGCCTAGTGACATTGAGAAAGAAAGGATAATAAAATTGCAATAAATTATTCCTTTAAGGAAGACTTTGATTTTAATGTGTCCAGAATGAAGATACTGAAAAAAAAAAAAGAGAACAGCTTGCAACTGATGAGCTGGGTAAATAAATAAATAAAATGAAGTGACATGATCTGGATAGCCTTCAAACCCAAAATCTTAACAGATCACAGTTTGGAGTCTACTGCCAAAAAGGATGCACATTTAAACTTTTGTTATCTATTAGAACATGAGCTGCTTGCATCTTCCACTGCTTTCCCTTTGCGTGTGTCACACCAAATGCATAGCACTGCCATCACTGAAGTGATAGGAGTTGTTATTGTAAATGGTATGTGTTGTGTGTTGGTGATGAAATAGGAAGAGACAAGCACCAGAGTAATTTTGCTGGTAATTTCTTTTGATGAGATACTTGCAAGTATAAGAGCAATAAAAAGACAAGATAATAAATGGTAGTGTTCTGGGAGAGTTAAAAGGAAGAGACTTCTGGTTAAACTAGATTTTTTTTCTTCTGCAGAATCCTGAATGCTACGTCTACCCAGCCAAATGATGTTGTGGTGCCAAAACTATGACAATAAATAAACAAATGAATAAATAAAGCTACAACAATAGCTGCAAAAATGCGACAGCACAGACCTGAGCATGAACCTTATGAGCCCTCTGGGGACCTGGCACATTGCTGCTGTTGCAGGCCCAGAAAGGATCTTTGTCTGCTGCATTTTCCCTGTTACCTGTAGTAGCTAAATTAAAGAAAGTGTGTATACACCCAGTTGTATTACAGTCACACAATCATTTGGCTGTGAGGGCACAGCAGTGAGTTAGGTGCTTAGTACTTGTATGATGCACATTGCACAGTAAGACAAAAAAAATGACCAAACCCAGACATAGGCTATGAAGTTTTTAAAAAGAGATTAGATCTGAAGCCCTGATGTGTGGTCTGGGTGATCAGGTAATGAGATGGATTGGGAACTGGTCAAAGGAAAGAAGCCAGAGAGTTATGATCAATGGGATAGAGTCTAGTTGGAGGCTTATGACTAGTAGGGTCTCACAGCGGTCAGTACCGGGACCAGTTTTGTTCAATATATTCATCAATGACCTGGATGAGGGCACAGAGAGCACTGTGAGCAAGTTTGCTGATGATACCAAACTGGGTGGAGTGGCTGCCACACCAAAAGGCTGTGCTGCCATTCAGCCAGATTTGGACAGGCTGGAGGGGTGGGCAGGGAGAAATTGAATGAAATCGAACAAGGACAAGTGCAGAGTCTTGCACTTGAGGAAGAACAACCCTAGGGATCACTTCGTGCACTTGTGGCCAGAAGGGGCAATGCCATTCTCGGGTGTATTAGAAGGGCTGTGGCTAGTAAAGAGAGGTTCCCCTGCCCCTCTATTCTGCCCTGATGAGGCCACATGTGGAGTACTGTGTTCAGTTCTGGGTCCCCCAGATCAAGAATGATGTAGAACTGCTTAAGAGCATCCAGTGCAGAGCCACCGGGATGGTGAAAGGAATGGAACAACTTACAAGGAGAGACTGAGGGAGCTGGGGCTCAGCTGTTTGGAGAAGAGGAGACTAAGAGGTGACCTCATCAATGTTTACAAATATGTAAAAGGTGAATGCCAGAAGGATGGAGCCAGGCTCTGCTCGGTGATGCCAAATGACAGGACAAGGGGCAATGGGTGGAAGCTGAGGCATAGGAAGTTTCACGTAAACATGAGGATGATTTTTTTCTCTGTGACAGTGACAGAACACTGGAACAGGCTGCCCAAGGAAGTTGTGGAGTCTCCCTCTCTGGAGATATTCAAAACCCTCCTGGAAGCACTCCTGTGTGATCTGATCTAGGTGATCTTGCTGTGGCAGGGTGGTTGCGCTGGATGAGCTTTTGAGTTTCTTCTAGCCCTTGACACTCTGTGATTCAATGTAGCCCAGTAAGGAAGAGTGGCCAGTGGGGCTAGATAAGCACCAACATGAGACAGTATTCTTCAGAATACCATGGCCTTTGGGGACAGAGGGTCTAGTAACAGCAAAAGAGTGTTAATCTGAATCAAGAACAAGAATTTTTCATATAAAGTTTCAAAATTTGGCATTTGTGAAGAAAAAGCCTGTAAAAGTGTGTTTATTAGTGTGGGAAGGGTTTAAGAACCAATTAAAAAAAAAGAAGAAAAAATAAGGAAGAAAAAAAAAGTAAAAGAAAAAAAGGGGAGGAAAGGGGAGGAAAGGGGAGGGAAGGGGAGGGAAGGGGAGGAAAGGGGAGGAAAGGGGAGGAAAGGGGAGGAAAGGGGAGGAAAGGGGAGGAAAGGGGAGGAAAGGGGAGGAAAGGGGAGGAAAGGGGAGGAAAGGGGAGGAAAGGGGAGGAAAGGGGAGGAAAGGGGAGGAAAGGGGAGGAAAGGGGAGGAAAGGGGAGGAAAGGGGAGGAAAGGGGAGGAAAGGGGAGGAAAGGGGAGGAAAGGGGAGGAAAGGGGAGGAAAGGGGAGGAAAGGGGAGGAAAGGGGAGGAAAGGGGAGGAAAGGGGAGGAAAGGGGAGGAAAGGGGAGGAAAGGGGAGGAAAGGGGAGGAAAGGGGAGGAAAGGGGAGGAAAGGGGAGGAAAGGGGAGGAAAGGGGAGGAAAGGGGAGGAAAGGGGAGGAAAGGGGAGGAAAGGGGAGGAAAGGGGAGGAAAGGGGAGGAAAGGGGAGGAAAGGGGAGGAAAGGGGAGGAAAGGGGAGGAAAGGGGAGGAAAGGGGAGGAAAGGGGAGGAAAGGGGAGGAAAGGGGAGGAAAGGGGAGGAAAGGGGAGGAAAGGGGAGGAAAGGGGAGGAAAGGGGAGGAAAGGGGAGGAAAGGGGAGGAAAGGGGAGGAAAGGGGAGGAAAGGGGAGGAAAGGGGAGGAAAGGGGAGGAAAGGGGAGGAAAGGGGAGGAAAGGGGAGGAAAGGGGAGGAAAGGGGAGGAAAGGAAAGGAAAGGGAAAGGAAAAGAAAAACTAAAAATAAAAGAAAAAAGAAAAGGAAAAGAAAAATTAAAAATAAAAGAAAAAAAGGAAAGGAAAGGAAAGGGGAAAGGGGAAAGGGGAAAGGAGCTGAGCAGGCAAACGTCAAGCTTAACTTCACTCCTCTGCAGCTTGGAGCTCAGGGGATCTCTCAAGTCACTTTAGTTTTATCGCATCTTGTCACTGCAGAATGGAAACTGTTACTCCATGAAGGGAGGAGAGGAAAGGAAGGTTGGAGGAGCTTTTTGTTTATCTTTTTATCCCTCAAACTATAACATTCTCTTATAAGTTTCTTTTTGCAGTCCCTTAGATGGAAAGGTGAGGTTTTGATTTGTTTGCAGTCTTCTCATAGACACCATTCTGTGATAGATAATTTGCTGCAAGATCCAGATTCTGCCCCTTGCCTTTCCCCAGCTGTCTACCAGAACGTTATCTGCTTCCTTGGGAACATGTGCCAAGAAAAGAACTATTTCTTGATGCATTAAAGCACTCTGGGAAGAGATGATTTTACAGTAATAGAAGCTTTGGTATGGAAGTTTTCAGAGGCCACATATTTTTTTAGCCAAGATATGTTATTTAAACATTTTGTACTAAAAGCTAAGATGGCATCAGTCTTGTTTGAAGATGATGAAAATGAGCTCTCTACAATTCTTACTTCTGGTATCTGAGACGCCCTCTGAGTGTCCTTTGAAATTTGTTTATTGAACACCCTGAATCTGGACATTCAGTTGATGTAGTATGGTGTTGAAAGCAGCCTGCGAATCCTGAAACCGAGTATAAGAGGTAGCGTGAAGCACGGCAGCATTAAGGTTGAAGGGCTTCAACTACAGCTCTCTGGAAGCATTAAATATTGTACAGCATCCCCAAAATCCAGTGCTCAACTGAGAGAAAATACTACAGTAATGATTTGTTCAGTCATCAGTGAAAAACAAGCTATACAGAGAGCTGGGTAGAAAAATTAAGAGTTATTTATTATGCACGTTAAAATCAAACAGGACACAGGAGAAATCTAACACACCAATCTGTTTTTTGGTATTCAGCTCTCACACAGAGAACCTTTAATCTGATTGAACCTGTGTGGTAACTGTTTGTTTTTCCTGACTGGGAGTGCACATATGTATATGATAGTACGATGGCAGCAGTCCAGGCTATTAAATGGAGCAACTACATTCAATAAGAAGCAAACAATGGCATTAAGCCTTCTATCATTTTTGCTATTAGACTGAACCTAAAGTTTTCCAAAGCACGTAAGTTAGGTGCTTAAGCACCAAATGTCAATACAACTTTCACTTCTCAATACCAGAGTCCTTTTCTTTGGCAGTTTATAAGCCTATGCCACTTTAAATTTTCAGGGAAAAACCCTCCTTTGTTGAATATTTCTCCCTCCCTTTCTGCCTTTCATTATAGTCCGAGATACTGAAAGATGAGGGCTTGCTTGAACAGCAATTTCCCTAGAACTCCACACACTGAAATACTGCAGCATTTTATGCAAAAAGAGAGAAGTGCACCAGCAGCACCCACCATGGCACTTGTATCACAAGCCATCAGAATGGATCTTAGCTGTGGTGTTCTGCTTTCTAACAGGCTTCCAAATGGCCTCAATCCTGGTCGTTCCATGTAGGGAACAAGAGACCTCCCAAACTCCACCGAGTAGAGAAATTATGGCAGTTACTCAGATTCAAGCACAGGAAACAATAGCTTACCAAATATATAAGAGTGCTAGGACTTGTGCAACATTCACCTTAGGCTTAAACAGTAAATAATCTGTTGCACACTTCTCTGTTCCACCTTTTTTTTTTTTTTTTACCAAAGGAAAAGGAGAACAAACAAATATTTGGACTGCCACAATGGCATTAATAAACATGAGAATGCAACAGCTAGTGTTATTCTACAGAAATGAATGAATAAATAAATAGACTATAAGCACTTTATTCTTCTCACATAATTTCTTCTCAGTGACATTATTGAACAGACTGTTGAAAACAAACATCGTTAAATGAGAAAAGAAGAGCAGGAGCCTGTCTAATTCCCCACTGCAACATTTTCCAATGACGAATGCTCCCTAAATGGATTTAGCTTTTTGAAAAGAAGTCAGAGAGAAATTTGATGTGGCCCCCTGACCCCTGGTAAGCACATGTATCTTCACCTGTCACATAACACACTGGCACTTGCTTACTTTTCAGCAAAGACTATTGATTTTGCTTATTGGCTGCAGGCTAGTCCATAAAGAACAAATTACAAAGTCAGAGGTCTACAGTTAGCAATTGCTTGCATGATAACAGGGAACTCAGCACAATTCCCACTACGCGGTATTAACATTCCCACAAATATGTGCAAACCTAACCCACACAATTCTGCTGTGAAGTTGTCTGTATTTTCAATGATACACAGCAAGTGAAACACAGACTACATCCCATAGCCTCGACGATGATCTAAAACTACAGGGATTTCCCCCTCCCTACCTAATATGCGCTTCTGGTTTAAACAACTTCTTTATAAAGAACAAAGAAAGAGAGGATTAAGCCCTGGTTACATTCTGCTATTGAAAAAGGAAAAAATGCTTGACACCAAGCTACTCTTACTACAAATATCTTCACAACTAAATTTAACACAAGGATATAAAAACCTGTGAATTTTCAGAAAGGTATCATTATGCTACTTTTCAGGAGTTACAACTTTATCTCACTAGGCAACCCTGGGCAAAACCAATTTGATTTTCTGAACCTTGCTTTCAGCTTCTGCAAAACAGTGTACAGTATTGTCCTCCATAGCTGAAGTGCTTTTGAAGCCCACTGCCAGAAAGTCCACACAAAAGACAATACAGCCCAGGTCTTATGGTTGAAATGAGACTGGCATAAACAATGAATTCCTGGTGAATATCAAAAGTGGGGAGCCTGACTTAGCTTCTGAAAGATCGCTTTAATTTTTGAACCTTGAATCACAGAATGGTTTAGGTTGGAAGGGACCTCAAAGATCATCCAGTTCCAATCTCCTGCCACAGGCAGGGACACCTCCCACTAGAACAGGTTGCTCAAGGCCTCCTCCAACCTGTCCTTAAACACCTCCAGGGAGGGAACAGTCACAACCTCCCTGGGCAATCTGTGCCAGTGTCTCACCACCCTCACTGCAAAGAACCCTTTCCTAACATCTAGTTTGAATCTCCCTTCTGCCAGTTTAAACCCCTTTCCCCTTGTCCTCTCATTACAAGACTTTGTCAGTAGTCCCTTGCCAGCCTTCCTGCAGGCCCCCTTCAGATACTGGAAGGCCATTATATAGTCTCCTTGAAGACTTCTCTTCTCTGCAGAGCCCCAACTCATGTAGCCTGTCCTCATAGCAGAGCTGCACCAGCTCTCTGAACATCTTCATGGCTCCCCTCTGGACTTGCTTCAGTAGTTCAATGCCTTTCTTGTGCTGGGGGCTACAGAACTGCACACAGTACTCCAGGGGGTGTACTTGCACAGTATCATGATTGCACTTGTCTTGAATACACTTTTTGTAGTAAAAGTAATGAGAACAACACAAAAAAGGCTGATTTTGACACAATTTCAATCTCAAGAAATTATTTATAATTTCCTGCATGAAATTGTAATAAATAATAAGCTCTGAACTACTGTTTCTGTTTACTTTCTTAGAAAAGGCAGTTTTCTTAAATTTTTAAAGGTGTTTTCCATTATAAAGTATTTGATTGTGAGAAAGAGACTGGAAATTGCCAAAGTGGGCTACAGCTCAGCATATTTGGAAATCATAACTCAGTTTTCCACTGAAATCAAAGAGTTTAGGATGAAAGAGCAGCAAACAACACTCTTGGAAACTCACAGTAAGTGTTGATTTAGTGTGGTTCTATACAAGACTATTTTGCTTTAAGTTAACTGATCACCAATTAACTAGAACTAGTGAGTGTATTTGTAAATGCAAGTGCCAAAGCTTCCTAAATGTTTCTGCTTTGTCCTAGGACTTACCATAGTAAGGGTCTAGAAGAATAAGCTACACAAAAAGCTAGCAGGACAAAGTAATCATGTGCAGTAATTTGTAGGGCAAACTCAGATTGATGGCTTCCTAAGACATGGGTCCTCTGTTGGGAATCCATGGTCACCTGTGTGGGTCAAATGACACTTGGAAACAGGCAGCAGTAATGGCTCATCAGGGAGCAACAGTCACAATATAAGGAAAGGCTCAGGGCAAGCCCTGGGAAATGTGGTTCCAAGGTTGGTAGGACTTAAGGGGTGGTGATAAACAGTTTTTAATTGCTAGGAGACAACTTGTGCTGTCTGGGGTAGATAAGGACTAGGCATCATTTTGAAAAGACATGGCTATCTGAAACTGAATTGACTGTCCTACTTTGAGCCCATACTTCAAATCTATCTCCTTTCTCATCTTTTGCCTACATGAGAGATATGCACATTACAACGGGAATACGTAAAACTACTCAGCCATGCTCTGCTGCTCTGGCATCTGGAAACCAAGCAGAAAGGTGCAAGTGCTCCGAAAACAGCACACAGTCTCATCAACAAACAGACTGATGATTGTAACACTGCAGAGGGAACACAACTTCTTCTACTGTGAAAGTGTCAACATGAAAAAAAGTAAGAAAATCCCTGGAGCATGTGCTCAGACTATTTGCTTGTTATGTAAACCGCTCTGAATAAGCCTCAATGTTTTGTCACTTTAAAAAGAAAAGCATGAAGTCTGCTCAGCTTACACATATAATCTCCCACCCTTCAGAGGAGATTCTAGATGGACCATGTGAGTCCTACTAGTTATCTGTGCTCCAGAAAGGGAAAACAGTCGGACACTCCTGTACTTCTCATTTCCTTCAGCATTTCATTTAAGATAGCTTACATTTAGCATCATAGAATCACGTAGGTTGAGGAAGATCTGTAAAATCATCAAGTCCAACTGTGAACCTAATGCTGCCAATTCCACTTTATGTCTGTAAAATGCAATGTCTGTAAGTGCAACATTTACATGTCTTATAAATAAATAAATACCTCCAAGGGATGGCAACATGACCACTTCCTTGGGCAGCCTGTTCCAATGTTTAGCATCTCTTCCAGTGAAGAATTTTTTTTCTAATATCCATGCCATGTCTGACCAATTTTGCTGTGACTTATCTGTAGTGCTAATGGTGATCATGTTTCTTTAGAAATCCAGGCTCTGAGCAGTCCCTTTACTCCACTCTCATCAGACCCCACCTGGAATACTGTATGCAGTTCTGGAGCCCCCAACACAAGAAGGACATCAAACTGTTGGAGCAAGTCCAGAGGAGGGCTACAAAGATGATAAGAGGTCTGCAGCAGCTCTGCTATGAGGACAGGTTGCAAGAGCTGGGGCTCTGCAGCCTGAAAAAGAGAAGACTTCAAGAAGACCTTATAGTGGCCTTCCAGTATCTGAAGGGGGCCTACAGGAAGGCTGGGGAGAGACTACTGACAAGGTCTTGTAATGACAAGACAAGAGATAATGGGTTTAAACTGGCAGCAGAGAGATTCAAACTAGATGTTAGGAAGAAGTTCTTTGCAGTGAGGGTGGTGAGACACACCACTGCTGGCTCAAGTTGCCCAGGGAGGTTGTGGCTGCTCCCTCCCTGGACATGTTCAAGGCCAGGTTGGATGAGGCATTGAGCAACCTGTTCTAGTGGGAGGTGTCCCTGCCTATGGGGGGGGGTGGGGTGGGGTGGATGGGTGTTGGAACTGGATGATCTTTGAGGTCCCTTCCAAACTAAATTGTTCTATGATAAACCCCAAATGAGAGACATACCACAGCTTTAGATGTCTTCATCAGAGTCTACAGGTAGAACAATTCAGCATTGTTGTGAACCCGAGATGGCTACAATTAACTATTTTGAACACTTAATGGTAAAGAAGTCCTGAATAAAGCTCATAAACTTACATGTTTTAAAAGATGACCTTTCCACTACCAAGTTAAACTTCCCCTTAATTTACTTCTCAGTTCACCCACTTTTCTTCTCTAATACCACAATCCAGACTCAAAAGTCAGTCACTTAACGAAAAACCAATATAATACTCCAGATTCCACTTCTGTTTCTATTCTGCAATTAAAAAAAAACCACCAAAACTAAACAAAAAAAACCCTCTCAACTGAATATGAAGGAGCTGGTAAAAGAGAAAGCAAATCTCCTTTACTGAAAGGCAATGCAAAAAACACATAAGGAGAGGCATGCAACTTCATGTGAAATTGTTGTGATATTGTCAATTAAGAGAGCAAAGAAGCCCAGCAAGTTGACCAAAATCTTTGTTTTAAAAAGTGAATTTTTCTGCTGCAGAGGGATTTTATGGCTTATGTCTTCAAGGGTTTGTAAAATGGAAAAAAAGAAAGAAAGAAAGAAAAAGGATTACACTACAAATATTGAAGATGAGATTATAGTTTTCTCAAATGAATACAGATAGTGGGGCTGTAAGAAGGCCCCCATTATTAGCAGATATGCAATGAAACAGCAACATGATGGTCTTTGATCCAACCAAAGGAGGAGATATGTCTGAGAAGAGAGGACACCACTTGATGTTTTAGCTCTCTGACCTCCCCATTAGGGCTTTATAAGGATCTGCCTGATTCTATGATACTATGATCTCTAGCTACAGTGAGCTGCTCCTTATGCTCAGCCAGGGATGCTTCCAATTAGATTAAAGAAGAAATGAGCCTCATGTGGTACATATTATTCCTCATAAGTGTTCTCTTTTTGACAAAGCTGAATATTACTTAAGTTCAGAATGTAAGAGGTGCAAGTTTACTGATACTCAGTAAATTGTTCTTTTAATTTTCTTAGCTCTATTACCTTTTGGTTTTGTTTAATGTTAGCATTTCATTGGAAAATTCTTGTTAATATCTCTGAAGAAAGAAGAACACTGCAACCCAAAAGAGAAGAAAGATGAAGAGTAACTGGAAATTACACCTTTCTTGTACTCTTGACTCAGAGAGCAAGACAAAACATCTTTATTATAATTGTCAAGCTTTTATGAATGGACATAGAATGAAAAGCTGAAGGACCTCCATGGATGACAGTTAACAAGCCTACTGGTCACATGAGAACTCCAAGAACTCAGCCTGCAGTCTGGGATGAAAAGCAGATGATACCTGTTCAGCTCAATGTCATCATGTATATTATTACTTCCCCCACAGAATTCTTTATCAGATTAGTATTTCTTTTTAAAGACAGAGAGGGGTTTTTCAACTCCTTCTTCTAATTGAGAATTTCCCTGCCTGGGGTGGAGGACTGGAACTAGATGATCTTTGAGGTCCCTTCCAATCTAAACCATTCTATGAAATGTGACTTAAAAAATTTAATACTGTTTGGGTGGAAGGAGAAGGCTTCTTCATAGAATCAAGCAGGTTGGAAGAGACCTCCAAGGTCATCCAGTCCAACCTGGCACCCAGCTCTGTTCAATCAACTAGACCATGGCACTAAGTGCCTCAGCCAGGCTTTTCTCAAAGACTTCCAGGGACGGTGACTCCACCACCTCCCTGGGCAGCCCATTCCAATGCCAATCACTCTCTCTGCCAACAACTTCCTCCTAACATCCAGCCTAGACCTCCTCCAGCACAACTTGAGACTGTGTCCCCTTGTTCTGTTGCTGGTTGCCTGGGAGAAGAGATTGACCCCCACCTGGCTACAGCCTCCCGTCAGGTAGCTGTAGAAAGCAGTCAGTGTAAAGAAAAGCAGATACAATTATTCAAGCAAGGCACCTTCACTTCGCAAGTAAAACAGAACTATTTTACCATCAAATGGTCAAACCATGACGCCACTACTCAAGTTACTTTTAATTTCTTACATGCATTGTCCTTTGTATCATCTTTATTGGGTTAGGTCAAAATGGAGTACGTATTTTACCCCTTAGGCTATCTGTCTTCTGCAGACTTTTAGTTTTGGCCTCTTTCAGCATCCAATGAGAATATGCTTCAGTGAATAATGTATGGAAATATTTAATGTGTCTAATATTGTGCACTTTCTGTTTCACACTAGTTCCATAAATCAAAGAAGCAAAAAGCAGTCTTTTTATGGGCAGTCATAAAACTAATAAGTCACCTAAAATACATAATTATTTAGAACATCCTGTCCTGGATCAAGAATAGTGTGGCCAGGAGGAGCAGGCAATTGATCATGACTCTGCTTGTGGCACTGGTAAGGCTGTACTTTGAGCACTGGGTTTAGTTTTGGGTTCCTCACTACAAGAAAGATAGAGGTGCTGGAGTGTGTCCAGTGAAGGGCAACAAAGCCAGTGAAAGGTCTGGAGAAAAAGTCTTATGAGGAGCAGCTGAGGGATTGTTTAGGCCAGAGGAGACTGAGCAGAGACCTCACTGCTCTCTACATCTACCTGAAAGGAGAAGTGAGGTGGGGAGTTAGTCTCATCTCTTCTCCCTACTATCAGATGACAGAATGAGAGTAAGTGGCCTAAAATAGTGTCAGGGAGGATTTAGACTGGATATGAGGAAAAATTTATTCACTGAAAGAGTGACCAGGCCTTGGAAGAGGTTGCCCAGGGAGGTGGTAGAGTTGCCATCCCTGGAGGTGTTTACAAATCATGCAGATATGGCACTTTGGGACACAGTTCAATGGCCATGGTGGTCCTAGGTTGACAGTTGGATTCTACTATCTTAGAGGTCTTTTCCATCTGAAAGCATTCTATGCTTCTATATGCTAAACCAATCATTAACATACTGGACAATCCTGGGGTTTATTTTCTTAACACCATTCTTTTGCAAGCCAAACCTGAGTGGAATGTGTGGAGGGCAACTAACAGACATTTTTGGATTTGCAGTTAGGTTTGATGAGACAGAGTGCACTAAAAATCAACTGTTCAGTTTATCTGCTTCCTCTAACAGAAACTTTGGGAAAACAGTATCTATGATTAAAGTATAATCTTCTCCTCTATCTGGGAACAAGATGTCTTAAGTAGAATTGTTATGTGTGAGATACCCAACTTATCTATCTTAGAAACTGTAATTTTAAGGACATTACTAGAAGTTATAAACAGTTACTGAGTCATTTTTCATTTCAGGTAAAAGAAAGCATTGCAAATTTATTTCAGACAGCACAAGTCAGTGCTACTGTTTAAAATTCATCAGGGAACACTTCACAAAGACTGCTTATCCATTCAAGCCACACATTTTAAGTGAACTCTTACTAAATTCTCTATGTACAGATCAGGAATACATGTCCTCTGTATAAAGAGAACTTCATTTGACAAATTAAAGAATGAGTGAGTGAAAGTACATGGGAGGCAGTAGAGTGCAAATGTGGAGTTCTACTGCACCTTGTAAAGCCTGACAGTGCAGCATGTCAGGCAGGGAAAGGCAAGTTTTGCTTGTTCCCATGATGTGAGTTAGTGCCTCAGAGCCATACAGTTTCATAGTGTGTGGACATCTTAACAGTGTCAAGTGAAAGGAACAGATCTGTCATCGTTTGCTGCCAGGAGTAGTCCCGACCAGGGACATTTTCAGTCCTCAGCAACGACTGCTGTTACTAATTCTATTGTGAAACGTGCAAGGTGTCTGCACAAGGACTTCAGCAAAGCACTGCTGGAACAGCTCTTGCTTTATGCTGTTGCTCCTGGTGCCTTGTGAAGGCAGTGAAAAGACAGATCATATGACTGAAGCCATTGCAAGACCTCATCACTTTTCATGGGAGAATGGAAAAGTGCTGATCCTGAGGCTTTTATGCTGAGGGAAAGCAGATAAAAATCTGCAGGTGTAACTTAAAAAAATTGGTATGAGAAGCATAAAATAAGGCTGAGTCTTTACAGAAAACAAATGAAGATGAAGCATGTGATGATAATTAAATGAAAATAAGAAGTCAGTGATATAAGCATAGAAGCCTGCATTTCTAATCAAAGCGGATGGCATTTTAATTCCCAGGGTATCTGTTAGTTTTGAGCTAAAACCAATATTGATACAAACAAGCACAAAGATGTATGGATGTAACCATTTACTTTTCTCCTTTTTCTAGTGAAAAAGAACTAGTGAGAATTGACTGTAACTCTGCCTAGCTCTATCTCTAGAGACACATATTCATTCTGGATATACAAAAATAGATTGATCATTCTAACGTACTATTGTTTTATACTCTTTGGGGTCCACTTCTCAGCTGGTGATAATCAATGTTACTAGTCATTGAAATACAAGGATTCAATTTCCTGTATTGAGGGTTCTGGCTCTGAACAATGCTCACATTCCCTATTTCTTTTTCTAGAAACAGCAAAGTTAACATTGACTGAACAAAGACTTGTCTTCTCTCATCTAGTGTGAGAGGGAAAGCTATACCTACACTGTTAAATCATACCAAGAACAGCTATGCAGTTGAGGTTATGACCCTAGGACCCTTAAACACTGGAGTTTTCACTTTGCAAGCTCTTCAGAAGTTGTGTGGGATGACGAGAAGGTGCTGTTTTAGAGCCAAGCCAAAACCAGTTTGGTTTTGTGTATAACCTCAAGCATTGACAAGATGTTCAGCTTTTTCCATGCCTGCATTTCCTTGGTATGAATTATGATGGCTGCTATTAAGAATCTCATAGAAGTATGTGGAGTTTATCTGGCCTTTTCTAATTTGGGTAGCAGAACAACTCAAAGAGAATAGCCTTTTTCCCTCCAGTATTAATTGGCCTCATCTTCCTTGAATTCAAAACCAAACCCTAGAAATTGGCTGCACTTAAGTGTTAGACAGCATTTTCAATCTAATCCCAAGTGTCTAAAGGCAGCATGAATTGGGTATGAATTCCACTATTTGGTCATAATGTTATTAGCAGAGGAGGAGCAAGGTTTATCACTTTGTCAGCACAATTATACAGCTTTCTCATTTGTCTTACCTTGGAGAACATACACAGCATGGTCTTGATCAGATTTGCAGTCTTCTCAATTCTTGGCCAACACGACAGTCAAAATGAATGAACAGATTGGCACTTCGAAGTGCTCATTGATATCTTGAGGTCAGATGTTTCTTGCATGTATTTGGAGCATTTCCAGACACATGGGAAGCAGCAAGAGCAACTGTAGCACAAATGTCTCTGCCAGTCTCTCAACTCTACCCTGCTCCTTCGGCGGATGGTCTGTCTGGTTAGCATGTACCACAAGGCAATGCATAAAATTGCTAGCTATTTTTTTTTCTTTACAGGTAATGAAGAGCTATTACATCAAAGCACTTCGGGGGCATTGCTTAAACTGTCTTGCTGAATCTGAACTAGCTATCAAGTTATTCCTCTCACACAGAGCAGAACAGCTTGGTCCTGCTGTTTAGGGGTCCTTGCCAGCTGCAGAGACAGGGAAAGATTTTTTTTCCTCTTTGCTTTTACTTGTTCTACTTTTTCCCCCTGATCTTTAACTGTGTGAGCTTGATAACATTTGCAGTTTGGATAAAATGTAATTCAAGAGAAGAGTCAAACGAAAGCAATAAAGATTTTAAATAAATAAGTAACCATCGATATGCATTATCAAGGCAGAGCTCTTGTCAATATGAATATTCAAGAAGAACAAACTCTGAAATCCTCAATCTGTTTCAATATTTATTTTTTCTAATTCCTGGGTTTAGTCAAGTAGGTATATCCCAGACCACAAAGAATAACATGCAGAAGAGCTGCAATTGTAAAGACATCACTGTTCTTGTTTGGAGTAACTCACACATGTTAGGAAGAGAAGTCAATGAGAAACTGCCCAAGGAATGTGCTGTGCCGGGATTAAAATAGTTTATAAAAATAATAGTAGCTGAATACAAATTCAGATGAAGCTTTTGGGTTTTCCCATCTCTTAGAAAGGGAATGACACTTGAGCAAACCCTTTTCAAATTCAGAGTTGGCAGTTAAAATCTTCTGATATGTGCTTTTTTTCCCTCCCTGCCATCAAAGGCTCCACAGACCAATATGTAAAACTGTCTTAACCACCAGCAAAAGCCATGGCTGGCACACTTTGGAACAGTTCCTGGGAACCAGTGTGGCTCCAGCAAGATGCCAAAAGGCGGTGTCATGCCTCAAGAAACAAAAGGTGTGCCACCAGTAAATAAGCACATCCAAAGAATGTTACTAATCAGCAAAGATTTTGTGCTATTTCCATAATGAAACTCCACTGCCGTGAAGAACTTTTCCCTCCTTAAAGCCTAGGGCTAGAATAGGTAAATTTTAAATCAACTCCTGAAGCATAGCCTTATGAGCACTGTGTGGGTTCTTCTTGCCATTGCTTCTTTCCACAGACTTCCAGTCCTAGGGTTGAGGAGTCACTTTCTGAGAAGTGGATGAGCCTTTTAGCTTTCAGCCAAGAATAAACTGTCTCAATTGAGCAACAGAAAAAAACCCACCCAACCCAACAAAACCCCACAACTAGAAACAGCCATCATGTATAATGCTGCTTGGCTTCCTAGCATATACTAACACATACTGCTGTCAATGTTCAGCTCAAATTGTCCATGAAAAAGGGTTGTATTTGAATGCCCAGTTAAAGATTTATGGTGACACTCCAAAGGAAGATTTCAAACCCCTTACAAACACCATGAGCCAGTGTAGTGCTACCTACTACATGATTACTGTTATTTACTTGATTAGTCCATTTACTCCTATTTAATGAGTCATAGGAAATGTTTTTGTATGTGTTGACAACAAAATGCAAAAGACTAACCAAAGCATCCCTCAAAATTAATCTAATATGAATACAGTCTTCAGTTCAATCAGACAAAAACATAACATAGCTCTTCTGGGTTTAGCTTTGCAGGAAAAGCTCTAATTATCCAGAAAGGTAGCATATTTTGAGGAAAGGTATTACACAGCCAAATGTAATTTACCATCAGTGCCTTGTCCTGTGGTGTAGAGTATAAGGCACAGTACCTCAAAAATTTCTAGGCATTTTGAACTCTTGAAACAAAACACAAAAGACAGGTAATTTCAGAGATATACAGGATCCAGTCCAAAAAGAGCTTTGTACACCAAAACCAGCACTTTGAAATGAACCCGTAAATAAAACGCAAGTCTGAAGTAGGTCAAGATACCATAAAGAAAGCAGGAAGTCACTAACCCATTCCAGGGGGGTCAGGGATACCTCCAAATGAACTGCAGTAGCAGGTGTGAGCTGCAGTTTTCACATCCAATAATTGCAATGCAAGAACAAGAAAGAACAGAACAAAGGGACACAGTTTCAAGTTGTGCCAGGGAAGGTATAGGCTGGATACTAGGAGGAAGTTCTTCAGAGAGAGTGATTTGCCATTGGAATGGGCTGCCTAGGGAGGTGGTGAAGTAACCTTCTCTGGAGGTGTTCAAGAAAAGACCAGATGAAGCACTTAGTGCCATGGTCTAGTTAATTGGCTAGGGCTGGGTGATAGGTTGGACTGGATGATGTTGGAGGTCTCTTCCAACCTGGTTTATTCTATGATTCTAAGAGAAATTACATCTTCCTGCCCCATCCCTAACGATAAGTGATTTATAGTTAATAGGACAGAAATGTGGCTTTCAAGATACACAATGCCAACTATTAGTTTGCACAGGTATATGGCATGATTCAATTATCAACACTACTCATCTCCAAGAAACCTAACTGCATCTTACGCTGTGCTTGGCCCTGTCATATCCCTGTTTCAACCTTCTTCCTGGCTCCTTTTCCTGGAGCAGGATGAGTGCAAAAGGCTTGTCAAGCCTGGGAGATTTTCAGGACCACCTTGTCCATGCCTTCATCCCAAAGCAGACTCAACTACTGCTGAACAGAGGTATGCCTAAAAGCTTGGTAATAGCATTCAGTAATGGAGGCATCACAGACTCTCACTGCCCAATTATTTTTGCCTTTAGGCAGCTTTTTCTTAAATCTTTTTGCACTTTGCCCACTGCCTCTCACTTGTAGACCTGAAAGAAACCCTGATAATTTACAGACTCAACCCTCTGCTGCAGGCTTTCAAAGGTTTGAAGATTGCTACCATGCCCTGCCCTTGCACCTCCATTTCTCTTTCTTTGCCATACTAAACAACTTGTCTCTTTTGCTCTTCTCATTTAGATTGTGTGGACTTTTAAAAAGCCTTCTGCCAGTCTTACTGTTCTCCTCTGGACTGTCACCAGGTGTTCTCAGAGGCAGAGGAAGGCCAAGAAGTGGGCACAGCCTGGGCTTGCATCTCTGTGTGTGCTAACAGAAGGTTCTGACAGAGCACGATAGGAACAAAGCAATTCATGGAGATGAGAAGGTTTCAATCCCCAAAGCAAAGGAGCAGCAGAGGAGCAAACAGAAGTCTGAGGTATAATCCATCTTCTTGTTTGCTCACATGCACTAGCTATCACAAGGGCATGACTAAAAGTGGTCTGTCAAGTTCAAATTCATCCTATGTCACCAAAGAACAGAGAACCACCTTTAATAGCTGTCTAACAAGGCTAATAACCAAAGCTATCTACCTTGGCACTGAAGTATAGTGCTTGTTATATGTATGGGGAGTCAGGGGGATATTGCAAGATGAATTCTGGACAGCTGGATGTGCTGGGTGTTTTCATGAAGGAATAACAAATCAAACAAAAACTCTTTTGAAAACCCAGTTTAGCCTAGAAGATAACACAACTTTTGCATAAGATGTAGGAGTCCAAATTCAGTCTAATCTACAGATGAATCAGTGGCTCAGCAGGTTGCTGCCATTTAAACTTGGTTTATCTGTATGAGGTTAGATTGTCACAGCTGTTGGATGGACTTGAGTGGTTAGTTTCAATAAGAGACTTCCCTGCCCATACTGTCCCACAACCAGTACACACACATTCACTTCTTTTAAACAATGTTCCTAGTGATATTTGAACATAGAATCAAACAGGTTGGAAGAGACCTCCAAGGTCATCCAGTCCAACCTAGCACCCAGCCCTGTCCAATCAACTAGACCATGGCACTAAGTGCCTCAGCCAGGCTTTGCTTGAACATCTCCAGGGATGCTGACTCCACCACCTCCCTGGGCAGCCCATTCCAATGCCAGTCACTCTATCTCGTAAGAAATTCTTTCTGACATCCAGCCTAGACCTCCCCTGGCACAGCTTGAGTCTGTGTCCCCTTGTTCTGTTGCTAGTTGCCTGGGAGAAGAGACCGGACCCCCACCTAGCTACAACCTCCCTTCAGGTAGTTGTAGACAGCAATGAGGTCACCTCTGAGTCTCCTCCAGGCTGCACATCCCCCAGCTCCCTCAACCTCTCCTCACAGGACTGTGTTTCAGGCCCCTCACCAGCTTTGTCACCCTTCTCTGGACACATTGCAGTACCTCAACATCTCTCTTGAATTGAGAAGCCCAGAACTGGACACAGGAATAGAATTCCTTCAAAACTCATCTGACTGTTTTTGCACTGGAAGAAAAGTATTCTTGGCCATATGATCAGAGGAAAGTATCTGATCTTCCATAAGAAGACATTTTCTGTTGTGGTTTTAATTTTTCCACTAAGATGTAAAATGCTTCTGTCAGAAACATTTGCACAACTTAGAAAAATATCATTGCCATTTCTCAATGCGAACATGTGTTTGAATGCATGCTTTGCCCTCCTCCTTTGCCCCCATAACATAAAGTTCTTATGCTCTCTCAGAATCTTTGTTCTGAGTCTTTTTTTCCCTCGTATTTTTTCTGTCTTACATTGCTCTCCCTCAAGTATACAAGGACTGAGCACCACAAAACAGAATAATTATTCACAAATGGGCAGAAAAATATTCCAGGTTCCAGTTCCAAGGTTGCATGGGATTAGATGCAGTTGCTAAAGAGACTGTTGTGCTCAGAAAGCTCCTCAGCCACCACTTCTAAGTCTGACAGAGATCGTGAATCAGAGCCCTCAGCTCCACCAGTTCACAGCCAGGGATATTTGTGTAAACTGAAATCAATAATGATTTAAACTGAGGTACCAGGCCCTCAGCTCTGGGCATGCCACCCAGTTGGCTGCCTCAACAAAGGAAGGATGAATCACTGGGACAGGAACATCTGACCCCACCTCTCCATGAATCATCAGACCTCTTGAGCCTGCATCCTTGGACATCTGCCTCATCCTGAGCTACTCCAATGCAAACATTGTAAAATTAAACCTGAAAGGACCTGCAGCATACTTAAATCATAGTTCTGCATCTTAAAGCAAAACACTCTCACACAAAAAAAACCCAAACAGACAAACATCCACCTCCCCTCTCCCCCCCCAAAAAAAAACAAACCCAAAACTCAACCCTCAAATCCAAGCCAAATTTCAATATATGAAATAGTACTTTCATTCTAAGCAGACTGTTGTTGTGTACATTTCCAATAGTTTGTGACTGTTCATAGAAAAATGGGATTAAAAAGTGTGACTCGGAATTATGAAAACATTACCATGAAAATACATCATATTAAAATTTTGATGTGTGAGAAGTGGCTTTAAACCACTTAAAACAGGCTAGGTCTAATAAAATTCCTTGTAATACTTTAATTACCACAAAGACAAGGTTTGATAACAGACCAAGGATTGTTAACAGAGTGGAAAACTTAGTGCACTGATGCTTAAGATGAGTTCTCATTCTTTTCCTCATTGGAAGAATACTTGACACACAAGTATGTGAAAGATCTACTGAAGTCTGCTGAACTTGCCACTTTTAGCAATTATCTTTCTTACTTTGCAGCTGTGAAGACAGTTGAAAGAGCATCTGATAGGTTTTGGAACTATTTTCTTCAAGCTGTAGACCCTCTCCCTGATGCCAGCGTCAGGAGGCATATGATTTGGTGGAAGCAACCATTTGAAACAGCCTCTGACTTAAGAAATCTGTAGTCTAAGATAAGGGGGGAGGTTTAACTTCTTGCTATGGATTTGGAAGATAAAGTTCAGAAATTTAGACAAAAGGTCAAATTCATCTTTTACTCATGTGCCAGTCAAAAACCTAATTCAGTACCAACAAAGTCAGACTCAACTTTTCTGTGAAGTCTTATTACACATATGTGGATGTTACTTTCAAGACAACTATTTCTGTACAATCCAAAGCACATTGTAACTATTTCAGACCTTATTCTGAGGTCACCTGAAGGCAATTAATCATTTATTCTACTGGACTTGTTAGAATTACAGAGAGACAAATGGGCTCTTCAGAATTACAGCCCCTTAGCTGCAATAAATAAAAGATATATTTAAATCTGTGTGTGCTTCCCTATTACTTAATCTTTCATTTTCATTTGCCCCCAGATTTTACCCAAATAGAAATTAAAGCACCGTGGCTGAAACTGAGAAGTTCATGAGTCCATAAAAAGCACAAGACTGATGTTCTCTACGTGATGGCAAATTACATTTCTTTGTGCGCACTACAATACTTTTACAAGAGTTGCTATGTAAAATGAAAATACTGATGATCATTTAACACAGTAAGAATTCACTTAAATGAACTACCAGAAGAACAGAACTCTTAAAATAATTGATTTTCCCCCACATCAGATGAAAAATGCGTAACACTGTGCAATGAAGTCTGTTTGAGCAAAAGTAATTTTCTGTCCATTAAAAGAAACATAAAATACATCGGGGTACTTAATTAAAAGGTCTTAGAAGAACTGATTTCCACACCATAAATTGACAAAACACAGAAAAATTTAAGTAAAATACCTCAATTAATGCTTTTGCTGAGTTTATGGGGCCTCCCAAATATTTTACAAGGGTAGAAAATTTATACCCACTGTACCACCAATCTCCAAAACCAAATAAATTCCTAACAGTTGCTGCCTCAGTGTTTCTGCCAGCATGCTGATGCCTTGCATTTGCTGAATGTATGGTGTGATTTGGAAATGACAGCTATCTTATGACAAGCAATACTAGCAGACAGCCTTTGAAAAAAATCTATACTGACCTCACCTCCATCCAACACCTATTGACAGTTGTCACTCAAACTGTGATATCACATAAACACTTTCCGATCTGCGGCTTAAGTTTCCATAGTAGGGCAAAATCCTGTTAACTTCTGACCCACCTCTCAGACATCCTTTCTGTTGTATTCACGTTTGCAAACCACTGACAGGTTTTTCAAGGCAGAGCATGTACAGCTTGTGGAACATCCACATTTCCTGCCCTCTAAGTTCCTCTTCTGAAATCCTAGACAGAAACTTGTTGCTAACTGAAGGTAAAGAAATTTGCATCTGAAAAAGACAGAGCAATCTAGAGGAAGAAAAAAAACGCTTAGAATACTATTTGAATGTGTTCCACAAAAGACCTGTGGCATTTTTCCTCTGTGGTCTCTTCTACCTCCTGTAGATAAGTTTTTCCTGATACCTATGTATTTTGGAACAGTTGCAGATAGTTCCAAAATGCTAAGATGAAATAATGATGAACCACATTGTGATTATCACCCAGATTATAAAGAGAAATGAGGAAGCATAAAAATAATCTACAATTAGGAAGACCTCTGCGTGAAGGCAGCAGAGAATGAAGTGTTCTCAGTGTTGTGAAAAAGGGAGATTTGTAGCTGCAGCAAAGAAAAAAAGTCAAGATATCGTAGCTGTTGATAAAATAGTATGATGAAAGAATTTAGAAGCACGGAGTGTGGATTTGTATTTATAACAATGTCCTTCTGCCCTATGCAAAACTTTTGGCCATTTACAACAAATTAAGAAAAGATATATTTCAGTCTCTGTCAAACACACAAAGGAAATTGAACCAATTTCTCTCTCTCCAACACTTCAATAACATACGCTTAAGGCTCAATATTTCATCAAATCTACTGATAACACAGATAGGGTGTTATACTCTAAGACCACAATGCCTTACTCTAGCCTTTGTTATATACTTTCTTCACCCTGAAAGACTACATCTTATTTAACTAAAAGAGATGGATCTCCTGGGCTATGTGCAAAGTATGCCTCTGGTTGAGTCATTTCATTGTCTTTTGCTATCCCACCCAAACTATGGGTACATTCCCCAGTCACATTTTGCATTCTGAGGCTAAATATAAAATCCAGAGGAAAAGCAAGGAACTTCCATCAGGTTTCTGAAGAAGATAGAAACTTAGTTTTGCAACTGAACTTTTGCAATACCTGTAATTCACAGGGACTGAGAAATAAGATCTGGTCTTTGTGAAACTGCAGTAGATATGGATCTAGAATGAAAGGCTGTCCTATAAAATTAGACAGAGTTTGGAGATACGGATTTATTCTTAAGGATATATTCCTTCCTGGATGTCAGGTGCCATTTGTCACACCTTGGATTTTGCTGTCCATCAGGATCTAGGTGAATTTTTTTTTTTAACTGCTTTATAGCTCAAGGAATTTAGTCAAGAGACATTTTTATACAGTAGATAAAGAAGTCACTATCCATTAACAAAGAATAAAAGAGCTGGGCAAATCTATATTAGTGTACATATGTGCAGTGGCAGGATGAACACCACCACACTTCTTGAAGAAGCACTGTTGCAGAGTATGCTGCATCATCACTAAAAGCATCATATACTTTTGGCCTGTCTAGTTTGATGTAAGGATAGAGAAATGCTTTTTGATTGCAGTATGGCTAGAGAAAGGCATAGCAGCAACTTCTGAATATTTAGGTATGCTTAGTTCATTAATTCAGTTACTTTCAAGTTTGAAATTGCATGAAAGATGTAAAATGATCTCTTTCCAGGCATCTGATACCAGATGGCTGAACTGGTGTTCATATCAAACCCAGTGGACTTCGCCATGGCTCCCAGCAGAGAGTTTCCTTATGAGGTGCAAGAGGAGAGCTTAAGGTCATTGATGTTATGGAGAGGTGCCATTAAATAAAACACACACAAGATCTGAACCGTGCACACACACACCCACCCCCCTTCTCCAAGAACAACTTAGAAAGAGGGAGAGTAGCTGCATGACGAGACTGTCATCCACTGACCCAATACTGAGCATCACAACTGACTTTGGGCCACCACCTGCTGCTGGCCCCAGACAGACACATTTCTTTCTTCTTATTCCACCCTGTGAGCTTCCCACAGCTAGAAGAGAGAATTTGGTGCCATTCTACTGCTGCTTTATTGCATGTATTCATGTGAACTTGGAAACCAAGATCATCTGAACTAATTTTATCTGCAAACAACCTCATCTATTGTGTCAGGCTGCATTCCTCTACATTCAGCTGACCTGAGATTCCAATGTTTGTGTGACTGGAAACACCAATCCATGGAAGTGCAATGGCCCTTAAAGCTTAGCTAGAAAAATAAGCTTGGTGTTTATCTATTTTAATGCTACTCTGGAGATCTATACCACTTGATTGGTACAACCTTCCTTAAATGTTGATGCTGAGCCATTAAAAACCCCAGAGGCTGAAGTGACAAACCTGCCTCATATGCTGCCTGTTGGCCCAACATTAGCACCTCTGAATTCTCCAAGGTGATGGTTATTACCTCATGGCATCTCCAGAAAATCTGCACAGATAACAGGGGTAGGTGGTCTGTGCCATTTGGTTTAAAGAATAGAATCACAGAATCCAGATTGGAAGAGACCATCTGAGATCATCCAGTCCAACCTATCACCCAGACCTAGCCAATCACCCAGACCATGGCACCAAGTGCTCCATTCAGTCTCTTCTTGAACACCTCCAGAGATGGTGACTCCACCACCTCCCTGGGCAGCCTATTCTAATACATAAAAGCTATATACAATATGGGATTTTTTTCCAGGAAAGTCATCATATTTTGAGAGATTGCAGGAAAGAAGAAGCCAAATTATAGGAAAGTAGAAGCCAGGCAACCAGCAACAGAATAAGGGGATATGTCTCAAGTTGTGCCAAGGGAGGTATAGCCTGGATATTAGAAGGAAGATCCTCACAGAGAGAGTGATTGTCATTGGATTGGGCTGCCTAGGGAGGTGGTGGAGTCACGGTCCCTGGAGGTGTTTAAGAAAAGACTGGATGAGGCACTTAGTGCCATGGTCTAGTTGATTGGACATGGCCAGGTGATAGGTTAGACTGGATGATCTTGGAGGCCTCTTCAACCTGGTTGACTCTATGTTTCTATGAAATGAGAAGAGACACAGAATGTGTCCTGTTTCTATTTTCTCGTCCCACCCAGTCTGGTGCTGTTAGTTTAATTTTCCTAATTTAGTGACCATTACAGATGCAAATCTGACAGGGTACAAAAATCAAAATTAAGAAGCAAATAGTAATAGTTGGGTTAGCACCAACATCAAATGGTCCCTTTAGCATCACATTTCATTTGCTATGCGAGAGGACTAACTCTGTGGGGAGAGACAGTCATGGTTCTCTTTGAAAGTAGGATGAAGATTCTCACTATCAGGGCATTTATCTGCTGGAAGTAAATTAAGAGATGAACTAGCTCCTTCCTCAGTACTGCAGGAGCCAGACATGAAATTAGGACGATGTGGTGACATCAGGCCAGGTGCTGCATGACTCCACAAACCTCTTACTCAGTTTTATACAGCAGGGACACACTTTGTGGGAATTAAAGGTCTTGGTACCTCCAGTAGAAACAGAGGGGACGTGGCAATTACCAACATGCCATTGTTACTAGACAACAGGGAGACAGAAGTATTACTTAAACTGGAGGATGGCATTCATATGTTAAGTAAAGAGTGTTTATTCCCCTTAGAAATTTAGTCTGAAATATGAAACTAAGTTTCTGACTCAGAAATCTAGAGCCCTAAGCTGTCTTCAAGTACCAATTTTCTTTCTGTCTTGGCATGGGGCTTTATGATATTTTTAAACAGAACAATGTGAAATAAGTGCCTGCAATAGCACAGGCATTACTTCAAAAGCCAAGTGCTTTCCTTTAGCCCTACCTCCCTATACAGACAGAAGGAGGAAGAGTGTGAAATAGTGCATGGGTATGACTTAACACAAGGAAACATGATTCTTGCTAAACAGCTTGACAAGAATATTGTGGTTTGGGAGAGAGAAGGGCAGCAAGGGGAAGGGTTGTTGAGGGTCACATTGCTTTGCAGTCCAAGGCATGTGGTGGCCTCAAGCTTTATGAACACTTACTACCACAGGGTCTATTATCTGCCAGGCACCACTGAAGCCTGAATTATTGTATTTCAATAAAAATTGTAGCTGTGGTACTTAACCCAATAACTAGATTGTTGCATTCCCTTCCCACACTGCAGCGGTATCAGCAAAACAAAAAGAATGGAAAGCAAGATATTTACCATCATCCTCTTCCCTCACTAAAGATGCATGTATGGCAGCTCTGTGCTCACACAGGCCAGGGACAGACCAAGTCAAACAGCTATGAACACTGCATAAGAGTGCAGAGTCAGAAACCACAGAAATCTCCATGCTAAACATGGTATAAAATGTACCCTGAATGTAGTCACAGTAGAGAGCAGAGACTTAATATCAGGGTTTCCTCTGACATTAAAAAGGAGAAAAGGGAGTTAATGAACCCTCAGAAATAAATTAAAACAAACAGACACATAAATTTGTAGAAAAACTAACAATGTGTTGTAAAAACCTTAATAAAGGTGAAAAGCATCCCACCAACCTGTGTCACTTACAAATGCTTCTATGAATGTAAACTCATTATTCATTTATATGTGAAGTAAAAATATATTGAGATAAATTACGCTATTTGCTGGCATGATGAACCTAACATCAAAACAGATGTGTAGTTTTAGTGTTGGGTGCATTAAACACATTATCCAACTCTCAAAATACAGTAAGTGATTTATGTTAGAGGCTGAATACACCCAAGTAGCAACTGAAAATGTAATCCAAAACCAAAACAGCAGACAAAAAAAACATGAAAACCTGAGTAGACTGGAGGAGATGAGAGACAAAGTCAGGAAGAAACCTCAAATTTAGCCAGAAAATTGGAAACCAAAGCTTAAATAAATCATTGCTCATGAATAGATTGCACAAATCAATTTTTGTTCGTAATTGTTAGCAGCATTTTCTAGAATTTAATCTGTAGTTCCGCTACTTCGAGACAGAAACATCTCTGCCAGCTAAGAAAAAAAGCCCTGGTTATAGCATTTGTACCTCATCAGAGGGTTCAGCACGAGAGACTATTTTCTGATCATTGCATCAGCCAAAGTTTGTGGAACTATGCAGAGCATTTTCCAACCTTAGAGTTTCCATAGCAAAATAGGCAGCACCGCCCCCCCCAACATGCCCCAAAGAGCACACATGACCAGGAAAAGGAAAGAAAATCAGTCTTTTAAATAAGGCTTTCTTAAATTTGACTACAAGATAAAGAGGGGAAAAAAAAAATAATCTACAGCCTTAATAAGCTTGTCAAAACAAAGACTTGCCATGCCCCAATTACTACAGCCTAGGTACAAGAGGTTATCATTGATGTGACGGCTCATTCTGAAGAGACTGGAAAAGGGCTTTGATTAGAAACTTACCTGCTTGTAGCAGAGCAGCTTCACCTCAGCTGTATGTCTCAATTTGATCAGAAGGGCTCTCCTTCCTCATTAAACAGTCCAGGCTTACATCTAATGGGCAGCTCCTGATCAGGATAGAGAAGCAGGTTGAAGTTTTTATGCATTTATCTCCCAATCAGTCTTGAAGAATCTCAAGTGATTTAGTTGGCACAACTCTCATTTACAGCCACCTGACAGCCAGATCAGTTAGCTGGCACATAAAGCATATGCTAAAAATTTAGATTGCCAGGGCTGCCATTTAATGCATGGAGAGAGATAACCTTATGGGTGAGCTCCCTCCATGTGAGAGGAGTGGGGTGGGAGCAGAGCAGAGAAGTGGGTCTGCCAAGCTCTGCCACAGGCTTATGCTGGTTGTTATGGGGATAATGGCTGCAGGGTAGGAGGTCTCTGTGCCTGCCTTCAGAGAACTTCAGAGAACAGAAAGGAATTCTCTTGGAAAGGGCTTAAACACTGTTTGTATACTGTGTGAAAGACATTGAGATAAACTAAGGGAGTTTAAAACAAACTAGAGGATTCCAGCATACTGCAGTGATTCAGTGAAAGCTCATCACAGCATAGAGCAATAGCACCATCACCTTTGACATGGAAGAGTTACCTTGAGTTTACAAACTCCATACTCAGTGATACTAAAACTCTGGGTTGTTTTTAAGATGTGAAGCAATGAGGCTGCCAACATTCAGCAAGCAGTTCCCAGAACGATTTCCCTTATTGGCCATGGATCTGAGGCCTCCTCTGAGAACACAGCATCACCTCAGGGGCAAGGAGAGGCCTAGAAAATATTCACCAGCTGGACCACCAAAACATGCAGCAGGTGGTTGGGAAGCAGCTTCTGCCAAATGCAAAGAGCCATCCCAGGAAGTCATGCTGGATAAAACCTCCTGCAGGAGGGCATTGCTGTGTGAGTGAGAGTTTAGGAGCACCAGCCAGGCCCAGGCTGGGCCTATCGCAGCTGGGATAGGGCATCAGGCTCTTCCTGGAGCATAGACTCACAGAATCAGTCAGGGTTGGAAGGGACCACAAGGATCATCTACTTCCAATCCCCCTGTCATGGGCAGGGACACCCTGATCTAGATCAGGCTGCCCACAGCCTCAGCCAGCTCGGCCTTAAACACCTCCAAGCATGGGGCCTTAAACACCTCCACAGATGGGGCCTCAACCACCTCCCTGGGCAACCCATTCCAGCCTCTCACTATCCTCATGCTCAACAACTTCCTCCTTGTGTCCAGCCTGAATCTCCACACCTCCAGTTTTGCTCCATTCCCCCCACTCCTGTCACTCCCTCATAGCCTAAAAAGTCTCTCCCCAGATTTTTTGCAGGCCCCTTTCAGATCCTGGCAGGCCACAAGAAGATTACCTCAGAGCCTCCTCTTCTCCAGATTGCACAGCCCCAACTCTTTCAGTCTGTGCTCACAGCAGAGCTGCTCCAGCCCTCTGAGCATCCTCATAGCCCTTTTCTGGACACTCTCCAGCATCTCCACATCGCTCTTGTAATGAGGGCTCCAGAACTGGATGCAGTACTCCAGGTGGGGTCTCAGCGGAGCAGAGCAGAGGGGGAGAATCCCCTCCCTCGGCCTGCTGGCCCAACCTCTCCCGACGCAGCCCAGGCTCTGGTTGGCCCTCTGGGTGCAAGTGCACACTGCTGGCTCACTTTGAGCCTCTCGTCCAGCAACACTCCCGAGTCTCTCCCCTCAGGGCTGCTTTCCAGCCAGCAAACCTGCTGAGGGTGCACTCAGTGCCTCTCTCCATGGCACCCAAAAAGATGTAAGATCGTAAGCCAGTTACTGTTTACACATTATCCTTCAATCAGACTCTTCTTCACCCCCATTCTCTCACAGCTGAGGGATTCTGTAATATCTCAGGAGGTTACCTGCCTACCAGGCATATGTGCTCTGAGAAAGCTCCTTCCTCTTGCTTCAGGAGAGGGGTAAATAAATTACTTCAGCCCCACATGATGTAATAAGCTTCCTAAGTATTCAGTCACTTGCACTTGGTAGGATGTAGGGCCTGATCTAGCTTCCCTCACTCTTGTTTTGCCTGTTTTCCAGGAGAATGCCTGGGATCAGAGCTGTGGTTTGTGCAGCGCTGCCTGGTGCTGTGGGAACATTTCCTGTGTGTGACTAAAGCAGCCCTAGATAAGTTGCACTCCCTTCATGATGCATTGCATTGCTTCAGTGTTCGGTCCCAGGGGCTGTAGGACATGTGGGGCTTTGGAAAACAAGTGACCTCCCTCTTTGGCGTGGCTTAGGAACTGATAATCACAGATATTTGTTTCCCAGTGCCCCTTCACAGCACAAATTCCCCTTCTCTTCATGGTGTCCTTAACCCTGAGTGGATGACAGGAAGCACAAGAGACAACACAAATTTTCTTGTCCCACAGAATAAGTACCAGCTTCAATTTCATTTGTTCTTCTGGGGATCACAGAATCAGAAGTGAACTAGGAAAACCTGTTCTTGAGGCTGCTGCCAGGTGAAAGAAAAGTCTCAGTTGCTGTTTCATGAACCTGCTGACCAGCATAGGATCTGAAGTTAGAGCTGATGATCTGAAGTTAGACTGGCCAAAATGGTTGAGCAGCTCTGATTGCTTCCTCACGAACATGTTCAAGTGTGCTTCCAGCAGTCCCCTTCAGCTCATTTCTCACAGAAAAGCATGAGGGGAAAAAACCCAAACAAAATGGTTCTAGCTGCTCTAGACATTGAAAGTCGGTTTTATGCGTGTCCATTCTAACTGTCAACTTTCAGAGGGCAATCAGATGTGAGAGTGCTGGAGGCCACACGAAATCTTTGGTGGTTACACAAGATAGAGGAAGTCTGAGCTAAACTTACAAGAGGTGACTAGCTGGAGACAAGGTTAGAGAGTATTATTTGCAGATGCTGCTGCTCTGTGTCAGTTCCATAGAATTGTTTAGGGTGGAAGTGATGTATAAGAGCACCACATCCAACCATAAACCACGCACTACCAAGTCCATCAGTAAACAATAGCTGTAAATGCCACATCGACATATAGAATCAGTCAGGGTTGGAAGGGATCATCTAGTTCCAAACCCCCTGCTGTGGGCAGGGACACCTCATACTAAATCTGGCTGTCTAGAACCTCATCCAGCCTGGCCACTCTGCTGAGACCCCACCTGGAGTACTGCATCCAGTTCTGGAGCCCCCATTACAAGAGGGATGTGGAGATGCTGGAGTGTATCCAGAGAAGGGCCACTGGGATGATCAGAGGGCTGCAGCAGCTCTGCTATGAGGATAGACTGAAAGAGTTGGGGCTGTGCAGTCTGGAGAAGAGGAGGCTCTGAGGCGACCTTCTTGTGGCCTTCCAGGATCTGAAAGGGGCCTGCAAAAAAGCTGAGGAAGGACTTTTTAGGCTACCAGGGAGTGGCAGGACTAGGGGGAATGGAGCAAAGCTGGAGGTGTGGAGATTCAGGCTGGCTGTGAGGAGGAAGTTGTTGAGCATGAGAGTGGTGAGAGCCTGGAATGGGTTGCCCAGGGAGGTGGTTGAAGCCCCATGCCTGGAAGTGTTTAAGGCCAGGCTGGATGAGGCTGTGGCCAGCCTGATCTAGCGTAGGGTGTTCCTGCCCATGGCAGGGGGATTGGAACTAGATAATTCTTGTGGTCCCTTCCAACCCTGACTGATTCTATGATTTATCTCTATCAAAGTCTTAGTGTGTTTTTTGGCATACTCCACAATCCCTATCCTTACCAACATTTAAACAGTCTTAGCTGCATGTACAAGTTCACACCACAGTGAGGAATAAGGTGAAACATGTAAAATTTCCATCTTTGCAGCTTCTCCTAGCTGACATGGCAGTAAGGCAGATATCAGTGGTACATCTGCTCCTCTGTTTATGGCAATGAACCAGACTGCCTCTGTAGTTCCAGCTTCCTTGTTCTGCTCATGTAGTTTGGAGGGATGATAATAAGGCCACAAGAAGCCAAAAAAGAATTAGTATTTTGGAAGGGAAAAGAAAAAAAATCAACACTCACCCAAGCATGCCAGATGAGTTAGCTTCATGTGGCTCCTTCTCTTATTTGTATTACATGGTAAAGGGTAAATGTTAGCAATAGTAATACACTGCTGCAACCATCCACTAATGGTCTATTCCAAAATTAGAGTTTAGCATAACTTGCTAATTACTATTGTTCACAGGAGCAAGTGAAATGCCTTTAAAATGGCTCCTAGAAGTATACTGAAGAGACCCCTTGCACAGGAAAATACTTAACAGCCAAAGCTTTGAAAAAGACAAAGCCTTTGATCTTGAGCATTTGCTATGGCCTGAGCTTAAAGCTCAGGGCAGAAATATTGGCCTCTGATATCTTCAGTGCCCGGGATGGCTGCATGCCAAGCAAGACCTCGGCAGTCCAAGCATAAGGATGTCTCTAAATAACACTGGCTACCAACATTCTAGAGGGCAAGAGTGCAAAAGCTGAGAATGAAGTGGGACAAGCAGTGCCTTTGCCATGTATTCTATTTTGGCAACAAACAGGGATGTTGATTTTGAGAATGCCATCTCTAAGTTGTCTCTCAAAATAATAATCCCCTTGCTTCCTGCTGCACCAGTTTTAAAGCCACTTTGGTCTTCTGGGTGAGTATAAAGCTGCGGTAACTCCACCAGGGAAAATCCTGGCTATTCCTCTTAGGACAAAGCTTGACTGTCTAAGATGTTGCAGAAAGGAACATGAATCTCAGTAACCCTTTGAAAGTGCAGTATTCACAAATAATCTTTGTGCCTGCAATTCCCTCCTGGCTGGGATGCTAAGGCCAGTTTTTAATGAGGATTTGGCTCTGAGTGCATGTTTCCATGAAACGCTTACAATCTTCTTTTCCAGCCCCCACAATAATACCTACATGTACACAAATAATAAAGTCCCATGTACAAATATGCAGAGCCCCATGCCAGTTCTTCAGCTTTCCAGCCTTTCGAAAGGCTCCAGCAGAGAGGCTTTAGAGAGGAGGCAGGAGGGGAGCTAAGATGCTGATACTCCTAGTGAGGAGCACAGAAAAGCATATTGCACTGCTTTGTCAGGTGGATCTTTACTCTGGCACTGAAGAGAGAGCTACAGACTGTCAGAAAGTGTTTATTACCCAGACAGCAAGAAGACAACAGTGAAAGGATCAAGGCCTGTTAAAGCAGGATACAGCTGTCCCTAGAGAACCTGATCCTGGCCAGCAGGCTTTGGCAAGGAATGGTTCACATGCAATAGCTGTGTTTTGCTGTGGATGGTTGCCTAAATCCCAGCTTAAAACAGTTAAGTGCTTTGCTCCCCCTCACATGATGATATTTCAGTACAAAAAGTCCAGGAGAGAGGGATGCAAAACTAATTGAAAATTAGACTTCAACTGTGGTTTTAAACATCTATTTTCATTATGAAAAGAAATATATAGGGAGCTAGACAAACATCACTTCTTTGCTTCTTTAAGGTTTGAACAAAATGTTGGCAGGAGGTGAGAGGATTAAAAAAAGCATGCTGGAGTGATGAAGAGGGGAACTGTAAGATGCAAGTTTGTAATGCTAAAATTAAGATGTCTAATGATAATAAAAGGAATACCCAGAGATCATACCACACTTCAATAAATAAATGGCATTCCCTGGCTTCTCAAAAACTGGCATTACCTTTAAGCAGAAATGAGAGGTGACAAATAGTTAAGGCAATGCTAGGAGGTTTTTGTGCATTTATGAGAAAACCAAAATGATACAATGTTTCTGTGCAGGAAAATACAACTTTCAAAATCGAGTGTTTGTCTCTTGGGGAGAAGCAAAATGCAAAGAAAGAGGATCAGGAAGCTGAAATGCCAAAATCGACAGAATGGACCATCACAGGCTAAAAACTACCTGAAAGGGGCCAAAAGGTAAAGGCTCTGTGAAGCTCAGTCACTTATTGGTGCAAAGTCCTTGTCACCAGAAAGCCCTTTGACATTAACAATTCTACTGGGCAGTGACAGTGACATCAAGTGGATACATTAGTGAATTAAACCAAGTTCCTCTGATACAGGAAATACTATATTTCAGAATGATTAATTGCAAAAGTGCTTATACCAGAAGACAGATTGACAAATTACCTGATTTTTGAGAGACTTTTTGTATGCGTATGTACAGCATCCCCCCTGGCTTCTTCATACAGAGGAAAACTTCCACTTTGAATAGGGGAATGGGGAAATTTTCTGAAATGGAAAAAAAAATAAAATGAGAAGCTTCATCCTTGCAGATACAAATAGCAACAGTTCATGAATGCAGAATTAGTTTGGGAAAACTCAGATGCATAAACCAGGGCTGCCCCAGGCTGTTTTAACTTCTTCACAGCAGTGCTATAGTAGCTATTTAGTTATCCAGTAATGCCAAGCAACTGCTGACGACTTCATTATCCAAAAGGTATGCATGCATGCACCCCAAATTAGTCCACTGCAAATGTACTCGCATCATTAAATTTAGAGTAAGGCACCAAAGCATTTTTAAAACACATTGGAACTCTCTAGTGAAAAAGACCTTTTCTTCCTTACATGGGTAAAAATATTCAAATGCAAAACCTTTGGCATAGCTTTATTCTAAGGGGAAAAAAAAACCATTTTTGCCATGAAAGTGGTGGCAGGGTCTCTTTTATCTTCATCTGCCAACATCCCTGTTTCAACCATATACTCCCATGTGACCAATACTCCCATTTCAGTGTAAGTGCCTGCCACTCACTAAGACTTTTCTTTATTAAGACATTTTGTTAGAGAGTTTGTACTGCTTACTCAGCAGTAGCGCCTTGCAAGTGAAATTAGCAGCGATGGTGAGGTGTGTAGTGGACTTTGGGAAATATTCACACTCTCTTTTGTCAGTTAAAAACAGGCTTGAATTTTGTCTTGGTTTTTCTTCAGTATCAGCCTTCTAAATGCAAGGAAGAACTAGGTGTTTTAAACCTAAATTAGCTGGTGACAGAACTTTTGATGGCATGGCCCAACAAAAGGTAGTCCAGATGTCAGTAAAACTTCTTTTGGGCCATTTTCATCACCTTTGTCTTTATTGCTTACTACTAGGCAGACTGTGTGAGAATCACTTTGAGCTAAGTGGATGGAAGTCTACAGAAATGCAAAATCTTGCATTAGAGCAAGGTTTCTCCGTGGTGCCCTTAAGGAAAGTATGGCAGTCAGCAGCTGCAATTCTGGAGACTGGCAATCTCCAGATATTAAATGAACATCTCCAGGGACATTTGCTTTTTTATAAGTAAGCCAGGATGATGCCCAGTATCTCCATCTAATACTTGCCAGAGCTGTCACCAAAACAAGGTTAGTTCTTTTGCACATGATAAGGGAGTTCAGGTCTTTCTTTTTACAACAAATCTTTTCTCCCCAGTCTTCTCCAACATACAAAACAAATACTCTTTGGAGACTTACTGGAGAAGAGGTTTTCTCCACTCATGTGTGTTGCCCTGTGCAGCTAGAGTGTTTCAGAACTTTGCTCCTTTTTTTGGATGAGAGCACATAATAAAGGATATCAGACAATCAAAGAAGGCATCTTCCAAGACAAGTCAATTTATGAAAGATATTTTCACCCAATCCACCTTTATAAATTATTGTGAATGTTATGTTGTAGATGTGTATGTGCTGGAGAAGATGTCCATAGAGAAGGACCTTGGAGTCCTGGTTGATAATGTTATCTCTGTGACAGCAATGTACCCTGGTAGCCAAAAAGGTCAATAGTATACTTGGGTGCGTTAAGGTGTGTCCAGCAGGTTGTGGGAGGTTCTCCTCCCTCTCTACTCAGCCCACAGTTAGACATCTGGAATATGGTGTACAGTTCTGGGTTCCCCACTTTAAGGACAGGGAACTATTGGAGACAGTTTACCAGATAGGTATGACCTTGGAACATCTCTCCTATGAAGAAAGACTGAGAGACTCAGGATTGTTTAGTCTGGGGAAGAGAAAGCTGAGAGAGGGCCTTATCAATACCTACAAACACCTGAAGGATGTCTGTCAGGAGGATGGAGTCAGCCTCTTTTCAGTGACAGTGATAGGATGAGGAGAAATGGATGTAAACTGAATCACAGGAAATTCCATCTCAACATGGGAAAAAAACGTTTTTACTGTGAGGGTGACAGAACACTGGACTCAGCTGCCCACGGTGGGGTTGTGGAGTCTCCATCCTAGATATCTTCAAAGCCCATCTGGATGTGTTCCTGTGTTACCCGTCCAAAGTGGTCCTGCTTTGCAGGGGAGGTGTTGGACTCAATAATCTCTGGAAGTCCCTTCCAACCACTAACATCCTTTGATTCTAAGAGAAAGTAGGAATTAGGAAGAGGAACGGTGGGAAGAGGAACAGCAGGAAGAGGGAAAGGAAGGGAAAGGAAAAGAGGAGAAACTATATTTTCTATTGTAGAATTGGAAACCATTTGCTTGAATGCATTAAAGAGCATTGTTACCTCTTCCATATTCCAATACAGATCAACAAGCTTTTCTCCCTACAAAACCATTGTAGTATACTCATGCATGGAAAACATTGAAAAGCCAAGACATTTGTACAGCTTCAATGTAACTGACAAATAATTAGTATGTAGGTAAATACTAATTCTAAGGAGTGTGCTAATGTAATGTAAACTTGCATGAGATCTGCATTTTGTAGTGCAGATTTCATGTCAATGTCAAAGAAAGAATAATGCCTAACAATTAGAGTTTGTGATGCTGTCACCAGGAAAAAAGGATTTCAGTGCATGTCTACAGGGATCAACTTATGAGGCCATTTGGATGCAAGATTGTGATGGCAAAACTATTCCACTGTATGTCTAGACCCTATGACTATTGCATTACAATGCTGTCAGGGTACTGGGGCATAAAGGTTTTACTACAATCATTCTGAAGCTAGCATGTCCAAATAGGATGATCTGAGTGTAGCTTCTTTTCCTGATAGATTTTTTAAAACCAGATAAAAAGAACTCAAAATCCAAAACCAATACTGAAGGTTGTTAAGTTTTGGGAAGAGAAATCCACTTCAGTAAAGCACATAAGCTCAAACTCTTCCATATTATAGTGCCACTTGGTTCATGAGACTGCAGGATACAGCACGTGCAGTTGAAATGGAGAATCCTGATTTGCAAGACGTCCTGAATCTTACCATTCTGAGATATATTGATATTTCAACTTAGGTAGCTCTACTACACCTAGACCTCCTGGAGGCAATATCACAGATATCCTTGAAATCTTTCTCAGCTGGCAAATGTTTAATCCTCTCTACCAGCTGCTTTAAAGCTCTATTCATACAGGGCTAAAGTTAACCGATGGGGTCACATACCCTTTCAGAATAGCCAATACATCCATATTTACATTTTTAAAGATAAAAGATGTGAATAAAGTACATATCATCCTTGCCTTAAAGTCCTAACTCTGCCCCCAGACTTAAGAGGCATGCGGCTAATAGGACTGCGTATGTATGCTGCAGCTGCAGCGCGCGTCTGACATACCATCCCCTTGGCAACCCCCCGTCTCATTTATCTTCTTGAATGCTCAGCTAACCTTCTCTATGTTATAGGCAGCTGCTCTGATTGGCACAGATGTTAATTAAACTAGGTAGTAACAGTACACTGAAAAGGCGGCCCTTGGAGCTAAAAGAGATCCTAGTCCTCACCACCACCCACTGCCAAGCTCAGTTAGGTCTGTTGTTCAAGGAATGAAGGAAGATGATCTTACTCATGTTCCTGAGATTTGTAACAGGCTATAACATATCTGGTGATGGCAGAAGTAGGGATAGGACAAACATCAACTGGTGGCATAGACAGTAGTAAATGAAGGGTACTGGAAAATGGGAGAGGTGGATGAAATAATATTAATCACTAATTCTGACCTAAATTTTATTTGTTTTCACTGGTCATAGTTAGAAAGTTTAATTTTCTACATTTGAGCAGAGTATCTTGTGATGTTCCATATTGTCAAATTGGTGGAGTATGAAAGTGACTCAAATTGGGTATGAGGTTAAAGACAGAATTAAAGCCACAAGAAATATGCTAATGCATACTTCAGCAATATTTGGTTTCCTTAAGTTATGCAACTGATACAGAATCATAGAATGGTTTAGATTAGGAACCTCAAGGATCATCCAGCTCCAACCCCCTGCCACAGGCAAGGACACCTCCACTAGAATAGGATGCTCGAGGCCTCATCTAACCTGGCCTTGAACACCTCCAAGGAGGGAGCAGCCACAACCTCCCTGGGCAACCTGTGCCAGTGTCTCACCACCCTCACTGCAAAGAATCCTTTGCTAACATCTAGTTTGAATCTTCCCTCTGCCAGTTTAAACCCACTACCCCTCATCCTGTCATTACAAGACCTTGTCAATAGTCCCTCCCCACCCTTCCTGTAGGCCCCCTTCAGATACTGGAAGGCCAATTCCATATTCTGGAAGGGTTTAAAGTATTTTTCCCCTAGAAATTTTCATAGTGACTTTCCTTGTTGAAGGAAATCACAGCTATGAGGTGGCCAAAACTGTAAGAAAGCCAAGAAGAAGGAAGCCAGCTTCCTCTGAAAATCCCATGGCCATTCTACTGTAACATCGATTCCCAGAATGATGCAAAGGGTAGGATGAATTCCCAAGACAGTGATGAAAGCATGAACCTAGCTGGACATAACCACTTTTAAAAGCCACATGCTTACTTCGGTAAAGCTGTAAGTCCTTGCCCAGGGCTCTGATCTGCAGTATAGCAGTGGCCAGCCTGCATTCTACGCTGGGCCACTTTGCATCCAACTTGAACCTTGACTTTTGAAAAGTCTGACTTCCCCAGAAAGCCAGATACTGCAAGAGAGCCACAGAAAACAGGTGGATGAGTTTGAAGTTGAATTTATCACTAAACTTCACGGTAGAGTTAAAAGAGAAAACAATTCTCATGTGTGACCTATTGTTTTGAGTATGGCATGAGAGCTCCTCCCTCTGAATAGTTACAAAGATTGTTCAGAACTGAGAGAAGCTGTGGATTGAGCATTTCAGTGAAAGCAGTTTTATATGAGACAGGGAATGTATTTGATATAATTTTCAGTAACTGCTTGAGATTCACTGGGTTCCAGATAAGGTTAAAAATAAGATCAGAAATTGGCCTGTTGACATTTAAGTAGGCACTCCAAGCTTGAGAGTGTCTCCAACAGGCTTTTCTGCAATCATGGCTATGTACTGCCTTGTGAGCAATGAACAAATATTCTCTGTACTAGCAGGTAAGAAATTACCTGCTGACAGCTCTGCAGCTGCTAGTCAGCCTTCCTTCTCATCACTCCTCTCAGTTCTGTGGGGCATCTCAGTTCCAGAAGTGCCCTCTTTCCCATGATGTACATCCTGAACGTTTAAGCTGTTAAAGGTCTCAGAGGATGTTACCGGACTGAAGTCATTACTCCTCTCCCCAGCCAACATGCTGCTTAAGAACTTTATGCTCTGTTTGCCTTAATCCTTCTTGCTGCTGCAGTTAGATGTGGTGTGCTTCCCTTTTCCTTTTCCTGCCAGTTGTAATTTCAAATATGATCCAGTTTTATTGTAGCAGTGTACTCACTACTGCAGACAGAGGAGGCAGGAAGCTCTTCTAAGCTCCCTGTCTTTTTGAATTACAGGTGTGATATAGTTAGTCTCACATATCCTGTACCAAGCTCATACAAACTAAACTTCCATCATTATAGAAAAGAAGCCAGTTCTGCCTTTAAAACATTTCAAATCAGGTCTTTGGTTTTGTGTGCCACTGAAGAGCCTGGTCTTGAAGTGCAAACATTATCTAGGTAGAATTGAGTATCAGATTCTTCTGCTTCCAAAAAATAATTAGGAGTAACTCCTCCTACCCACCTGAAACACTGCTTTGCCAAGACATTTGTGATCAATAACAGTCCTCCTATACTATTACTCTCTTTTGAGCTATCACCATACGCTTTCTGTAATTGCTGAGTTTCTGTTCAGCTTAATTTCAAGGTTTCACATTCTGCCAGCTGAATGCAGAAAAGGAAGACACTGGGAGCTGAAGTGAACAATGAAGCCCAGTCAGTACATATCAGAACTTCATAATTAATACATTTCAGCTTCAGCTGTAAAGTGCTTAAATCACTTCTCTCTATTTAGTTGCCAGAAAAATCTCAATGTTCTTATATTAAATATAATATATATGCATATCTATATACTTTTATTTTCCTGAATGGGTTCCAAAACCAGATCATCAGCTCTAGGAAGTACTTGTTAATAACACCATCGTATGACAGCATTTGGTTGAAATATTTGCATGCCATAGAGGTCAGAGTACCTTTTTTTTCCAGGCAACAGCTAAAATTTTGCTATGGCATTAAGAAATTTTAATCATTGTTAAAAGGTTCTCTAATGACTATAATAAAGGGCAATATTTAATTGATGTCAGCAACTAGCAGTTGACTTATGCATTACTACTTTTTAATCTTCTGGTTTGCTGTATTCTTCCTGGATATATTTGCTTCAATTATTAAGGTGAAACTTTCTGATGCAGCTTGGCTGTGACTTAATAGGTGTACTAATAGTGCTGAAGAATCACAGAGCCATAAAACGGTAGAGGTTACAAGGGACCTCTGGGGATCATTTAGTCCACCATCCTTGCTAAACCACGCTTGCCTAGATCAGGTTGCACAGGGATGTATCCCAGAGAGTTCTGAAAGAAGCGACTATGAGAATAGAATAGAATCATAGAGTCAACCAGGTTGGAAGAGAACTCCAAGATCATCCAGTCCAACCTGGCACCCAGCCCTAGCCAATCAACTAGACCATGGCACTAAGTGCCTCAGCCAGGCTTTTCTTCCACACCCCCAGGGATGGTGACTCCACCACCTCCCTGGGCAGCCCATTCCAATGGCAATTACTCTCTCTGCCAACAACTTCCTCCTAACATCCAGCCTAGACCTCCCCTGTCACAACTCGAGACTGTGTCCCCTTATTCTGTTGCTGGTTGCCTGGGAGAAGAGACCAACCCCCACCTGGCTACAAACTCTCTTCAAGTAGTTGTAGACAGCAATGAGGTCTGCCCTGAGCCTCCTCTTCTGCAGGCTGCACACTCCCAGCTCCCTCAGCCTCTCCTCATAGGGTTTGTGTTCCAGGCCCCTCACAGCTTTGGCGCCCTCCTGTGGACAACTTCCAGTACCTCAACATCTCTCTTGAATTGAGGAGCCCAGAACTGGACACAGCACTCAAGGTGTGGCCTGACCAGTGCTGAGAACAGGGGAAGAATAACCTCCCTTGTCCTACTGGCCACACTGTTCCTGATCTAGGCCAGCATGCCTGGATTGGCTCTCTTGGCCATCTGGGCACACTGCTGCCTCATGTTCAGCTACTATTTACCAGCACCTCCAGGTCCTTCTTCCTGGCTGCTCTCCAGCCACTCTGTCCCCAGCTTGTAATGCTGCCTGGGGTTGTTGTGGCCAAAGTGTAGAACCCTGCAACTGGCCTTGTTAAATTTCATCCCGTTGGCCTCTGCCCACCAATTCAGTCTGTCAAGGTCCCTCTGCAGGGCTCTTCTACTCTCCAACAGCTCCACACCTGCTCCTAGCTTGGTGTCATCTGCAAACTTACTGATGCTGGACTCAATCCCCAATTGATCTCATCAATGAAGATATTGAACAGGACTGGGCCCAGCACTGATCTTTGGGGCACAGCACTAGTGACAGCTGCCAATTGGATGTGGCACCATTCACCACCACTCTCTGGGCCCAGCCCTTCAGCCAGTTCTTGACCCATATCAGAGTGAATCTGTCCAAGCCTCAAGCTGCCAGCTATGCCAAGAGCTTGTTGTGGCAGACGGTGTCAAAGGCTTGATCTAGCAGCACATCCTGCAAAATTACAATGAGAAAACTAGAAAGATTTTGAAAAACTGCAGAAAGATAGAACCAGGTAAGGGATTTCTTTCCTGAACACATCCACATCAGAAACAAGATGTGGATGGGGTTCTGATATAGTTACATTTCTGATTTACTGTACGACTTCAGGCAACTTATTCATCCTTTTTGTGACTTTGTTTCTGTATCTGCACCACAGAAATAATAATTACATTTTCTGCTTCACACTGTTCTTCTGAAACTTACCCAGTGTTATCAATACACTGTGCTTCAAGAAACAGTGGAATTATTATAACAAATATGGCAATCTAGAATGAGTATGGCAGATAACAAATTCAGAACAAGTTCTTTTAGCTGTTCTTATTTCTGCCCCCACAAACCTAGCCATCTATCTGATAGAAAAAGCTCTTAAAGAGTTGTATTATCAGTGAAAGGCAGCAGTACAAAACCTCAGGGTTATTCTGGCCTCTAAATGCTATTGCAAGAACATAAAGGTGAAACAGATGCATGGATTGAGCAACCCTCATCAACTACAGAAGAGAGAAATAACAGTTTGGGAGAAAGTCACTGGCTCCCGTGGCTGGGCCAGTTGTAGAACAGCAGAGCCCATTTAAAACGGCTCTACCCTCTCACATTACTCCTTGCAAATGCTGGAATCCTGTTGGTTTTGATTAATTTGTTGCTTCCCCTGGCTGAAACCATGTTTGGAGGCATGGTTTTATGCATGGAGAGGACTTAGGCATGAAGGTTTCCTACATGCAAGTTGGGTCATTTCTTGCAGCTCATTAGCAGACCTCCCAGGTCCTTGCAGTGACTAGGAGACTGCAAATTAACAGGAGCCATTAATTAATCACATAAAAGCTGCTGGACTCAATCTGGGGGAATGGACAGGATGACAACCCACGAGGTCAGAATCAAGCCGTAATGAATCTTTGTGGCCTCAAACCCTGTGACTATTCAATTAGGCATGAGACCTTATTGTGTGCCAAAAGGCCTCTCGCCACAGTCTCCAGTGCCATAGCTCAGCACTGCTCTGCACAGCACTTCGTGCCAAGCCACAGACCTTGCCCTGGAAGTCTGTGCCTTCGTTAAACGCCGGGCAGTTGGGCTGCTCCGGATCTCAGCCTGAAATGAGGGCAAGCAAGTGACAGCCCAGCACTGCTCCAGCTACTCTTCACTTCAGTCTTGCCTTTAAGGGCATTTTGTTTTGTCGTCTTAAATTACAGTAAAATTGCAGTGGCTGGGTAAACCCAAAGGCTGGTGATGTTCTTCACTGGCTTCTGCCATTCACAGTTTTCTCTCACTGAATCTTGTGCTCACCTCTGGTTATAAAAAAATGCCTAAACACTACCACATTTGAATGAAAGGGGAGGATTTTGTGGTTTAAAAAAGAAAGAAAGAAAACAAAAGCTAATTGTTAAGTATGTGTTTGCTCTTCAACCTGCCTCACAAGTCTCCTTCAAAATGATCTCTTATTAAGGGATTAATTTTCCATGAGAAGATGCTAACACCAGGACAGTGAAAAATAAATATCAGAAAAGAGCAAGCAAAAGGGAATGTGTCACATATTGACTACAGGGAAACAGTGCAAAACATCTAATCATGGCAGTGCCAGGAAACTTGAACCTGTCCAAAAGGATCCAGTGCTCTCAATGTTTAATTGCTGTTGATGGCTGCTGGTCAGTCATGCATGACAATGTGTGTGTCACGCTGCTTCCTGCCTATGTTCATTCCTGTCAGCTTTCACTCCAGGTGATGAGTACTGCTTCTCTGACCAGGGGAGAGAGAGAGAGAGAGAGAGAGAGCGAACAACAACAACAAAAAAAAAAAGAAAAGAAGAGAGCCCTCACGGACACAAAGCAACATGTACCCAAATAACCCAAGCCATGGGAACAGGACAGCAAAAATGGACAGCAAAGGCCAGCTTTAATCAACCTCCCTACTCCTCTTCATGTATGCTAAAAAAGAAAAAAAAGAGGGAAAAAAGAGAAAAAAAAAGAAAAAAAAAAAAAGGCCTAGCATCTGTGATCAACAGTATTCCAACTGGCAACACTCTAGTCTCCTGTTTGCTTGATTATATGTTTGAACACATGCTTGGGGCTGCATGGAGCAATTTGAATTGCAATTGTGTAGCAAGGAACATTATCCTTTTTGGTGAACTGGAGCTTTAAAAACCTCCTCCTCCTTGAGCTAATAAGAAAGAGATGGTGGGAAATGTGGGAGATATGACTTAAAAGGTCTAGAAATTGTGCAACAGCTCTCCACCGTTTTCTTAAAATGACTGTTTAATGGTTTATGCATCTGGGCCCAGATTCAGCAAACCACTTAAGCATGCATTTAACTTTAAATATGTGAATGATCTCATCCTTATTCAGCAAAACCTTAAATAAATGCTTAATTTTAAGTCTTATGCTTAGCTGGTTGGCTGCAGCAGGGCCTCATCACACACTTCTGCATCCTGTAACATATTTGCATCCTGTGTTATATCTGTAACACAATTAGGAGTGCTCCTTTTTCACTTCCTCCATCATTGTCTTATTTTCAAAACAAAGATCATTATTCCCCCATTGTTTAATTTCATTTTGCTTTGGGCAAAACCCAGTCAATACATTTCTTTAACACCCAGGACACATCTGCTGGTTCACATTCCACTTCAGATCCACTTGCAGTTGAAGTCCCTGAGAGCCCTACCACTGTCTTCAGTGGAAGCCAGGTCAGGCTCTCAGTCTGGATTTGTTGCAGCAATGCATGAATTGAGTTGTGTAAGAATGGGAAAGCAAGTGCAGCAGAGAGATTTCCCTGCCACAAAAGCACAGTAACCAGGCTTCAGCTGTTTCAGAGTTGATCTGACTTCATCTGAAGTCAAGAAACTTCAAGGAAGGAACTAAAACATCACTTCTGAACCACTACATTTTAAGCAATTAGGACATGGAATATGGAGTCATGATGATGTAATTGTATTATAGTCATTTTGTTATGCTGCCTGTGCACTGCCTTCATTCATCTCTCCAAGAAGTTGGAAATGAAGGTAGAATACAAAACAGGGAAAAGAAATTGTTTCACACAACATTTCTGGCTCATTCGAAGAGGTTCCTCTTGCAGTTGCTACCCTTTCATCCCTCCACATACAGACACATGCATGTCAGGCAGGTCAGTTTCACTGATGTTAAGGAAGACAAGAAGAATCATGTATAATCATCAAATCAGCTAAGTTGGAAGAGACCTCCAAGATCAGCCAGTCCAACCTAGCACCCAGCCCTAGCCAATCAACTAGACCATGGCACTAAGTGCCTCAGCCAGGCTTTTCTTCAACACCTCCAGGGACAGAGACTCCACCATCTCCCTGGGCAGCCCATTCCAATGCCAATCACTCTGTGAAGAACTTCTTCCTAACATCCAGCCTAGACCTCCCCTGACACGAGACTGTCTCCCTTTGCTCTGTTGCTGGTTGCTTGGGAGAAGAGATTGACCCCCACCTGGCTACAACCTCCCTTTGGGTAGTTGTAGACAGCAATGAGCTCACACTCTGTTCTCCAGGCTGCACACCCCCAGCTCCCTCAGCTTCTCCTCATAGGGCTTGAGAAATGTTGTCTGAGGCAGGGGAGGTGGTTAGTCCACTTTGTTTTTCTGAATTAGCTTTTGCTACCTTTAGTATTTGGAGCAACTTTAATTCCTCTTACATCACTGAAGAGAATCTGTGGGGTTTAAAATTATTACTATCACTACAACTAAAGAGATGATATGGACTGAGAGAGTAATAGCTGCACAAGGAAAAAATAACTCTACTTATGTTATTCAACATATGTGCTCATTCTTTTTTATCAGAGATTGAAAATCAGTGGCACAGTAACTCTGTAAAGAAGTCTTGAGCTACATTCAAGTGTCACATTATCTATGTTTGGAAGTGCCATGGAAGGAAAACAAACCCATAAATAAGTAGTTTTGCAAGAACAGAACTAACGATGCTCTGTTGTCTGCTGCTCTGTGTCTCATAATTAATTGTGAGCTACAGTTGAAGCTTTTCCCATGGGTAGGGCACATATGGTCCATCTCCCACACTCTCTGAGAAATATATAGATACATATACATACACTGTGCAGATTCTCCATGGTTAATAATACACGAACTCACTCCATAGTCTTGTTAGACAGAGTCCTTATTGGATGTCTTTTCCTCACTGTCCTCCTCCATCTATCCATCCACAAAAAGTAGAGGACTTTTATTTATTTATTTTAATCTTAAAGATTTCTTTTCTGTCAAATTTGTTCTAAAGTCATCAAAGATATTATAACCTCATTAGGTTAAACTGCAGACATGCGTATACACAAACATGCAAACTGTGTGATTGAATAAGCCTTCCCTCTTTATGAAAGGTGATTCCAAACTGTACCAGTAGGCATTTTAAGAGCAAAAGACAAATACTACTATTTAATATTTTGCTCTTTTGAGGCACTTACTGTTATAAAAAAAGGAAGCATTGAAACTCATGAGAATTCTAATATGGGTAAGAAAAATGTGGTCACTAAGGTCTGACAAGCTCATAGAATCAACAAGCTTGGAAGAGACCTCCAAGATAATCCAGTCCAACCTAGCAGACAGCCCTATCCAATCAACCAGACCATGGCACTAAGTGCCTCAGCCAGGCTTTTCTTGAACACCTTCAGGGATGGTGACTCCACCACCTCCCTGGGCAGCTCATTCCAATGCCAATCACTCCCCCTGTCAAGAATGTCTTATTTACATCCAGCCTATATCTCCCCTGGCACAATTTGAGACTGTGTCCCCTCATTCTGTTGCTGGTTGCCTGGGAGAAGAGATCAACCCCCACCTGGCTACAACCTCCCTTCACATAGTTGTAGACAGCAACGAGGTCACCCCTGAGCATCCTCTTCTCCAGGCTGTACACCCCCAGCTCCCTCAGCTTCTCCTCACAGGGCTGTGCTCCAGGCCCCTCACCAGCTTCGTCACCCTTCTCTGGACATGTTCCAGTATCAGCAATAGAGATATTGCCGCACTGCCAGTGTGGGAGCATTTCATAGAAGTTTAGTCAATGAAGTTTGGGTTTTGAATGCATCATGGATCATAGACTCATAGAATCAACCAGGTTGGAAGAGATCTCCAAGATTATCCAGTCCAACCTATCCCCCAGCCCTATCCAGTCAACTAGACTATGGCACCAAGGATTCTGAAGAGTATCTCAGATCACAGTTGTGTACATGCTGGCACTGAAGAACTTTGTTGTACATGAGTCCTTTTCTTTCTCTTCCCTAGGGAATTTAATGCTTTAAAGTATTATAAACATTGTTCCTAATTATGGTGATTTCCAGGACTGTGAAAAGAGAATTCCCCAAACAGTGGACATTTAGAAACAGTTCTGAAGTTCTGGCTATGTAATGTCTGTGCACAGAGAAGGACGCAGGAAATTGCTTGGAAGTTGTCCCTGAACACAATAGCCAAAAATGCTCATGCATTTCATTTTAAGTGCCACCAAAGCCCAAATGCTGGAATAAATACATTCAGTATACAGACACAAATCAGCCATGCTTATCCATATCCTTTGTAACTATTAGCCAGACACTCTATTGAACATAATGTTTCCTAAGTTCCCAGGTGGATTCAGTATTAATCTGAACTCTGTGATTCTACTGTCAAGTTGAAATTACAGATCTGACCACAAACACATTAGAAAATGTACTGCTCTATTCTCTGCTTTGCCTTTCTTGATTTCCTATTTTCACCCCAAAAATTGCTGCTTGCTCATTCAAAAGACTGATCTCTACGATGAGGCAAAGTGCCCAATTTATTCTAGGAAGTGCTGGGAAAAAACGGAAATCTCTTCAGCTAATCCATAACTCTAATGTAAATTGGATAGTTGATGGTACATATTTATAATAATTACATTCCACTTCTATTTATTTGTGTATATTTTATGTAAAGAGTGAAAGCTTGATTCTCTTAAGTACTGGGGGGCAAGTATAATCTGTCCAGAGGAAAGCACAGTAAGGCCAGACAAAACGATATCTCTCTCACACTGCTCTGTCATTGCAACTAAACCCTGACATGAAAGCCTTAAGGGTGTGGTAAAAAGGACTGCCCTCCAGTGTGCTGAAAGGAAACTTCAGCATCCTTGCTCATTCGTTTTTGGTATAAAAACTGACAGATGTGTCAAAGGTGTGATAGTTTCATGACTAAGTAATAAGTCCTGACAAGTTGGACCTTCTCATTCCCTTCAGCCTAAGGTGAGGAAGGAGCCTGGGGTAATAGTAGGGGCAACTGAAAAGCCCTGGATGGGACTTGCAGGATGGCTTGCTTTGTTCATTTCTGCTCCTGCTGGTACAAAATGGATTCAATGACAAATTGGATCAAATTCACCCCTGGTGTAATTTCAGAGAGGTCAGTGGTGTTACACCAGGGAAAGCATTGGTCCCTAGTGTTTATTTAGGGAAGACAACAGAGGCTTTGGAGTAAGTGCAGCACACTGAGCTGTAAGCTTTCTCACCCTCAGCAGAGTGGTATGGATACTACACAAGAAGAGCAGTGGTTATCAGAATAAAGTACAAGTACTTTGTCAAAATCCCTGTTTCAGCGTGGCTCACTGAGGCAGGAAGGTGCAGTTAAGGGTCACAGTCAGCCACTGTGACCCTTAGATGTCTTGCCCAACACTGCTGGATCTGCCTGAAATCTCTTCCCAAACACAACCAAACAAAGATTCTTCCCTTTGTCGAGGGATACATGAGTCACACGATTTACATTCGAGTGGGATAGGAAGACTTGCATTTAAAACACAAACACTTGTGAAGAACACCAGGGCAAGGAGAAACACATGGTGAGGGCTTTTGAGAAACAGAAATTCCACAGGGAAGGGAATATATCCCAATGGGAAAGCAAGAGGTATTTTCAGTTTTTTTTATCAGTAAATACTTATGCCTTCAGCATATGAATTTCATTAAAATGTTTCATCAGAAGGAAGTAAACCAGTATGGAAATGGCAACAGCTGAGATACTTGGGGACACGATTAGCTCTCAGGCTTGATAAAACCAAAAGTGTTTGGGAAATTATAATGCTACTTAGTAGATTCAATTATTTTTATATACTTTTTTCCACTCAGAAATGCAACCAATCAGGAAAATCGAATACAACATTCCAGAGAGTGTGGAGAAGGAGCAAAGAAGACCAGGTTAACATAGTGTTGTTATATGTGCAGTGCAGGCCAAATAGCCAAAGGACGAGAGAAAAGGATAGGGCATAAGCTATGTGCTGTACAATGGCAGGCAAATGGCATTGACTTTGCAGGTGATCAATAGAAGGAAGACACACAAGCTCAGGGACAGAGGAAAATTGGGCTATGCAGAAAGTTAAAATTGCAGAAGCTTGAGGGGGGACTGCAGGAAAGGCATGGCAGTGAAGGACATCTCTGGAAGAAGTCAAGAGAAGGTTAAAGAAGAGAGCCAGACATCATAAGGAAAAAATTGGAGTCCATTTTCCTGAATGCAGGGTAGCTGGAAATGAGGGATGGTAAGGGTGTGGGGGTATAGAACAGATGTAATGGGGCACAGAGATCTGCAATACCCCTCAATGAAGCCAGATGAGTGCTGGCACGTGGGTTTGGGCTGGGGTAACATTCTGTTCCACATTTTCCAGACTAGTTCCAACTACTGTCCCCCACCTCTTTCTCTGTGTTTAAAATTGCTTCTGTGTTGTCTTCCCTTTTTTTTTTTTTCCTTTCTCCTAGGGCCTGAAATGTGATGCCTGCTATGAACACTGTCTTCTTTTGACATTTTCACTCCCTGATAGTGCTGCAAGCTAGCCTTGAATTTTAAAGAGTGGCATGCATGCACACACTCAAGCACTCCCACTCTGAGTCTGTCACTCTCATCAAACATCTGGAAGCCTGTTTGCCAGAGTGCTGCCGCCAAATGCTACTGCCTCATCCAGGCAGAACTGTGCTTCCCCTACAGGCTAAGCAAGAAGAGCTGAAGAGCAGATTTACATCTGTTGTTGTGGCAGCACTGAAGTCTCATGCTGCAGCTCAGAGCTCCTTATTTATGGGTTTAGCCCTCAGAGGAGTTTGGTTAGAGAACAGATTGGATGTGGACATCCAAAGTCTTCTTGCAGCGTGAAGAGTCCTTCTTTTTCCTTTTGTTTCTAACTTCATTACTGCCCAGCCCTTCATAACTCTGGCCAAACACAGATGGCTGTAATTCCCTCAGACACTGAAGACAGCATCAGTCCTTGTACTGAGACCTTGCCTATGTCAATTGCCATAAAATTCTGTCTTTTGAATTCAGGGTTGAAAAAAAGAGATGGAGGATCAGACTTCAAGGCATGTAAGTGCTAAATCCCACCACCTATTTAAGGACTCCTTAACCTAAAGGAAATTCTATTTCAGGCAGGACATGTGAAACTGCCAACAAAAATTGTTTGTCTTAGCTCAGGATGGAAGAATAAATCCTGTTCCTGTGTCCTCCTCTTGACACAAAATTCACTGGAGAAATGAGAGTGAGTGGTGACAAGGAGGCATTACAGCTGCGAGTTAAAGGAATGAGGAAAGACATGTGAGGCGAAGAGAGAAAAACTGACTGAATTCAGCCCATGAAGATGCTTCTATTCAGTTCTGGAGATTGAATGGAGAAGCAGAGAGAGCATGATGGCAAATGCAAGGAACCAAGGCAAAATAACAAGAAGCCACCTGCAGAGGCAGAGACGAACAGCAAATTAAAAGAAAAAAGCATTTCAGGAACTTCCTGCATCAGTATCAACACCCAGGAATAACACTGCAAACCTCAGACACAAATGCTACCTTCATAACCTAGATAACTTACTAGCAAATTTACATCCTGGCCACGATAATCATTGTGCTGGTGTACTGATCAGAAATACCTGGTTTCTAAAGGATTTCCCCCCAAAGGAGCAAAGCTTGCACACCAGGACACAGTGAAGCATTTGATAGCACAGCATGGAAGAGGGAACTGACTATTCTGCCCCTATTAGGACAGCTGGAAGTTATAGTAAATGGGCTATTGAGAACAATGGGTCGGAGCCAATGGAAAGGCAACTTCCAAATATTTCAATTTAAAGGTCTCTCAGCTATGGAAAATTATTACTGTGGGGCTTTGTTTCAAGTCAGGGCACTGGGGAAAGGACATTTAGAAAGCATGACAGTCTATTTAGCAAGCATACCTCAGCTACAGGCACAGTTCCTTCACCAAATGCTTGGCTGTACGTGCATGTAATCCTCATCCAACTTGTAGGAAAAAACACTGCTAAAAGGTAAAGACTTTTTAATGATATTTGAATAAAAAAGCTCCACACAGCATCGTCTCATAAGAAAAAAAGTTCGGAATAAGGCACAGCTATTAGTAACTGCTGCATTGTTTTATGGCTGATAGGCCAGCCTTTCTGCCATACCATGGAGACCTGTAGTGACTCCAGTCTTGGTGATGGCAAAACAGAAATACATTACATAAGCAGTATTATCTCAACTGCTGAACAAATAGAATAAAATGAAGGCATTTAGACCCTTTTTCTCCAATGGCTTATGAAAAGCTGCTGTATTCCAGTTATGCTTTGCTTTTCTCTTTAAGCAAAAGCATGAACAAACCCAGGCACACAGAAAACCTTAAGCAGAGTGAAAAAAACAGAATACTTCAGTGTTATCCTTGAATTTGGACAATCTCCTGATCTGCCTTAGCAATAAGCATCTAAACAAGATGGGGCTGAAGCTACATTTTTTGTAAGTCCCCACAAAAAATGCAATTCTGTGGCTCACTATGGCTCACGTGAATGAAGGCATAATTTCAAAGAAGGCTGAATAAGTCACTGACACAGAGAAAAGGTACTACTGTCCTTGTGACATCATATGTTTGGAAGAGCCCAGAGTAAAACCCAAGAAAAAAGTGGCCACAGGAAATACTATGTTTTGGGGTTTTAAGCCTTGCCTGTTGCTGTTTATTTGTGCCCTTTCAAAGAGCAGAAGTAGGGAGGCTGCAAAACAGTGAGCTAAGAGTTAACTGACAGACTCAGCACCGTTTTACATTTGCTGTCCTGCATCATCCTGCTTTTTATGCCTTCCTTTTTAATATCACACACCCTCTGTCATCTATGTCCTGCCTCATATTTCACACAAGTCTTTGTGTCTGGAGATTCGGGGTAGTGGCCCAGGTGTCAACATGTCATCTTCTTTTAAGCTCTAGAGTGAATCACTTTGGGTGCTAGATTACCCAAGAGCAGAGAGACTTATATGGGAATTCATTGCCCTCAACAGATGATTGGCTTATTCTACAAGTCTTATTGTATCTTGCTTGGGAAGAATTCGATTTAGGGGGAGTCTGAGTCATTCTAACAGAACAGATCATTGTGCCTGAATTGTGAGAGTAGGCTTGTTATGTTCATTACCTATCCCAGTTGGCAGAAGCACTGTTTACAAAGAAGTTTGAAGACCACCTGAGGCAGCTTAGGCTTTTGAACATGAAAGAGTAGCAATTTTGAGGTACTAAAGAATTAATGGTTTATTTCCCAGTCTTCCTACATATCAAATGTGCCCCATTGTAGAGTGAATATAGCATGTATAAAGTATAGCTCTCCTGGGAAGGGAAGCAATGAAGGCTCACCAGCACATTGGTTCAGAGGTACAGCAGCCTGGGATGTAGAAGAACATTTGGTCAGGAGTAATAAATTAAGTCTGCAAATATATGAAGTAGTCAAAAGAGGTTTTAAAAAAAAAAAAGAAATTATGTCCCCAGATTAATCTTTGGAGAGTAAATAAAACAAGGTGATGAATGGCTTCATTCCCAAAATCAAATGCATATACATTAACCCACCTTTTAGACATTCCATATAGCCAGAATTCAAGTGGGTACAAGGACATGAGTAGATTAGTAAGATCTTTATTTGCATCTTTCAGTGGTTCTATTAGATACCATTCTGTTGTTTCTTTGCTACCTGGAGAACACAGAAGTCTCATTCATTCCTTATGGAAAAGATTTCAGACACTTGAAAGACAATGGTGATTTGTGTCTATTAAATCTTACATGGACATCTGCCTGCTACATTTGTTTAGAGATCTTCCCATGCTATTGCATCATAAAACGATTCAATTGCTACTGAACCCAAGTGTAGATTTGCCTCTTGCAGGTTAGAATTTTCTGTCCCTCTTCTCTTCTGCAGTTTTTTTTCCCTCCTTCCTCATTTCAAGAGGACTCCACCATTTGGTATCTCTACTTTTTTTGCTTGTTTTGTTTCAGTCTAGCCAGTCTTATTATTTTATGTGTTTATGTGTTAAGGTGGTGACAGTTGATCTGGTTTTTATTGCATTTGCTTTTCTTCTTTTGCACACACTTCACCCACTTTGGCAGAAGACATCAGGAAATAAACCACCAACAAACAAAAATAGTAACAAAAAGGAGATAAAAAGAATGCAACAATACCTTTAATCAGCCTTGTTCTAATGTCAGCTTGCTCAACAGTTTCTGATATGCAAAGTGTCCTTCATATGGGTCTAATGAAAATGGTCATTTTGCTGAGAGTGTATGTATGTATCATCCAGGCAAGATCTGAATATGCCCAGCTGATTGTTCTGAAGCTCAGTGTGCCCTCTGGGTCGTTTCCTACTCTTTTTAAAACTACAGCAACTAAATGTGGTACTTGTGCCAATTCAAACATTTGTTTTCCCCTTGCTTGTTTCAGCTTTACGTTACTTAGTGCATTCCTCCCAAAATGCTTCTTTTTCTCTTTCTTCAGGCCTGTACTCACATCTATTAATCCAATATATCACACAAACTGCTCTGCTTTGAATCTCTGCTTTTGGCAGCCACAGTACTGTGGAAGGCAGTGATTTGTAGGCTGGGAGACGCAGAAACAATCCATGCCTGGGTCACTAGTAATTAAAGAATGTCAGTGGTCGAGAAGGAGAAAATTTAGCTCAAGCCAAACTGAAGCATTTAGATATTTTACAGCTGCATTCTTTTAGGCCTCTCTCAACTTATAAATATTAATTTAAAGACTACCAACAAGGACAGTAAAAGGATTTAGGCATAAAACTTCCTGTCAGCAATGATTTGCAACCAATAAAAAGAGAGCTGGATAGAGAAAGCCTGCTTCACTAAGTTTATGATAGACAGTGAATGACTGGCATCAAAATAAAAAGGGTTTCACTATGTAGTCTGTGGTATTGTGATCTTCTGTCCTAACAAGCATTGTACTGGTACTGTATTGTTTTATTACAGAAACATACTTGACTCACTAAGGGGAAAGTCTGGGGCAAGACTGATAGTGGTGGAGATCTCTGTACGGTCAGCATCATGGGAAGGGAACTTTCAGATCAGTGGCACCTTATAGTGAGCTCTGATAGACAAAGTTGACAAGAAGTCACTGCTTTCCCTCCTGATGCCCAGTCTGAAAGTACAAAGTAAGTCAGTAGGCCATGCATGCCCTTAGAATGAGACTACATTAGTTACCTTCTCCTGGTCTCCTTTCTGTAACCAGTGCAGGATACATTCACTCTAAGCTACAACCTATTTTGTTCTGTGAGAGAAATAAAACCCCATACATTTTCTCTTGAAAAAAAAAAGTGTCTCTGGAGAGCATAGTTTCTTTTTCTTTGACTGGTAAGTAAAGGTGATGCTGAGTTGCATGATCATGAAAATCATACAATCATAGAATCAACCAGGCTGGAAGAGACCTCCAAGATCATCCAGTCCAACCTGGCACCCAGCCCTAGCCAGTCAACTAGACCATGGCACTAAGTGCCTCAGCCAGGCCTTTCTTCCACACCTCCAGGGACGGTGACTCCACCACCTCCCTGGGCAGCCCATTCCAATGCCAATCACTCTCTCTGCCAACAACTTCCTCCTAACATCCAGCCTGTACCTCCCCCAGCACAACTTGAGACTGTGTCCCCTTATTCTGTTGCTGCTTGCCTGGGAGAAGAGACCAACCCCAACCTGGCTACAGCCTCCCTTTAGGTAGTTGTAGACAGCAATGAGGTCACCCCTAAGCCTCCTCTTCTCCAGGCTGCACACCCCCAGCTCCCTCAACCTCTCCTCATAGGGTTTGTGTTCCAGGCCTTTCACCAGCTTCATTACCCTTCTCTGGACATGTTCCAGCACCTCAACACCTCTCTTGAGAGATATCAACTTTTACATTAAGACCAATACTAACATTTATAATAAATTATAATTATTTTTTTTTTTTACAAACAGCAACCCTAAAAATGATTTTTAAGTTTTAATAACATTCTGAATTAATTTAACTTAGCACTTTACTCATACTTTAATGACCAATGCTGGCAGTTTATGATTTCCACAATTTCAGCCTTGCTTCCTTTGATACACGCTTGGCTCATGCTCTGTCCCTTAGCTAGATCCACGAGCAAGCACAAACCTCCTGTCTGACATCCTGTCCTATTTAGCCCATTTATTTACTCTCACATTTCATTTACTGCTAGAACTGCATTGGACTTTGTTTTGTGATGCCATATCCTTCTAGTTTGCCTTGTTCATCTCAGTCTTGCAGCTTTAATATTTTAGGAAGGTAAGCTAAAAGATATCATCTTCTCAATGAGTTTGTAAATCTCCAGTGGTCTCAGTAAGTTGAAATACTTATGTCCTTGCCTGAGGATGGTGGACACACATCATGCACAGAATGGCTGACCCCATATTGGAACAAAGGTCTTTCTCTGAAGGGTCTTCCTTATACTGAAGTTGGTCTTTACAACTCTTTGGTTCACTGTCAAGGATTGACCCATGGATGATCACTGAGGAGAAAGCATTGCTTGTGAAGACCTGCTGCCAAGTGGAAGGCAGCACGAGGAGGAAAAGAGGACATATATGTGGGGAAATACCATTCTGACAAAATGCTGAAAGACAGAGCTATTCTCTGTCAGTGAAATTAACGTGAAACAGGGGCCCTTAGAGAGGATCATTCTGAAAAGAAATGAAAAATACATAAAACTTTGTTTAATTTATGGAATTTATAGGCTGCTGACCAGTAAGTATAAAGTTCTGTTCCCCTGGTCCTCACTATCACTCATGTATTACTTGTCAGTAAATGTGGTGCACTCAGAACATAACAGCTACGGTAATATTTCTGTTCCCACTGCAGCTTTACTACACCCATGAAACTCTGTAATCTTTAAATTCCCTCACTGTTAACATCTGCTGAAACATTATTGGTCCCAGCATAGCCAAGCTGCTCTGAAATTACATTTAGCAGAGTAGTTAATGCTAACAGTATAATTCTAGAAGCAACCATGTTTTAAAAAGGCTTTATAGCTGGCACTGTGGCTGCACTTCCCTTTGCTTTCAGTCCTTGCTCACTCCTCTGCTTTTTGTCATTGTCTCACCAGCAGGTCAGAATTCATGCTTAAACATCATTTTACTTACTGTTTTGAATACAATACTACAATTTTGTTTCTTGTCCTTGGCTGCCAAACCTAACTTCAGAAAACACCTTTTAGTTCTAGTTAAAACATTGTATTTTAAGAGTACAAGATGTTGAAGTTGGAAATTGATAAAGCTTTAATAAAATTAACACCTTGCATCTATCACCTGTAAAGGATTTTCTTCATGACCTGACGTATTAGCAAAATAAGCTGATTGCCATTATTAATGGTTCTACCTCAATATATTCATCTGCAGTTCATAAACAGCTCTTGAGCTCAGAGCTTTGTCATGGTCTAATTGATTGGCCAGGGCTGGGTGCTAGGTTGGACTGGATGATCTTGGAGGTCTCTTCCAACCTGGTTGATTCTATGGTTCTATGAGGAAATGTTGGACAAGGAACATTTTTACCTTAATCAGCAAATGTTGTAAATATTACTCTAAAAAATAAAATGGACTTTATTCAATTTTGCTATGAATTTTTAAATCCTAATGTAATAGATGAAAAAAATATATATGTGCAACTGCATGATGCCATGTATAAAGCTTCACAGATCTGAATACACACAGATCTGAATTTCAAAGAGTGAATTCACACTGTGTGTATTCACAGATACTTGGCAAAATAATCACATTTCTTAGAGAAAACAAAATAATTTACAGGAGTTTTTTCTAAAAAAAAAAAACCAAGCTGAAAATTTCCACTTTTATTCTAGTGAATAAAAAAAAACAACCCAGCATCCAGTAGTTTCCCCTTCAGCTAGCAATCCTGATAGCTTACTTTCAACAAGTGCCCTTCAAACATACACATGCTAGAGCTGAAAGATTACCATCATTAAATGAATCATAGAATCAACCAGGCTGGAAGAGACCTCCAACATCATCCAGCCTAACCCAGCCCTAGCCAATCAACTAGACCATGGCACTAAGTGCCTCAGCCAGGCTTTTCTTGAACACCTACAGAGATGGTGGGCAGCCCATTCCAATGCAAATCACTCTGAGGAGAACTTCCTCCTTATATCCAGCCTAGACATCCCCCAGCATAACTTGAGACTGTGTCCCTTTGTTCTGTTGCTGCTTGCCTGGCAGAAGAGATTGACCCCCACCTGGCTACAATCTCTCTTCAAGTAGATGTAAACAGCAATGAGGTCACCCCTGAGACTCCTCTTCTCCAGGCTGCACACCCCCAGCTCCCTCAGCCTCTCCTCACAGGGCTTTATGCTCCAGGACCCTCACCAGCTTTGGCACCCTCCTCAACGTCTGTCTTGAATTGAGGAGCCCAGGACTGGACACAGGACTCAAAGTGTGGCCTGACCAGTGTTGAGTACAGGGGAAGCACAACCTCCCTTGTCCTACTGGCCACACTGTTCCTGATCCAGGCCAGAATGCCATTGCCTCTTGTGACTACCTAGGCACACTGGTGGCTCATGTTCAGCTACTATCTACCTTTACCCCCAGGTCCCTTTTCTTCCTGGCTGCTCTCCTGCCACTCTGTCCCCAGCCTGTAGTGCTGCTTGGGTTGATGTGGCCAAAGTGTAGAACCCTGCTTTTGGGTTCTATATTGAAATTCTGTAAGTTGTGTATTTAGAACAGCACCCTTAACCTAAAGCCTGTGCTAGCTAAAAAAAAAACAAACCAACAACACTAATGAAGAATTTCTGTTCACAAAATAACGAACTGTACAGTTGCAATTTTAAAGAATAGTTATTGTATTGCCTAGCATTGCACAAGGATAGACAGTCTGCTAAATTTAACTGGTTCCTGATTCAGGAACAGCAGTAAATGACATCTGTGCCAGATGGTAGTCAGCATTTGTGCATTGATACTCTGATTTTCTCTTCTCACATCCCATCTAGTTTCTGTTACTACTTGCTGCTTAAGTGGCGGTGTCCATCACGAGATCATTTAATGTAGATTAAAGCTGTGCCATTGAAGGAATTTCCCAGGAACACCACTCAGGTTTTTAATGCTATTCCAGTAAAAACAGTGTTACAGTCAAAGTATTTATTGAATATTTTCCCATCTGGTTTTACACTTCCTCCCACACATCTCTTCTAGAGACCCATTATTTAAGAGAGATCACTTCTATTATTGTCATACTATTTAGAACATGATAGCATGTCTCTTCAGCAAATGAGCTGTGCTGGTTTGAGGATAATTTTTACTGAGAAGAAGTAAATCCTTAGCTGTGAGAAGAAAGAAGAAAAACAACATGTGCCTTATATCACTCATTCTTCTGCTGAGAAATACAACTAGTCAAAATATAGATAAGATGGGTACTTCACACACACTGCTCAGCTCCCACTTCAGGCTGTGCCTTCTTTCTGGCAGTCTGGTCTCTGTGGCCGACTCTGCTTTTAACTCTCTAATCCAACTAACCCCATTTTCCTCTAACTGCCTTGTCATCTTTTTTTGACATCTCACCTCAGATCTCCAGATATCCATGTGAGATATACGTGGGTTCATCTGGTTATTTCTGAAGGGAGGGAAAGAGGGTTTGGGGCAGGAGCCCTCATGGGGACTCTGATAGTTTCTGGGAGCGGTAATGAGTTTCTATGTTACTTTTAATTTGTATATAACTGTGTATATATATGCCTGTATGTTATGCTAAGCTGTAAATATAGCTTCATTCTTGAACCTCCAGCCATTTGAGTCTAGTCTGGGTGATTTTCTTAAGTGTGGAGGGGCAGGGTATCTCCCAAACCATCACATGAGTAAACCAATGGTTTCTTCATAGCCATATAAAAAAGGATTTCTCAGTAGGATGCTATTTGGAGCAGTGTGAAATAATATCTTTTCAAACTCTGCATCAAAGTGTCCTGGAAATCTAATAGGCCTATTAGATGTCCTGGCTTGCCCCACCCTTCTGCTGATGGGGGAAGCAAGGGAGGGAGAAAAAACAAAGGCTTGGGCCATTATGTCTCCTCCCAGTGTGATAAACAGGTACCCACAGGTGTCTAAGTACTTGTTGGTGTCTTGCCCAAATAAGGGTGAGCAAGGCCTGGGTTCACCTAATATTGTCCAGTCTTGGACAATGCCATGCTGGCTGTGCAGGCCAATGGCATGCAGGCATTTAGAGCCTGCTCCTGGTAAACTCGAGGCAGTGGAGTTTCCAGGTAGTTCAGGATGCAATGAGGGAGCAGCAGGCAGCACCTTGTTACCTGCTCATCCCTTCTGATGAGTACAGCCTGAGACTAACGGGCCTTTGGACATAGATTAGCTGATCAGAATGGCACTTTGCCAAGCTTGACCATATTAGGTGAAGCCAGGGCTTTTGTTTTCCTTTCCTGCAGTTGCTTCCCCCAGCACAGAAGGAGGGGGAGCAGGGAAACAGGTCTGGGCAGGCCAGAGTCCTTAGACTCGGTAGTTCAGGTTCTTTGTCCTCTTTCCCACGGTTGCTTCTCCCCATAGCAGAAGGGTGGGGGGAGCAGAAAAACATGCCTGGACAAGCCAGGACACAGATAAACCCAGTTTTGGCCTATTTAGGCCTACCAAAATGCATGCACAACATTCTTCTCCTTTATTTTATATCTAAATCCCAATATCTTAAGAGAAAACACATGTGCTGCCTTTCAGAAAGGGAACAGTAGTCTCCTTAGGTCCTAAAGTTACTCATCCTTTGGCCACCTTCCCTATCGGACAGACCACTTCAGATGCAACATCCCTCTGGTTACATTGCTCCATCACATCGTGGCCTGGGTGGGGAAAAGGCAGCTCCTCAGCTAATAAGTATGATCATCTAGACTCCATAGTGCCTGAAATAAGTCTTATTATGCTGCTTTTGATGTATAGTTATAGTAAAATCATGTTGCATCTGCTTTTCAGGATGTTAGGACTGAATTAGGATTGTATAAGCTATAAATCTTAAGATCTGGGAGTCCTGACTATAAATAGTAATGGCCCACTCTTAAGTAATGCATGGTACTAAAATAATAATAAAATCTAAAATAGTATAAGAAATACACAATCCAATATCTAATAAATATATAGTATATAGAATCAGTCAGGGTTGGAAGGGACCATAAGGATTATATACTTCCAACCTCCCTGCCATGGGCAGGGACACCCTACCCTAGATCAGGCTGCCCACAGCCTCATCCAGCCTGGCCTTAAACGTCTCCAGGGATGGAGCCTCAATCACCTCCCTAAGCAACCCATTCCAGGCTCTCACCACTCTTGTGCTGAAAAACTTCCTCCTCAAGTCTAGTCTGAACCTACCCATCTCCAGCTTTGCTCCATTCCCCCCAGTCCTGTTACTATCTGCTATCCTAAAAAGTCCCTTTCTAGTTTTTTTGTAGGCCCCCTTCAGATCCAGAGCTTTGTGGGCAGAGGAGGAAAGCATGCATTAGTGTAGCTGTACATCTGTATATTTGCCCTGAGCTTGACTGGTCAGGCTTTTCCCCTAAAGACTGTCCTTTTTCCTCTCTTGCTCTTCCCTGCTTCTGATTTTTAACTCTCACTCTTCTCCTCACATAATCAGGCCCAGCATTACATCCCAGTCCTTATTCCATCACACCCTTGGAAAACCTGGAAGCAAAATGTGTGCTTTTTGCTTACTAATTACATCTACAGGATTTCCCACTCCATGCTCTCACTTTTTGGATGACAGTTCTGGAGCACATAATCTTTTACTTAAACTATAGAGGAGGATGAAATGATTAACAATGAATTAGATTAACTTCTGTCAGTCACAGGCTTATAAGTTAAACACTGCAGTGCCTAACTAACCCTGTCTCTAGATCTTGGTCTAAACTATGTATTTTCCTCTAATTGGATTAAATTACTTTAAGTCATTTGGAGATTACACACATATATAATTTCAACCTCAAAGAAAATCTGTGCCATGGTCCATTTCAGCACATGTGTAATTTGGAGGTATTTCTTTACAACTGGAAAATCTAATTACAAAGAAGGCTATGAAGCTATCCTGGAAGGCAAGTCAACAACACTGCCATACCTACTGATCAACACTACTAGACAGCACAGACACTATCAGCCTTGATAAGACCTAAATCATCATCCGTGGGTTTTGAATATGCAGGCTGTGTTTACAAGTAGGGTTATTAATAATAGCTTCTCTCCTTTGCATTTGCAGACATAGGAACTTAGTACTGAATCCCGGCAAATCCCTCTACTACCCCAAACAAGTGCCCCCTCATCCCTTTCACAAAAGCTTAACTGCACTCCCTGCCCCTGCCACGTCCCCTGCTCCAGTTCAAATCCATGTGGGGAAGGAAAAAGCTCTCAAATTGAATCAGTTGTTATAATGCTCTAGACCAGCAAATTATTTCCCTCAGTCAGATTCTAAGCTGACAGGCATCACAGCTCTCTCACAGACACAGCAGGAAGAGTACCAAAACCACACCATGTCCCACCAGTCATTCAGCCACGTATCTTTCCGGACCTTCTACCCATCAGTGAGGATTTACAGCTGAGGAGTTGATGCTCTGAGGTGGTGATGTTGCAGCTAAACCTGGCATTATTCTGGTGTTCCTCCTACAGCACCGTGAAGAAAAAATGCAGCTGAAGCAGTGCTGGTATTTACAAATTACAGCTCACTGTACTCAGGCACTCCAGAGGAGGAGTAATATGTAATAACAGTGTAATGCTATTATTATGATAATGATGATTAATACACAGCCCTAAGCAATGCTAGCTGGAATCTAGAGCTCCAGTGCAAATTTTTTGGTTGGAAAACTAATTCAGAAAGGGTTGAAGAATTTCCTTAAATAGTTTTAAGAAGGAAAAATGAAAAAAAAAAGGGGGGGAAGGCTTTTCTAACAAATGACAGTCTTTTTGGAACAATGAGCTGCACTGCTTCATTTCCAAATGACTGCTGGCTATAGCTACATCTGTGGTATGCAGCAATAAATAGAGGCAATACCCTGCATGTAACTTAAATTGACTTGAGGCAGTATTTTTGATCAGATGACAAATTTTCTTCTTTCAAAACACTTCCATTTAAAAAGAAACAAACAAAAATCTTCTCTGGTCAGGCTTAAGTATTTCCAAGCTTTTTATGCTGCTCTGGACTTCTAAACAAGACGGTGACAGGCATGGGAGGATAAAGTTTGTTCCACAGCTTGCAGTGTGTGTTCACACAGAGTTCAGTATGAACTCATGGATGATTGTTTGCTGTACTGGCATAATAAAAATAGTATTTTCTGTATTATTGGTACAGAACAGCAATAAAATAACAGTACTGAGTAATACTGAGTTAATTAAATCCAGATTTAGCTGTGAAACTGATGGGGTCAATTACATTTTACTGAATGTATGGAGAGTATGACCACCTGTGAAAGACCCAGTTTTCCTCTCACTAGACTTAGCTTTTCACTGAAAAACTTACTTGGCAAACTGCTTGGGTTTCTAGTTTTGCTTCTTTAACAGAAGTCCAAAGCTGCTTAAAAGTCTTACTCACCTAGAAACCTAGAAATGTCTACTGAAATTAGCAACCGAGTTAAGTAGTCTGGGGGGGAGATTTACATTTATGGCACTTTAAGGCTCCTTTACCTTTCCGAGCAGTGGAAAGGTAGGTCAGCAAAAATGAGAATCAGGCCTTAGGACTATGCTATTTATAAACCAATATAAAATCAAAAGAGAACATATTAAAATTACATCACCAAAAAAAAAAAATATTTGCATCCACCTCCCACTGTCTTCTAATTCTTATGTCACAAAAGAGCTTTCTTTTCTGAACAGGAGGCATTTCACAGTATAGATAAAACTGTATATTTCCAAGGAATTGTTTTACATGGAAGTTGAATTAAAATTTGCAGAGCCATACTGTAATAGCATCATGACACTCCTGGGCATGTTTTAATGGTCCATTAATACACAGCTCTGGTGGCTAAATGCATGAGGCTGCACATCTACAGCATTGTATTAGTGGACCTCCAAAACATGTCCTGTCATGTGTTAATGTTATATTACAATGGGAAGCCTCAGAAGGAACTTCCAAAAACATCAGAAGAATGCTTTTGATCCTTGGAAAATATTATGATTAATTGCTTGCCTGTGTCTGTTGTATTTTTCAGATATTCAATAAATGCCAAAATGTTATTAAAGCAAATAAACTCTGTAACCCCCATAGAAAATGATCTGCTTTTAAATATTATAATGCACTCTGAACCACATTAGGCCTCTCATATATATGCAGAATGATGAAAGCTTGTCCTAAAGAGCTTATAGGTAAATATAGTATAGCCTCAGAAAGGCTATAAATGAAACTTAATAAGAGATGCCCACACACTTCTGCTCTACTCTTTTCCTCCTCCGTTTTTATCTTTCCCTCTTAACCTATGCTTATTTCATTTAATATAATGCTATTTTATTCTTTCATAAAAAGGATTTAAAAATATGAGATGCAGTGAGCCTTGATTACCTTAAGCAGAATGCTATAGATCCTCACGAGAAAGAACTTCAGGTATTTTTATCTCGGAAGGGCCTTTCAAGAAGTCTTAAGCACGGATAAGCCTCTTCAGAAAAAAACTTGAGCATATACTAAAATGTGCTCCCACTCAGCAAAGCATTAAAGTTTCTCCATGAGCTTCAATTCCATTGAGCTCCAACAGACTTTACACAGTCCCAAAGATAAGAACAAGTGTGAGCTTCTTGCTGGAAGGAGATCCACTGGCAATGCTCAGCCAGAGCTGTCTGTGGAGCTGCCTTTTACATGATGCCACATAATGCTACACATGGAATTGCTGGGAAAACCAATATGATTACAACTAAGGAAGGGAGAGATTATTGAAAGGCAGTTTGTTTGCCTTAATAGGAGCATAAGATAAGAGTATTTCATAGGTATAAAAGTTTTTTCTTCATTTGGCATTTCTTGTTTTGACAACTAAAAATACAATTGAAGAGAAAATGAACAACTCTTGTACAGGTTTTTGTTCCTTCTCTCCTGACTTCTGTAAACATGGTATTTTATTTTACTGAGAGGCCTCTTAAATTAGACACATTAAAGAACTTGATTAAATTGATTGATTATTTAAAAAGAAACAAAGCATATATGTAAAAGATATGAGTTATTAGTAAGTAGATATGAGTTAATTACTGCAGGTTTCTTTTTTTAGCCCTTTACTGGCAGATTACACAGCTCCAGCATCACAGTGAATTGTCACCAAGTGGAGGTCTTTCCATTTCTTCTGGAGTGGCCTAGTCTACTTGTGGGTGTTTGTCTGAAAAGTATCTGAAAGGTTTAAATATAAAGGACAATGACACAAATGAAGATTGGGTGAGTTACTTTAGGAAGTTGTGCTTTACTCAAACCCAGGTCATCACAAGAGGTGCAGGAGAAATGTAAACCCCAGTGATATCCAGAAGGTCTTATGCAGCCTCCTGGCAATGAATTGACTTCCTGATTAGGAACTAATACTTTTTTTCTTCCAATTCAGCAAAGGCATGAGCTGTGGTGCTTTGCTACTACACTCACACTATGTGATAGATGCCTGTCCTGCATCCTCTTCTAGTGCTGGAATCCTCCAACAGATGAGGAGGAGCCTGATCGGTCTTCAGTACTCAGCAGACTGGGCCCTGAAATATTTTGTGTCAGACCTATACAGCAAATGGCTACTTGGAAAATCACTGTGTCTGTTGGGGTTTTGGATGCTCTGGGAGAGATGATTTTCCTAGTGTAATTAATAGCCTGTAAAATATGTGTTTCACCTAGACTCCAAATGTTAATGGAAACTAGATAGACAAAACTTGCAGGATCCATTTTCTGGCATTCATCACACAGTTAATTAGACATACTGAAATCCAGACAGAGTTTTAATTTTCCAAGCACTCTGATATGGCACAATCTGGACTACATTTCCCCTTTCATCATGCCTGGGAGGTGCAGGTCTATATTCACAAGGACCATGGCAGAAAGCCTCTACCTTTCCTGCCAGTGGTTTCATGGAAAGGCTCCAACTCTCAAGCAAATTTCTCAGCTCCATGAAATGGCCCTCAGCTCTTTGTTATGATCCCAATTTGTAAGTGGATGTGCACCTGGAACATCCATTAGCAGAGGAGCAGGAGTGCTGGTAGTCTCTCTGATCTCCTCTGTGGGTGAGTGCACTCTAGGTATGGTAAGGCTTTCAGAATGGGTCCATGTATTTGTGCTGCTGATTCAGAGAAATTTCTGTTTCTCCTTGACTGTAAAACACTCTTGATCTTCAGGTAATCTGCTCATTTCTGTATCAGAGGTCTTCACTCATCTCTTTCCTTCAGAATAAACTTTCCTCTTTGTTTTCTAAGCCTCTCACTTGTTGGACAGTTTTGCTCTCCATTGTTTTTTTCTCTAACTATTTGTAATTTTTCTCTTTGGAAGCATATTCCTGTTTCTGAAACCAGTGCTGGCCCCTTACCAAAAATAGCAGATGTCAGTGTCTAGTGATTTGGTTATCCATTAAAATAAAAGAACAGTTATATTGAGCCTGGTGACACAGCTCTCTTTCTGTAAATAGGATGCAAACCTTAAGGAAACTTGACCTATAATTTAAAGTGCAAGCCAAAAATGAGAAAGAAATATGTAGGTGGAATTTTTGCTTCAGAGTTATGAAATGGTGATCACAGGATGTTAAGAGTTGGAAGGGACCCAAGGAGATCATCAAGTCCAACCCCTCAGCCAGAGCAGGACAACACTAACACAGATCACAGAGGAACACATCCAGACAGGCCTTGAAAGTCTCCAGAGAAGGAGACTTCTATGATAGAAGTCTTCTATGACAAACTTCTGTGATAGAGAATCATGATACAGATACCTCCAAACTAGCATGGATAAGGAAATCTGAAGGAACTTAAGTAATTTTAGGGATATCTGAAGACCAATAGGAAGAAATACAGATAGAGAAAATTAAAGCTGCCAAGAAAAACTTCCTGACATTGAAATGCACTGAGCTTTCTGCCCATTTCTCAGGGGAACAGAAAGGCCCATCACTTGAAATGTTTAACACTAGGCTGGAGGAATCACTAGAAGAATATACTAGAGGGAACAACATGTTATTGGCAGAAAGATGGACTGAATGCTGTGAAAGGGATTTTCTATCTCTAATGTTTACTTTTTATGATAGTCGTTTATGTTTTTCCTTCATTACGAGTAGAGAAAAATCTATAAAAGTTATTTGCTTTGGCACAGCATATTTAATTTCTATACAGCAATGCATTTGAAGCACTCCAGCAAGCTTTAACTCTACTTCTGACTTTTCCCCATGTGCTTTTCCATGTACATTTGAAGTTCCTTTTAGCACAAAAGATAAAATCTTCCCAGCACAAAAGAACTATTTCCTCCTCTTCTCTGAAGCCTTCTTGTGTGTGTGCAAAGCAAGGAAAGCCCCATATAAACATCCCAGGTTTGCATACAGAATCATAGAATCAACCAGGTTGGAAGAGACATCCAAGATCATCCACTCCAACCTAGCACCCAGCCCTAACCAGTCAACTAGACCATGGCACCAAGTGCCTCATCCAGTCTTTTCTTCAACACCCCCATGGATGATGACTCCACCACCTCCCTTGGCAGCCCTTTCCAATGGTAAATCACTCTCTCTGTGAAGAACTTCCTCCTAACATCCAGCCTATATAGTTTAGGGAGTAAATGATATCAGAGCTTCTAGAAGATAAGTAAGCCAACAGAAGCATAAATGAAACATTCATAACTTCAGGTGATCATAGTCCAGGTGATACTACTCTAGCAGAGAAGTTGCAATACATTACTTTCAGAAGTCCCTTCCAGCTCCTACCATTCAGTAATAACACAAGGAAGGAAAGGAGGAAGACACTTAGATTTGGAAAAGTGGGAACTGCACATATTCACAATGGGAAATGGCTTGCAGAGCTTTGTAAACCTTCTCTTGGAGGTCTCTTCCAGCCTAGTTGGTTGCTCCTATGACTGTAGAGCCAAGCAGCCTGGGAGGCATCGTGGAACGGCATCAGGCGATGAGGATTTCTGCTTTAGCAGTTCCAGCTTTTGAAGAACATAATTTCCCATGTTCTGCATTTTGTATGTGAACATAATTGTTATGAGAACAGCATAAAACAAAGAAGGAAAAAGTCAGGGTGAAAATATACCTGGTGTAGTGTAGAGTAGCTGGTCATGCTTAAAGTGATGGGTGTCTTCAAATGAAAGCAAGCAAATACAAATCCTTCTATTCTTGGCACGTAAAAACCAGGCCCATTAATTACACCCAAATTCTTTTCCTCTGAGCAGTAAAGTCAAAACACCAACTTCGAATTGCAAATAAAGTAATGACACTGAATATGCTAAAGGTTATTCCTCCCCATTACACCCTGCCCCCTTATTCTCCTCACTGCAGATCACCAGGAGCCCAGGCTGGCTTTAGTGCAGTTATGCTACCAGAGGGATGCACAGAGGACAGAGTTGATGCTGTGTAGCTCCTTTGGGGACAATGCACCAACCCAGCCAAAAAGCATCTGTTGTACTGCGGAGAGAAGAGGGACAAGGAATGGTTTCCAAAGACACTGGACCCTTGACTTGCCAGGCAGCTTGAATCTCCCTGCCTGGCTGCTAAGCAAAGGATACAATTAATGAAAAGATGTCAGAGTGATAATCCTTACTATTAGGAAAGAGTGGACAGGATTTTTTTTTTTGCTTTGCAAGTTGGAGGGTGGTAGGAAGAGGGAGAAGAGAATAAGAAAGCAAAAAGAAAATGAGGAAAAAAAGAGCAACATTTTGAAGAAACAACCCAGTAATATATATAAAAAATATAACCTCCCCTCTGCCCACCCTCTTTAATGTTTCTCTGGTGGAGTAATAAGATACCTTCAGTGTTATAAATAGCAGCACAGATGTTGACAGAAAAATGCTCCCTTAATTACCATACAAACTGCTTTACTTGAGTGAACCGTTTAAAGCAGCCTCCAAAGGAAGTTCACTCAAGCAATTCCACAGATTACAGCTAATGAACAATATTTCCTCGCTCCTATTTAGTGCTCATTAAAATGTAAAAGCCTTTCATTTTCAACAGGCACACAATAAATAATTCCTCTCTCCCTGCTGCCTGGGAGCAGCCAGGATGGGAGCAGGGAGGGGAAGAGACTGCCAGGGAGTAGTGGGGCTGCAAAAGGCAAATAAGTGGGTTGGAGAACAGTGGCCAACTGGTTAAGATCTCTGGAAGTAGTGGTTGCTGCTGCTGCTGGTTGTGAAGGGTGATGCCTGTGTTTGGAGCTTAGCAGGCAGTTTTGGAGTCGAGTAGACAGCTTGTGCCTACCCTGGCCAAGCAGCAGACCACCATGCTCCTGAGGTAGCACAAATTATGCCTTTGCCCCCATAAAAGCAACACAGATAACTGGGAGATGACAAAAGATGACAATGCAGTGATGAGAACCTCAGCTCAGGCTTCAGCCTTGAAACTACCCACTGGACAGCATCCATTTTGGGCTTGTTTGCAGTCATACCAAGTTGAGCAAGATATTTGCATCACTGAAGCTTTGCTTAATTCTTCATCTACAGACATGGAACATCACACAGGGCCAGCCACACAGACTGTAGGGAGCTTTGTATGTTCAGGTGTCATGAAATGAAAGAATCATAGAATGGTTTAGATTGGAAGGAACCTCAAGGATCATCCAGCTCCAACCCCCCACCATAGGCAGGGACACCTCCCACCTGGCCTTGAACACTTCCAGGGAGGCAGCAGCCACAACCTCCCTGGGCAACCTGTACCAGTGTCTCACCACCCTCACTGGAAAGAACTTCCTCCTAACATTTAGTTTGAATCTCCCCTCTGCCAGTTTAAACCCATTTCCCCTTGTCCTGTCATTACAAGATCTTGTCAATAGTCCCTCCACAGCCTTCCTGTAGGCCCCCTTCAGATACTGGAAGGCCACTATAAGGCCTCCTCAAATCCTTCTCTTCTCCAGACTGAACAGCCCCAACTCTCCTAGTCTGTCCTCATAGCAGAGGTGCTCCAGCCCTCTGAGCATCTCTGTGGTCCTAAGAAGAGAGTTCATGATTATCTATTCCTCCATCTCCAACCTAGGACTCTAGCTTAAACTACAGAACAAAAGTTTCACAAGTCTGTCAAATCACGAACCTAAGCCTTAGAAAGGAAAGACAATAACAAAAGTCCATGAATCTGGAATTGTTTTGAGTGGAATTCCAGTTAGATGAATGAGTGGGAAATGCAGAGGTACCAGTTGGATTTAAGTTAGTTGCTGCATCTGCCTGCTTTCAGATGTGTGGTGAATTGAAACAATCTCCATCAATTTTCATGGGAATTGCTGAAGATTAGGAAGAAAAAGTCAGGCACTGAAATGGGATGTAGACAGCAGGAAATCTTATTCGCTCTCTCTTACCATTAACAGGCAAACCAGCAAGTTAATGAAACACAGCACTGGTGTTAAGCCAGGGTACATGGCAGAACATAGCTCACAGGATACAGAAACAGCTTTTAACAGGCTATAATTACAGATGGAAACATGACTCTTGCTTTCCTCATCTGCCAACCCCCCCCTCCAGTACCCTTCCCACTATTTTAGTTCACCGTTGCAGCATTTTAAAGTTACTTTTGAATTTAGTCTTTTATTTACTATGTTTTTACACACTTCTAAGGGCAGAGGGGATTCACAGCACCTTTCCATAGTCCCATGCCCACTGACAGAATTGTGATACCTTCTGGCCTCATGCCACCCCCTCCCCAGCTCTGCACAGGCAAACGGATAAGCAGCAGAGGTAGTTGTTCTATCAAAGGTGACGTATTCTTGAGAGATTGTGTATCTTAAGCTTGCCAGGGACTGCCCAAATAAAATCCCTGATATTAGCCTCCATGCACAGAGGAAACAATCAGAGTAGGATAAAAGCCATCAGAGGTTTCCCCTGTCTTTAATTTCAAAGCTTAAAAGATTGACAAGTGTATTTCTGGTGGTGATGCTGGTATACCCTGTACCTGAGCCATAAATGAGACTGGAGCAGTATTCAATCATCACCAAAGAAAAAAATGGAGTGGAGCACTAAGATATTATATTGACCTAAGCCTCAGACTTAGATAAACTCGTCAAGGATATCACTTTGTGATGACTTTATCTTTGTGAAACTTGTGCATAGGGAAGAGTAGTTCTCCCAGCTCGCAGCAGCTGCCGTGACCAGAGGAAACCCACTTGCTGCATTGCCACAATGCCACCCTCTTGCAGTAAAGTGAAAACTTGGCATATGGATGCAATGAAACTTCTACATCAAGATAATAGTTACAATGATGCATTTCCTTTGAGAAAAAGAATTGCAACTAATAATATCAAGAGGAGCACAGAGAAACTATAAGCCAGAGCACAGTCCTGCCTATGTTCCAAGTGCTTCCAAAAGAAGTGATGCTCCACTCTTTCTGTGGTCCCAACAACTAAACCATGCTAGGGGTTGTGCAGTCATGAGCCATATCTTGCCCTCATATCCTTCCTATAAGCAGGCAGCTGCAGTATAAAAGTTTACTATTTGTCCAATGCTATTGATGCCTTCAACACTCTATACTTGGCTTTTAACTAAGGTCATCCAAAAATGGTCTTCAACACCCATCTCATTTGCTTTTTTTATGTTTGCCAATTTAGTGCTGTATTCACAGTGATTAATTAGTTTGTGGTGAAGGTTTATTAGGTAATCTTTCTGCCAATCAAAAATCACAGGGCTTTCTGAGCAAAGAACACTCGGAGGCTTTATAAAGAACTGATATTGTTACTTCGGGGTACAAAAGTAAATGTATAGCCCTGACACAGGACCATGTACAAAAGACTTCCAAGCATGTTTCTTATTAATGTTCAACTACAAAAGCATTTCATTTCCTCAGGTTTTATTTCTATTTTTGAAAAGGACCCAAAAATCCCTCTATGTTCATAGAATCAACCAGCTTGGAAGAGACCTCCAACATCATCCAGGCCAATCTAGCACCCAGCCCTAGCCAGTCAGCTAGACCATGGCACTAGGTGCCTCATCCAGGCTTTTCTTGAACACCTCCAGGGATGGCTACTCCATCACCTCCCTGGGCAGCCCATTCCAATGCCACTCTCTCTGGCAAGAACTTCCTCCTAACATCCAGCCTAAACCTTCCCCAGCACAACTTGAGACTGTATCCCCTTGTTCTGTTGCTGGTTGCCTGGCAAAAGAGACTGGACCCCCACCTGGCTACAATCTCCCTTCAGGTAGTTGTAGACAGCAATGAGGTCCCCCTAAGCCTCCTCTTCTCCAGGCTGCACACCCCCTGCTCCCTCACAGCCTCTCCTCACAGGGCTGTGTTCCAGGCCCCTCACCAGCTTCATCACCCTTCTCTGGACATGTTGCAGTATCTCAATATCTCTCTTGAATTGAGGAGCCCAGAACTGGACACAGAACTCAAGATGTGGACTGACCAGTCTACAGCCCATGTGTACTGTCTGATGAACTTGCACATGACCAACTCCATTTGCAAGCACTAGATCCCAACAGAGGAAAAAACTGCTGTAGCACATCACCTGGACAATTTACTATGTAGTTCACTCATCTCAATATGAGCCAAATTTAAATTACACAATTTCATGACTTTCAAAGCATCTGCACCTGAAATAGTTTGAAATGTTCATATTTGGGAATACAATTTGTATACTGAAAACAAGAACAGTTATAGAAATTTCTGGTTTTATGTGTGGAATGATAACTGAAATTCCTTTTAGGGAGGGAGGAAAGATTACATCAAATTAACTGTTTCTAAAAACAAACAATCAGCAGCATACTGCATAAGAAATATAGACAGACTATCACCCACCTGCCTTCTTTATGCATGCTTTTATTCACCTTCTATATAGTTCTCTGGATTGTGTGAAAATTTACTGCAATCTGTACTGCACTATTTTCTCTTTATAAGCTTTTGTGTTGATGGACAAAAACCACCAATGAGAAAACTCAAAGCAAATGCAACAAAAACTCACTCCCCCCCCCAAAAAAACCCCAACAACACAACAAAACAAACCCAAACAAAAAAAAACACAAGACAAAAAAAAGGCAGCAGAAACCAGCAAGATTATTCTTCTTTTTAGACTGGTCACTTAACTAATCTACATGAACTTGGTGCTTTACAGAAGGCCTTGAACCTTGCTGTGAAAAACACAGTGAAGGTAAATGGCTTTCTTGACCAGAAAAGGTATTATACTGAAGAGGCTGGGAAGAGAGCTTGAAGATGGTAGCTGATTAAATTACACACTACATAAATGTGTGTCACATTATGATTTTTACAGTATTAAAGTAACACACAAAAAGACATGGATTATTACTAAGAATTTGACTAGCTTACCACTTTTCAGAGCCATTACTGTTTTAAATTACACCATTGCTGGTCTAAAAATGTAAAATGATATATACCACTGTGAGAATAAGTAGTAAGTTAACTGGATTCCTTCCTCCATCACCTCCTTTTGAAAGCTGCAGGTTATTTCTATCACTCAAGAGGTGATGAACAGGTTGCAACAAAATCAGATGACAAATTCAGATGAAATTACACAGATGGACCATTTCCACTCCCTCCCAGCTAAATTCAGCATTTCTTTTTGTGCTCTTTGAGATTAGAGATCTGGAGCTGAAACAGGAGAAGATAAAGGGCACATGGGGCCACAAATTGGATAACTCTGACATAAGGACAGACAATATAAAACTATAATCTGTTGAATATATAATCAGAGTATTTAAAAGCAGCTTTTACAAACAATAAGAAGAGGCAGGCAAGTATATGTCGGCAATAAAACAACTACCCCACGTGCTTTACAGTTGTGATAAACACATCCTCCCCACTCTCACATGCAAATCCAATATAGATTGACTCCAACCAATTAACATGAACATAGTTAGATACCAAGAGTTCATCCATGCACTGAGCTTGACTATGTGAATGAAGTAATGCTGGAGTGTATTAGTGTTACAAATCCAGCAGCTGTATGAAAACGTGTCAAAATTATTCTGGGAGCAGAGCAATGTATTTGCAGTACATCTTTGTTAATCACCAATTTTTATCTTATTATTTCTGCTTTAGACTGCATTTTATTGAACTGGCTTTGGAAAAAAGCTTTCATGGCTTTATCAGAAGTAGCAAGGCTCCATTCACAGGTTTGCTTTTCATGCCCGAGACATGAAATTAGAGCAACCAACAATTTGCACACATAATGACAGCATATCAAATGTGAGAGCAACCAGAGAAGCAAACTGTGCATCTGCTGCTTTCCTTGATCTTATTGCAGGAGACTACTGAAAAACAAACAAACAAGCAAACAAAAAACCCAAAGCAAATTAGCTGTTTTCTTGAGATTCCCCCAGAAAGCTGTATCACCAGCATTTTGTCTATGGGTATGCAGGAGATGCCACTATGCCTCACATGCCTGTGGTAGATGGATGATACTGATGGCAATCTAACTGGAACATCCTGCCTGAATATGAACAACAGATTTGTCAGTGTGTGACAGGCTGACAGCCCAGCTCCCAGCTGCTTGTCCACTGTTGTTAAATCAGTACCTTGTCTAAGTGTTCAGCAAAGAGGCAATCTGCTTTCTCCATTCGTACAGGCAGGTTGCCAGTTAAAAAACAAGTATTGGCTTTAGGCTGCAATGCCATAATGCATTGAAAAGATGCAAACTAAACCTTTGTATACTCCTTAGGCAACAAAGAGCAGGACTTGGAAGTGCAGGCTCAGACTTGAGACTATCCTTTTCAAAAAAACCAAGGATAACTCCACAGGGAAATCATGAAAGAAATGCATGAGGATTTTAAAGCTGTGGATGACTTAATAGAACTTAGTTATGCAGGAAAATATAGTTTATTTTGGTACCAGGGAAGCAAGCAAATGCACTCAAGAATGTGCCAGAATTTCCTTTATAACCCTATTTTTTAGCAGTTTAGAATTCACCAACAGTAACAATTAGCTCTAGGCTGAAATTTCATATCCAAAGATGCAATCCAGAAGGACTTTGCGGGGGTGGGAGGACTGGTGGCTTGAGAGAAAAAAAAAGGGAAAGGGGAAGAAAAAAAATCCCTGCTGATGTACACAGCAAGACTAAGTTACAGAACACAAAGAAACTGCTTACTGGTTTCAGGAACTTCTTCTTCTGTGAAAGAAGTCTCCAGTTGGTTTCAGTTTTTAAATTTGTTTTCCACTGGTTGAGTGTACAAAAGAGAAGCTTGAAGGCTGGGATGATAATGAAATGGACTAAGGAAATCAGCAATCCTAATATTAATACTAACATTTTCTTTGGGGTGTTGTGACATGAGGCAGCTCTGAGGTGATGCTCAGTTACCCAAGAACTGAGGAGAATTTATGTTGCCAAGGGCATTGCCTCTTTTGAAGCAGTTTCACCCTCTCACGTGATTCACAAGATATATTTAAGAGTCTCTTAAATTCAGTTCTACGTGGCAGATGTCTATGGGCTCAGAAAGGGCCACTATAGTCTATTGGATCAATAATCATCATAGTCTGATTCCAGCCCCACCATGAACTAGGCTGCCCAGTAGTGACATGGAGTAACGTAGACCTAGATCAGCCTCAGACAAACAGCCTGCTCTTGGCTGGGAGTCTTGCCTGGCCCTTCCAAACACTGCTCCTTCCTCTAGCAGAAATTTCACTGGCTGTTCCCTGAGCTACAAGCAGCCAGTTGCACCTTGCTGCCACCATTTCTACACTGGTTATCTTAGGACAAAAAAATCACACTGGTCCAGGGTTAAGGTGGATCCTTCCCCCAGTAGAATAAACTCACCAAAACACAGATGTGTTTTTGAAAGTCAGGGAAAGATGAAATTGTACTTCTTGTGTAAGTATAACAGTACAAAGAGAAATAAACTACTGAAGAAAAAAATATAATAACCCTAAGGAAGATGGGAAAGGGGTCAAGTGGCGGCGAAGCAGCAAAAGCAGCAGCAGCCAAAACAGCAGCCGGGGCAGATAGCAGACAGGCGCAGCTCAAGCAGCAGAAGCCAGCAAGGGGCAAAGTACAAGCTCTGCTTCTAGGCATAAAGCTCTTGATGCTCCAATGAAACTATATTAACTTATCCATTGTTGCCATTATATGGCCTATCCCTGGAATGTTCACCTCTCCCATATGTCTGAGCTAGAAAATCAGCTCAAACAGCCACAATACTCAGTCTGAAGCATGGAGTCTTATAAAAATACAAGGCCCTTTCATAAAGTCATAGAACCAAACAGGTTGGAAGAGACCTCCAACATCATCCAGGCCAACCTAGCACACTAGCACTAAATGCCTCATCCAGGCTTTTCTTCAACACCTCCAAGGACAGTGACTCCACCAGCTCCCCGGGCAGCCCATTCCAATGCCAATCACTCTCTCTGCCAGGAACTTCCTCCTCACATCCAGCCTAGACCTCCCCTGGCACAACTTGAGACTGTGTCCCCTTGTTCTGTTGCTGCTTGCCTGGCAGAAGAGATTGACCCCCACCTGGCTACAGTCTCCCTTCAGGTAGTTGTAGACAGCAATGAGGTCACCCCTGAGCCTCCTCTTCTCCAGCCTTAACACCCCAGCTCCCTCAGGCCCTCCTCATAGGGCTTTATGCACCTCTACCTGCTTAAATATCTTTTCCACCCTGTCCTAGGTTAGGTAAGTATTCCTGTTCAGAACAATGTTTACAAGTATACATCTCATCTGAAGTCATTGAGACTGAAACATGTGCTTGTTCTTGTCTTTCCTAATCACAGCCTATCTCTGTTTAAAAGTGTCTCCAAAAGCAAGAATAAGACACATGTATGTATTTACAGATATTGCTGAAAGTTATCCATTCCAAAATAATCATACAGACTTCCCAAACATATCACTTGCCAATTTATCTCCTTCAAAACCCACAATATGGCCTGTAGAATATCAAGCAAACTGGTGGACAAAGAGACATGGGAAAAAAAACCCCAAACCTCAAAAGTCCCCTAAACCAAAAGAAGACAACACTGCAACAGAACAATTTGCTTGCAGAACAGCATTTTGCAACCCATGGCCTACATGGAACCCACAATGGTTCAGAATAAAAGACAGGTGGCAGGTTTAAGTCTCTTCTTAGTAAGAAAACCATGAACGTTGAAAGAAACTTTAGGTCACATCACACCAGCAAGCAAATGTGTTGGAAATTAATACTTGGTTTGTGAATGATGATATTAATTTCTGTATGAATGTTAAATTTTAGTATTCATATTTTAAAAATTGGGGAAATTCCCAGAGATTCTTTGGATTTTTGGTCAACAGGAAGTAGTTGCACCAAGGGCATTGCTGAACATGGAATTAAACAGTTTAAACAGTCAGAACTTGGAAAAAATAGGAACATGAAAAGAGGAAAATTTTAACTCTGCTTATGGAGCCTTAGCATTAACTCCAGCAGATGTACTCACGATGCTTTGGTCCCTGAGTAAGTTTCCCGTACAAAGATGCTTCCAAAACTTGCAAAGATGATCTCGGGGTAAAATACAACCTATTCCAGGCAGAAGGAAGGAGAGAACTGAGTTGCTGCTGCTGAGCTGCTAGTGCAAACTACATACAGGTGGCTGTTATGATTCCCAGTTAATGAGCTGTGAATGAGGTGCTGCTGCCAGTGGAGGGCCAGTGCAGAAAGGCAGTTTCTAACTCACCCCCACCATGAAATACATCATTTGGAAAATAAAACTGGCCAATAGGCACCAGCACCCTTGTTCTGGCCAGTGAAGTCAAAGCTTTGTGCCTCCTGTGAGCATGCAGGCACGTTGAGGGGCAACACAAGACACCTGACACGTGGTGCTAAGCCCCTGGCCCCCAAGTCTTTGCTGGGGCCAAACCCTTATTGTTTGCTCATCTACTCAACTCTCTGCACCTGTAACAGGAGGGCAAGGGTTAAACTGTCCTGGCAGGTTCTATGCCCTACCAGGATAGCATGGTGGTAGGTAATGAAACAACTACATCTTATGAATAAAATGAGGAAAAAAAATGAAGCTAATACCCTATTATCATGTCCTCCTCCAATTCCCATATGATTATCAGGTAGGAAATGGGTTTGTATTGTGATGGTTCCCCTTTCTTTAGCTGAAAGGAAAGTGTGCTAGCTTGAAGCTAGCTAGAATGTTTTGGTGAGAAGAATTAGATTACAGGTTCTGAACAGGAAACAATGGTGATCTCTGCTGCACTCATAGGCTTGCTGAGATGCGTAAGAACAAGAACACAAGGATAGATAACGGAGTCTCTCTATGGCTTTTGGGCTGCATGAACTTCTCTCTCTAACCTAACTTGCTGCCTGACTAATCCATCTGCTTCCTAATCCCCCTGGCCAACACTCCAAACTCACCTTAAACATAAGACAAAGTCTGGGGTAAGGTAGAGGAGTGGGAAGAAGGTGGAAGGGTGGTTGGGAGCCCCTCCTGGGGACTCAGGTTTCTGGGAGTGCTGTCGTGTTTCTGTATTACTTTTTAACTTGTATATTTCTGTATATAGCTGTAAATATTGTCAGTATCTGCTTGTATATTCTGCTAAACTGTATATATAGCTTCATTCTCCAATTTCCAGTGACTGAGTCTAGTCTGGGTGATTTTTTTTAAGTGTGTGGGGGGGACGGGTAACACCTAAACCATGACAGTAAGTTATTCCAACAACAAGGTTTAAAGTGAGAGTACAATCTGTTTGTGGTTTCTAAGAGTACTGTAGCTGGAGTAACTTTTGCTGTTTGTGAAAAATCTAAAGGTAAAAGGGGCAAAACATTTATGTCAGAAATACCTGCTCCACATCTCGTGTCCTTGTGTTTAAGATGTCATTAAATGAAAACATAATTGTGTGACAATTCTCTTCACAATAATGTATTCAGAAATACAATGCTGGATCCTATGCCAGAAGCTCTTTTCTGCTTCAATGTGTTAGTATGTTCTATTTTAATAATAGTCAACTACTTTAAATCAAAGCTGCCTTACTTCTTTTTTTCCTCCATGGATCAGGAAAACACCAATGCACTTCCTTGCTATCCAGTAATATCTCTCCATTTCTAGAAAAAGAGTTGTATTACAAAAAAGAATCACCAAAGCACTGCTAAAAAGGTTAGTCTCTTCATACAACTCATGTTAGGACATTTAGAAAATAATATGCTTGTTTGTTTTAGCAGCCTTCTTGATGATTATCTTTAATTAAATCTGGAGTTTAATTATTTCCCCCCCTCATTTTATCTATGTTTGTAACTTGGCTAATGGCAGGGAACACCTAAATTGCACCTTTATTTACAGCTACTTTCATGTTTGTTTCTCAAGGATAATGAAATGAAGTGCCTTCAGCAGCTCCACTTATACACAAATTTTTAAAGCAGCTATGGAGGCATTAACATGGAGACATTTTCTTGCTTCTTTATCATGGCACTGATGCTCATGAAGAAGTTCCTGAGATGTCACTTGCTTGGCCAAAAAATAACAATGGGGAAAAAATTGAGTGAATATCAATCTGATACAATATTTACACAAGTCACTGGAAAACTTCCTTTGAATTTAAGGCAAATACTTTTCCTCTCCAATTTCCAATCACACACTAAAGCATTCATTTCAACAGCCTGAGACCAGACGAAAGGAAATGGAAGCTGGTGGGTCAGATCCCTATCTCCAGCAATACTGTGGCTCTGACTGTGGTCTCCTCTCTCCAAAGTCATGCATATTACACACATAATCAGAAATAACAATGTACACCCAGAAAAAGCATCCTCCCTCTCTCTCTGTTTTAAAATTCATAGTGAAGAGGGCTTTGTATTTGGATAACTATTTTTACCTTCATATTCCCCATTTCAAGATGATTTTCAGCCAGCGTGATATTATGAATCCTATTTAACTATGCTTAAGATCTCTCATTTAGAGTTAAGTGGAAGAAGAAAAGACAAAATTGTCTTTGCAGATATTAAGAAGAAATTCATGGGAAGCAATCATCATTTAATATCCAGTGCTGACTTCTTGAACAAGTGCTTTCTCTAAATAATAAATCAAATGAGTTGGCACTAACAATAATACCTTCGAATATGAATGAGGAAAACAAGAATATTAAAACAATAGAAACATTAACATATAAACCTCTGCTATTTACAGGAGGGAATGGCAAAGGATAGACTGAAAAATAGCTGTTGTCTTTACAGTTTTGCTGTGATCTGTCACCAGCAGTGATGACTGCTATTAGGGAAAGAGAACCAGATCCTTCAAGCAGCCAGGCACTGTGTCACTTAAGTTTGAACCTGCAACATTTACTCCTTATCATAGAAGCAATCAGATTGGAAGAGACCTCCAACATTATCCAGTCCAACCTATCACACAGCCCTAGCCCATCAACTACACCATGGCACTAAGTGCCTCAGCCAAGCTTTTCTTGAACACTTCCAAGGATGGCAACTCCACTCCAATGCCAATCACTCTCTCTGGGAAGAACTTCCTCCTAACATCCAGCCTATACTTCCCCCAGCACAACTTGAGATTGTGTCCTCTTGTTCTCTTGCTGCTTGCCTAGCAGAAGAGATTGACCCCCACCTGGCTACAGACTCCCTTCAGGTAGTTGTAAACAGCAATGAGGTCTGCCCTGAGCCTCCTCTTCTGCAGGCTGCACACCCCCAGCTCCCTCAGCCTCTCCTCACAGGGCTGTGCTCCAGGCCCCTCACAGCTTTGGCGCCCTCCTGTGGACACCTTCCAGTACCTCAACATCTCCCTTGAATTGAGGAGCCCAGAACTGGACACAGGACTCAAGGTGTGGCCTGACCAGTGCTGAGTACAGGGGAAGCATAACCTCCCTTGTCCTGCTGGCCACAATTCTGGGCAACACAGAATCCCAACTAGGCTGTTTTCCCCATCCTGTGTCCATTAGGATGTTCTCAGTCATGTAGCTGGGTGAGCTGACAGAACACTCCTCAGCTGAAGCACTGTTTTCCCTTTTGCTCCAGGAGGCTCACCCTGAACTCTGCCAGTGCTTGTATTTCTTTCTGACTGTCCCAGGCCCCTCTCTGCTGGAGCAGGCACAGGCGAGGAAGCTGACTGCTACCTACTCTATTACTAACTTGAAAATGGTGCAGTTTAAATTCCTATTGTTGAGCTCTGCTTTAGTGACCTTACACCACTTCCCAACATAAGAACTCATTTTTTTCCTTTTTCCAATCAACAAGTGATTTTTAAGGACCCTTGAGATAACTGCACTTCATCTTAATTATATATGAAGTGCATCCACATCTTTGCTAGGCTTTCAGCTTTATTGGAATTTGCTCCTTGCCTTCTTGGGGTACTGCCTACACAATCCCATCTATTATTGGATATGTCTAAAATTTTACATGTAAAATTAAAAAAAAAAAAAAAAAGAATGTGTGCTTATGTCATCATATTGAGTAATTGCTGAAGACTGAAATGAAACACTGCCCTAGATGGCATTCTAGTTCAAATGATGATGCTTCAGCATCTGCACACAGAGCAAAAGATACAACAAGTCCATTTTTGGAATGTTCCCTGCACCATTTCAAGACAGCTGAGACAACAGCCACTTTGTTGGTGAGTTGCAACAGAAAGGAGGGACAAAGCAGCCCTACCACAATGAACAGTGTAGGAGAGGTCAGTTTTCATACAGTAGATACTTGCATAGTCATAGCCCCAGGCACAAGTGACTGTTCACAGAAGAGGCTGGTAGTGCTGGATGGATGTGTTGCCATGTAGTCTGTGAGCATGCTCTTAACTCTGGGAAACATCGGCCACCAGAACTGGGATTTCCCAGTCTCACTCCATACCTATGAGGGCATTGGGTTGAATACTTGGACTAGTTGTACAGGGAATGGATTTCAGGCTGAGGGTGGTGCTCTCAGGAATGAGTGTTACTTATCTCTGCTGTTCACAATGTTCAGAAGGGATTAAGAAGGAAAATTAACAAAAAAGGAGAACATTCTTAACGCTCTGAGATTGAACTGTGCATTCAAAACTCTAGCAAAGGCTTTTACTCTATTTGAATGCCTTCGGCCAACAGCAGCAATTTATCTTACAGATATGCCTCCCAGGATATGTTTCTTGCCATAATTTTGCATGTTAGCCACTAGCTTACCCAGAAACATAAGAAAAAGCAGTTTAGGAGAAAAGTCAGTCAAATGCTAAAGTGCTAACAAAACTCAGCTAGAGGCAGAAAACTACTACAACGACTTCACAACAATAACATGGAAAGGGTATTTTAGATTCTTTCCCAATACCTGTGCTGTAAAACCACAGAGGGATGCAATTCAGATCATGTCATTCAGTTCCCTCTGAAATCTTGAACATCTCATCTACTCAACACCTCACTGAAAGTTATCACACAACTCACCAGACACCTCCATACGTGCATCCCTAATAAACATCCCCATCTTCAAACATTTGAAGGAAGAGTGAGTCTATCAGTGCCTCACAGAGAGCAGCCTTTTAATATAGTCCCTCTCCCACTAGCAGAAAGTTTGGCCCACAATAGTTGCCTTTTGAAATCTTTCATTGGTACCAGCCTTATTAATAGCTACATATAGACTCTGGACTTGCCAAGAAGGAGAAGTTAAACTATTTCAAATACAGAGTAAGGCTGAGGAATGATACTACTCATTTAAGTAATACTCATCTGTGATAACAGCAGACTTACTGTAGCCAGAAAGTGAACAGTAACATCTGATCCCAAACTAATCTTTGCCACAGGTAAACATTTCATAGGAGCCTAATAATATTCCTTTCAGGGATAATTTTGATTAACCACCTTCATAACTCTCTGCTCCAGAATATAATGTCTAAGATGAAGGCTGGCCTAGCACCAGATGACATCATACTTAGACATAACCAAAGATGAAGCTTTCAAATCTTTCCTCTCTCAGAGACAAATACAGTCTGTAGGTGGCCATTTCTGCAACCAAGCTCATTTAAGATGGGTTAGGCAGCCTGTGCCACATCTGTCAGGACTCCACAAGTTTGGCTTCCCTTTAGAGACTGAGGTATCTGCTCACCAGCAACAGAACAAGGGGACACAGTCTCAAGTTGTGCCAGGGGGAGGTCTAGGCTGGATGTTAGGAGGAAGTTGTTGCCAGAGAGAATGACTGGCATTGGAATGGGCTGCCCAGGGAGCTGGTGGAGTCACCGTCCCTGGAGGTGTTCAAGAAAATACTAGATGAGGCACTTAGTGCCATGGTCTAGTTGATTGGAAAGGGCTGGGTGCGAGGTTGGACTGGATGACCTTGGAGGTCTCTTCCAACCTGGTTGATTCTATAGGTAACAGAGCAAGAGGGGACTCAATGAAAACTACTGAGGTGCTCCCTTCTCTGCCATCCCCACTCTAGAAGCAATGGCAAACCCTCTCTAAAGCTGAGAAGACATCATCTTGGGAAGATAGTTTGGACTGCAAGGGTTTATAAAGCAGACAGCTTTACAACATGTTTTCTTCTCACCTAGGCAATGATCAGAAATCAATTGCACAGCTTTCTTCTGACGTGTATTTTCACTCCACTCCCTTTCCCATGCCTTCCCATGGAGGAATATGGAGCTTTTTGTATCTTAGATAATAATTCACACATGAAGGTTATCACCAACATTGCAGCTAGCTGGTGCTTTGTTAGAACTTGCTTCTTAAATTCATCACTTGCCCTGAAACTTTGTTTAAAACTGTTAAGAAGGTGTAACAATTACAATTCACAGTACATGAGCAATGCTGATGATTTTTTGCTTGTGATTACATTTAAAATATAGAAGTTACTGAACTATTTACTCTTTTTTTTTTTTTTTTTTTTTTTTTTTTTTTTTTGGGGTGGAAAACCTGTTTATTTAAGTACCCTGCACACACTGAATTTTCTGGTTATGGAAAAAAAAAGTGAAGGAAAAAAAAAACCCCACAACAAACCCACTATTTGCTTTTAGGTAATCAGATTCTGTGGGATCTAATCCTATATCCTATTTATGGCTGTGCTAGCTATTCAAAATTAAAATGAACCTTTCATCCATGTGTATCATAAATGGGCATTTATCAGGATTATATGATTTTGCAATCCATCTGAATATGTAACCAGAATTTGTTTTCTTTCCGTTTCACTATGTAATTACCATGCAACAATAACAAAAGTGACATGTTTGAAGAACAGATAAAATGCTGCAAATTGGCCAGTAATGGTGATATTTCCTCATCTTCTGAAAAACCCATTTATTCTCTCTCTCAACAAATCAAGGCATTGTCAGCCCATACTCATCTTGTGGCCAGAGGGGCCCTACCAATTTCTAGATGTAAGTGAATACTGGAATGCAGATGAGGGCTACTAACTAAAGCTTTCAACCCAGGCAGCTGGTCTTAGCTTGCCTCAATTTCTAAATCATCCATAATGGGGCCAGGACCTCCAAAGCACTAAAAAGAGCGAGCTGACATGCTGGACAAACTGTTAATTTTTTCCTGAAGAAGCTGCTATATTGCACATCTGTCACTGCTGTGCAGACAATTACTCACGGAGTGGAAAAAAATCTGCTGCTTGTTGCTAGTGCAGTTGTTAACAGGCGTAATGGAGAAACACAGGAGCAGGAGAGCTAAGAAGAGGAAGGCTCCTCAGCCTCCTTCCTCCCTTTGTAAAGCTGCATTTAGCAATTAAAACATCTGAAAGCATCCAGGCTGCACAGCAAGCAGTCTGAATTGCTACAATTGAACCCATGCCTTAGGTCACTTGACATTCTACAGCTCTATTTGAGGTGCAAGTTGAAAACATTTTTGTACTTCAGCTACTGACTACCCTGAAAATCTGCCTCTCTAAATTGTTGTGTTGCTCTGTTACACACATGGGTAAGATTCTCAGCAATGATCATTGCAAGGGGATAAACACTACATGCAAGGCAAATTAGAATAAACATATTGAAAGTGGTATTTTTCATGCTACATTTCTTCAATATCTACCAAAAATAACATGAAAAACATTATAAAACATCCATAAAGTTTGGCCTGAGAGGTTCTCAATCTATTGTTAATGATTCTTTCTGAAACAAGTGGAAAAAACAGTTGCCAGAGATCCAGCAGGGCCAGCCAAGCATCCTGTGCTTGGTCCTAGAGAGCAAAGAAAGCAGAGCATAGGACTCAAGGGATACGAAAACTAACCAGGTAGGGCCTCATTTCATAGTCATCCAAGTTGGCAACATAAAAGCATCCATAAAAGTGACAACCTTGAACTGCAATAGCCACACTACTGGCTATGAAATGTCCAGTGTAATATACTCACCAAAAGCAGACTGACCTATGGCCTAAGTTGACTCTCTTGATTATAAAATAGGCATACAAAATGGTGAAAACATAGAATCACTAGCACTGGAAAAGACTTCTCTGATGACTCTATGATCATCAAGTCCAGACACCAATAGTTAAAAAAAAAATCTACAAGCACTGCTCCAACTTTCCTGATGGCAGGAAAACCTTGGCACAATAACCTGCTCCTGGTCTACAGGCTTTGTTCTCCTGGTTTAAGAAGGCTCACAGAATCACAGAATTAACCAGGTTGGAAAAGACCTCTAGGGTCATCGAGTTCAACCTATCACCTAACCCTTCTAATTAACTAAACCATGGCATTAATTGCCTCAGCCAGCCTCCTCTTAAACACCCCCAGGGATGGTGACTCCACCACATCCCTGGGCAGCCCATTCCAATGCCAATCACTCTTTCTGTGAACAATTTCATCCTAACATCCAGCCTAAACCTGTGCTGGTGCAGTCTGAGATGGATTCCTCTTGTTCTGTCACTGGGTGCCTGGGAGAAGAGACCAACCCCACCTGGCTACAACCTCCCTTCAGGTAGTTATAGAGAGCAATGAAGTCACCTCTGAGCCTCCTCTTCTGCAGGCTGCACACCCCCAGCTCCCTCAGCCTTTCCTCACAGGGCTGTGCTCCAGGCCCCTCACAGCTTTGGCGCCCTCCTGTGGACACCTTCCAGTACCTCAACATCTCCCTTGAATTGAGGAGCCCAGAACTGGACACAGGACTCAAGGTGTGGCCTGACCAGTGTTGAGTACAGGGGAAGCATAACCTCCCTTGTCCTGCTGGCCACAATTCTGGACAACACAGAATCCCAACTAGGCTGTTTTCCCCATCCTGTGTCCATTAGGATGTTCTCAGTCATGTAGCTGAGTGAGCTGACAGAACACTCCTCAGCTGAAGCACTGTTTTCCCTTTTGCTCCAGGAGGCTCACCCTGAACTCTGCCAGTGCTTGTACTTCTTTCTGACTGTCCCAGGCCTCTCTCAGATGGAGCAGGCACAGGTGAGGAAGCTGCACACCCTCAGCTTCCTCAACCTCTCCTCACAGGGCTGTGCTCAAGCTCCCTCACCAGCCTTGGTGCCCTTCTCTGGACACATTCAAGCACCTCAACATCTGTCTTGAATTGAGAAGCCCAGAACTGGATACAGTACTCAAGGTGTGGCCTAGCCAGTGCTGAATGCATGTGCTGACCCAAGGAGGCACTTGGTTCTGCCAGCCCTCACCTTTCTGAAATGTCAAATTGGAAAGCCTCCTCCTCCACCAATGAATAATTTCAAATCAGGAAATGAATTAAGAAAACAACACAGTACCTGGCTGGAAAGCAACCCTGAGGAGAGGAACCTGGGGGTGCTGGTGGATGAGAAGCTCAGCAGGAGCCAGCAGTGTGCATTTGCACCCAGAGGGCCAGCCAGAGCTGGGCTGCTTCAGGAGAAGTGTAGCCAGCAGGCCGAGGGAGGTGATTCTCCCCCTCTGCTCTGCTCTGGTGAGACCCCAGCTGCAGTACTGCATCCAGTTCTGGAGCCCTCATTACAAGACGGATGTGGAGATGCTGGACAGTGTCCAGAGAAGGGTCACAAGGATGCTCAGAGGGCTGCAGCAGCTCTGCTGTGAGCACAGCCTGGGGCTGAAAAGTCTGGGGAAGAGGAGGCCCCGAGGTGACCTTCTTGTGGCCTTCCAGTATCTGAAGGGGACCTACAAAAAATCTGAGGAGGGACTTTTTAGGCTATCAGGGAGTGACAGGACTGGGGGGAATGGAGCAAAGCTGGAGGTGTGGAGATTCAGACTGGAGGTGAGGAGGAAGTTTTCAGCCTGAGTGGTGAGAGCCTGGAATGGGTTGCCCAGGGAGGTAGTTGAGGCCTGGTCCCTGGAGGTGTTCAAGGCCAGGCTGGGTGAGGCCCTCACCTAGAGCAGGGTGTCGATGGCCATGGCAGCAGGGTTGGAACTAGCTGATCCCTGTGGTCCCTTCCAACCCTGACTGATTCTACAGTATCTACAGTAGCTGAAGAGAAGCACAATTGATTTTGAGCAGCCAGAAGTTTCAGTCAAGATAACTCCCTGTGCTAGTTACAAGCAAGCTAGAATGTTTGGGTAAAAGAACTAGATAACAGGCAGTGAAATGAAAAACAATTGTGTCTCTTCGCTCACAGTCACACTGAGAGCTCTGGGAAGAAGAAGTAAACATTCTCCATTTTTGTCTTTTCCTTCTGCCTTTGCCTTCAGACCTGGTCACATCTCATTAACCCTGCTCCCACTAACCTTGCTCCCTAACCTCTTGGCTGCACCTCTCTTCTTCCTGAGAACTGGGGTAAGGTTGAGAGGGCTGGGGGAGGTGTTGGGGTGGTTTGAGAGCCCCTCCTGGGGACTCAGGTTTCTGGGAGGGGAGTTGTGCTTCTGTATTGTTTATCCTTTGTATATTTCTGTGTATAACTGTATATATTGTAAATAGCTGCTTGTATATTTGCTGCTTCATTTATATTCCCAGAGGCCGTCTGAGTTAGCCGAGGCAAATTCAAAAGTGGGGGGGGGGGGGGGGGGGGGCGGGTTAATGCCCAAACCATCACACTCCCCCTTCTACTTACCTTTGTGACCCTTACTTTCTCCTTCCCTTCGGCGTCTACCATGAGAAAGAGCTGCTGAATGTGGCCCCACGCGAACAAAAGGAGAGCTCTCATTCACCATGCTGCCTTTTACCCAGCAAAACGTCTTCAGATGATTCCTCTCTAAAGGTGTTTTTCAGGAACGATTAGGATCACAAAGGTAGTATATAAAGTGTCACAGAATTTTTCTATGGTTTGAAAAATAATTATCAGGTTATTTGCATTGTTAAACGTTAATTAGCTGCGACTGGTAATTTTTTTTTGTCTTTTTAACACTGCAATACTTCAATTTCTCATTACAAAATAATTTCAGCTCTATTAATTAGTTCTAACAGTAACTCATAGTAATGGATGACACCTTAAGTGAGCTATTAAATACAATTTACCACTGATTAGGAAGACAAGGGAAAAAAAACCTGGGCAGGTTTACATAAAGGCAGAATATGAAACAATACATGGCAGATTTATTCACTTTGGTAGAAGCATAGAATCATAGAATCATAGACTCAACCAGGTTGGAAGAGATCTCCAAGATCATCCAGTCCAACCTAGCACCCAGCCCTTCTTTGTGGGAGAATTTCTCCCGCAGCGGGGCATGAGCTGTAAACATGAGAACTTGTGATGGGAGAAAGTCCCCTCAATTCAAGAAACATGTTGAGGTGTTGGAACATGTCCAGAGAAGGGCAACAAAGCTGGTGAGGGGCCTGGAGCACAAATCCTATGAGGAGAGGTTGAGGGAGCTGGGCCTGTTTAGCCTGGAGGAGGCTCAGGGGTGATCTTATTACTGTCTACAACTACCTGAAGGGAGGTTGTAGCCAGGTGGGGGGTGGCCTCTTCTCCCAGGCAACCAGCAATAGAACAAGGGGACACAGTCTCAAGTTGTGCCAGGGTAGGTATAGGGTGGATATTAGGAAGAAGTTCTTCACAGAGAGAGTGAATTCCCATTGGAATGGGCTGCCCAGGGAGGTGGTGGAGGCACCGTCCCTGGGGGTCTTCAAGAAAAGCCTGGCTGAGGCACTTAGTGCCATGGTCTAGTTGATTGGTTAGGGCTGGGTGATAGGTTGGACTGGCTGAGCTTGGAGGTCTCTTCCAACCTGGTTGATTCTATGAAATTCCTTGAGCTGGAAGGCACTGTGAGCAACCCACCCACACCTGCTGGGGGCTGGAATCTGCCAGCCCCTGGGGTGGACACAGCTCCAGGGGGCTGACCCTGGCAACCCCCTGGGGTGGAACCACGGGCTGTTTTGATAAGGGTAACCTATCTGCACCCTGCACGTGGCTTGGGGCCAATCTGTACTGTCCACTTCTGTCAGCCCCAGACTGGCTGGGTACACCTCCTCTGAGCACTATATAAGACACTGCACTACCCTAATAAAGATGTACTGAAGCATAGAAGCTGCTGTCTCGAGTCATCAGTGCCCTGATCTCGCCTCGCGCCAGCCTCTGGACCCCGACACTTCTTTTTCAGTAATGTAGGCTCAGCAGAACCCAAGGTTTTGTCACACTTCTGTGAGGGATGTGGGGTGACCACTTTAACAAATGGCCTGGCATTGAAGCTCATCACTATGTATGACACCGTTCCCTGTAGAGATTTATACCTACATGCACATTTATATCTACACACACAGACCTGACTTAATTTACTCACCTACACACTAAAATGTAGTGTGTAGACATTTATTTGTTTGTGTATTTACATATCTATTTATTTGTATGTTTTGCCTTTTGGGTTTGCCAAAATGAGCACAGGGATGCGGATCTGGGCCCGGATTAGTCACACAGCCATTGTTCTGGATGACAAATGAGTGATAAAAATCACCACAGGATGCTTGCACTGCCATGGCATTGCAACATTTTTGTCATAGTTCAGTACAATTAGCCTCGTAGCAGTTCATTTGGAACAAGCTCTGTTCTCTAACACTACTTAAAAATGTGCTTCTGTAACTGGTCCTGCATGCCAAATGCAAAAACCTCACAGAACAACCAGATGCTCTGCTCCATAATAAACTTGCAGCCCATGCCAAGAATAAACACCCATGGTAGTGGCTATCAAACTCCATAAAGAGTGTATTTGACTCTTGTGGGAAGTTCAAGCCTTTACTTACCAGGATGCCCTCTCAGAAACTGGTGCAAACTCTTTACACCCAAAGTGGTTAGTCCAGCAGAGTTAAGATGTCACCAGTCTTCAGGGTGAGCTGTCAAAGAACACACTACAAAATAGCAGCTGACAAGCCACAGTGATTGAGAAGAACCACAACTCAAATTCTAACAGCAAAGATGACTGAACCTTTTAACTTGTAGTAACAGGAGAATGTCCTACTGGAGAGAGTGGAAGTTACCTTAGGTGCTGTCCTTCACAGGACATTTCAACAATTCCAACGAAGTTGTGGAGCAAGAATGCGTCTTTCAAAATGTACTTTGCTTTGCTGCATATTTGAAGTCTTTAGATTTGCCCATAAGCAGGTCTGTGGCAGAAGGCTTGGGCAGATCTGCTTCCCCAGCCTTCTGACACATGCAAACTTCCACCAGGGCAGCCTCCAGTGATTGAAGTATACCAGAACTTCAGGATTTCCACTTCTTTACTCTGTGATGAGGAACATGCAAGTTTGGAGATACTTTGTGAGACCTCCTCACCAGAGGGCCTGAAGACCAGGTTTCAAGGGCTGCAAAATGTCAAGGCTTCCAGGTTCTTTAATTTTCCAGAAGGAAGCTTGACTGTGGTTAGTGTACTGAGGGGGACCCAGTAAAGCCAGAGCTGAAGACTCTGGTGATCTGGCATATGAGTAACCATGGAATACATTGTAGTTTGGTCACAGCTCATTAGAAAAGGCACAATTTCACAAAACACATATATATGTGTATATATATACACACATATTTGATGAATAAACATTCTCTGACACAAAAAATCATCTGGGGTGAACATGCAGTTTAGATCACAGAGTAGAGAGTAGTTTACAAGCAGTGGGATTTTTTTTCCTGTGAAGACATGAATTTGTTACCTCACAGTGTAAATGCAGATTTTATCCTATTAAATCAGAGCCAGAGGTGGAAAGTCCCAATCAGAGGCAGCCTACCCACTGCAAAGTGGCTCTATCACCAGCTCTCCAGAAACCCTCAGCAGCATTCACTGCTCTGGATGTTCAAATGGGAACCCAGCTATGAGAGGGATACTTCTCAACAGCAGCAGTAGCAAGTGTCACAAGCAAATATCAAATGCTGAGACTACAATCTGCAGGTCTGAAACCCTACACCATTTTCCCATGAACATTGATCATGCCTAACGGTGAAACTGCAGGCAGGTGCAATGTAGAGGATGAAAGACAAGCAGTCTCTACAGGGTAAATCCATTTCTCTTCCAGCACTTTTGCAAGTGGCAGCATTCCTATCCAGTCTTTTTGTCCTACAAGCTCCTGGCCAGGAGCCACTGTTTAGCAGATGACCTATCTTTGTTGGTAATGGGCAGATATTGTCTAAATTCAGTTAGTAAGACCTGTAATTCAATAGCTCACTAATAAAAAGAAGAAGAAAAATACATCAACCTACTATCATGAATATAAAGGCAACCTGGTAATTACGTGACTTATTAAGAAAATGCTTAAAATCAGTACTGGCTCATTCACAAAATCTCTTGTTTCAGTAATAAGGCATATCATGGCAATCTCTAACAGGTTATTAAAGTGTTCTCTCAGATACTGGAATAACTCAAATTTAATACAAGTTAACATACAGCCAGCTGTGGTCCAGAGCTGCATCAAGAGCAGTGTGGCCAGCAGGGCAAGGAAGGGGATTCTCCCCTTTTACTCTGCTCTCGTCAGACCCCACCTGGAGTACTGTGTGCAGTTCTCAAACCTCCAACACAAGAAGGACATGGAACTGTTGGAGCGAGTCCAGAGGAGGCCATGAAGATGATCAGAGGGCTGGAGCAGCTCTGCTATAAGGACAGGCTACAAGAGTTGAGGATCTTCAGCCTGGAGAAGGCTTCGAGGAGACCTTATAGTGGCCTTCCAGTATCTGAACATATATATACACATTGCCCTTAGGTGTGGAGCTCAATTGTGGGTAGCTTAGTTATGCAATTGTTGTGTGCAAACTACACACAACTGCTGACAACTCTGTTAGGAATGAAAGTCTAATTAAGAAGTCTCTTGACTTTAAAGTAAGGGTGAATAGATCCCCATTTCTGATATGTCTTTACTGAAGCTGCCCTGAGAGCACATGAAGAGGAAAGGCAAAACAAACCAAATTTTGTGTGAGTTCTTCTTGGCAGAACAGTTTTGGAGAACTGTTTGTAGAGAAAGCACAAGGTCCTGTCACAGTTACCAAAGTAAATACATACTTAGGAGTGAAGAGAACTTGTATTTAAACATCTTAGAAAAATATGATAACAGAAGTACTGCAAATATGTTAAAAAAGGTATTTTCTGCTGTTGTGGTGTAACCTTTTCAGCTGGATAATAACACCCTAGGAAACAAGTCCTAGTAAAAAGGTACATATAAAGTTGTATAATAGATTTAGCATAATATGCATCTGCTTGGTACAAGATATTAGCAACCTTAATTATACTTTCAGAAGCAGTATGTTCTTGTACTTACCTGTACAATAATGCTGCTATTAAAAAGGGCAGATTAAAGAGAAGAACACACAAACCCCGTGCAGAACAGAATCTATTTTATTTTATCTCGCATTTGTGTGTTAAAGCAAAGCATTCTATACATATTATTTAGCTATTTACTGCCATTCTACACCCATTAATGACCTAATTGCAGAAAGACAAATGCAGAGACAAACTTGTTAAAATGAGCATACTGATAATGCTTCTCTGACTTTGAGAAATACTTACTTTAAAAGAAGCCACTGCTCATGAGTCTCTTTTGTCAACAGGTAATGGCTCAATTCACAAAACTCTGAGACACCGTGGAACATGTAGCAGAATGTAACGCTGATCATATGTAATGTCTCTTCCCAAGACATTCTGCAGAGGAAGGATATTATGGTAACAGCTGAGCTACTGATTAATCAAACATCTAAATGGAAGGAATCTGTCAAATGATGAATAGTAACTTTTAGATACTAGATGGTCCCACATTTTTTAATGTAGGCAAAAAACCCTTCAGTGTCACAGTCACTAAGAATTATTACCTGAAAATACTTGTATATGTGTTTTAAAATAATGTCAGCCAGCTTTATAGCAGGTATTACAGTAGGACTGCAAGTTAGATATGGGAAAAACCTGAAGAAAAAACCCAGCAATAAATCCAAGTACTTTGACCTGTTTCAAAGCCAACTTACACTGAGATGTCTTAGAAAGGAAAACCTGTATAACTTATTTTTGTTTTTTAGTTATAAATGTACAAAATCACACTACTGGAGTATATTTAAAACCACTTCAATGACATCTGGAAAAACAAATGAAATGATAACTGAATTTTACTGCAATTAAAAGAATCTCAAGACACTACATTAAAATATTTTAATGTATATTTTTTTTTCTAGCAGCTCCTAACAGATAAAGTTATTACAAGAGGGATGTGGAGATGCTGGAGCATGTCCAGAGAATGGCCACGAGGATGCTCAGAGGGATAGAGCACCTCTCCTATGAGGACAGACTTGAAGATAAAGTTGACTGTCAGCTGTGGAAAACAAAGTGTGTCTACTTCTATGGGAAAATAAATCTAATAGTTTCTCACTAATAAACTGATTTGAAACAAAAATCTCTAACTTTCCCAACCAAACTAAATAGTTCTCCTGTTATGGTTGTTTACCAGGTTGGCTGCTTCATTCCATCTGTAAGAATGGATGAATACAGAATTGAATGGGCTACAGAAGGTTTCTCTCCACACCTATGCATTGCTTCCCTCTCATTTTTTTTTTCAGTATGAAACATTTTCAAGTACTTTTGGAGCTGCAGACTGACTGCTGCAGTAAATTGTACAGAAATATTTCATACATGAAATATTTCATGTTACCTGTGCCATACTTACTTAGAATTTATAGCCTGAGATATGTGGGTATTGCAATCAAAGCAGAACAATGGAATTTTAACAGAGAATGAATATTCCTTTACATTTTTGCAAACAGAGCTAGAACAACTTGACCCTAAAGATTCACTCTGACAATTCACACTGTAGAAACAATTTTCAGGAGCTTTTGATTGTGGTGTACAATACAAAGAGGTCCTTAAAACTCACTTGCCCTCAGTAGCACACTGGATTGAAAGAATGGGAATGTGTCACATGCTTTCACTACTGTAAATAACATTTACACAGGTGGGCATCTTTGTTAGCTGCAGAATTTCAGGCTCTCAGCCCTTTGCAATTATGTGGCCCTGAAATTCTTTGGATGTGGAATGTACTGAACTCAGTTTAATTGTGCAAGAGACATCTGTAGTGGCAACGCACACTATGCTATGCCCCCAAACCCTTCCAATAAAAAGTATGTGTGTTGATTATAAATCCCAAGTTTAAAATTTCTTATAATAAAAGCAAAACCACACAATCATATCAAGTCTTTAAACAGCAATAAATAATTCTTCTGAAACTCAGAGAATATGTGCATTCAGCTATCATTAAAAACAGTATCAGGTACCAACCTTTTACTCTACACCATGTGTATGGTGAAACAATGCTCTCGAACCAGTGGTACTCTCACAGCAGAAAGCATAAACATTTCTTGCAAGCAAATTCAGTGCTATAATGTTGCTGCTACTTCTTTTCTTAGTGTTCTTTTCTGTAAAAGTATGTTAAGTTGAGGGAAAGTAAAAGTAATAAACTCACTTCCTAAACTGAATCCCTGTGTTTCACTCACATGAAGGAAGCTGTGCTCTTTTCAGTCTAAGGAAATATCTTTGCAAACATCTGGAAGCAGGAATTTTTCTCTACAGTTTGGGGAAGAGAGAAAGATTGGAGAATGAAAACCTGTACCCTCTGCAGTCACAGTATTTATTGCCAGCTGCTACAGGAGTGTGTGAGGAGGGGGGCAAGATTTTCTCCTTAGCCTGTCTGAACAACAGTTTCCTTCAGCCCTATCGCTTAATTTTAAAGTAGAATTTGTTTTATATTGCAGACCAATAAGTACCCTAGGAGCTTGATTGGTTGGTGCTTAATGAAATTGCTTCTGCTGACATTAGATACATTAGGATACTGATTAAAACACTTAATGATCTCTCTTGATTTTAAATTGCTAGCTTAGATTTGCGAGATGCCATCAAAGTATCTTTTCTTCCTTCCTTTCCTTCACCCTAATCCTGCTTCTCCTTGCCCTTTTTCTGTTCACAGTCTTTAAAGGTTGTGGCTCATTGGCACCAGCACGATCACAAACCAAATGATAACACCGTGTTGAACACTGCATTGTTTAAAATATGTCCAAACCCAGAATATAAACACTGAAAGACAGTCATCTTCAAAATACAATTTCCTGGTTCAAAGCCCAAACTGTTCTTAAATGTGGAGACACTGAGGATTATGAATATAAAAGGGAAATCCAAAGTCAGAATAAACTTTAACCTTTCAAAATACTTGCTGAAAAAGATAATCCTGTAAATGTAAAAACAAGTATAAAAGCTTAACTTTTGAGTCTGAACGTGGGAGACAGCGATGCATTGCCAGATAATGGTGTTGGAACAGCATTCCTATGACAACAAAACCATTTTTCATGCTCTTATACAAAATTGCATACCATATCACCTTCCAGTGGGGAAAACTGTATCTCTTATGGGCAAAATGACAGCTTATCCTCAAATACTGTTAAACACGAGAAATGCTAGGTTTGGAAACTTTGCCTGAAAAGAAAGAAAACAAAAGAGATGCAGAAAAGTACTATTTTCCTTGAGAAATCTTGCCAAGGCTCTCGAGATGAAATTATATTTAAACAAAAATAATTTGCTTGTATACTAAAACTTCCTATATTGGAAGCTTTTATGAACAAAACATCAACATACTGAATTTTACGCTTAATACAAACTTTAAGACCACAGAAAAATAATAATAATAATAAAAAAAAGACTCAAGAAGTTTTTGTACATTTTAGCACCATAATAAAGTTAGACTTGTATGCCAGTTCTATCACTGTGGTTGTACCTTACAGCTGGTGTAGCTAATGTGAAGCACATCGACTTGAGTGATCTTTGAGAGAAGAGTAACTGGACTTGCTGATCACAACAAATAATAGGGTTGATTTTTTTTCATTTCCTTTTCATTATGTTTTTTCCTCTTGTCTTTTTAAAACTAACGTTGAGCTTTATTTGTCTTGGGCAGCCAGAGTGCATTTCTGTCAGCTAAATCCAAGTCCGAGTCCTTTTGGTCTCTGGATGGCTCGTATTGGCTCTGCTATCCCTTTGCCGTCTGGTCCGAGGCCTGTGCCAGGGGTCCAGCCCATGCTCTGAAGCATTCTGTTTCCAATGTTGTTTTCTGGGATTGGTTGGGTGTTTTCACCTACAAACCCTGAGATTAAAGAAACACACAGCATTAATCAGCACTGCCTGCCATGTGGAGAAGAGCAGGATAATCTCCCTTAAAGCTTTGAACCTTATTCCCCTAATTCATCTAATAGGTTGCTAGAACAGGCTGTCTTTGCACATGTTGACCTTCTGACTGCATATGATTCTAAATACTCTCTTATGCTTTATACCTAATGTTTCTAGAGACTCAGATTTTTAAGGATGACAAATATTGCCACAGACCTTTTGTATCCAGTACAGTGGATTTTACCTCAGTCTCAAAGAACATCACTACTCTGCACAAGTCTACCAACGTATCAGCAAGATTACCTGAATTTCTTTGTCCTATAGTTTCTAAGTTGAGGTATATCATAGTAACATGACCATACTGTCATTCTTAGCAATATTCAAAGAATCATAGAATCAACCAGGTTGGAAGAGACCTCCAAAATCATCCAGTCCAACCTAGCACCCAGCCCTATCCAGTTAACTAGACCATGGCACTAAGTGCCTCATCCAGTCCCTTCCTGAACACCTCCAGGGACGGTGACTCCACCACCTCCCTGGGCAGCCCATTCCAATGGCAAATCACTCTCTCTGTGAAGAACTTCCTCATGCTCAAGATCTCTTTCAATAAGACTGCTAGTTTGAAGCTAGCTGGGATATTTTAGTGAGAGGAATTAGATTATAGGCTGTGAAAAAGAAACAATGGTGATGTCTACTTCACTCATAGGCTTGTTGAGATGTGTAAGAACAAGAATACAAACATAGATAACACAGTTGCTATTTGGCTTTGGCTGCCTCCCTTCTCTCTCTCTAACCTGCTGTATGTGTAACTAATCCATCTGCTTCCTAACTCCCCTCGCCGATTCTCCAAACTCACCTTGAATGTAAGGCAAAGTCTTGGATAAGGTAGAGGGGTAGAAAGGAGGTGGAAGGGTGGTTGGGAGCCCCTCCTGGGTACTCTGGTTTCTGGGAGGGCTGTTGTATTTCTTTTTAACTTGTATCTTTCTGTCTATAGCTGGAAATATTGTAAATATCTGGTTGTATATTGTGCTAAGCTGTGAATACAAAGCTTCGTTCTTTAATTTCCAGCTGCTGAGTCTAGTCTGGGTGATTTTCTTTGGGGGGGAGGACAGGTAACACCCAAACCATCACAAAGACACAATAAATAATTTCTGACTCAACAATTACAGGTGTTACAGCCCAGGCAAGTGGTCTACTATTCTGAAACTCAGTTATACCTTTACCCAGTTTGTGCTTTAGCTGAACACTCTAAGAGACATTTGATACATCCAAGTTTACTTCTGGTATTTTCAAAGCCACTGTAAGTGGTGTTTACATTTTTCTCCCTGCAACATCAGTACTTCCAAGAAAAGCTGCACACATACTGCAGAAAAGAGCATCAGAATTTCAAAGGTTAATATAACAGATTCAGTTTTTTTCATGAGATTTTTTCCCCCATGAAGGCATCATTAAAAAAAAAGAAACTAAGTAACAAAGTTGCTTATTCCACCTCATCCACCAAACTCCTCAAGCTGGAGTTTAGAGATGAGACATGGATAAGACAGTGGAGGTGAGACATAAGATGAGACATGTTCTATATGTTCCCATACAGAATAGAATCAACCTGCTAGGAAGAGACCAGATTTTTTGCTGTAACAGATGTACCTTTCTGTATGAATTTCAATTCTCAAGACATCCAGGGCAACCTCATAAAAAAGAAGGAACAATCCAAACCCTAATGTGTTATTTAATAAACTGATGTTTCTATTTTTTAGACTCTGAAGTAGGGCTGTGGGTCTTTTTTTCTATAACTGATGAGATAAGTGAAATAATCTTTGTCTTCAGATACATATAAGTACTTCTAGAATGCATAAAACCTTATAGTAGCCTTTCAGTATCTGAAGGGGGCCTACAGGAAGGCTAGGGTGGGACTATTTACAAGGGCTTGTAATGACAGGTCAAGGAGTAATGGGTTTGAACTGGCAGAGAGGTGACTGAAGTGGATGTTAGGAAAGGGTTCTTTGCAGTGAGACTGAGGAGACACTGACACAGGTTGCCCAGGAAAGTTGTGGCTGCTCCCTCCTTGGAGGCGTTCAAGGCTAGATTGGATGAGGCTTTGGGCAGCCTGTTCTAGTGGGAGGTGTCCCTGCCTATGGCAGGGGGTAGGAACTGGATGATCCTTGAGGTTCCTTCCAACCTAAACCATTCTATGTATGCTCTTTTTCCTTCCACTGCACACGCTTTTCTATCTCCTGTTAGAAGACTCAAACCACTTTCCTAGGATTCTTGCTTTATTCTCACACATCCTCAGATTAAAAAGAAACAACCTCAGATTAAAAAGAAACAACCCAACATAAAATCAAGCAGAAACCACCATAAACTTGTCTTCACAACCCCCTTTTGGGAAAGCAATCAAACAATATCTACTGTCCAAAGGATAACGTGTTTGGAGGCTTTGTATTGCAGCAAGAATAAGGCAAGACCAAAATCCCAAGCAACTTGGCTGTATTACTAATTGGTTAATTATTCCTTCTTGCAAATGAGGTGAAGATGGATAGCTTTTATTTTAATTGTAAAAAAATAGTTAATATATGCAAGCAATCATTAGCAGCAAAGCTTTTTTTATACAAACACTACCTATATCTGCCTACACATTTCATCCATCATTTCAAAAATGTATCTGTAAAGCAGTATAATTTTGCATCAGAAGAATATGGATAGCAGCCATTCCCTTTTCTTCCATTCCACAATAAATCACCAATTGGGAAAAAAAAACCCTTGCATTGCTGATTGACTGTATGATGGGAGAGCTCTTAAAAATCCTGCCTACACTGTGTGCTATTCCCCTGACTCCCATTCCTGTGCTTTGGGCATTTATTTTCTAATTAAAAGCTGTAATTGTCCTTGCAATATTCATCTTCAAGTTCAGTTTTTAATTCATGCCTCTGGCATTTTTTGGACTAGCTGGTAGGGCCTGTTAGATAGAATGGGCCAAGCACACTGGCCTTCAAAATGGCTGTGCTTCCTCTGGGATGTGTTCAGTCTTGACCCACCCAGAAGCAAGAGCAAAATCAACCCACCGATCCATCCCACTAAAGTCAGTTTTCCCAAGTGTAGTGCTGTGAGATTCTATAGGTTTATACAAGTTTCAATATTAATAACTTCAGAGGAGAATGTCAGGGGCTGGAAGGGACCTTGACAGCTCATCCAGTCCAACCCTCTTGCCAGAGCAGGGTCACCTACACCAGGTCACACAGGAACGCGTCCAGGCAGGTTTTTAACATTGTCAGAGATGGAGACTCCACAACCCCCCTGGGCAGCCTGTCCCAGTGTTCTGCCACTCTCACAATGAAAAAAAAAATTCCTCATATTTCCATGGAATTCCTATGCCTCAACTTCCACCCATTGCCCCTTGTCCTGACATTGGACACCACTGAGAAGAGCCTGGTTCCATCCTCTTGGCACTCACCCTTTACATATTTATTGTGCTAGTTGGAAGCTAATTGGAATATATTAGTGAGAAAAATTAGATGATAGGCTGTGAAAAGAAAAACAATGGTGATGACTACTGCACTCATAGGCTTGCTGAGATGTATAAAGCCATGAACACAAACCAGATAAGACAGAGCAGGGAGTCAGTGTGTGTGCATGTCTCTGTTGCAGTTGGTGCCCTGGGCTCCTTCTGTGTAACTAATCCTTCTGCTTTCTAACCTGCCTTGCTGACCTTCCAACCTCACCTTGCATGCAAGGCAAACTCTGGGATAAGGTAGAGGGGTGGAAAGGAGGTGGAAGGGTGGTTGGGAGCCCCTCCTGGAGACTCTGATTTCTGGAGGGGTGCTGTCATAGAGTCATAGCATGGAATGAGTTGGAAAGGATCTTAAAGATCATCTAGTTCCAACCTCCCTGCCATGGGCATTTCTGTATTACTTTTAACTTCTATATTTCTGTCTATAGCTGTAAATGTTGTAAATATCTGCTTGCATATTGTGCTAAGCTGTGAATAGAAAGCTTCATTCCTTAACTTCCAACCAGCTAAGTCTAGTCTGGGTGATTTCATAAGACTGGGAGGGGCAGCTAACTCCCAAACCATCACACATTTATAAACATTATGTAGATCACTCCTCAGACTCCTCCTCTCCAAACTTGAGACCCAGCTCCCTCAGTCTCTCACCATGAGGAATTTGTAGGAATCTCCTCTGCAGAGCCTTTTCTGTCTACAGAATGAAAATGTTTTTAGCAACTGTAGCAACGTGGTTCCTGATCCAGCAGATGAGTAATAAGTAAAAGTGGCTGCCATTACACAAGTGAGGAGCAGTGACTCACCTGAAAAGACAGCACTGTAAAAAACCCTCACTTATGTTCCTTCTCTTTGCAGTGCTGACAACTGAAATAAAGAAGAACCCAAACAGGCCATCCTCAAACCTTTGTATATACGAACCGACACACTTCGAAGTCTACACATATCATGCATATGACCTTACATAGAAGGAAGGTGGAACCTATGAATAGAAAGGGGCAAAAAAAAAAAGGAAGGCAAAACCAAAGAAAAAAAAATAATCACATTTGTTTAAATTTGGTATGATATTTATGATGGCATTAAAGGCAGATTTCAGTGAAAAATATGGGCATGTAATTTTTTCTTAACAGCTGTTGAGACAGGTATGTCCTGGTTAAACAGTACACTAGCATTCAGTGCCATACCCTTGATTTTACAGTGATTGCCATGAATTAATTTAATTCCATCTGTAAGCTAAAATCAGATCAGAGGTCTAATGCTGCTGCAGGCTCCACATCTGTTTAATCATTTTTGGATACAACAGCTTGCAAAAGTTCAGGTTTTAAATTTGCTTCGTATCTAAGAAACAATATTACACCAGTGTACCACATCTTCAGCAGGAAAAATAGGAGCCCAGGCACAGTTTTCATTCGACAGATCCATTTTATTTGCAAAATGCTTCTAATAAATTAAAAGCTCACCAATTAAGTTATCATTTATTAGAGAATAATAAAAGAACTGTGACTCTGTATACCACTATTGTAACAACTCTTATTTGCATGATCCAACTGCTGGATAAAACTAACATCAAGCATGTCTGGTTTATACCAGGGTGAATAAATTCACAATACAGAGGCTCAATGTGTTAAACAACCCTAAATTTCCCCCTCAGTTGTAAGAAACAAATGAAGGCATATTGAAGTAATTTCATCTCTGGCCACTGAACTATTTTTGATGTTAAGAAACATCAAAATAGGGTTTTTAAACAGTTCTGAGAAAATGATACTGTATATAAATACAGTTTTTGGCCTTTCATCTTTCTTTTATATGATTAAGACTCGTGAGCAGAACAGCGATGCCTTTGCAGTGCATACCACAACTATTATTTCCTCTTCTATCGCTCCCAGCAGCCATAAATCCTTTAAATCCTTTCCTAGAAGGATCTCTTTTTGCTTGGGTAATTTTTGCAATACATGGCCTGCTAACCCTTACCCCCTACCCTGGATCTCACTTATGTCTATCACAGCAGAGTCAGTCTTTCTACCTCAAATCTTCCAAGGAGCATTGTGGATGGTAATTCACTTGCGTAATTGGCTCAAGAGATGAAAATCTTGTATCTGCCTCTCTTAGCCACTAATCTATCCAGCTGACTGCAAGCCTAATTGGCAGCTTGTTTAGTAATTTGGATCCTAAAGTGTTGTATTGATGTTGGATAAACAGCCAATGGAAGGAGAAACGATACATGCTGCTTCACTTTAAAAGCCAGTGCACTTTCCCCCTCATTTTCTGCAAGCATTTAGTATTCCATCTCTTCTTTTTCTGACTCCTCAACAGCCAGATGAACAGTAGGGACTGATCCTGACACACAAGACAATTTTACAAGGATTGCTATCAGAAGAACACATTGCTGCAGCATATCCTTTTTATGCCAGCTCTCTCTTAACTAGCAGAATGGGAAATCAGGCTGCCTAAATGTTTATATTCTTTAAAGTGTTTTGGATAATTACACAGTCAGTATCATGAGCATAGCTGACAGCCATGCTGTGCGTACACAGCATACTATGGCTGCATATCCAAAAACCCCAACCACAAACCTGCTATGAAAACGCTGTATTTGAGACTGCATGCTCATACTAGACTTCCATATATCCCTCACACTGAGCTGCCCAAGACCCTGTCTACAGAATAACCTTAGAATGATTATAATTCAGGTGAGTCTGCTTGCACTGCGCTTTATTCTATCAAGCAGAGATATAAAACCAGCAAAGAGGACACAGACACAAACTTAAATGGGTGTTGGAAACCTCCATGGTTACTCAGTATTCATGGTACAGTTTTGTTAATACCTGCACTGCCACATTTTAAATGCCAAGGGGTATAAAAGGAAATGTTGCATAATTGTGGCATGGGTAAATGCATTCTTTCTCGTGGCACAGACCCTAGATTTAAATGATTTTTCAACTCTCCTGAACATATAAACATAAATCCACATACTGATGAAAATTGAGACACTGGACTTCAGGTTTGACTGGTCATCTGGTATCATGGGTCACTTGGAATTGGATTTGCAGGTGCTTTTCTCCTTCCATGCTTAACTGGACTACACTGTGTACAAAGTGTGACTTTGTTCAGTCTTTACTACTACTAAACTTGGTTGAGAAGAGTTGGAATCATTAGATCTATCCCACTCTAAGGGGCATCTCTTGAATATCTCCTGTGGAGAGGGACCTGGGGGTCCTGGTGGATAACAAGTTAACCATGGCACAGAAATGTGCCCTTGTGGCCAAGAAGGCCAACAGGATCTTGGGGAATATTAGAAGACTGTGTCCAGCAGATCAAGGGAGGTTCTCCTCCCCCTCTATTCTGCCCTGCTGAGACCTCATCTTGAATACGGTGTTCAGTTTTGGGCTCCCCAGTTTAAGAGGGACAGGGATCTGCTGGAGAGAGTCCAGCAGAGGGCTAGGAGGATGATTAAAGGACTGGAGGGCATAGCTTATGAGGAGAGGCTGAGGGACCTGGGGCTGTTTAGTCTGGAGAAAAGAAGACTTAGAGGGGATTTGATAAATGCTTCAACGTAACCGAAGGCTGCTAGGAGTGGGGGGACAGGCTCTGCTCACTTGCTTCCTGTGGCAGGACAAGGAGCAGTGGGTCTAAGTTGCAGAAAAAGAGGTTCCACCTCAACACAAAGGGGAAGTCCTTTACTGTAAGAGTTGCAGAGCACTGGAACAGGCTCCCCAGAGAGGTTGTGGAGTCTCCTTCTCTGAAGACTATGAAGGCCTGTCTGGATGTGTTCCTCTGTGATCTGTGTTAGATAGTATTGTCCTACTCTGGCAGGGGGGTTGGTCTCGATGATCTCCTTGAGGTCCCTTCCAGCCCAGACAGTTCTGTGGTTTTACATTAGAGGAATCATCAAGCTTCTACCCTACCTATCCGGGGGGCCACCAGGCCCCCCGGCCTTTAGATCCCTGCCACCAGTCACCCAGTGTGCACCACAGACTCACCGGTGATGATGGGAGGAGGATCCCTCTGCCCAGCTGGGCAAGCTTAGGGCTTGTCTGTCCTGGAGCTGATTATAAAGGGCAGTCTGCAGGGAGGTCTAAGTGGTCACACCTGGGGTGGGAGGGGACTCCAAAGAGCCCAGGTGCTGTGGGTTTAGGGCTGGGAAAGGGCCAAAATGGGGTGGGTGGGGTGGAAAGGGGGCAGGTATGGTGTTCCAGTGTGATCTGGTACAGGTGGTCCTGTTCTGGCAGGGGGGTTGGACTTGATGTTCTTTCAAGGCTTCTCAGAGTGATTGTGGAGTCTCCTTCTCTGGAGACTTTCAAGGCCTGTCTGGATGTGTTCCTCTGTGGTCTGTGTTAGTATTGTCCTGCTCTGGCAGGGGGGTTGGACTTGATCTCCTTAGGTCCCTTCCAACCCCTAATATCCTGTGATCCTGTGACTGTCTTTCCACTTGAGTCCAAAGGAGGTCGGTTTTATATCTCATATAAGCTGACAAAAAGACTGTCACAAACTAACATTTTGGAAGATGTATTCTCACTGGAGACTATTCCAAAGCATTGGTCAAATCCCTTGAACATCAGCAAAATTGTTCCCTTCTCATACGCATTCCCTGACTTAAAAAAAAAAAAAAAAAGACAGACTTGTAACCTTAGACTGAAAGCCAGAGGGAAGGGATTTAAATCACAGTAATACTCTCAAAACAGACAGTGTGGTTATTGCTAATTTCAGCAGAACGATCATGGATCAAATTGATATTAGGACTATGCACATAACTCTAGCTCTACATGATTCTAACTGAAATTGGGATGGATTGCCGAGATACTGGAGGTGAAGTTCCACTTCTATTGCTTATTCCATGGTTGGAGTGTTACCTTCCATCAAATTATTTTCATTTAAAAATTCATTAAAGTTAGGAAAATGCATCTGCCTATCTTTTACTACAGGCTAAATAACCATTTGCCTATTTATTTATGCAAACAATGCTCACTGTCATCTCTTTATCAGTGATGAAGGTACCAGAATGTAAGTCTTACCTACTACACTAGCATTGGTAGTTTCTGTAGACTGAAAAATAAACTTCTCTTACAATCAATAAATCAAAATTTTCCTTCACTGTAGGAGAAATCAAAAGCAAAAACTTCTTTATGACACTTGTTTAGCACACGTCTCTGCTATCCTTCAGGAAAACGTTGGCATAGCCTTTTCCTTCTTCCTTTTCATTCCCTCCTCCCTTCTTTTAATTTCTATAGCTGGACTTTTCCTTTTAAGTCTCCTTAATTTCTGTCATCAGTTTCAACCCTGAGGTTCTCACTTTCACAAGACAAGGAGCTGCTTTCACACGTGGAAGATGCTCTGCAAAGTGGAATCGCAGATGTCACATTTACATGTTTATGTTTGCTGTCTCTTTCTTTTTTTCCTTCTCTGTTTTTTTTTTTTCCTCCTTTTTAATGTTTTAAAATTTTTTTATTCAGTCTATCACTCATTTCAGCTCTCCAAGCCCAAAGTATTTCAGTGGAGTTGAGTCTTTCAGTTCCTCTGCCCAGACTACACAAGAGGTGTTTAAGGCCAGGTTGGATGGGACTCTGCCCGTAGCAGGGGTGTTGGATCTAGATGATCCTTGTGGTCCCTTCCAACCCTGACTGATTCTATGATTCTACACTAGCTTTTATCAGAAACTTTCCCAACAATTGTAAAGCTTTTATAGAAAGACAGAAACCAGAAATTCAGACTTGCCTGTGCTGGAAACTTGACCAATTAACTTTATATTCTCACATGATGCAAATATTTCCTCCTATCTTAAAAGCTATTTTTATACTTGGTAAGTGGCAAAAACCTTCTGCATAAAGCTATTCAGGTCTGTGCATTCAAAAAGTAAATGATATGTTAACAAACCTTTAAGAAAAGTGATTTCTTTGCATAATCTATAGCAAAGTCTATTTTCAGCAGCACTCCCTGTTCCCTCAGGAGAAAGAAAAACTAGTCACCATCAAATGAGTGGTTGTTGTGTAGAACTGGGCTAAGAAGGTACATTGACTGGGGAAAATGCACACTTATTTCCTCCTTGCCATGCCTGGCTTAGCCTTTTTAAAGCAGAAATTTCTTGTCTATTAAAGATACTCTCGTTAGTGATATGTTGATTTTCTTGAGAGTGAAGTCAATGGAATCGAGTGAAGTCACGGAATCATTGAGTATCTGGAGTTTTAAGTGGCCCATAAGGAGTATCATTGAGTCCAACTTTCAGTGCAGGCAATTTGAATGGTTTTCACAATCAGAAACAGCAACCATTGGAATAACCCCCACTGTAATATGGGGAAGTATTTTTGAACCTTCCACATTACAGAAGATGATAGCATTTTGAAAAGTGAGGTACAGCCATTTTCTATCCACCTGAAAGTTTCTTCTTGATTTTATATTGGCTGTGCATAGAGCCTGAAGAATATTGTCTTTTTGCTACATCACAAGACATCCATTAGCAACTGTGAGTTTAAGCCCAGTTCTTGTTGCTCTGCAGATCTCACTTTCTGAAGCTTGCTACTCAACTCTCCTTGTTACTCTGGTGTTTACATGTAAGGTGCCCAGCCTTAACTCAAGCTCAATGTGAAAAGTCTTTTACTCTGGAGGGACAGAAGTTTCCAGCACTGGGTGGCACTCTGTGATCTTATAGTTTTTGAACCGATTCAGTGAGAAAATGTCAGAAGAAAAAAAAAGAAACAAGAAAGGAGTCTCTAAACTTGAATGTTCTACAGAAACCAACCAGCTAACAAAAAGAGGATCCATAGGCTGGATAATGAAGCACCAGAAAGGACTTTGGAAAACTAAGCATAAGAAATGTAGGTGCATTCCCTACACAAGCCAGTGTCACACAGAATCACAGAATCAACCAGGTTGGAAGAGATCTCCAAGATCAACCAGTCCAACCTTGCACCTAGCCCTAGCCAATCAACTACACCATGGCACTAAGTGTCTCATTCATTTTTTTTCCTGAACACTTCCAGGGATGGTGACTCCATCACCTCCCTGGGCAGCCCATTCCAATGCCACTCTCTCTGGCAAGAACTTCCTCCTAACATCCAGGCTATACTTCCCCCAACACAACTTGAGACTGTGACCTCTTGTTCTCTTGCTGCTTGCCTGGCAGAAGAGATTGACCCCCACCTGGCTACAGCCTCCCTTCAGGTAGTTGTAGACAGCAATGAGATCACCCCTGAGCCTCCTCTTCTCTAGACTAAACACCCCCAGCTCCCTCAGCCTCTCCTCACAGGGCTGCGCTCCAGACCCCTCACCAGCTTTGGCGCCCTCTTGTGGACACCTTCCAGTACCTCAACATCTCTCTTGAATTGAGGAGCCCAGAACTGGAAACAGTATCATCCCATGACAAAGGATTTCTGTTTATGGAGCTATACATTAAGCATACAGAAGATCAGTGAATGAAACCAAAAATGAAGCAGGTGTAATAATAGATTGTCTAGAGTTTTAGAAATACATTGCCATCTCATACAAGTACACAAAAGTCTGCTCTTTCTCTCAACTACATCACTAAGTTGACCTTCACCACAAACTCAGCCTCGGCCACCTCTGTTATCACAGTGTAATTACAATCTTTTTCAAATCCTCATTTTGGTACTGTAGATATTCAGGTCTGATTTTTAATCACTGACATATTAAGCATCAGCAAAATAGTTTGCTTAGCTGTTCTGTTAGCAATTTTTAAAAAGGAATGAAAACATGTACCCTTTTGATTACCTTGTTAAAGTGAGTCATGATGGCATTACAGCAGTGCTCAGTACTTCTGCTCTAATTAAGAATCTGTCATATTTTTCATTAAAACACATTCTTTAAAATGAGACTTTTAACTTGGTCATTTCAAGCGGCACCAGCTTGAAGTGTGGCATGCAACTAGATAAAGAAAAATGACAACTGAAATTTGGTTTTGCAAATTATTAGCTGAAGTGCCTATAAGATTTAGAATAATTTATGCATTCTATTTATATTTATTTTATATAATTATATTCATACTGTTTGTATTTATTTTACATTTATATATTTATATTTCTTATATTTATATTAGGTACATTTATTTTATAGTTATATATTTATATTTATTTTATTTACATTGATTTTATTGATATTTATTTTATATTTATATAGTTACATTTATTTCATAGTTACATTTATATATTTATATTATTTACATTAATTTTATAGTTATATATTTATATTTATTTTACACGCATATATTTATTTTATTTACATTGATTTTATAGTTATATATTTATATTTATTTTATTTACATTGATTTTATTGATATTTATTTTATATTTATATAGTTACATTTATTTTATAGTTACATTTATATATTTATATTATTTACATTGATTTTATAGTTATATATTTATATTTATTTTACACGCATATATTTATTTTATTTACATTGATTTTATAGTTATATATTTATATTTATTTTATTTACATTGATTTTATTGATATTTATTTTATATTTATATAGTTACATTTATTTTATAGTTACATTTATATATTTATATTATTTACATTGATTTTATAGTTATATATTTATATTTATTTTACATGTATATATTTATTTTATTTACACTGATTTTATAGTTATATATTTATTTTTATTTTATATTTATATTTATTTATGTTTATCTAGAGTTATTTTACAGTTATATATTTATATTTATTCTATTTATATTTATCTCACAGTTATATATTTATTTTTATTTTATTTCCATTTATTCTATTTAGATTTATTTTACATTTATATATTTATATTTATTTCTTTAAATTTATTTTATTAATTTATTTTATTTATATATTTACATTTATCTTATTTACATTTATTTTAATTTTATTATTTTAAGTACACAACAGATTGATCTTTTTTTAAAAAAATATTTGTTGCAGGGTTCTGTGATGGTTTGGGAGTTCCCTACACCTCCCCACTCTTATGAAATCACCCAGACTAGACTCAGGCGGCTGAGAGTTAAGGAACGAAGCTTTACATTCACAGCTTAGCACAACATACAAGCAGATATTTACAATATTTACAGCTGTGTACAGAAATATACAAGTTAAAAGTAATACAGAAACACAGCAGCACTCCCAGAAACCAGAGTCCTCAGGAGGGGCTCCCAACCACCTTTTCACTTTCTTTCCATCCCTCTACCTTATCCCAGAGTTTTCTATACATTCAAGGTGAGGTTGGAGGATCGGCAAGAGGGGTTAGAAAGCAGAAGGATTAGTCACAACAGAAGCAGCCCAGGGCACCAACTGCAACAGAGGCACACTGACACTGTGCTATCTATGTTTTGTGTTCATGGTTTTATACATCTCAGCAAGCCTATGAGTGCAGCAGACATCACCATCGTTTCCTTTTCACAGCCTATCATATAATTTTTCTCATTAAAATATTCCAGTTAGCCTCAAACTTGCACAGGTTCTAATGCTGCTTCAAACTGTACACCATGCTATACAAACATCAGAGCAAAAAGTCTGCTTTCAGTAAGAATTAAATGGTTGTTTACAAGGTACACAAGTAAAACATTTCTTCTCCTGAATCAGACTTTCTGCATTTTGTAAATTAACAGCCCAACATTTCAGGTTTACAGGTTTCTTAGTAGAAAAAGAAAACAAAAATAAAGAAAAAGAAAAGGGATCTACAGGGTCTTGGAGATTTACAGGAGGTGACTAAGAAAAAAAGCTTGTACAGGCAAAGATGAGAGAGTCAACAGGAAGGAACTGGGGTAAATGTGTGTTCATAGAATGACAGAAGGGCTTAGGTTGGAAAGGATCTTAAAGATCATATACTTCAACCTCCACGCCACAGCCAGGGACACCTCTCAATTAGACTTGGCTAATCATAGCTTCATCCAACCTGGCCTTGAACACCCCCAGGGCAGAGGCATCCACAACCTCCCTAGGCAACCTATTCCAGACTACAACCAACCTCATATTGAAGAAGTTCTTCCCAAGATCCAGTCTAAACTGACTCTCCCTCAGCCTAAAACCACTGTCCTGTTGTTAGACACCCTTACGAAAAGTTCTTCCCCAGTCTTCTTGTGGGATTCTGCCAGGTATTGGAATGCAGTTATAAGTTTCCCCCAGAGTCTTCTCTTACCCAGGATGAACACCGCAAGTTCCTTCAGCCTATCCTCACAGCAGCCCTTGGATCACTTTTGTGCCCCTCTTCTGGACTTGCTCTAACACTTCTGTGTCCTTATGATGGGGACACCCGAATCGGACACATTATTTAGAGGTTTGATATGAGACTTAAATTAGGTAATGTAAAGCTGAGATTACTGTAAACATTTCCAATGTATGTGTTGCAAGTAGTAACAATTGTTTGCAGAAAATGTCCAGTATGGCATGCACTTTGTGTGTGTTTTGCTACTATTTTGCCACTGTTTTGTTGCAATTTTGCTACTATTTTCATGAATCCTGGAGCCAGTTTTGGTAGATCTATTTCTCTATGTATTGGTTGATGTATCACTTTTGAGACAAACTTTAGGGCACTGTTTTGCTGCAATGAAATATGTCAGGGTGTCATATGAAATAACTCTACCACTCAGGTAGTCAGAGAGAGCATAATGTCATTGAGAATGACCTGGTCCCAAATCTGACTAGAATCATCTGTGAAATAACGGTGCCATGGAAGAAGCTTTGCAGACAAGTAGATGCTTCTAATGTACAACACTTAATTCTTACAGAAACTACAGGAAGCAAACAATTTTTAATAGTAAATTATTCAGTTGATAAATTAATTAATTATATCTAAGTTCAGTAACACACAGATGGAGCTATATCAAGCACCCATGAACCAGAAAATGTCTCAGCAAAAAAAGTCAGAATAGGAATCATAGAATCAACCAGGTTGGAAGAGACCTCCAAGCTCAGCCAGTCAACTAGACCATGGCACTAAGTGCCTCAGCCAGGCTTTGCTTCAACACCTCTAGGGACAGTGACTCCACCACCTCCCTGGGCAGCCCATTCCAATGGGAAATCACTCTCTCTGTGAAGAACTTCCTCCTAACATCCAGCCTAGACCTCCCCCAGCACGACTTCAGACTGTGCCCCCTTGTTCTGTTGCTGGTTGCCTGGGAGAAGAGGCCACCCCCCACCTGGCTACAATGTCCTCCCTGCCTCAGAACTGTCAGCTCCCAACAACACATAGCTGTATTATCTCCCATTTTCTTCACTGCTTTTCAACACAGCTTTTCTTCACCTTTATAAATGACACTTTTGAAACTCAAGAATGCTGCATGCTGCTCAAAGTTTCTTGTTTCAATGGTTTCTCATTGCTGTACAAGTAAATCTACATCCTTTGTTACTAATATACACAAACCTACTGGTATGTGACTTTGACTCCAGACTGAGAACAGACTATAAATTTAGAAATCAATACCTAACTCTATCAATATTCATTTTACTTTTTCAATACAAAATACAAAGGTGAAAGAGCAGTAAATAAGCTGGAGTACTGAAATAAATTGGGTGTTCTTGTCACAATTAATAAATGTTTAACCAATAACACTGCTTGCTACAGAACTCCATGGCTTTGTAAGGTGTCTGAAAGTAGCAGGTGCTATCCTTGCGAGGCTCAAAACCAGAGAATGTGTTTTGATACTTTGTTAGGCTCATCAGTCATTTGCTCCAGTACTGCTATGCACAAATGGCATTTTCAACATTGCACAGTGCTACAAGCATTAATTTATGATATGATTTATTAAGAAAAATGCAGACAAGAATTCTGAAAATACTTTGAACTGGCTCACGTAAGGTGAAACTTTGTTAATTTGCAGCTCATATAATTCAAGAAAATACCTGCAGTTAATGAGTCATTTACAGACAGCCTTCAAGGTTTCAATATGCTATCCAATATAGACAATGATTTTCAATTTCTGGTCATGCAAATGCACAACTTTTGTCCTTCCTTTCAAAGAAACAAAAAGTGTACAAATTCTACTACATAAAATCTTCTGATTTTCAAATTCTGTTCATGCAAATGCACAACCTTTGTCCTTCTTTTCAAAAAAATTGCAAGTGTACAAATTCTCCTACATTAAAATCTAGACTTTCTATTCCTGTGTCCCAGTTCTAATTTAAATTCTCAGAGACTCAAATATATTTGATAGAACCAACAACAATTTTAAGAGTGCCCTTTCCTCTTCCCCCTTCTTTCCCAAAAGAAAGAAAATTAGATGTAGAGAGGAGGAAAAGGTAAGCACACTCAAATAAATAATCTTGTTCTGATTTGGAAGTTAAAAAGAAGAAAAGTTGAACAATAAATTAAAAAGGTATCTGTGGTGGGGAAGTTAAAAAGGTATAGGGAAGAGAAAAAAACAAACACAAAATGTGTAAATACAAGCAGATTTTAATGGTAAGGGCTTTGTCCGCCTTGTGGGTGATGGCCACATGGTAAAAAACAGAAACAGGATGGAGATGCTGGTAAGCAGGGAGGCAAGGAGTGTAGAGAGAGAGAGAACAGGAAGTCCCCCCTGCTTTTATAGACCTTTAGACAGGATAACCATGAATCACCTGGTGGTGTTCAGACCCACCCCTAGGGAGAGGTCAAGACCACCTAGCATCAGGTTCAAGGTCACTCCCCATGGAGGGTTAACCCTGTACATCCTGTACCTTAGCTAACTAAAACCACTGAAAGAATAATCCAAATGTGATCTCGGATGTTAATGCAAATCTCACTGTAAAAAGAAACTCTGTTTCTGTCATGAACAAACAAGGAAAGTTAGCTTTTGAGAACCATGGAATCATAGAAAGTTTAAAGATGGAAGGGACCTCAAGGATCATCCAGTTCCAACACCTTGCCATAGGCAGGGACACCTCCCACTAGAACAGGTTGCTCATGGCCTCATTCAACCTGATCTTGAACACCTCCAGGGAGGGAGCAGCCACAACCTTCCTGGGAAACCTGTGCCAGTGTCTCACCACCCTCACTGCAAAGAACCCTTTCCTAACATCTAGTTTAATCTCCCCTCTGCCAGTTTAAACCCATTCCCCTTGTCCTCTCATTACAGGACCATGTAAATAATCCCTCCCCATCCTTCCTGTAGGCCCCCTTCAGATAGTGAAAGGCCACTATAAGGTCTCCTTGAAGCCTTCTCTTCTGCAAGCTGCAGAGCCCCAACTCTTGTAGCCTGTCCTCATAGCAGAGATGCTGCAGCCCTCTGAGCATCTTTGTGGCTCTCCTCTGGACTCGCTCTAACAGTTCCATGTCCTTCAGATGTGATAATTTATAAATATATACTTGTTACCTACCTACCTACCTACCTGTATCTGCAACTTTATCTGCTTAAAAATTTAAAATTATGAAACATAGAAAAAAAAAATCATTATAAGAGCACAGCAAAAACCTCTCAATCCCCCAGCTCACATCAAAGTGGAGATTACCTTCAACTTGATAAGACAAAAAAAAAGACACCAGTTAAAAAGTACCTCACAGGATACCTTTATCCAACATCACTCTTTATTGTTCTCCACACAAAGGCAAATTTTTGGGGCAGAACAATCTCTAAAATTGAGATTATATAGATAGAGAACATAGTACAAGCACATAATATATTTGCTTTAGTATCAAAATATTGGCTTTGCAAAGTTAGGCAGAGGAGCCAGCTTGCAAAATAAAGCACTGAAAGCTAAAAGTTCAAGGTAAAATGAATAATAAAATTAAATTCATGATACTTCATACCCTCGGTACGAAATGACATCCTCTAGTACTTGAAAGTTGTGAAATGAATATCACCTTGTGAAAATAATTATATTATTCTCTCTTCAGCCATTAAGTACCTTTCTCTCTTACTTCACATATGTTCAGAGTCTTAGAAGCTGACCCACACATTGTCTTTTTCCATACTGCTGCCACTAAGGTGCTTTTATAACATTTTTAATATTATTCTTGATATGTTTCTGCCACTGAGGTTTGGAACAAAAGTTTCAGGAGAGGGAATTCAATCATAACACTAATATTAGGCTTTTCTAAAGACATCTAGCTAGAATATATTTGAAGAACCCTATGTGTTGCCTATATTGCTCTATTAATTGATATATGACTAGGACATGCAGCCCAGATTTCCCTATTAGCAATATATAAAAATCCTCACATAGGCACGCACACATCATTTAATCCTTCTAGTATGCACATATATAATTAATACAACAAACTGATGAGACTCCTATAAATCATTGCTGTGTATTGAAAAAGTCATTTCACAGCTGTGACATCAGCAAAATGCATCCAATGGTTGTGACCTCGCATCTGTACAAATCTTTCAGAAATGTGCTTGCAAGTGCTTCCTACTTAATCTACAGCACTAATTTTAAAGCTGGCTTTCACAGCCTCATCTTTGCATTCCTAACTGTTTGTCTTCATTGTGGAGCATGTTGATATCATTCACAGAAAAAAAGATACCTCCTTTCTTCTGCCACTTAATGCATGAACAGACCTAAGCTGTGATCTTTACTATCAATGATTCTCAATATATGAAAGAAAAAAGGATGCATTTTCTGTAAAGATGTGCTGTGTGATAAAGGAAGAGAAACTGGAAATGGTTAAGGGAGAACTAAGAAAACCTGTTTAGTTCTTAATCTCTATTAATAAATAAGGGTAGGACACCTCTGAAGTTATATGGGAAGTTACTGTGTTTATCAAGCATTTCCTCAGGTCACTGACCTACTGCTTTGTGTTTAGAGATTTAATATCTTGTGTTTTGTGCTCTGTCCCAGGGAAATTGGTTACCTGTGGGTCCTGGCAGGGGAGCAGCTTTCCTTCTCCGTTTGATGTCTCCCATGCACAACGATCCTAAATGTACGCTGGTTTGTCTGCAAGTAATTACAGGAGAGCACTATTAACAAAGGAAGAAACCCACCACATAAAATACACAGCTTGTATAATCTGAACCTATATCAAAACATTCTCAACCAAGATGAATCTGCACAGTCAAGCCACCAATCTTGTTTATATCGAAGCATAATTATGTTTGTTGACAAGCGCTCAGGATCTAAATGCAGCATCATAAATTGTTAGGGGAATGAATAATATAAAGGGAATGCTTTTTAATTTTCAAAACTGGCAATCTTTCTAGCTTGACATAAAACAAAAAACACTGTTGCTCCTGACAGGGAAACAGCTAAGATTAATTATCTAAAGAGATGACAATACTGTTGGTAGGTTATCAATTGGTTAGCAACGCCTGACTGTCAGGACAAAGATTTTATTACATGAAAAGTAGTATCAATTTTTTTTCTTAAAAGTAATATGAAGAATGAAAGAGAAAACATGAAACTGTAAGCTCTTCAAAGGCACATGAAATAAACTTGGAGCACAGCAATTTTTCCTCTTGTAATTCGCTGGCAAGTTGTGAGAATGAGAACATGGAAGCACAGGATCTGCTATACACATTTAACAATTATGGCTAGGCACTTGGAGCCTGGAAAAGTGGTGGCACTGCAGAGTGACAAGTAAATCTTACCGTTTGAAAGCAAACTACTCCAAGTCAGGTGCTACTGAAAAGGGTAAATTTTGAATTTCCCATTTCCTGGGTTTTGAAATATAGTGTCATAGAATGGTTTAGGTTGGAAGGGACCTCAAAGATCATCCACCATCCATCCATAGGCAGGGACACCTCCCACTACAACAGGCTGCCCAAAGCCTCATCCAACCTGGCCTTGAACACCTCCAGGCTGGGAGCAGCTACAACCTCCCTGGGCAACCTGTGCCAGTGTCTCACCATCCTCACTGCAAAGAACCCTTTCCTAACATCTGCTTTGAATCTCTCCTCTGCCAGTTTAAACCCATTACCCCTTGTCTTCTCATTACAGGATCTTGTCAATAGTCCCTCCCCAGCCTTCCTGTAGGCCCCCTCCAGATACTCCTCAAAGCCTTCTCTTCTGCAAGCTGAAGAGCCTCAACTCTTGCAAGTCTGTCCTCATAGCAGAGCTCCTCCAGCCCTCTGAGCATCCTCATGGCCCTCACCTGGACTCACTCTTAATAGTTTCATGTCCTTCTTGTGTTGGGGGCTCCAGAACTGCACTCAGTACTCCGGGTGGGGTCTGAGGAGAGCAGAGCAAAGGGGCAGAATCCCCTCCCTTGCCCTGCTGGCCACACTGCTCTTGCTGCAGCCCAGCACACAGTTGCTATCTAGGCTGCACTCACACTGCTGGCTCCTGTTGAGCTTTTCATCACTCCAGAATCCCCAGGTCCTTCTCCTCAGGGCTGCTCTCAGCCATTTGCCACCCAGCCTGGGTTTGTGCTTGGGATTGTGCCAAGCCTGGTGCAGGACCTTACACTTGGCCTTCTTGAATGTCATGAGATTGGCCTGGGCCCAGCTCTCCAGCCTGTCTATGTCCCTCTGGATGGATCCCTGCCCTCTAGCATGTTGACTGTGCCACACAGCTTGGTGCCATCTGCAAACTTGCTGAGGGTGCACTCAATTCCTCTGTCCATATCACTGACAAAGATGTTACACAGGACTGGTGCCTGCACTGACCCCTGAGAGATGCCACTTGGTACTGGTCTTCAGGTGGATATTGTACCCTTGATCACCACTCTCTGCATGCAACCATCCAGCCAATTCCTTATCCAGCAGTGCTCCACTCCTCAAGTCTGTGTTTTTCCAGTTTGGTGACCATGATGTGGTGTGGGACGACAGAGTCAAACTCAGATCCAGGTAGATGATGTCAGTTACCCTTCCCTTGTCCACTGTTGCTGTGACTCCATGATTTGCCCTTGGTGAAGCCATTGCTGCTTACCACCAATCACCTCTGCTTTGTTTTCCATTTGCCTTAGCAGAGCCTTTAGGAGGATCTGCTTCATGATCCATAATCTTAAAGGACAACTACAGTTACTATTTTTCTTAATAATAACCTGTAGAATGGAATATATGTGGATGGTGATTTTGGGGAAAGAACTAAAACAGAAGAGAAGAAAATGCAGTAATTTCTAAACTCCACAATTTTTATATGTCTCCATAAATGCTACTGAGAACTGTGATTCTTATCCCAAAGTATATAGAGTGAATAATTGCATCCGACAGTCCGCTGTAGCAAAGTAACACTGTCACTCACGGGATGTGGTTTCAGTGTGGATACATGACTTGTCCTTTACTGCATTTACCAAGTTTTTAAAGCTGTGCTGCTTCTAAATGAATAACAAATGCTCATATAACGTTGAGAGACCTCAGATCTGCTCAATAATGTAAAGAGTGACAACAATGCCTCGATGGAAAAAAGAAAAGCAATGTACAACCCTCTATGCACTTCTAAAAAGCTGCAGTGAAATAACAAGTACACAGTGTAAAAAACACAAGAAATTTAAGTTTCAATGAAAGTGTACTCCAGCTTCACCTGGTGAACTCCTGTTTCAACAGCTGTGTAATTCTTAGTTTTAAAACAGATGTTCTCCCTGTGAATTTTCTAAGTTGAAATGGCATCCTCCTTTAACACCCAGAAACTGAATACAGTTGAAGTAGTTCTAAATTAAGAAAGAAATCAGCGTAACCCTTTCATAACTGACTGTATAACAAAGGAAGTAAATACTGGAATACAATACTCCATCTAGAGTACTATGTGCAATTCTGGAGCCCCCAATACAACAAGGACATACAAATGTTAGAGAGAGTCCAGAGGAGGGACACAAAGATGATCAGAGGGCTGGAGCTTTGCTATGAGGACAGGCTACAAGAGTTGGGGCTCTTCAGCTTGCAGAAGAGAAGGCTTCAAGGAGACCTTATAGTGGTCTTTCACTATCTGAAGGGGGCCTACAGGAGGGCTGGGAAGGGACTATTGACAAGGTCCTGTAATGAGAGGACAAGGGGGAATGGGTTTAAACTGGCAGAGGAGAGATTCGAAGCAGATGTTAGGAAAGGGTTCTTTGCAGTGAGGGTGGTGAGACACTGGCACAGGTTGCCCAGAGAGGTTGTGGCTGCTCCCTTCCTGGAGGAGTTCAAGGCCAAGGCTGGGTGAGGCCTTGGGCAGCCTGTTCTAGTGGGAGGTGTCCCTGCCTATGGCAGGGAGTTGAATTGGATGATCCTTGAGGTCCCTTTCAGCCTAAACCATTCTATGATTCTGTGAATGTGGGTGTAATTATTAAGGAAAAAAACCCATCCAAACATTTAAGAGATGCTCAGTCATCAAGAGATCAATACCTAACACTAATATTAATGAAGCAGAACAAGTTGTGTTTCAAATGATACGCTAACCAGTGTGCAACTTGCTGTTTTCTCTTCCAAATGAAAAAAGGAGAAAGTCTCCAGGAATACTACTAGGATGAAAGATAAAAATTAATAAAGTCAGGCAATTGAACCTGAAGACCTGAGCCCCAGCACTAACAGCCAGCAGTGTTTGAGTTATTTTAGCCAGAATTGATTATCTGTTACACTACATTGAGATATCTAGATTATTGATCTGTATGATTATGGTGCTGGGGTCTCCCCACTTTTCCTCCAGGCACACCGAATGGAGTTGCAACAAATAACACTAAGTAAGGACTACTTTGTTATTGTTGTCACCCTTCATGTAGAACATAGCAGTTACTTTTTAATTTAAAATCAATGACCGTCTGAGAGGCAGCCTTGTTCCTTCAGCACAAATGAATCACTCGCCTTTGCCGAGCACAGCAACCCCCTCCCCAGCCAAGGTGAGAGTGGCTATTTCTTTGTTGGTGGTGAAAATTCCGTGCACCAGAAATAAACAACAATATGCCAGAGCATCAATTAAGCTTTGTGAAACCTGGTTTTGCATCCACGCGCATCAAGCATTAAGAGGACGCATAACTCTAAAGCAGCATTTGCTTTTGCCCAGGTCTTAGCTTTTTATGTGCACTGTCAGTGGTTGCAGGGTCAAAACAAAACACTTTGTTCAATTTGGGCTTTTTGTTTATGTGGTTTTTTTTTTTTAAGAGGAAGGGACAAGAACAATCACTGCTCTAGAACTGGCAGTTTGGACAAAACGAAGTAGCATTTGGAAGCTGAGCAGGACATTTTGAAATGCTTGTAATGGGGGTATTATGAAGTAGGGAGAACTCTGACCCTCAATCAGGCTAAGTTCAGCATTATGTTTCTTAGCATTAAATCAGAAGAGCATGGATTACAGAAAGGAATAAAGCTATTTGCCTGACTTCTCTCTACTTACCCCTAGCTTGCTTCCAGCTATCATTTATAAATAGTGCTCTGGAGGGAAGCTAGGCATTTTATTAGGGAAAAAAAAGAAACTTGTTAAGACCACCTTGCCTGAAAACTTGGCTTTTGATGTGCTGGTGACAGGGACTGGAGCAAGCAGTGTCAAATGGAATAATTTTTAAGGGAAGACAACAGGAACTTGTCGCCTCATTGTACGCATTTACAAATAGAGGCTTTTCAGAGTATTAGGCCTAGTTAAAGCTGCCCTCTGGATAAAAAGTGTTCCCAAGCAGCCTCAGACGAGCTTGGGAGACAAACAGATGTGACTATGGTCCCTGGCGTTTGGCAAGAACACTCACTGTCAATAAGAAAAATATGAGCATGGACAGGGCATCAGCTGCACCACGGCCGAGCAGGCCTGCGAGTGTCAGAGCAGCGGCAAAGTTGTGGCAGAGGGTAACGAGGGCTGCAAAAGCCAGGCTGGTGTGAACTTACACTAGAGTGCCAAGAATTTGTTGTTGTTGTTGTTGTTGTGTCATGCCTTGACATATTAAACAAAAGCACTGGAAAAGCCTCTGTCCATTTGTATTCATTTTACATCTTGCGCGCACAGCGTTTAGTATCTCCTGTCTACCTGGTACTTGAGAGCCCCCAAAATAGAGACAAACTGAGAAGGCAGTAACAACAACAACAACAAAACCTTATGGAAATTATAAGTAATAAGTAAAAAAACAGCTTTAATAGGATGAATCATTTTATAAAAGCAATGGCATGTAAAGCAATTAGTGAGCATCTATGCATTCCAGTGACGAGCATTGGCAGAAATGATATTGTTTTCCTCTTAAACAGTTGCAGGCAACCAGCAACAGAACAAGGGGACACAGTGTCAAGTTGCGCCGGGAGAAGTATAGGCTGGATGTTAGGAGGAAGTTCTTCCCAGAGAGAGTGATTGGCATTGGAATGGGCTGCCCGGGGAGGTGGTGGAGGCACCGTCCCTGGAGGTGTTCAAGAAAAGACTGTGTGAGGCACTTGGTGCCATGGACTAGTTGACTGGCTAGGGCTGGGGGATAGATTGTACTGGATGACCTTGGAGGTCTCTTCCAACCTGGTTGATTCTATGATTCTACAATTCTCTCTTCAAGGTAACCACCTTTACTATGGTAACATGCCTAAAGTTGTGCCTTTGAACTCCCCAAACATTTCTATCCACATAATCTCTTTCCCCATAGTTTTCAGAGTAAGAAAATATTTTCAAGCCCCTTTTCTACAGTTACACACATTTGCCTCTCCAAGACATCTGTAATAGGATATGTTAGATTTTTATCTACTTTGACCTCTGCAGTCAATGGACCCTTCGGTTACATTCTCCAAATAAACAACTAGGTGATCCTTAAAGTCCCTTCCCACCCAAACAATCCTATGATCTTCTTTTGTGGGGGAACCTGTAACTGCACTGCTTTAACTGCAATCTGCCTCCTGTGCAACTCAGCCCACAAAGCAGGTTCTTAACTCTTTGACTAGTAGCCATCATCACCTTTTGTGCTACTGCAGCTCTAAGTTTACCAGTCTAGTCACAGAGAAGGGTAACACAATAAATTCAGTGTGGGATAGCCAATACTCTTGAACATAAGCTCTAGGTCTCTGGTTTATTACATGCTCCTGTAATCACTATCAATCTCACACGTAACAACCACAAAACCAAAATGAGCTCCCCAACAGACTGCAAAAAAAGCCCTCTCCTCCAAATTAAAAAAGCCTATTCAAATGCAGTACTTGCTCCACAGTCCCTTCACAGAGAGATGCAGTGCGGTGTTACATAGCAGGTAGCTTCCTATGCATAGTACAATGACCTAAACTAGCAAGACTGGGGAGGAACTGAGAAGCAGTGTATTAAACATAAATCATTTGCACGTTTATTCCATATGTCCCACTCTAACAGCATTTCTGTCAATCACTTTGCTTTGTCTGCTGTTAGCAGCTGTGACTTCTGTTGCAAGCTGCAATGCTTGATTCGGTCTCAGTGCAGTTGCTCTTGGTGGTGGACTGTAATACTGCTGATAGAATCCTATGCAGCATATAATTATGACAGAATGTTTTTAAGAAGACTGATGTCTATTTCATGATGAGATGAATTGGTAATGATCAATACTTGCCTACCCATTATATTGCAATTAACATCTCTCTTACCTGAGGAACAAATCTACAGTAAACAGTGACACACTGCTCTGCCACAGTATCAATGCATTCCTGCAGATGGCTGTAGAACTCTTCAAGTTTATCATCACTAAATGCTTCAGCTAATGGAGTGGCTTGATAAAAGTGAGCTTCTTTTACAAGAGAGTATAAGGGAAGAGTTGATCAGTTTGCACAATAAAACGACTTTTAAAAGGGAAATCTAACTGAAACTGCCAGTTCTCAGTCTTAATATACAGTTGCAAAATAGGTATCAATACAGACATGACTGAAGAGAGAATGCAGTGAGGACCACAACTCATTTTAAGCTTGAGACACTGAATATTATAAACTGAAACTGAGTAGGGAGCATGGGAAGCTATGTTCACAGCAGCAGTTAAAAAAAACAACAAACAGAACTCAAAACTGCATAGCAGGGAAGCAAGTCAATAAAATCACTAAAAAGAATAATTGTATGGATCAGTTCAGCTTTATAAAAATCAAATAATGTTTACTTGGATTTTAAGTACTTCTTATAAAAAAAAAACAAACAAAAAAACAAAAAAACCCCATAGTAATGGTTCATATTACAGAATAGAATCACAGAATCAACCAGGTTGGAAGAGACCTCCGAGATCAGCCAGTCCAACCTAGCACCCAGCCCTAGCCAATCAACTAGACCATGGCACTATATGCCTCAGCCAGGCTTTGCTTCAACACCTCCAGGCATGGTGACTCCACCACCTCCCTGGGCACCCCATCCCAATGCTAATCACTCTCTCTGCCAACAACTTCCTCCTAACATCCAGCCTAGATCTCCCCTAGCACAACTTGAGACTGTCCCCTTGTTCTGGTGCTGGTTGCCTGGCAGAAGAGACCAACCCCCATCTGGCTACAACCTCCCTTCAGGTAGTTGTAGTCAGCAATGAGGTCACCTCTGAGCCTCCTGTTTTCCAGGCTGAACACCCCAGATCCCTCAGCCTTATCCGCTCACATACTTCATAACTCCTTATTAAAAAAGTTGCATGATTTCACTTTCATAATTTAACAAAATGCTCAGCTATATCAGGGATATTAAGGAAGACCAAGACTAAGGAAGACTTCTCCAGGCTGCACACTCCCAGCTCCCTCAGCCTTTCCTCATAGGGCTGTGTTCCAGGCCCCTCACCAGCTTTGTCGCCCTCCTCTGGACACGTTCCAGCACCTCAACATCTCTCTTGAGCTGAGGAGCCCAGAACTGGACACAGCACAGATTTTATATGATGATGATCTCAATTCTTACATAGCTTCCAATGTCCAGAGTGACAGATGTGGCAATGCATGTGCCTTGTGGATAACTAGAAATGGACAGCCCCATGTCCATCATGAAGAAGGTGCCCACGATCTTTAGCTTTCTAAAATAAGCAAAGGGCTTCTGTAATTCCAGTAGATGCAGAGGACACTACTTAGAGGTCAGCATTTCTGGCTAGCAGGTGACTACAAAGAAGAGTGATCAAATAGTTGCTTTAACAATGAAGATTTGACCTCCATGTCTTAGCATTCTGGTATAGGGCAATCTTGAAAAAGAATCCAGCAATCTTTTGTTAAGAACATTTCAGATAAACCTCCCTCAGTACAAACTTACCCATCTTTAGGTCAAATCAATGTCTGAAATCTGTTTTGTTATTTATTACAGAAACACATGCATGTGTGCCTGGTGGCAATCTGGGCAATAGTATATTAAATGCCAGAACACTCACAGCACTCCACACTGCTCCTGCTGTGACAGCTGCATTCTTGATGAACAGTTCCCCATCTGAGCCTTTTTTCCCAGAAAAAAAACAGACTTTTGCTAAGGAGAAACTGAGATTAAATGCTCAGACTCTATGTAAGGTCTACCTCTACTCTCAGTGAATTTGAAGGACTTCATGGCTTTTACAGAACCCATGAATTCAGCACTGCTGATATGCAGTATCAGGAGAGAAATTCCTAGAAATCAGAGACTTCAGCATTTCGTTCTCTGGTTTACTTGATTTTTGCTCTTAATGTGTGAAATAATTCAGAAATCCATAGGTGTTTCTTCAGGCTAACTTTCTGCAGGTTGTACTAAGAACCACTCCGACTTCATCTAACACTAGAATGCTGGCAGTATGAAAAGGAGTTCTCACTGGGCTAGGACAGGTAGACCGGTACTGCTGTAAATTAGTCTTGCCTACAAAATACATTGCTTGTACAGAAACTTTCACTCAGTGCTAAAGAATTGGCAATATGATGATGAAATACAATGCATATGCAACATGTGTATATTAACTTTTAATGATTACTGTACAGGGTTAACCCTCCAGAGGAAGTAACTTTGAACTTGAGCCTAGGTGGTCTTGACCCCTCCCCAGGGGTGGGTCTGAACACCACCAGGTGATGGTTAGCCTGCTCCCCCTTCCTGTCTAAAGATCCATAAAAGCAGGGGGACTTGCTGGTTTTCTCTCTCTCTGTGCTCCCTGTCTCCC